>NW_027361683.1:60245000-60845000 GCF_039654945.1 Dendrobates tinctorius | reverse complement strand
ATTTCAGTCCTGCATGATTCTACCAAGAAATGTGTATTCATTCAAACCGCTGGTTTTTGATAGTTTGGGCCCTATTGAATAATGAAAGTTTTGAATTTTCTCCAAAAGTAAAGTAGTTGCAAACTCATCCTTTTAGAAACTTGTTTGGGCTGTTGAGAGGAGTAAAAAACCATCAAAAATTTCAATCCTGCATGATTCTACCAAGAAATGTGATTTTTCATTCAAAACGCTGGTTTTTGCTATTGGGCTCTATTGAATAATGAATGTTTTGAATTTTCTCCCAAAAGTAAAGTAGTTGCAAACTCATGCTTTTAGAGACTTGTTTGGGCTCATGAGAGGAGTAGAAAAACATCAAAAATTTCAGTCCTGCATGATTCTACCAAGAAATGTGTGTTCATTGAAACCGCTGGTTTTTGATAGTTTGGGCCTATTGAATAATGAATGTTTTGAATTTTCTCCAAAAGTAAAGTAGTTGCAAACTCATCCTTTTAGAAACTTGTTTGGGCTGTTGAGAGGAGTAAAAAACCATCAAAAATTTCAATCCTGCATGATTCTACCAAGAAATGTGATTCTTCATTCAAAACCTGATTTTTGCTATTGGGCTCTATAGAATAATGAATGTTTTGAATTTTCTCCAAAAGTAAAGTAGTTGCAAACTCATGCTTTTAGAGACTTGTTTGGGCTCATGAGAGGAGTAGAAAAACATCAAAAATTTCAGTCCTGCATGATTCTACCAAGAAATGTGTGTTCATTGAAACCGCTGGTTTTTGATAGTTTGGGCCCTATTGAATAATGAATGTTTTGAATTTTCTCCAAAAGTAAAGTAGTTGCAAACTCATCCTTATAGAAACTTGTTTGGGCTGTAGAGAGGAGTAAAAAACAATCAAAAATTTCAATCCTGCATGATTCTACCAAGAAATGTGATTCTTCATTCAAAACGCTGGTTTTTGCTAATGGGCTCTATTGAATAATGAATGTTTTGAATTTTCTCCAAAAGTAAAGTAGTTGCAAACTCATGCTTTTAGAGACTTGTTTGGGCTCATGAGAGGAGTAGAAAAACATCAAAAATTTCAGTCCTGCACGATTCTACCATGAAATGTGTGTTCATTCAAACCGCTGGTTTTTGATATTTTGGGCCCTATTGAATAATGAATGTTTTGAATTTTCTCCAAAAGTAAAGTAGTTGCAAACTCATCCTTTTAGAAACTTGTTTGGGCTGTTGAGAGGAGTAAAAAACCATCAAAAATTTCAATCCTGCATGATTGTACCAAGAAATGTGATTCTTCATTCAAAACCTGATTTTTGCTATTGGGCTCTATTGAATAATGAATGTTTTGAATTTTCTCCAAAAGTAAAGTAGTTGCAAACTCATGCTTTTAGAGACTTGTTTGGGCTCATGAGAGGAGTAGAAAAACATCAAAAATTTCAGTCCTTCATGATTCTACCAAGAAATGTGTGTTCATTGAAACCGCTGGTTTTTGATAGTTTGGGCCCTATTGAATAATGAATGTTTTGAATTTTCTCCAAAAGTAAAGTAGTTGCAAACTCATCCTTTTAGAAACTTGTTTGGGCTGTTGAGAGGAGTAAAAAACCATCAAAAATTTCAATCCTGCATGATTCTACCAAGAAATGTGATTCTTCATTCAAAACCTGATTTTTGCTATTGGGCTCTATTGAATAATGAATGTTTTGAATTTTCTCCAAAACTAAAGTAGTTGCAAACTCATGCTTTTAGAGACTTGTTTGGGCTCATGAGAGGAGTAGAAAAACATCAAAAATTTCAGTCCTGCATGATTTTACCAAGAAATGTGTGTTCATTCAAACCGCTGGTTTTTGATAGTTTGGGCCCTATTGAATAATGAATGTTTTGAATTTTCTCCAAAAGTAAAGCAGTTGCAAACTCATCCTTTTAGAAACTTGTTTGGGCTGTTGAGAGGAGTAAAAAACCATCAAAAATTTCAATCCTGCATGATTCTACCAAGAAATGTGATTCTTCATTCAAAACCTGATTTTTGCTATTGGGCTCTATTGAATAATGAATGTTTTGAATTTTCTCCAAAAGTAAAGTAGTTGCAAACTCATCCTTTTAGAGACTTGTTTGGGCTCATGAGAGGAGTAGAAAAAAATCAAAAATTTCAGTCCTGCACGATTCTACCAAGAAATGTGTGTTCATTCAAACCGCTGGTTTTTGATAGTTTGGGCCCTATTGAATAATGAATGTTTTGAATTTTCTCCAAAAGTAAAGTAGTTGCAAACTCATCCTTTTAGAAACTTGTTTGGGCTGTTGAGAGGAGTAAAAAACCATCAAAAATTTCAATCCTGCATGATTCTACCAAGAAATGTGATTCTTCATTCAAAACCTGATTTTTGCTATTGGGCTCTATTGAATAATGAATGTTTTGAATTTTCTCCAAAACCAAAGTAGTTGCAAACTCATGCTTTTAGAGACTTGTTTGGGCTCATGAGAGGAGTAGAAAAACATCAAAAATTTCAGTCCTGCATGATTCTACCAAGAAATGTGTGTTCATTCAAACCGCTGGTTTTTGATAGTTTGGGCCCTATTGAATATTGAATGTTTTGAATTTTCTCCAAAAGTAAAGCAGTTGCAAACTCATCCTTTTAGAAACTTGTTTGGGCTGTTGAGAGGAGTAAAAAACCATCAAAAATTTCAATCCTGCATGATTCTACCAAGAAATGTGATTCTTCATTCAAAACCTGATTTTTGCTATTGGGCTCTATTGAATAATGAATGTTTTGAATTTTCTCCAAAAGTAAAGTAGTTGCAAACTCATGCTTTTAGAGACTTGTTTGGGCTCATGAGAGGAGTAGAAAAGCATCAAAAATTTCAGTCCTGCATGATTCTACCAAGAAATGTGTGTTCATTGAAACCGCTGGTTTTTGATAGTTTGGGCCCTATTGAATAATGAATGTTTTGAATTTTCTCCAAAAGTAAAGTAGTTGCAAACTCATCCTTTTAGAAACTTGTTTGGGCTGTTGAGAGGAGTAAAAAACCATCAAAAATTTCAATCCTGCATGATTCTACCAAGAAATGTGATTCTTCATTCAAAACGCTGGTTTTTGCTATTGGGCTCTATTGAATAATGAATGTTTTGAATTTTCTCCAAAAGTAAAGTAGTTGCAAACTCATGCTTTTAGAGACTTGTTTGGGCTCATGAGAGGAGTAGAAAAACATCAAAAATTTCAGTCCTGCATGATTCTACCAAGAAATGTGTGTTCATTGAAACCGCTGGTTTTTGATAGTTTGGGCCCTATTGAATAATGAATGTTTTGAATTTTCTCCAAAAGTAAAGTAGTTGCAAACTCATCCTTTTAGAAACTTGTTTGGGCTGTTGAGAGGAGTAAAAAACCATCAAAAATTTCAATCCTGCATGATTCTACCAAGAAATGTGATTCTTCATTCAAAACGCTGGTTTTTGCTATTGGGCTCTATTGAATAATGAATGTTTTGAATTTTCTCCAAAAGTAAAGTAGTTGCAAACTCATCCTTTTAGAGACTTGTTTGGGCTCATGAGAGGAGTAGAAAAAAATCAAAAATTTCAGTCCTGCACGATTCTACCAAGAAATGTGTGTTCATTCAAACCGCTGGTTTTTGATAGTTTGGGCCCTATTGAATAATGAATGTTTTGAATTTTCTCCAAAAGTAAAGTAGTTGCAAACTCATCCTTTTAGAAACTTGTTTGGGCTGTTGAGAGGAGTAAAAAACCATCAAAAATTTCAATCCTGCATGATTCTACCAAGAAATGTGATTCTTCATTCAAAACCTGATTTTTGCTATTGGGCTCTATTGAGCAATGAATGTTTTGAATTTTCTCCAAAAGTAAAGTAGTTGCAAACTCATGCTTTTAGAGACTTGTTTGGGCTCATGAGAGGAGTAGAAAAACATCAAAAATTTCAGTCCTGCATGATTCTACCAAGAAATGTGTGTTCATTGAAACCGCTGGTTTTTGATAGTTTGGGCCCTATTGAATAATGAATGTTTTGAATTTTCTCCAAAAGTAAAGTAGTTGCAAACTCATCCTTTTAGAAACTTGTTTGGGCTGTTGAGAGGAGTAAAAAACCATCAAAAATTTCAATCCTGCATGATTCTACCAAGAAATGTGATTCTTCATTCAAAACGCTGGTTTTTGCTATTGGGCTCTATTGAATAATGAATGTTTTGAATTTTCTCCAAAAGTAAAGTAGTTGCAAACTCATGCTTTTAGAGACTTGTTTGGGCTCATGAGAGGAGTAGAAAAACATCAAAAATTTCAGTCCTGCATGATTCTACCAAGAAATGTGTGTTCATTGAAACCGCTGGTTTTTGATAGTTTGGGCCCTATTGAATAATGAATGTTTTGAATTTTCTCCAAATGTAAAGTAGTTGCAAACTCATCCTTTTAGAAACTTGTTTGGGCTGTTGAGAGGAGTAAAAAAACCATCAAAAATTTCAATCCTGCATGATTCTACCAAGAAATGTGATTCTTCATTCAAAACCTGATTTTTGCTATTGGGCTCTATTGAATAATGAATGTTTTGAATTTTCTCCAAAAGTAAAGTAGTTGCAAACTCATGCTTTTAGAGACTTGTTTGGGCTCATGAGAGGAGTAGAAAAACATCAAAAATTTCAGTCCTGCAAGATTCTACCAAGAAATGTGTGTTCATTGAAACCGCTGGTTTTTGATAGTTTGGGCCCTATTGAATAATGAATGTTTTGAATTTTCTCCTAAAGTAAAGTAGTTGCAAACTCATCCTTTCAGAAACTTGTTTGGGCTGTTGAGAGGAGTAAAAAACCATCAAAAATTTCAATCCTGCATGATTCTACCAAGAAATGTGATTCTTCATTCAAAACGCTGTTTTTGCTATTGGGCTCTATTGAATAATGAATGTTTTGAATTTTCTCCAAAAGTAAAGTAGTTGCAAACTCATCCTTTTAGAGACTTGTTTGGGCTCATGAGAGGAGTAGAAAAACATCAAAAATTTCAGTCCTGCACGATTCTACCAAGAAATGTGTGTTCATTCAAACCGCTGGTTTTTGATATTTTGGGCCCTATTGAATAATGAATGTTTTGAATTTTCTCCAAAAGTAAAGTAGTTGCAAACTCATCCTTTTAGAAACTTGTTTGGGCTGTTGAGAGGAGTAAAAAACCATCAAAAATTTCAATCCTGCATGATTCTACCAAGAAATGTGATTCTTCATTCAAAACCTGATTTTAGCTATTGGGCTCTATTGAATAATGAATGTTTTGAATTTTCTCCAAAAGTAAAGTAGTTGCAAACTCATGCTTTTAGAGACTTGTTTGGGCTCATGAGAGGAGTAGAAAAACATCAAAAATTTCAGTACTGCATGATTCTACCAAGAAATGTGTGTTCATTCAAACCGCTGGTTTTCGATAGTTTGGGCCCTATTGAATAATGAATGTTTTGAATTTTCTCCAAAAGTAAAGTAGTTGCAAACTCATCCTTTTAGAAACTTGTTTGGGCTGTTGAGAGGAGTAAAAAACCATCAAAAATTTCAATCCTGCATGATTCTACCAAGAAATGTGATTCTTCATTCAAAACCTGATTTTTGCTATTGGGCTCTATTGAATAATGAATGTTTTGAATTTTCTCCAAAAGTAAAGTAGTTGCAAACTCATGCTTTTAGAGACTTGTTTGGGCTCATGAGAGGAGTAGAAAAACATCAAAAATTTCAGTCCTGCATGATTCTACCAAGAAATGTGTGTTCATTGAAACCGCTGGTTTTTGATAGTTTGGGCCCTATTGAATAATGAATGTTTTGAATTTTCTCCAAAAGTAAAGTAGTTGCAAACTCATCCTTTTAGAAACTTGTTTGGGCTGTTGAGAGGAGTAAAAAACCATCACAAATTTCAATCCTGCATGATTTTACCAAGAAATGTGATTCTTCATTCAAAACCTGATTTTTGCTTTTGGGCTCTATTGAATAATGAATGTTTTGAATTTTCTCCAAAAGTAAAGTAGTTGCAAACTCATGCTTTTATGTTCCAATAATCTTTATTAAAGTTTCAAAATTTTTGAGGGAAGGGGGGGATACAAGAAAAAAGGGATAGGGAAGGGAAAAGATTACCCTGTGAAGACAGGGAAATCCCCCAAGTGGGGGAGTAGACAGGCAATATACATTACACATCAGAGACCTCATAGTCTTATGTATCAACCTTTCAAAATACAAAGATTCTTTAAAATATTAACTAACAGTAAGAAATATACCAGTACATAAAAATATGCAGTAACATTCGCTTATCTGTGTAGCGAAGAAATGCTACAAATTCAACATAGCCAACCTGTTGCCTAATTTCTCAACAATAAGTAGTGATGTAGACATCTTCGGGTATCAATATACCTGAAAACAAAAACAATTATTCTTGTTCGCCTCCAATGTGTCAATTAGTGAACATTCTATATATAAGGTAGATTATAAGAAGTATAGTAACCTGCCCCGTCCGGGTCACCTAGTGGTGGCCCTAAGACCGATTGGGGGGAAAGTCCGGTTCAATTCCAGAATGTTATAAACGTGGAATACAATAAGTAAGTAGACTATAAAGATACAATTCTTTCAATCAGGATGATAGTCCGTATTTAAAGAAGAGATTTCCTTTGGAATCCTGGAAAGTACAATTCCGACGCTTTCTAGGAAGTCAGTCCCTTCATCTGGAGAGGAAATAGGGATTAACTTTGTTGCAAATTTCACAAGGAGAGTCGAAGATTGAGACCAATAATATGGTATCCCGGCGCGCAAAAGTTCCCGTGTAGTAGAGGAGAATGTTTTCCTTTTTTGCAGGGTGTTTTTTGATAAGTCCTTGAAGAAAGATAAATGACTGTAGGGGGAAGACTCGAATTTTGATTCTTTAGACATTCTAAGGAGCGCATTCCTTATCCAGTTTGGACAAAACGAGACAATAACATCCCTTGCTAATTCTTGCGGAAGTGTAGGTGGTCTGCGTATGCGAAACGTTTTTTCAATCAGATAATTCTCATTAGTGTTGGGAAACAAATAGGTGACCATTGAAGATATATAGCTCTTTAACTGGGAGGTCTGAACAGATTCAGGGATCCCACGTATCTTAACATTATTTTTCCTTTTAAAATCCTCATAGTTGGCCAGAGTAGAGTTAAAATAAGCAATGTCCCTTTTAATTTTATTCAATGAGTCTGAAACCATGGACAGCGTTTGTGAGTTGCCTAATTGTAATATATCACTATCGATTTTAGCAGAATCAGTTATCTTTATATCATCAGAATAAGACCCAGAGACCCTTGAAGAATTTGAAAAAGTGGAATGGGTTGAATAAACTGAACGGGTATCATCTGTTAGTATTGTTGAAGTATCTTTAAAAAGCTTTTTGATAAAAATTTCAGAAGCTTCATGTTTATCCGTCTGTTTAACATCAGACAGCTGGATTTTGGGGCCATGCGATAGATCCAGATCGCTCCTTCTAGAGGTTTCAACTGAGTTTATAAGGGCTATAAACATTTTCGCCATGAACCCCTCTGTAGGGTAATTATCAGATGCTGGTATTTCATCTATAGATAACGGGTTAGAGAAAGACTGCTCATGGTCTATATCATGAATCAACCCAGTCTTGCCAGCCTGAAATAAAATTTTTTCAGTAAGCTCAGAATTTGTTCGCGTAACCGAATTTTTTGAAGACGAAGATATAGAATGAATTTCATCTGAATTGTTGCTGAAGGAGTCACTTTCACTATTTTCACATGATCCCCTATCCACATAAAAATCCCCTGAGTATACACTTTCTAGACCCTCCAACGAATCAAGAGAGCCTCTGCTTACAAGAGACGCTTTGGATGTCCCATTCAGAAAATGCTTAGCAGTATGATGATCTAAATCTGGGTTTTTAGCGTTAAAACTAGTAATTTGTAGTGTAGGGTTAAAAAGATTAGGAGGAGAATCTCCTCCATTCTGCACCCCCAAACGCAATCCTCCATATTCAGACCCATTTATCTGTGCACAGGTATGTCCAGCATCAGAGCCCCCAACATTCTTCTGATGTGGTTTATTTATATCTTTATAAGTGTTCCCATACACCTCTCCTGTATTAAATTGGTCTCCACATACCCCACCATCTAGATCCAGGCTTCCAGAATGCGCCCCTGATGTTTCTCCTTCAGTCATCACTCCCCAAGGTGCCACTTCCAACATCTGAAATCCAGGTCTTGCCTGTGTCCTAGGCACAAATACAGGCGCATCGCTTCTCAGTGAAGGCTCACCATTCATCCCTTTGGAGTCTTGTTTAGGACGCAGTGGTAAAGTAGGAGATTCACTGCCGATATCCCCCTGCAGCCACACAGCCTCAGCAAGCATCCCCGATTCCCGGCTATGATCCTCCACAGCTGTGGCCACTTTGAACTCCGGGGACCTCACCGTCAGTGTCCGATATCCAGGTCGGGCATTTAATGAGTCCAGATCCCCTCCGCAACTGCTGACAAGCTGATCGCATGTTCCCTTCTTCGCCTCGGTGGAAGATTCATCAGCATGTCTCCCCTGCAGCCACGCGGCCTCAGGTCTCTCCCCGCTGCGCTCCCGACTTCTGTATCCCGCAGCCAGGGTCGCGCTGATTTCCCATGACCTCACCTCCGAATCCCGACTACTCTGCCGGACTCCCGATGTCCCAGCGGAGGTCTCCTCCGATTTCTTCTCCTGTATTCAGCGCGGTCTGTCGGCTTCTTCTTTGAACTTGTGCCAGGACCGCGCTCTGCTCAGGGAGCCCAGCCGCTGATCTCCGTATTGTCTGGAGGGACTCTTCAGCTCCCCGCCTCTCTTCCTTGTCGGCTGACTTCTTCAGCGGCGCCGCTTCTTCTCTGCAGCGGCTCCCCCGCAGCCGCGCGGCTCCTGTCTCCAGCGTGGTCTGCTGACTTCTTCTTTCAGCTTGTGCCAGGACCGCGCTCTGCTCAGGGAGCCCAGCCGCTGACCCCCGCACTGACCGGAGGGACCCATCGGCTCCCCGCCTTTCATCCTTGTCGGCTTCAGCTGCAGCTGCTTGAAGCCTGGGGCCATCTTGTTTACAAACAGCACGGCGGGGACTAGGGCCCGACAGGTTCCCCAGACTGCTTGGACCCGCTGGTCGATTTCTCCTCACCAGAAAAGCTCTTCTCCTATTGTACTTCTTCCCAGGCATCTTCTTCTTGGTCTTTAAGTATATTATTCCACGATTTAGTAGTCTTTTCTGTAGCTTAAAGTGGGGAAGAGCAGGAGCTCCTAGAAGACACGTCTGCTCAGCTCCCCTGCAAACCACGCCCCCCCAAACTCATGCTTTTAGAGACTTGTTTGGGCTCATGAGAGGAGTAGAAAAACATCAAAAATTTCAGTCCTGCATGATTCTACCAAGAAATGTGTGTTCATTGAAACCGCTGGTTTTTGATAGTTTGGGCCCTATTGAATAATGAATGTTTTGAATTTTCTCCAAAAGTAAAGTAGTTGCAAACTCATCCTTTTAGAAACTTGTTTGGGCTGTTGAGAGGAGTAAAAAACCATCAAAAATTTCAATCCTGCATGATTCTACCAAGAAATGTGATTCTTCACTCAAAACGCTGGTTTTTGCTATTGGGCTCTATTGAATAATGAATGTTTTGAATTTTCTCCAAAAGTAAAGTAGTTGCAAACTCATGCTTTTAGAGACTTGTTTGGGCTCATGAGAGGAGTAGAAAAACATCAAAAATTTCAGTCCTGCATGATTCTACCAAGAAATGTGTGTTCATTGAAACCGCTGGTTTTTGATAGTTTGGGCCCTATTGAATAATGAATGTTTTGAATTTTCTCCAAAAGTAAAGTAGTTGCAAACTCATCCTTTTAGAAACTTGTTTGGGCTGTTGAGAGGAGTAAAAAACCATCAAAAATTTCAATCCTGCATGATTCTACCAAGAAATGTGATTCTTCATTCAAAACGCTGGTTTTTGCTATTGGGCTCTATTGAATAATGAATGTTTTGAATTTTCTCCAAAAGTAAAGTAGTTGCAAACTCATGCTTTTAGAGACTTGTTTGGGCTCATGAGAGGAGTAGAAAAACATCAAAAATTTCAGTCCTGCATGATTCTACCAAGAAATGTGTGTTCATTCAAACCGCTGGTTTTTGATAGTTTGGGCCCTATTGAATAATGAAAGTTTTGAATTTTCTCCAAAAGTAAAGTAGTTGCAAACTCATCCTTTTAGAAACTTGTTTGGGCTGTTGAGAGGAGTAAAAAACCATCAAAAATTTCAATCCTGCATGATTCTACCAAGAAATGTGATTCTTCATTCAAAACGCTGGTTTTTGCTATTGGGCTCTATTGAATAATGAATGTTTTGAATTTTCTCCAAAAGTAAAGTAGTTGCAAACTCATGCTTTTAGAGACTTGTTTGGGCTCATGAGAGGAGTAGAAAAACATCAAAAATTTCAGTCCTGCATGATTCTACCAAGAAATGTGTGTTCATTGAAACCGCTGGTTTTTGATAGTTTGGGCCCTATTGAATAATGAATGTTTTGAATTTTCTCCAAAAGTAAAGTAGTTGCAAACTCATCCTTTTAGAAACTTGTTTGGGCTGTTGAGAGGAGTAAAAAACCATCAAAAATTTCAAACCTGCATGATTCTACCAAGAAATGTGATTCTTCATTCAAAACCTGATTTTTGCTATTGGGCTCTATAGAATAATGAATGTTTTGAATTTTCTCCAAAAGTAAAGTAGTTGCAAACTCATGCTTTTAGAGACTTGTTTGGGCTCATGAGAGGAGTAGAAAAACATCAAAAATTTCAGCCCTGCATGAATCTACCAAGAAATGTGTGTTCATTGAAACCGCTGGTTTTTGATAGTTTGGGCCCTATTGAATAATGAATGTTTTGAATTTTCTCCAAAAGTAAAGTAGTTGCAAACTCATCCTTATAGAAACTTGTTTGGGCTGTTGAGAGGAGCAAAAAACAATCAAAAATTTCAATCCTGCATGATTCTACCAAGAAATGTGATTCTTCATTCAAAACGCTGGTTTTTGCTAATGGGCTCTATTGAATAATGAATGTTTTGAATTTTCTCCAAAAGTAACGTAGTTGCAAACTCATGCTTTTAGAGACTTGTTTGGGCTCATGAGAGGAGTAGAAAAACATCAAAAATTTCAGTCCTGCACGATTCTACCAAGAAATGTGTGTTCATTCAAACCGCTGGTTTTTGATATTTTGGGCCCTATTGAATAATGAATGTTTTGAATTTTCTCCAAAAGTAAAGTAGTTGCAAACTCATCCTTTTAGAAACTTGTTTGGGCTGTTGAGAGGAGTAAAAAACCATCAAAAATTTCAATCCTGCATGATTGTACCAAGAAATGTGATTCTTCATTCAAAACCTGATTTTTGCTATTGGGCTCTATTGAATAATGAATGTTTTGAATTTTCTCCAAAAGTAAAGTAGTTGCAAACTCATGCTTTTAGAGACTTGTTTGGGCTCATGAGAGGAGTAGAAAAACATCAAAAATTTCAGTCCTGCATGATTCTACCAAGAAATGTGTGTTCATTCAAACCGCTGGTTTTTGATAGTTTGGGCCCTATTGAATAATGAATGTTTTGAATTTTCTCCAAAAGTAAAGTAGTTGCAAACTCATCCTTTTAGAAACTTGTTTGGGCTGTTGAGAGGAGTAAAAAACCATCAAAAATTTCAATCCTGCATGATTCTACCAAGAAATGTGATTCTTCATTCAAAACCTGATTTTTGCTATTGGGCTCTATTGAATAATGAATGTTTTGAATTTTCTCCAAAAGTAAAGTAGTTGCAAACTCATGCTTTTAGAGACTTGTTTGGGCTCATGAGAGGAGTAGAAAAACATCAAAAATTTCAGTCCTGCATGATTCTACCAAGAAATGTGTGTTCATTCAAACCGCTGGTTTTGATAGTTTGGGCCCTATTGAATAATGAATGTTTTGAATTTTCTCCAAAAGTAAAGCAGTTGCAAACTCATCCTTTTAGAAACTTGTTTGGGCTGTTGAGAGGAGTAAAAAACCATCAAAAATTTCAATCCTGCATGATTCTACCAAGAAATGTGATTCTTCATTCAAAACCTGATTTTTGCTATTGGGCTCTATTGAATAATGAATGTTTTGAATTTTCTCCAAAAGTAAAGTAGTTGCAAACTCATGCTTTTAGAGACTTGTTTGGGCTCATGAGAGGAGTAGAAAAACATCAAAAATTTCAGTCCTGCATGATTCTACCAAGAAATGTGTGTTCATTCAAACCGCTGGTTTTTGATAGTTTGGGCCCTATTGAATAATGAATGTTTTGAATTTTCTCCAAAAGTAAAGTAGTTGCAAACTCATCCTTTTAGAAACTTGTTTGGGCTGTTGAGAGGAGTAAAAAACCATCAAAAATTTCAATCCTGCATGATTCTACCAAGAAATGTGATTCTTCATTCAAAACGCTGGTTTTTGCTATTGGGCTCTATTGAATAATGAATGTTTTGAATTTTCTCCAAAAGTAAAGTAGTTGCAAACTCATGCTTTTAGAGACTTGTTTGGGCTCATGAGAGGAGTAGAAAAACATCAAAAATTTCAGTCCTGCATGATTCTACCAAGAAATGTGTGTTCATTGAAACCGCTGGTTTTTGATAGTTTGGGCCCTATTGAATAATGAATGTTTTGAATTTTCTCCAAAAGTAAAGTAGTTGCAAACTCATCCTTTTAGAAACTTGTTTGGGCTGTTGAGAGGAGTAAAAAACCATCAAAAATTTCAATCCTGCATGATTCTACCAAGAAATGTGATTCTTCATTCAAAACGCTGGTTTTTGCTATTGGGCTCTATTGAATAATGAATGTTTTGAATTTTCTCCAAAAGTAAAGTAGTTGCAAACTCATCCTTTTAGAGACTTGTTTGGGCTCATGAGAGGAGTAGAAAAAAATCAAAAATTTCAGTCCTGCACGATTCTACCAAGAAATGTGTGTTCATTCAAACCGCTGGTTTTTGATAGTTTGGGCCCTATTGAATAATGAATGTTTTGAATTTTCTCCAAAAGTAAAGTAGTTGCAAACTCATCCTTTTAGAAACTTGTTTGGGCTGTTGAGAGGAGTAAAAAACCATCAAAAATTTCAATCCTGCATGATTCTACCAAGAAATGTGATTCTTCATTCAAAACCTGATTTTTGCTATTGGGCTCTATTGAATAATGAATGTTTTGAATTTTCTCCAAAACCAAAGTAGTTGCAAACTCATGCTTTTAGAGACTTGTTTGGGCTCATGAGCGGAGTAGAAAAACATCAAAAATTTCAGTCCTGCATGATTCTACCAAGAAATGTGTGTTCATTCAAACCGCTGGTTTTTGATAGTTTGGGCCCTATTGAATATTGAATGTTTTGAATTTTCTCCAAAAGTAAAGCAGTTGCAAACTCATCCTTTTAGAAACTTGTTTGGGCTGTTGAGAGGAGTAAAAAACCATCAAAAATTTCAATCCTGCATGATTCTACCAAGAAATGTGATTCTTCATTCAAAACCTGATTTTTGCTATTGGGCTCTATTGAATAATGAATGTTTTGAATTTTCTCCAAAAGTAAAGTAGTTGCAAACTCATGCTTTTAGAGACTTGTTTGGGCTCATGAGAGGAGTAGAAAAGCATCAAAAATTTCAGTCCTGCATGATTCTACCAAGAAATGTGTGTTCATTGAAACCGCTGGTTTTTGATAGTTTGGGCCCTATTGAATAATGAATGTTTTGAATTTTCTCCAAAAGTAAAGTAGTTGCAAACTCATCCTTTTAGAAACTTGTTTGGGCTGTTGAGAGGAGTAAAAAACCATCAAAAATTTCAATCCTGCATGATTCTACCAAGAAATGTGATTCTTCATTCAAAACGCTGGTTTTTGCTATTGGGCTCTATTGAATAATGAATGTTTTGAATTTTCTCCAAAAGTAAAGTAGTTGCAAACTCATGCTTTTAGAGTCTTGTTTGGGCTCATGAGAGGAGTAGAAAAACATCAAAAATTTCAGTCCTGCATGATTCTACCAAGAAATGTGTGTTCATTGAAACCGCTGGTTTTTGATAGTTTGGGCCCTATTGAATAATGAATGTTTTGAATTTTCTCCAAAAGTAAAGTAGTTGCAAACTCATCCTTTTAGAAACTTGTTTGGGCTGTTGAGAGGAGTAAAAAACCATCAAAAATTTCAATCCTGCATGATTCTACCAAGAAATGTGATTCTTCATTCAAAACGCTGGTTTTTGCTATTGGGCTCTATTGAATAATGAATGTTTTGAATTTTCTCCAAAAGTAAAGTAGTTGCAAACTCATCCTTTTAGAGACTTGTTTGGGCTCATGAGAGGAGTAGAAAAAAATCAAAAATTTCAGTCCTGCACGATTCTACCAAGAAATGTGTGTTCATTCAAACCGCTGGTTTTTGATAGTTTGGGCCCTATTGAATAATGAATGTTTTGAATTTTCTCCAAAAGTAAAGTAGTTGCAAACTCATCCTTTTAGAAACTTGTTTGGGCTGTTGAGAGGAGTAAAAAACCATCAAAAATTTCAATCCTGCATGATTCTACCAAGAAATGTGATTCTTCATTCAAAACCTGATTTTTGCTATTGGGCTCTATTGAGCAATGAATGTTTTGAATTTTCTCCAAAAGTAAAGTAGTTGCAAACTCATGCTTTTAGAGACTTGTTTGGGCTCATGAGAGGAGTAGAAAAACATCAAAAATTTCAGTCCTGCATGATTCTACCAAGAAATGTGTGTTCATTGAAACCGCTGGTTTTTGATAGTTTGGGCCCTATTGAATAATGAATGTTTTGAATTTTCTCCAAAAGTAAAGTAGTTGCAAACTCATCCTTTTAGAAACTTGTTTGGGCTGTTGAGAGGAGTAAAAAACCATCAAAAATTTCAATCCTGCATGATTCTACCAAGAAATGTGATTCTTCATTCAAAACGCTGGTTTTTGCTATTGGGCTCTATTGAATAATGAATGTTTTGAATTTTCTCCAAAAGTAAAGTAGTTGCAAACTCATGCTTTTAGAGACTTGTTTGGGCTCATGGGAGGAGTAGAAAAACATCAAAAATTTCAGTCCTGCATGATTCTACCAAGAAATGTGTGTTCATTGAAACCGCTGGTTTTTGATAGTTTGGGCCCTATTGAATAATGAATGTTTTGAATTTTCTCCAAATGTAAAGTAGTTGCAAACTCATCCTTTTAGAAACTTGTTTGGGCTGTTGAGAGGAGTAAAAAAACCATCAAAAATTTCAATCCTGCATGATTCTACCAAGAAATGTGATTCTTCATTCAAAACCTGATTTTTGCTATTGGGCTCTATTGAATAATGAATGTTTTGAATTTTCTCCAAAAGTAAAGTAGTTGCAAACTCATGCTTTTAGAGACTTGTTTGGGCTCATGAGAGGAGTAGAAAAACATCAAAAATTTCAGTCCTGCAAGATTCTACGAAGAAATGTGTGTTCATTGAAACCGCTGGTTTTTGATAGTTTGGGCCCTATTGAATAATGAATGTTTTGAATTTTCTCCTAAAGTAAAGTAGTTGCAAACTCATCCTTTCAGAAACTTGTTTGGGCTGTTGAGAGGAGTAAAAAACCATCAAAAATTTCAATCCTGCATGATTCTACCAAGAAATGTGATTCTTCATTCAAAACGCTGTTTTTGCTATTGGGCTCTATTGAATAATGAATGTTTTGAATTTTCTCCAAAAGTAAAGTAGTTGCAAACTCATCCTTTTAGAGACTTGTTTGGGCTCATGAGAGGAGTAGAAAAACATCAAAAATTTCAGTCCTGCACGATTCTACCAAGAAATGTGTGTTCATTCAAACCGCTGGTTTTTGATATTTTGGGCCCTATTGAATAATGAATGTTTTGAATTTTCTCCAAAAGTAAAGTAGTTGCAAACTCATCCTTTTAGAAACTTGTTTGGGCTGTTGAGAGGAGTAAAAAACCATCAAAAATTTCAATCCTGCATGATTCTACCAAGAAATGTGATTCTTCATTCAAAACCTGATTTTAGCTATTGGGCTCTATTGAATAATGAATGTTTTGAATTTTCTCCAAAAGTAAAGTAGTTGCAAACTCATGCTTTTAGAGACTTGTTTGGGCTCATGAGAGGAGTAGAAAAACATCAAAAATTTCAGTACTGCATGATTCTACCAAGAAATGTGTGTTCATTCAAACCGCTGGTTTTCGATAGTTTGGGCCCTATTGAATAATGAATGTTTTGAATTTTCTCCAAAAGTAAAGTAGTTGCAAACTCATCCTTTTAGAAACTTGTTTGGGCTGTTGAGAGGAGTAAAAAACCATCAAAAATTTCAATCCTGCATGATTCTACCAAGAAATGTGATTCTTCATTCAAAACCTGATTTTTGCTATTGGGCTCTATTGAATAATGAATGTTTTGAATTTTCTCCAAAAGTAAAGTAGTTGCAAACTCATGCTTTTAGAGACTTGTTTGGGCTCATGAGAGGAGTAGAAAAACATCAAAAATTTCAGTCCTGCATGATTCTACCAAGAAATGTGTGTTCATTGAAACCGCTGGTTTTTGATAGTTTGGGCCCTATTGAATAATGAATGTTTTGAATTTTCTCCAAAAGTAAAGTAGTTGCAAACTCATCCTTTTAGAAACTTGTTTGGGCTGTTGAGAGGAGTAAAAAACCATCACAAATTTCAAACCTGCATGATTCTACCAAGAAATGTGATTCTTCATTCAAAACCTGATTTTTGCTTTTGGGCTCTATTGAATAATGAATGTTTTGAATTTTCTCCAAAAGTAAAGTAGTTGCAAACTCATGCTTTTATGTTCCAATAATCTTTATTAAAGTTTCAAAATTTTTGAGGGAAGGGGGGGATACAAGAAAAAAGGGATAGGGAAGGGAAAAGATTACCCTGTGAAGACAGGGAAGTCCCCCAAGTGGGGGAGTAGACAGGCAATATACATTACACATCAGAGACCTCATAGTCTTATGTATCAACCTTTCAAAATACAAAGATTCTTTAAAATATTAACTAACAGTAAGAAATATACCAGTACATAAAAATATGCAGTAACATTCGCTTATCTGTGTAGCGAAGAAATGCTACAAATTCAACATAGCCAACCTGTTGCCTAATTTCTCAACAATAAGTAGTGATGTAGACATCTTCGTATTGATACCTGAAAACAAAAACAATTATTCTTGTTCGCCTCCAATGTGTCAATTAGTGAACATTCTATATATAAGGTAGATTATAAGAAGTATAGTAACCTGCCCCGTCCGGGTCACCTAGTGGTGGCCCTAAGACCGATTGGGGGGAAAGTCCGGTTCAATTCCAGAATGTTATAAACGTGGAATACAATAAGTAAGTAGACTATAAAGATACAATTCTTTCAATCAGGATGATAGTCCGTATTTAAAGAAGAGATTTCCTTTGGAATCCTGGAAAGTACAATTCCGACGCTTTCTAGGAAGTCAGTCCCTTCATCTGGAGAGGAAATAGGGATTAACTTTGTTGCAAATTTCACAAGGAGAGTCGAAGATTGAGACCAATAATATGGTATCCCGGCGCGCAAAAGTTCCCGTGTAGTAGAGGAGAATGTTTTCCTTTTTTGCAGGGTGTTTTTTGATAAGTCCTTGAAGAAAGATAAATGACTGTAGGGGGAAGACTCGAATTTTGATTCTTTAGACATTCTAAGGAGCGCATTCCTTATCCAGTTTGGACAAAACGAGACAATAACATCCCTTGCTAATTCTTGCGGAAGTGTAGGTGGTCTGCGTATGCGAAACGTTTTTTCAATCAGATAATTCTCATTAGTGTTGGGAAACAAATAGGTGACCATTGAAGATATATAGCTCTTTAACTGGGAGGTCTGAACAGATTCAGGGATCCCACGTATCTTAACATTATTTTTCCTTTTAAAATCCTCATAGTTGGCCAGAGTAGAGTTAAAATAAGCAATGTCCCTTTTAATTTTATTCAATGAGTCTGAAACCATGGACAGCGTTTGTGAGTTGCCTAATTGTAATATATCACTATCGATTTTAGCAGAATCAGTTATCTTTATATCATCAGAATAAGACCCAGAGACCCTTGAAGAATTTGAAAAAGTGGAATGGGTTGAATAAACTGAACGGGTATCATCTGTTAGTATTGTTGAAGTATCTTTAAAAAGCTTTTTGATAAAAATTTCAGAAGCTTCATGTTTATCCGTCTGTTTAACATCAGACAGCTGGATTTTGGGGCCATGCGATAGATCCAGATCGCTCCTTCTAGAGGTTTCAACTGAGTTTATAAGGGCTATAAACATTTTCGCCATGAACCCCTCTGTAGGGTAATTATCAGATGCTGGTATTTCATCTATAGATAACGGGTTAGAGAAAGACTGCTCATGGTCTATATCATGAATCAACCCAGTCTTGCCAGCCTGAAATAAAATTTTTTCAGTAAGCTCAGAATTTGTTCGCGTAACCGAATTTTTTGAAGACGAAGATATAGAATGAATTTCATCTGAATTGTTGCTGAAGGAGTCACTTTCACTATTTTCACATGATCCCCTATCCACATAAAAATCCCCTGAGTATACACTTTCTAGACCCTCCAACGAATCAAGAGAGCCTCTGCTTACAAGAGACGCTTTGGATGTCCCATTCAGAAAATGCTTAGCAGTATGATGATCTAAATCTGGGTTTTTAGCGTTAAAACTAGTAATTTGTAGTGTAGGGTTAAAAAGATTAGGAGGAGAATCTCCTCCATTCTGCACCCCCAAACGCAATCCTCCATATTCAGACCCATTTATCTGTGCACAGGTATGTCCAGCATCAGAGCCCCCAACATTCTTCTGATGTGGTTTATTTATATCTTTATAAGTGTTCCCATACACCTCTCCTGTATTAAATTGGTCTCCACATACCCCACCATCTAGATCCAGGCTTCCAGAATGCGCCCCTGATGTTTCTCCTTCAGTCATCACTCCCCAAGGTGCCACTTCCAACATCTGAAATCCAGGTCTTGCCTGTGTCCTAGGCACAAATACAGGCGCATCGCTTCTCAGTGAAGGCTCACCATTCATCCCTTTGGAGTCTTGTTTAGGACGCAGTGGTAAAGTAGGAGATTCACTGCCGATATCCCCCTGCAGCCACACAGCCTCAGCAAGCATCCCCGATTCCCGGCTATGATCCTCCACAGCTGTGGCCACTTTGAACTCCGGGGACCTCACCGTCAGTGTCCGATATCCAGGTCGGGCATTTAATGAGTCCAGATCCCCTCCGCAACTGCTGACAAGCTGATCGCATGTTCCCTTCTTCGCCTCGGTGGAAGATTCATCAGCATGTCTCCCCTGCAGCCACGCGGCCTCAGGTCTCTCCCCGCTGCGCTCCCGACTTCTGTATCCCGCAGCCAGGGTCGCGCTGATTTCCCATGACCTCACCTCCGAATCCCGACTACTCTGCCGGACTCCCGATGTCCCAGCGGAGGTCTCCTCCGATTTCTTCTCCTGTATTCAGCGCGGTCTGTCGGCTTCTTCTTTGAACTTGTGCCAGGACCGCGCTCTGCTCAGGGAGCCCAGCCGCTGATCTCCGTATTGTCTGGAGGGACTCTTCAGCTCCCCGCCTCTCTTCCTTGTCGGCTGACTTCTTCAGCGGCGCCGCTTCTTCTCTGCAGCGGCTCCCCCGCAGCCGCGCGGCTCCTGTCTCCAGCGTGGTCTGCTGACTTCTTCTTTGAGCTTGTGCCAGGACCGCGCTCTGCTCAGGGAGCCCAGCCGCTGACCCCCGCACTGACCGGAGGGACCCATCGGCTCCCCGCCTTTCATCCTTGTCGGCTTCAGCTGCAGCTGCTTGAAGCCTGGGGCCATCTTGTTTACAAACAGCACGGCGGGGACTAGGGCCCGACAGGTTCCCCAGACTGCTTGGACCCGCTGGTCGATTTCTCCTCACCAGAAAAGCTCTTCTCCTATTGTACTTCTTCCCAGGCATCTTCTTCTTGGTCTTTAAGTATATTATTCCACGATTTAGTAGTCTTTTCTGTAGTTTAAAGTGGGGAAGAGCAGGAGCTCCTAGAAGACACGTCTGCTCAGCTCCCCTGCAAACCACGCCCCCCCCAAACTCATGCTTTTAGAGACTTGTTTGGGCTCATGAGAGGAGTAGAAAAACATCAAAAATTTCAGTCCTGCATGATTCTACCAAGAAATGTGTGTTCATTGAAACCGCTGGTTTTTGATAGTTTGGGCCCTATTGAATAATGAATGTTTTGAATTTTCTCCAAAAGTAAAGTAGTTGCAAACTCATCCTTTTAGAAACTTGTTTGGGCTGTTGAGAGGAGTAAAAAACCATCAAAAATTTCAATCCTGCATGATTCTACCAAGAAATGTGATTCTTCATTCAAAACGCTGGTTTTTGCTATTGGGCTCTATTGAATAATGAATGTTTTGAATTTTCTCCAAAAGTAAAGTAGTTGCAAACTCATGCTTTTAGAGACTTGTTTGGGCTCATGAGAGGAGTAGAAAAACATCAAAAATTTCAGTCCTGCATGATTCTACCAAGAAATGTGTGTTCATTGAAACCGCTGGTTTTTGATAGTTTGGGCCCTATTGAATAATGAATGTTTTGAATTTTCTCCAAAAGTAAAGTAGTTGCAAACTCATCCTTTTAGAAACTTGTTTGGGCTGTTGAGAGGAGTAAAAAACCATCAAAAATTTCAATCCTGCATGATTCTACCAAGAAATGTGATTCTTCATTCAAAACGCTGGTTTTTGCTATTGGGCTCTATTGAATAATGAATGTTTTGAATTTTCTCCAAAAGTAAAGTAGTTGCAAACTCATGCTTTTAGAGACTTGTTTGGGCTCATGAGAGGAGTAGAAAAACATCAAAAATTTCAGTCCTGCATGATTCTACCAAGAAATGTGTGTTCATTCAAACCGCTGGTTTTTGATAGTTTGGGCCCTATTGAATAATGAAAGTTTTGAATTTTCTCCAAAAGTAAAGTAGTTGCAAACTCATCCTTTTAGAAACTTGTTTGGGCTGTTGAGAGGAGTAAAAAACCATCAAAAATTTCAATCCTGCATGATTCTACCAAGAAATGTGATTCTTCATTCAAAACGCTGGTTTTTGCAATTGGGCTCTATTGAATAATGAATGTTTTGAATTTTCTCCAAAAGTAAAGTAGTTGCAAACTCATGCTTTTAGAGACTTGTTTGGGCTCATGAGAGGAGTAGAAAAACATCAAAAATTTCAGTCCTGCATGATTCTACCAAGAAATGTGTGTTCATTGAAACCGCTGGTTTTTGATAGTTTGGGCCCTATTGAATAATGAATGTTTTGAATTTTCTCCAAAAGTAAAGTAGTTGCAAACTCATCCTTTTAGAAACTTGTTTGGGCTGTTGAGAGGAGTAAAAAACCATCAAAAATTTCAAACCTGCATGATTCTACCAAGAAATGTGATTCTTCATTCAAAACCTGATTTTTGCTATTGGGCTCTATAGAATAATGAATGTTTTGAATTTTCTCCAAAAGTAAAGTAGTTGCAAACTCATGCTTTTAGAGACTTGTTTGGGCTCATGAGAGGAGTAGAAAAACATCAAAAATTTCAGTCCTGCATGAATCTACCAAGAAATGTGTGTTCATTGAAACCGCTGGTTTTTGATAGTTTGGGCCCTATTGAATAATGAATGTTTTGAATTTTCTCCAAAAGTAAAGTAGTTGCAAACGCATCCTTATAGAAACTTGTTTGGGCTGTTGAGAGGAGCAAAAAACAATCAAAAATTTCAATCCTGCATGATTCTACCAAGAAATGTGATTCTTCATTCAAAACGCTGGTTTTTGCTAATGGGCTCTATTGAATAATGAATGTTTTGAATTTTCTCCAAAAGTAACGTAGTTGCAAACTCATGCTTTTAGAGACTTGTTTGGGCTCATGAGAGGAGTAGAAAAACATCAAAAATTTCAGTCCTGCACGATTCTACCAAGAAATGTGTGTTCATTCAAACCGCTGGTTTTTGATATTTTGGGCCCTATTGAATAATGAATGTTTTGAATTTTCTCCAAAAGTAAAGTAGTTGCAAACTCATCCTTTTAGAAACTTGTTTGGGCTGTTGAGAGGAGTAAAAAACCATCAAAAATTTCAATCCTGCATGATTGTACCAAGAAATGTGATTCTTCATTCAAAACCTGATTTTTGCTATTGGGCTCTATTGAATAATGAATGTTTTGAATTTTCTCCAAAAGTAAAGTAGTTGCAAACTCATGCTTTTAGAGACTTGTTTGGGCTCATGAGAGGAGTAGAAAAACATCAAAAATTTCAGTCCTGCATGATTCTACCAAGAAATGTGTGTTCATTCAAACCGCTGGTTTTTGATAGTTTGGGCCCTATTGAATAATGAATGTTTTGAATTTTCTCCAAAAGTAAAGTAGTTGCAAACTCATCCTTTTAGAAACTTGTTTGGGCTGTTGAGAGGAGTAAAAAACCATCAAAAATTTCAATCCTGCATGATTCTACCAAGAAATGTGATTCTTCATTCAAAACCTGATTTTTGCTATTGGGCTCTATTGAATAATGAATGTTTTGAATTTTCTCCAAAACTAAAGTAGTTGCAAACTCATGCTTTTAGAGACTTGTTTGGGCTCATGAGAGGAGTAGAAAAACATCAAAAATTTCAGTCCTGCATGATTCTACCAAGAAATGTGTGTTCATTCAAACCGCTGGTTTTGATAGTTTGGGCCCTATTGAATAATGAATGTTTTGAATTTTCTCCAAAAGTAAAGCAGTTGCAAACTCATCCTTTTAGAAACTTGTTTGGGCTGTTGAGAGGAGTAAAAAACCATCAAAAATTTCAATCCTGCATGATTCTACCAAGAAATGTGATTCTTCATTCAAAACCTGATTTTTGCTATTGGGCTCTATTGAATAATGAATGTTTTGAATTTTCTCCAAAAGTAAAGTAGTTGCAAACTCATGCTTTTAGAGACTTGTTTGGGCTCATGAGAGGAGTAGAAAAACATCAAAAATTTCAGTCCTGCATGATTCTACCAAGAAATGTGTGTTCATTCAAACCGCTGGTTTTTGATAGTTTGGGCCCTATTGAATAATGAATGTTTTGAATTTTCTCCAAAAGTAAAGTAGTTGCAAACTCATCCTTTTAGAAACTTGTTTGGGCTGTTGAGAGGAGTAAAAAACCATCAAAAATTTCAATCCTGCATGATTCTACCAAGAAATGTGATTCTTCATTCAAAACGCTGGTTTTTGCTATTGGGCTCTATTGAATAATGAATGTTTTGAATTTTCTCCAAAAGTAAAGTAGTTGCAAACTCATGCTTTTAGAGACTTGTTTGGGCTCATGAGAGGAGTAGAAAAACATCAAAAATTTCAGTCCTGCATGATTCTACCAAGAAATGTGTGTTCATTGAAACCGCTGGTTTTTGATAGTTTGGGCCCTATTGAATAATGAATGTTTTGAATTTTCTCCAAAAGTAAAGTAGTTGCAAACTCATCCTTTTAGAAACTTGTTTGGGCTGTTGAGAGGAGTAAAAAACCATCAAAAATTTCAATCCTGCATGATTCTACCAAGAAATGTGATTCTTCATTCAAAACGCTGGTTTTTGCTATTGGGCTCTATTGAATAATGAATGTTTTGAATTTTCTCCAAAAGTAAAGTAGTTGCAAACTCATCCTTTTAGAGACTTGTTTGGGCTCATGAGAGGAGTAGAAAAAAATCAAAAATTTCAGTCCTGCACGATTCTACCAAGAAATGTGTGTTCATTCAAACCGCTGGTTTTTGATAGTTTGGGCCCTATTGAATAATGAATGTTTTGAATTTTCTCCAAAAGTAAAGTAGTTGCAAACTCATCCTTTTAGAAACTTGTTTGGGCTGTTGAGAGGAGTAAAAAACCATCAAAAATTTCAATCCTGCATGATTCTACCAAGAAATGTGATTCTTCATTCAAAACCTGATTTTTGCTATTGGGCTCTATTGAATAATGAATGTTTTGAATTTTCTCCAAAACCAAAGTAGTTGCAAACTCATGCTTTTAGAGACTTGTTTGGGCTCATGAGAGGAGTAGAAAAACATCAAAAATTTCAGTCCTGCATGATTCTACCAAGAAATGTGTGTTCATTCAAACCGCTGGTTTTTGATAGTTTGGGCCCTATTGAATATTGAATGTTTTGAATTTTCTCCAAAAGTAAAGCAGTTGCAAACTCATCCTTTTAGAAACTTGTTTGGGCTGTTGAGAGGAGTAAAAAACCATCAAAAATTTCAATCCTGCATGATTCTACCAAGAAATGTGATTCTTCATTCAAAACCTGATTTTTGCTATTGGGCTCTATTGAATAATGAATGTTTTGAATTTTCTCCAAAAGTAAAGTAGTTGCAAACTCATGCTTTTAGAGACTTGTTTGGGCTCATGAGAGGAGTAGAAAAGCATCAAAAATTTCAGTCCTGCATGATTCTACCAAGAAATGTGTGTTCATTGAAACCGCTGGTTTTTGATAGTTTGGGCCCTATTGAATAATGAATGTTTTGAATTTTCTCCAAAAGTAAAGTAGTTGCAAACTCATCCTTTTAGAAACTTGTTTGGGCTGTTGAGAGGAGTAAAAAACCATCAAAAATTTCAATCCTGCATGATTCTACCAAGAAATGTGATTCTTCATTCAAAACGCTGGTTTTTGCTATTGGGCTCTATTGAATAATGAATGTTTTGAATTTTCTCCAAAAGTAAAGTAGTTGCAAACTCATGCTTTTAGAGACTTGTTTGGGCTCATGAGAGGAGTAGAAAAACATCAAAAATTTCAGTCCTGCATGATTCTACCAAGAAATGTGTGTTCATTGAAACCGCTGGTTTTTGATAGTTTGGGCCCTATTGAATAATGAATGTTTTGAATTTTCTCCAAAAGTAAAGTAGTTGCAAACTCATCCTTTTAGAAACTTGTTTGGGCTGTTGAGAGGAGTAAAAAACCATCAAAAATTTCAATCCTGCATGATTCTACCAAGAAATGTGATTCTTCATTCAAAACGCTGGTTTTTGCTATTGGGCTCTATTGAATAATGAATGTTTTGAATTTTCTCCAAAAGTAAAGTAGTTGCAAACTCATCCTTTTAGAGACTTGTTTGGGCTCATGAGAGGAGTAGAAAAAAATCAAAAATTTCAGTCCTGCACGATTCTACCAAGAAATGTGTGTTCATTGAAACCGCTGGTTTTTGATAGTTTGGGCCCTATTGAATAATGAATGTTTTGAATTTTCTCCAAAAGTAAAGTAGTTGCAAACTCATCCTTTTAGAAACTTGTTTGGGCTGTTGAGAGGAGTAAAAAACCATCAAAAATTTCAATCCTGCATGATTCTACCAAGAAATGTGATTCTTCATTCAAAACGCTGGTTTTTGCTATTGGGCTCTATTGAATAATGAATGTTTTGAATTTTCTCCAAAAGTAAAGTAGTTGCAAACTCATCCTTTTAGAGACTTGTTTGGGCTCATGAGAGGAGTAGAAAAAAATCAAAAATTTCAGTCCTGCACGATTCTACCAAGAAATGTGTGTTCATTCAAACCGCTGGTTTTTGATAGTTTGGGCCCTATTGAATAATGAATGTTTTGAATTTTCTCCAAAAGTAAAGTAGTTGCAAACTCATCCTTTTAGAAACTTGTTTGGGCTGTTGAGAGGAGTAAAAAACCATCAAAAATTTCAATCCTGCATGATTCTACCAAGAAATGTGATTCTTCATTCAAAACCTGATTTTTGCTATTGGGCTCTATTGAATAATGAATGTTTTGAATTTTCTCCAAAACCAAAGTAGTTGCAAACTCATGCTTTTAGAGACTTGTTTGGGCTCATGAGAGGAGTAGAAAAACATCAAAAATTTCAGTCCTGCATGATTCTACCAAGAAATGTGTGTTCATTCAAACCGCTGGTTTTTGATAGTTTGGGCCCTATTGAATATTGAATGTTTTGAATTTTCTCCAAAAGTAAAGCAGTTGCAAACTCATCCTTTTAGAAACTTGTTTGGGCTGTTGAGAGGAGTAAAAAACCATCAAAAATTTCAATCCTGCATGATTCTACCAAGAAATGTGATTCTTCATTCAAAACCTGATTTTTGCTATTGGGCTCTATTGAATAATGAATGTTTTGAATTTTCTCCAAAAGTAAAGTAGTTGCAAACTCATGCTTTTAGAGACTTGTTTGGGCTCATGAGAGGAGTAGAAAAGCATCAAAAATTTCAGTCCTGCATGATTCTACCAAGAAATGTGTGTTCATTGAAACCGCTGGTTTTTGATAGTTTGGGCCCTATTGAATAATGAATGTTTTGAATTTTCTCCAAAAGTAAAGTAGTTGCAAACTCATCCTTTTAGAAACTTGTTTGGGCTGTTGAGAGGAGTAAAAAACCATCAAAAATTTCAATCCTGCATGATTCTACCAAGAAATGTGATTCTTCATTCAAAACGCTGGTTTTTGCTATTGGGCTCTATTGAATAATGAATGTTTTGAATTTTCTCCAAAAGTAAAGTAGTTGCAAACTCATGCTTTTAGAGACTTGTTTGGGCTCATGAGAGGAGTAGAAAAACATCAAAAATTTCAGTCCTGCATGATTCTACCAAGAAATGTGTGTTCATTGAAACCGCTGGTTTTTGATAGTTTGGGCCCTATTGAATAATGAATGTTTTGAATTTTCTCCAAAAGTAAAGTAGTTGCAAACTCATCCTTTTAGAAACTTGTTTGGGCTGTTGAGAGGAGTAAAAAACCATCAAAAATTTCAATCCTGCATGATTCTACCAAGAAATGTGATTCTTCATTCAAAACGCTGGTTTTTGCTATTGGGCTCTATTGAATAATGAATGTTTTGAATTTTCTCCAAAAGTAAAGTAGTTGCAAACTCATCCTTTTAGAGACTTGTTTGGGCTCATGAGAGGAGTAGAAAAAAATCAAAAATTTCAGTCCTGCACGATTCTACCAAGAAATGTGTGTTCATTCAAACCGCTGGTTTTTGATAGTTTGGGCCCTATTGAATAATGAATGTTTTGAATTTTCTCCAAAAGTAAAGTAGTTGCAAACTCATCCTTTTAGAAACTTGTTTGGGCTGTTGAGAGGAGTAAAAAACCATCAAAAATTTCAATCCTGCATGATTCTACCAAGAAATGTGATTCTTCATTCAAAACGCTGGTTTTTGCTATTGGGCTCTATTGAATAATGAATGTTTTGAATTTTCTCCAAAAGTAAAGTAGTTGCAAACTCATCCTTTTAGAGACTTGTTTGGGCTCATGAGAGGAGTAGAAAAAAATCAAAAATTTCAGTCCTGCACGATTCTACCAAGAAATGTGTGTTCATTCAAACCGCTGGTTTTTGATAGTTTGGGCCCTATTGAATAATGAATGTTTTGAATTTTCTCCAAAAGTAAAGTAGTTGCAAACTCATCCTTTTAGAAACTTGTTTGGGCTGTTGAGAGGAGTAAAAAACCATCAAAAATTTCAATCCTGCATGATTCTACCAAGAAATGTGATTCTTCATTCAAAACCTGATTTTTGCTATTGGGCTCTATTGAATAATGAATGTTTTGAATTTTCTCCAAAACCAAAGTAGTTGCAAACTCATGCTTTTAGAGACTTGTTTGGGCTCATGAGAGGAGTAGAAAAACATCAAAAGTTTCAGTCCTGCATGATTCTACCAAGAAATGTGTGTTCATTCAAACCGCTGGTTTTTGATAGTTTGGGCCCTATTGAATATTGAATGTTTTGAATTTTCTCCAAAAGTAAAGCAGTTGCAAACTCATCCTTTTAGAAACTTGTTTGGGCTGTTGAGAGGAGTAAAAAACCATCAAAAATTTCAATCCTGCATGATTCTACCAAGAAATGTGATTCTTCATTCAAAACCTGATTTTTGCTATTGGGCTCTATTGAATAATGAATGTTTTGAATTTTCTCCAAAAGTAAAGTAGTTGCAAACTCATGCTTTTAGAGACTTGTTTGGGCTCATGAGAGGAGTAGAAAAGCATCAAAAATTTCAGTCCTGCATGATTCTACCAAGAAATGTGTGTTCATTGAAACCGCTGGTTTTTGATTGTTTGGGCCCTATTGAATAATGAATGTTTTGAATTTTCTCCAAAAGTAAAGTAGTTGCAAACTCATCCTTTTAGAAACTTGTTTGGGCTGTTGAGAGGAGTAAAAAACCATCAAAAATTTCAATCCTGCATGATTCTACCAAGAAATGTGATTCTTCATTCAAAACGCTGGTTTTTGCTATTGGGCTCTATTGAATAATGAATGTTTTGAATTTTCTCCAAAAGTAAAGTAGTTGCAAACTCATGCTTTTAGAGACTTGTTTGGGCTCATGAGAGGAGTAGAAAAACATCAAAAATTTCAGTCCTGCATGATTCTACCAAGAAATGTGTGTTCATTGAAACCGCTGGTTTTTGATAGTTTGGGCCCTATTGAATAATGAATGTTTTGAATTTTCTCCAAAAGTAAAGTAGTTGCAAACTCATCCTTTTAGAAACTTGTTTGGGCTGTTGAGAGGAGTAAAAAACCATCAAAAATTTCAATCCTGCATGATTCTACCAAGAAATGTGATTCTTCATTCAAAACGCTGGTTTTTGCTATTGGGCTCTATTGAATAATGAATGTTTTGAATTTTCTCCAAAAGTAAAGTAGTTGCAAACTCTTCCTTTTAGAGACTTGTTTGGGCTCATGAGAGGAGTAGAAAAAAATCAAAAATTTCAGTCCTGCACGATTCTACCAAGAAATGTGTGTTCATTCAAACCGCTGGTTTTTGATAGTTTGGGCCCTATTGAATAATGAATGTTTTGAATTTTCTCCAAAAGTAAAGTAGTTGCAAACTCATCCTTTTAGAAACTTGTTTGGGCTGTTGAGAGGAGTAAAAAACCATCAAAAATTTCAATCCTGCATGATTCTACCAAGAAATGTGATTCTTCATTCAAAACCTGATTTTTGCTATTGGGCTCTATTGAATAATGAATGTTTTGAATTTTCTCCAAAACCAAAGTAGTTGCAAACTCATGCTTTTAGAGACTTGTTTGGGCTCATGAGAGGAGTAGAAAAACATCAAAAATTTCAGTCCTGCATGATTCTACCAAGAAATGTGTGTTCATTCAAACCGCTGGTTTTTGATAGTTTGGGCCCTATTGAATATTGAATGTTTTGAATTTTCTCCAAAAGTAAAGCAGTTGCAAACTCATCCTTTTAGAAACTTGTTTGGGCTGTTGAGAGGAGTAAAAAACCATCAAAAATTTCAATCCTGCATGATTCTACCAAGAAATGTGATTCTTCATTCAAAACCTGATTTTTGCTATTGGGCTCTATTGAATAATGAATGTTTTGAATTTTCTCCAAAAGTAAAGTAGTTGCAAACTCATGCTTTTAGAGACTTGTTTGGGCTCATGAGAGGAGTAGAAAAGCATCAAAAATTTCAGTCCTGCATGATTCTACCAAGAAATGTGTGTTCATTGAAACCGCTGGTTTTTGATAGTTTGGGCCCTATTGAATAATGAATGTTTTGAATTTTCTCCAAAAGTAAAGTAGTTGCAAACTCATCCTTTTAGAAACTTGTTTGGGCTGTTGAGAGGAGTAAAAAACCATCAAAAATTTCAATCCTGCATGATTCTACCAAGAAATGTGATTCTTCATTCAAAACGCTGGTTTTTGCTATTGGGCTCTATTGAATAATGAATGTTTTGAATTTTCTCCAAAAGTAAAGTAGTTGCAAACTCATGCTTTTAGAGACTTGTTTGGGCTCATGAGAGGAGTAGAAAAACATCAAAAATTTCAGTCCTGCATGATTCTACCAAGAAATGTGTGTTCATTGAAACCGCTGGTTTTTGATAGTTTGGGCCCTATTGAATAATGAATGTTTTGAATTTTCTCCAAAAGTAAAGTAGTTGCAAACTCATCCTTTTAGAAACTTGTTTGGGCTGTTGAGAGGAGTAAAAAACCATCAAAAATTTCAATCCTGCATGATTCTACCAAGAAATGTGATTCTTCATTCAAAACGCTGGTTTTTGCTATTGGGCTCTATTGAATAATGAATGTTTTGAATTTTCTCCAAAAGTAAAGTAGTTGCAAACTCATCCTTTTAGAGACTTGTTTGGGCTCATGAGAGGAGTAGAAAAAAATCAAAAATTTCAGTCCTGCACGATTCTACCAAGAAATGTGTGTTCATTCAAACCGCTGGTTTTTGATAGTTTGGGCCCTATTGAATAATGAATGTTTTGAATTTTCTCCAAAAGTAAAGTAGTTGCAAACTCATCCTTTTAGAAACTTGTTTGGGCTGTTGAGAGGAGTAAAAAACCATCAAAAATTTCAATCCTGCATGATTCTACCAAGAAATGTGATTCTTCATTCAAAACGCTGGTTTTTGCTATTGGGCTCTATTGAATAATGAATGTTTTGAATTTTCTCCAAAAGTAAAGTAGTTGCAAACTCATCCTTTTAGAGACTTGTTTGGGCTCATGAGAGGAGTAGAAAAAAATCAAAAATTTCAGTCCTGCACGATTCTACCAAGAAATGTGTGTTCATTCAAACCGCTGGTTTTTGATAGTTTGGGCCCTATTGAATAATGAATGTTTTGAATTTTCTCCAAAAGTAAAGTAGTTGCAAACTCATCCTTTTAGAAACTTGTTTGGGCTGTTGAGAGGAGTAAAAAACCATCAAAAATTTCAATCCTGCATGATTCTACCAAGAAATGTGATTCTTCATTCAAAACCTGATTTTTGCTATTGGGCTCTATTGAATAATGAATGTTTTGAATTTTCTCCAAAACCAAAGTAGTTGCAAACTCATGCTTTTAGAGACTTGTTTGGGCTCATGAGAGGAGTAGAAAAACATCAAAAATTTCAGTCCTGCATGATTCTACCAAGAAATGTGTGTTCATTCAAACCGCTGGTTTTTGATAGTTTGGGCCCTATTGAATATTGAATGTTTTGAATTTTCTCCAAAAGTAAAGCAGTTGCAAACTCATCCTTTTAGAAACTTGTTTGGGCTGTTGAGAGGAGTAAAAAACCATCAAAAATTTCAATCCTGCATGATTCTACCAAGAAATGTGATTCTTCATTCAAAACCTGATTTTTGCTATTGGGCTCTATTGAATAATGAATGTTTTGAATTTTCTCCAAAAGTAAAGTAGTTGCAAACTCATGCTTTTAGAGAATTGTTTGGGCTCATGAGAGGAGTAGAAAAGCATCAAAAATTTCAGTCCTGCATGATTCTACCAAGAAATGTGTGTTCATTGAAACCGCTGGTTTTTGATAGTTTGGGCCCTATTGAATAATGAATGTTTTGAATTTTCTCCAAAAGTAAAGTAGTTGCAAACTCATCCTTTTAGAAACTTGTTTGGGCTGTTGAGAGGAGTAAAAAACCATCAAAAATTTCAATCCTGCATGATTCTACCAAGAAATGTGATTCTTCATTCAAAACGCTGGTTTTTGCTATTGGGCTCTATTGAATAATGAATGTTTTGAATTTTCTCCAAAAGTAAAGTAGTTGCAAACTCATGCTTTTAGAGACTTGTTTGGGCTCATGAGAGGAGTAGAAAAACATCAAAAATTTCAGTCCTGCATGATTCTACCAAGAAATGTGTGTTCATTGAAACCGCTGGTTTTTGATAGTTTGGGCCCTATTGAATAATGAATGTTTTGAATTTTCTCCAAAAGTAAAGTAGTTGCAAACTCATCCTTTTAGAAACTTGTTTGGGCTGTTGAGAGGAGTAAAAAACCATCAAAAATTTCAATCCTGCATGATTCTACCAAGAAATGTGATTCTTCATTCAAAACCTGATTTTTGCTATTGGGCTCTATTGAGCAATGAATGTTTTGAATTTTCTCCAAAAGTAAAGTAGTTGCAAACTCATGCTTTTAGAGACTTGTTTGGGCTCATGAGAGGAGTAGAAAAACATCAAAAATTTCAGTCCTGCATGATTCTACCAAGAAATGTGTGTTCATTGAAACCGCTGGTTTTTGATAGTTTGGGCCCTATTGAATAATGAATGTTTTGAATTTTCTCCAAAAGTAAAGTAGTTGCAAACTCATCCTTTTAGAAACTTGTTTGGGCTGTTGAGAGGAGTAAAAAACCATCAAAAATTTCAATCCTGCATGATTGTACCAAGAAATGTGATTCTTCATTCAAAACCTGATTTTTGCTATTGGGCTCTATTGAATAATGAATGTTTTGAATTTTCTCCAAAAGTAAAGTAGTTGCAAACTCATGCTTTTAGAGACTTGTTTGGGCTCATGAGAGGAGTAGAAAAACATCAAAAATTTCAGTCCTGCATGATTCTACCAAGAAATGTGTGTTCATTCAAACCGCTGGTTTTTGATAGTTTGGGCCCTATTGAATAATGAATGTTTTGAATTTTCTCCAAAAGTAAAGTAGTTGCAAACTCATCCTTTTAGAAACTTGTTTGGGCTGTTGAGAGGAGTAAAAAACCATCAAAAATTTCAATCCTGCATGATTCTACCAAGAAATGTGATTCTTCATTCAAAACCTGATTTTTGCTATTGGGCTCTATTGAATAATGAATGTTTTGAATTTTCTCCAAAACTAAAGTAGTTGCAAACTCATGCTTTTAGAGACTTGTTTGGGCTCATGAGAGGAGTAGAAAAACATCAAAAATTTCAGTCCTGCATGATTCTACCAAGAAATGTGTGTTCATTCAAACCGCTGGTTTTGATAGTTTGGGCCCTATTGAATAATGAATGTTTTGAATTTTCTCCAAAAGTAAAGCAGTTGCAAACTCATCCTTTTAGAAACTTGTTTGGGCTGTTGAGAGGAGTAAAAAACCATCAAAAATTTCAATCCTGCATGATTCTACCAAGAAATGTGATTCTTCATTCAAAACCTGATTTTTGCTATTGGGCTCTATTGAATAATGAATGTTTTGAATTTTCTCCAAAAGTAAAGTAGTTGCAAACTCATGCTTTTAGAGACTTGTTTGGGCTCATGAGAGGAGTAGAAAAACATCAAAAATTTCAGTCCTGCATGATTCTACCAAGAAATGTGTGTTCATTCAAACCGCTGGTTTTTGATAGTTTGGGCCCTATTGAATAATGAATGTTTTGAATTTTCTCCAAAAGTAAAGTAGTTGCAAACTCATCCTTTTAGAAACTTGTTTGGGCTGTTGAGAGGAGTAAAAAACCATCAAAAATTTCAATCCTGCATGATTCTACCAAGAAATGTGATTCTTCATTCAAAACGCTGGTTTTTGCTATTGGGCTCTATTGAATAATGAATGTTTTGAATTTTCTCCAAAAGTAAAGTAGTTGCAAACTCATGCTTTTAGAGACTTGTTTGGGCTCATGAGAGGAGTAGAAAAACATCAAAAATTTCAGTCCTGCATGATTCTACCAAGAAATGTGTGTTCATTGAAACCGCTGGTTTTTGATAGTTTGGGCCCTATTGAATAATGAATGTTTTGAATTTTCTCCAAAAGTAAAGTAGTTGCAAACTCATCCTTTTAGAAACTTGTTTGGGCTGTTGAGAGGAGTAAAAAACCATCAAAAATTTCAATCCTGCATGATTCTACCAAGAAATGTGATTCTTCATTCAAAACGCTGGTTTTTGCTATTGGGCTCTATTGAATAATGAATGTTTTGAATTTTCTCCAAAAGTAAAGTAGTTGCAAACTCATCCTTTTAGAGACTTGTTTGGGCTCATGAGAGGAGTAGAAAAAAATCAAAAATTTCAGTCCTGCACGATTCTACCAAGAAATGTGTGTTCATTCAAACCGCTGGTTTTTGATAGTTTGGGCCCTATTGAATAATGAATGTTTTGAATTTTCTCCAAAAGTAAAGTAGTTGCAAACTCATCCTTTTAGAAACTTGTTTGGGCTGTTGAGAGGAGTAAAAAACCATCAAAAATTTCAATCCTGCATGATTCTACCAAGAAATGTGATTCTTCATTCAAAACCTGATTTTTGCTATTGGGCTCTATTGAATAATGAATGTTTTGAATTTTCTCCAAAACCAAAGTAGTTGCAAACTCATGCTTTTAGAGACTTGTTTGGGCTCATGAGAGGAGTAGAAAAACATCAAAAATTTCAGTCCTGCATGATTCTACCAAGAAATGTGTGTTCATTCAAACCGCTGGTTTTTGATAGTTTGGGCCCTATTGAATATTGAATGTTTTGAATTTTCTCCAAAAGTAAAGCAGTTGCAAACTCATCCTTTTAGAAACTTGTTTGGGCTGTTGAGAGGAGTAAAAAACCATCAAAAATTTCAATCCTGCATGATTCTACCAAGAAATGTGATTCTTCATTCAAAACCTGATTTTTGCTATTGGGCTCTATTGAATAATGAATGTTTTGAATTTTCTCCAAAAGTAAAGTAGTTGCAAACTCATGCTTTTAGAGACTTGTTTGGGCTCATGAGAGGAGTAGAAAAGCATCAAAAATTTCAGTCCTGCATGATTCTACCAAGAAATGTGTGTTCATTGAAACCGCTGGTTTTTGATAGTTTGGGCCCTATTGAATAATGAATGTTTTGAATTTTCTCCAAAAGTAAAGTAGTTGCAAACTCATCCTTTTAGAAACTTGTTTGGGCTGTTGAGAGGAGTAAAAAACCATCAAAAATTTCAATCCTGCATGATTCTACCAAGAAATGTGATTCTTCATTCAAAACGCTGGTTTTTGCTATTGGGCTCTATTGAATAATGAATGTTTTGAATTTTCTCCAAAAGTAAAGTAGTTGCAAACTCATGCTTTTAGAGACTTGTTTGGGCTCATGAGAGGAGTAGAAAAACATCAAAAATTTCAGTCCTGCATGATTCTACCAAGAAATGTGTGTTCATTGAAACCGCTGGTTTTTGATAGTTTGGGCCCTATTGAATAATGAATGTTTTGAATTTTCTCCAAAAGTAAAGTAGTTGCAAACTCATCCTTTTAGAAACTTGTTTGGGCTGTTGAGAGGAGTAAAAAACCATCAAAAATTTCAATCCTGCATGATTCTACCAAGAAATGTGATTCTTCATTCAAAACGCTGGTTTTTGCTATTGGGCTCTATTGAATAATGAATGTTTTGAATTTTCTCCAAAAGTAAAGTAGTTGCAAACTCATCCTTTTAGAGACTTGTTTGGGCTCATGAGAGGAGTAGAAAAAAATCAAAAATTTCAGTCCTGCACGATTCTACCAAGAAATGTGTGTTCATTCAAACCGCTGGTTTTTGATAGTTTGGGCCCTATTGAATAATGAATGTTTTGAATTTTCTCCAAAAGTAAAGTAGTTGCAAACTCATCCTTTTAGAAACTTGTTTGGGCTGTTGAGAGGAGTAAAAAACCATCAAAAATTTCAATCCTGCATGATTCTACCAAGAAATGTGATTCTTCATTCAAAACGCTGGTTTTTGCTATTGGGCTCTATTGAATAATGAATGTTTTGAATTTTCTCCAAAAGTAAAGTAGTTGCAAACTCATCCTTTTAGAGACTTGTTTGGGCTCATGAGAGGAGTAGAAAAAAATCAAAAATTTCAGTCCTGCACGATTCTACCAAGAAATGTGTGTTCATTCAAACCGCTGGTTTTTGATAGTTTGGGCCCTATTGAATAATGAATGTTTTGAATTTTCTCCAAAAGTAAAGTAGTTGCAAACTCATCCTTTTAGAAACTTGTTTGGGCTGTTGAGAGGAGTAAAAAACCATCAAAAATTTCAATCCTGCATGATTCTACCAAGAAATGTGATTCTTCATTCAAAACCTGATTTTTGCTATTGGGCTCTATTGAATAATGAATGTTTTGAATTTTCTCCAAAACCAAAGTAGTTGCAAACTCATGCTTTTAGAGACTTGTTTGGGCTCATGAGAGGAGTAGAAAAACATCAAAAATTTCAGTCCTGCATGATTCTACCAAGAAATGTGTGTTCATTCAAACCGCTGGTTTTTGATAGTTTGGGCCCTATTGAATATTGAATGTTTTGAATTTTCTCCAAAAGTAAAGCAGTTGCAAACTCATCCTTTTAGAAACTTGTTTGGGCTGTTGAGAGGAGTAAAAAACCATCAAAAATTTCAATCCTGCATGATTCTACCAAGAAATGTGATTCTTCATTCAAAACCTGATTTTTGCTATTGGGCTCTATTGAATAATGAATGTTTTGAATTTTCTCCAAAAGTAAAGTAGTTGCAAACTCATGCTTTTAGAGACTTGTTTGGGCTCATGAGAGGAGTAGAAAAGCATCAAAAATTTCAGTCCTGCATGATTCTACCAAGAAATGTGTGTTCATTGAAACCGCTGGTTTTTGATTGTTTGGGCCCTATTGAATAATGAATGTTTTGAATTTTCTCCAAAAGTAAAGTAGTTGCAAACTCATCCTTTTAGAAACTTGTTTGGGCTGTTGAGAGGAGTAAAAAACCATCAAAAATTTCAATCCTGCATGATTCTACCAAGAAATGTGATTCTTCATTCAAAACGCTGGTTTTTGCTATTGGGCTCTATTGAATAATGAATGTTTTGAATTTTCTCCAAAAGTAAAGTAGTTGCAAACTCATGCTTTTAGAGACTTGTTTGGGCTCATGAGAGGAGTAGAAAGACATCAAAAATTTCAGTCCTGCATGATTCTACCAAGAAATGTGTGTTCATTGAAACCGCTGGTTTTTGATAGTTTGGGCCCTATTGAATAATGAATGTTTTGAATTTTCTCCAAAAGTAAAGTAGTTGCAAACTCATCCTTTTAGAAACTTGTTTGGGCTGTTGAGAGGAGTAAAAAACCATCAAAAATTTCAATCCTGCATGATTCTACCAAGAAATGTGATTCTTCATTCAAAACGCTGGTTTTTGCTATTGGGCTCTATTGAATAATGAATGTTTTGAATTTTCTCCAAAAGTAAAGTAGTTGCAAACTCATCCTTTTAGAGACTTGTTTGGGCTCATGAGAGGAGTAGAAAAAAATCAAAAATTTCAGTCCTGCACGATTCTACCAAGAAATGTGTGTTCATTCAAACCGCTGGTTTTTGATAGTTTGGGCCCTATTGAATAATGAATGTTTTGAATTTTCTCCAAAAGTAAAGTAGTTGCAAACTCATCCTTTTAGAAACTTGTTTGGGCTGTTGAGAGGAGTAAAAAACCATCAAAAATTTCAATCCTGCATGATTCTACCAAGAAATGTGATTCTTCATTCAAAACCTGATTTTTGCTATTGGGCTCTATTGAATAATGAATGTTTTGAATTTTCTCCAAAACCAAAGTAGTTGCAAACTCATGCTTTTAGAGACTTGTTTGGGCTCATGAGAGGAGTAGAAAAACATCAAAAATTTCAGTCCTGCATGATTCTACCAAGAAATGTGTGTTCATTCAAACCGCTGGTTTTTGATAGTTTGGGCCCTATTGAATATTGAATGTTTTGAATTTTCTCCAAAAGTAAAGCAGTTGCAAACTCATCCTTTTAGAAACTTGTTTGGGCTGTTGAGAGGAGTAAAAAACCATCAAAAATTTCAATCCTGCATGATTCTACCAAGAAATGTGATTCTTCATTCAAAACGCTGGTTTTTGCTATTGGGCTCTATTGAATAATGAATGTTTTGAATTTTCTCCAAAAGTAAAGTAGTTGCAAACTCATCCTTTTAGAGAGTTGTTTGGGCTCATGAGAGGAGTAGAAAAAAATCAAAAATTTCAGTCCTGCACGATTCTACCAAGAAATGTGTGTTCATTCAAACCGCTGGTTTTTGATAGTTTGGGCCCTATTGAATAATGAATGTTTTGAATTTTCTCCAAAAGTAAAGTAGTTGCAAACTCATCCTTTTAGAAACTTGTTTGGGCTGTTGAGAGGAGTAAAAAACCATCAAAAATTTCAATCCTGCATGATTCTACCAAGAAATGTGATTCTTCATTCAAAACCTGATTTTTGCTATTGGGCTCTATTGAATAATGAATGTTTTGAATTTTCTCCAAAACCAAAGTAGTTGCAAACTCATGCTTTTAGAGACTTGTTTGGGCTCATGAGAGGAGTAGAAAAACATCAAAAATTTCAGTCCTGCATGATTCTACCAAGAAATGTGTGTTCATTCAAACCGCTGGTTTTTGATAGTTTGGGCCCTATTGAATATTGAATGTTTTGAATTTTCTCCAAAAGTAAAGCAGTTGCAAACTCATCCTTTTAGAAACTTGTTTGGGCTGTTGAGAGGAGTAAAAAACCATCAAAAATTTCAATCCTGCATGATTCTACCAAGAAATGTGATTCTTCATTCAAAACCTGATTTTTGCTATTGGGCTCTATTGAATAATGAATGTTTTGAATTTTCTCCAAAAGTAAAGTAGTTGCAAACTCATGCTTTTAGAGACTTGTTTGGGCTCATGAGAGGAGTAGAAAAGCATCAAAAATTTCAGTCCTGCATGATTCTACCAAGAAATGTGTGTTCATTGAAACCGCTGGTTTTTGATAGTTTGGGCCCTATTGAATAATGAATGTTTTGAATTTTCTCCAAAAGTAAAGTAGTTGCAAACTCATCCTTTTAGAAACTTGTTTGGGCTGTTGAGAGGAGTAAAAAACCATCAAAAATTTCAATCCTGCATGATTCTACCAAGAAATGTGATTCTTCATTCAAAACGCTGGTTTTTGCTATTGGGCTCTATTGAATAATGAATGTTTTGAATTTTCTCCAAAAGTAAAGTAGTTGCAAACTCATGCTTTTAGAGACTTGTTTGGGCTCATGAGAGGAGTAGAAAAACATCAAAAATTTCAGTCCTGCATGATTCTACCAAGAAATGTGTGTTCATTGAAACCGCTGGTTTTTGATAGTTTGGGCCCTATTGAATAATGAATGTTTTGAATTTTCTCCAAAAGTAAAGTAGTTGCAAACTCATCCTTTTAGAAACTTGTTTGGGCTGTTGAGAGGAGTAAAAAACCATCAAAAATTTCAATCCTGCATGATTCTACCAAGAAATGTGATTCTTCATTCAAAACCTGATTTTTGCTATTGGGCTCTATTGAGCAATGAATGTTTTGAATTTTCTCCAAAAGTAAAGTAGTTGCAAACTCATGCTTTTAGAGACTTGTTTGGGCTCATGAGAGGAGTAGAAAAACATCAAAAATTTCAGTCCTGCATGATTCTACCAAGAAATGTGTGTTCATTGAAACCGCTGGTTTTTGATAGTTTGGGCCCTATTGAATAATGAATGTTTTGAATTTTCTCCAAAAGTAAAGTAGTTGCAAACTCATCCTTTTAGAAACTTGTTTGGGCTGTTGAGAGGAGTAAAAAACCATCAAAAATTTCAATCCTGCATGATTCTACCAAGAAATGTGATTCTTCATTCAAAACGCTGGTTTTTGCTATTGGGCTCTATTGAATAATGAATGTTTTGAATTTTCTCCAAAAGTAAAGTAGTTGCAAACTCATGCTTTTAGAGACTTGTTTGGGCTCATGAGAGGAGTAGAAAAACATCAAAAATTTCAGTCCTGCATGATTCTACCAAGAAATGTGTGTTCATTGAAACCGCTGGTTTTTGATAGTTTGGGCCCTATTGAATAATGAATGTTTTGAATTTTCTCCAAATGTAAAGTAGTTGCAAACTCATCCTTTTAGAAACTTGTTTGGGCTGTTGAGAGGAGTAAAAAAACCATCAAAAATTTCAATCCTGCATGATTCTACCAAGAAATGTGATTCTTCATTCAAAACCTGATTTTTGCTATTGGGCTCTATTGAATAATGAATGTTTTGAATTTTCTCCAAAAGTAAAGTAGTTGCAAACTCATGCTTTTAGAGACTTGTTTGGGCTCATGAGAGGAGTAGAAAAACATCAAAAATTTCAGTCCTGCAAGATTCTACCAAGAAATGTGTGTTCATTGAAACCGCTGGTTTTTGATAGTTTGGGCCCTATTGAATAATGAATGTTTTGAATTTTCTCCAAAAGTAAAGTAGTTGCAAACTCATCCTTTTAGAATCTTGTTTGGGCTGTTGAGAGGAGTAAAAAACCATCAAAAATTTCAATCCTGCATGATTCTACCAAGAAATGTGATTCTTCATTCAAAACGCTGTTTTTTGCTATTGGGCTCTATTGAATAATGAATGTTTTGAATTTTCTCCAAAAGTAAAGTAGTTGCAAACTCATCCTTTTAGAGACTTGTTTGGGCTCATGAGAGGAGTAGAAAAACATCAAAAATTTCAGTCCTGCATGATTCTACCAAGAAATGTGTGTTCATTCAAACCGCTGGTTTTTGATATTTTGGGCCCTATTGAATAATGAATGTTTTGAATTTTCTCCAAAAGTAAAGTAGTTGCAAACTCATCCTTTTAGAAACTTGTTTGGGCTGTTGAGAGGAGTAAAAAACCATCAAAAATTTCAATCCTGCATGATTCTACCAAGAAATGTGATTCTTCATTCAAAACCTGATTTTAGCTATTGGGCTCTATTGAATAATGAATGTTTTGAATTTTCTCCAAAAGTAAAGTAGTTGCAAACTCATGCTTTTAGAGACTTGTTTGGGCTCATGAGAGGAGTAGAAAAACATCAAAAATTTCAGTCCTGCATGATTCTACCAAGAAATGTGTGTTCATTCAAACCGCTGGTTTTCGATAGTTTGGGCCCTATTGAATAATGAATGTTTTGAATTTTCTCCAAAAGTAAAGTAGTTGCAAACTCATCCTTTTAGAAACTTGTTTGGGCTGTTGAGAGGAGTAAAAAACCATCAAAAATTTCAATCCTGCATGATTCTACCAAGAAATGTGATTCTTCATTCAAAACCTGATTTTTGCTATTGGGCTCTATTGAATAATGAATGTTTTGAATTTTCTCCAAAAGTAAAGTAGTTGCAAACTCATGCTTTTAGAGACTTGTTTGGGCTCATGAGAGGAGTAGAAAAACATCAAAAATTTCAGTCCTGCATGATTCTACCAAGAAATGTGTGTTCATTGAAACCGCTGGTTTTTGATAGTTTGGGCCCTATTGAATAATGAATGTTTTGAATTTTCTCCAAAAGTAAAGTAGTTGCAAACTCATCCTTTTAGAAACTTGTTTGGGCTGTTGAGAGGAGTAAAAAACCATCAAAAATTTCAATCCTGCATGATTTTACCAAGAAATGTGATTCTTCATTCAAAACCTGATTTTTGCTTTTGGGCTCTATTGAATAATGAATGTTTTGAATTTTCTCCAAAAGTAAAGTAGTTGCAAACTCATGCTTTTATGTTCCAATAATCTTTATTAAAGTTTCAAAATTTTTGAGGGAAGGGGGGGATACAAGAAAAAAGGGATAGGGAAGGGAAAAGATTACCCTGTGAAGACAGGGAAATCCCCCAAGTGGGGGAGTAGACAGGCAATATACATTACACATCAGAGACCTCATAGTCTTATGTATCAACCTTTCAAAATACAAAGATTCTTTAAAATATTAACTAACAGTAAGAAATATACCAGTACATAAAAATATGCAGTAACATTCGCTTATCTGTGTAGCGAAGAAATGCTACAAATTCAACATAGCCAACCTGTTGCCTAATTTCTCAACAATAAGTAGTGATGTAGACATCTTCGTATTGATACCTGAAAACAAAAACAATTATTCTTGTTCGCCTCCAATGTGTCAATTAGTGAACATTCTATATATAATGTAGATTATAAGAAGTATAGTAACCTGCCCCGTCCGGGTCACCTAGTGGTGGCCCTAAGACCGATTGGGGGGAAAGTCCGGTTCAATTCCAGAATGTTATAAACGTGGAATACAATAAGTAAGTAGACTATAAAGATACAATTCTTTCAATCAGGATGATAGTCCGTATTTAAAGAAGAGATTTCCTTTGGAATCCTGGAAAGTACAATTCCGACGCTTTCTAGGAAGTCAGTCCCTTCATCTGGAGAGGAAATAGGGATTAACTTTGTTGCAAATTTCACAAGGAGAGTCGAAGATTGAGACCAATAATATGGTATCCCGGCGCGCAAAAGTTCCCGTGTAGTAGAGGAGAATGTTTTCCTTTTTTGCAGGGTGTTTTTTGATAAGTCCTTGAAGAAAGATAAATGACTGTAGGGGGAAGACTCGAATTTTGATTCTTTAGACATTCTAAGGAGCGCATTCCTTATCCAGTTTGGACAAAACGAGACAATAACATCCCTTGCTAATTCTTGCGGAAGTGTAGGTGGTCTGCGTATGCGAAACGTTTTTTCAATCAGATAATTCTCATTAGTGTTGGGAAACAAATAGGTGACCATTGAAGATATATAGCTCTTTAACTGGGAGGTCTGAACAGATTCAGGGATCCCACGTATCTTAACATTATTTTTCCTTTTAAAATCCTCATAGTTGGCCAGAGTAGAGTTAAAATAAGCAATGTCCCTTTTAATTTTATTCAATGAGTCTGAAACCATGGACAGCGTTTGTGAGTTGCCTAATTGTAATATATCACTATCGATTTTAGCTGAATCAGTTATCTTTATATCATCAGAATAAGACCCAGAGACCCTTGAAGAATTTGAAAAAGTGGAATGGGTTGAATAAACTGAACGGGTATCATCTGTTAGTATTGTTGAAGTATCTTTAAAAAGCTTTTTGATAAAAATTTCAGAAGCTTCATGTTTATCCGTCTGTTTAACATCAGACAGCTGGATTTTGGGGCCATGCGATAGATCCAGATCGCTCCTTCTAGAGGTTTCAACTGAGTTTATAAGGGCTATAAACATTTTCGCCATGAACCCCTCTGTAGGGTAATTATCAGATGCTGGTATTTCATCTATAGATAACGGGTTAGAGAAAGACTGCTCATGGTCTATATCATGAATCAACCCAGTCTTGCCAGCCTGAAATAAAATTTTTTCAGTAAGCTCAGAATTTGTTCGCGTAACCGAATTTTTTGAAGACGAAGATATAGAATGAATTTCATCTGAATTGTTGCTGAAGGAGTCACTTTCACTATTTTCACATGATCCCCTATCCACATAAAAATCCCCTGAGTATACACTTTCTAGACCCTCCAACGAATCAAGAGAGCCTCCGCTTACAAGAGACGCTTTGGATGTCCCATTCAGAAAATGCTTAGCAGTATGATGATCTAAATCTGGGTTTTTAGCGTTAAAACTAGTAATTTGTAGTGTAGGGTTAAAAAGATTAGGAGGAGAATCTCCTCCATTCTGCACCCCCAAACGCAATCCTCCATATTCAGACCCATTTATCTGTGCACAGGTATGTCCAGCATCAGAGCCCCCAACATTCTTCTGATGTGGTTTATTTATATCTTTATAAGTGTTCCCATACACCTCTCCTGTATTAAATTGGTCTCCACATACCCCACCATCTAGATCCAGGCTTCCAGAATGCGCCCCTGATGTTTCTCCTTCAGTCATCACTCCCCAAGGTGCCACTTCCAACATCTGAAATCCAGGTCTTGCCTGTGTCCTAGGCACAAATACAGGCGCATCGCTTCTCAGTGAAGGCTCACCATTCATCCCTTTGGAGTCTTGTTTAGGACGCAGTGGTAAAGTAGGAGATTCACTGCCGATATCCCCCTGCAGCCACACAGCCTCAGCAAGCATCCCCGATTCCCGGCTATGATCCTCCACAGCTGTGGCCACTTTGAACTCCGGGGACCTCACCGTCAGTGTCCGATATCCAGGTCGGGCATTTAATGAGTCCAGATCCCCTCCGCAACTGCTGACAAGCTGATCGCATGTTCCCTTCTTCGCCTCGGTGGAAGATTCATCAGCATGTCTCCCCTGCAGCCACGCGGCCTCAGGTCTCTCCCCGCCGCGCTCCTGACTTCTGTATCCCGCAGCCAGGGTCGCGCTGATTTCCCATGACCTCACCTCCGAATCCCGACTACTCTGCCGGACTCCCGATGTCCCAGCGGAGGTCTCCTCCGATTTCTTCATCGGCGCCGCTTGATCCTTATTGCAGCGGCTCCCCGGCAGCCACGCGGCTCCTGTATTCAGCGCGGTCTGTCGGCTTCTTCTTTGAACTTGTGCCAGGACCGCGCTCTGCTCAGGGAGCCCAGCCGCTGATCTCCGTATTGTCTGGAGGGACTCTTCAGCTCCCCGCCTCTCTTCCTTGTCGGCTGACTTCTTCAGCGGCGCCGCTTCTTCTCTGCAGCGGCTCCCCCGCAGCCGCGCGGCTCCTGTCTCCAGCGCGGTCTGCTGACTTCTTCTTTGAGCTTGTGCCAGGACCGCGCTCTGCTCAGGGAGCCCAGCCGCTGACCCCCGCACTGACCGGAGGGACCCATCGGCTCCCCGCCTTTCATCCTTGTCGGCTTCAGCTGCAGCTGCTTGAAGCCTGGGGCCATCTTGTTTACAAACAGCACGGCGGGGACTAGGGCCCGACAGGTTCCCCAGACTGCTTGGACCCGCTGGTCGATTTCTCCTCACCAGAAAAGCTCTTCTCCTATTGTACTTCTTCCCAGGCATCTTCTTCTTGGTCTTTAAGTATATTATTCCACGATTTAGTAGTCTTTTCTGTAGCTTAAAGTGGGGAAGAGCAGGAGCTCCTAGAAGACACGTCTGCTCAGCTCCCCTGCAAACCACGCCCCCCCCAAACTCATGCTTTTAGAGACTTGTTTGGGCTCATGAGAGGAGTAGAAAAACATCAAAAATTTCAGTCCTGCACGATTCTACCAAGAAATGTGTGTTCATTCAAACCGCTGGTTTTTGATATTTTGGGCCCTATTGAATAATGAATGTTTTGAATTTTCTCCAAAAGTAAAGTAGTTGCAAACTCATCCTTTTAGAAACTTGTTTGGGCTGATGAGAGGAGTAAAAAAACATCAAAAATTTCAATCCTGCATGATTCTACCAAGAAATGTGATTCTTCATTCAAAACCTGATTTTTGCTATTGGGCTCTATTGAATAATGAATGTTTTGAATTTTCTCCAAAAGTAAAGTAGTTGCAAACTCATGCTTTTAGAGACTTGTTTGGGCTCATGAGAGGAGTAGGAAAACATCAAAAATTTCAGTCCTGCATGATTCTACCAAGAAATGTGTGTTCATTGAAACCGCTGGTTTTTGATTGTTTGGGCCCTATTGAATAATGAATGTTTTGAATTTTCTCCAAAAGTAAAGTAGTTGCAAACTCATCCTTTTAGAAACTTGTTTGGGCTGTTGAGAGGAGTAAAAAACCATCAAAAATTTCAATCCTGCATGATTCTACCAAGAAATGTGATTCTTCATTCAAAACCTGATTTTTGCTATTGGGCTCTATTGAATAATGAATGTTTTGAATTTTCTCCAAAAGTAAAGTAGTTGCAAACTCATGCTTTTAGAGACTTGTTTGGGCTCATGAGAGGAGTAGAAAAACATCAAAAATTTCAGTCCTGCATGATTCTACCTAGAAATGTGTGTTCATTGAAACCGCTGGTTTTTGATAGTTTGGGCCCTATTGAATAATGAATGTTTTGAATTTTCTCCAAAAGTAAAGTAGTTGCAAACTCATCCTTTTAGAAACTTGTTTGGGCTGTTGAGAGGAGTAAAAAACCATCAAAAATTTGAATCCTGCATGATTCTACCAAGAAATGTGATTCTTCATTCAAAACCTGATTTTTGCTATTGGGCTCTATTGAATAATGAATGTTTTGAATTTTCTCCAAAAGTAAAGTAGTTGCAAACTCATGCTTTTAGAGACTTGTTTGGGCTCATGAGAGGAGTAGAAAAACATCAAAAATTTCAGTCCTGCAAGATTCTACCAAGAAATGTGTGTTCATTGAAACCGCTGGTTTTTGATAGTTTGGGCCCTATTGAATAATGAATGTTTTGAATTTTCTCCAAAAGTAAAGTAGTTGCAAACTCATCCTTTTAGAAACTTGTTTGGGCTGTTGAGAGGAGTAAAAAACCATCAAAAATTTCAATCCTGCATGATTCTACCAAGAAATGTGATTCTTCATTCAAAACGCTGTTTTTTGCTATTGGGCTCTATTGAATAATGAATGTTTTGAATTTTCTCCAAAAGTAAAGTAGTTGCAAACTCATCCTTTTAGAGACTTGTTTGGGCTCATGAGAGGAGTAGAAAAACATCAAAAATTTCAGTCCTGCACGATTCTACCAAGAAATGTGTGTTCATTCAAACCGCTGGTTTTTGATATTTTGGGCCCTATTGAATAATGAATGTTTTGAATTTTCTCCAAAAGTAAAGTAGTTGCAAACTCATCCTTTTAGAAACTTGTTTGGGCTGTTGAGAGGAGTAAAAAACCATCAAAAATTTCAATCCTGCATGATTCTACCAAGAAATGTGATTCTTCATTCAAAACCTGATTTTAGCTATTGGGCTCTATTGAATAATGAATGTTTTGAATTTTCTCCAAAAGTAAAGTAGTTGCAAACTCATGCTTTTAGAGACTTGTTTGGGCTCATGAGAGGAGTAGAAAAACATCAAAAATTTCAGTCCTGCATGATTCTACCAAGAAATGTGTGTTCATTCAAACCGCTGGTTTTCGATAGTTTGGGCCCTATTGAATAATGAATGTTTTGAATTTTCTCCAAAAGTAGTTGCAAACTCATCCTTTTAGAAACTTGTTTGGGCTGTTGAGAGGAGTAAAAAACCACCAAAAATTTCAATCCTGCATGATTCTACCAAGAAATGTGATTCTTCATTCAAAACCTGATTTTTGCTATTGGGCTCTATTGAATAATGAATGTTTTGAATTTTCTCCAAAAGTAAAGTAGTTGCAAACTCATGCTTTTAGAGACTTGTTTGGGCTCATGAGAGGAGTAGAAAAACATCAAAAATTTCAGTCCTGCATGATTCTACCAAGAAATGTGTGTTCATTGAAACCGCTGGTTTTTGATATTTTGGGCCCTATTGAATAATGAATGTTTTGAATTTTCTCCAAAAGTAAAGTAGTTGCAAACTCATCCTTTTAGAAACTTGTTTGGGCTGTTGAGAGGAGTAAAAAACCATCAAAAATTTCAATCCTGCATGATTCTACCAAGAAATGTGATTCTTCATTCAAAACCTGATTTTTGCTATTGGGCTCTATTGAATAATGAATGTTTTGAATTTTCTCCAAAAGTAAAGTAGTTGCAAACTCATCCTTTTAGAAACTTGTTTGGGCTTTTGAGAGGAGTAAATAACCATCAAAAATTTCAATCCTGCATGATTCTACCAAGAAATGTGATTCTTCATTCAAAACCTGATTTTTGCTATTGGGCTCTATTGAATAATGAATGTTTTGAATTTTCTACAAAAGTAAAGTAGTTGCAAACTCATGCTTTTAGAGACTTGTTTGGACTCATGAGAGGAGTAGAAAAACATCAAAAATTTCAGTCCTGCATGATTCTACCACGAAATGTGTGTTCATTGAAACAGCTGGTTTTTGATAGTTTGGGCCCTATTGAATAATGAATGTTTTGAATTTTCTCCAAAAGTAAAGTAGTTGCAAACTCATCCTTTTAGAAACTTGTTTGGGCTGTTGAGAGGAGTAAAAAACCATCAAAAATTTCAATCCTGCATGATTCTACCAAGAAATGTGATTCTTCATTCAAAACGCTTTTTTTTGCTATTGGGCTCTATTGAATAATGAATGTTTTGAATTTTCTCCAAAAGTAAAGTAGTTGCAAACTCATCCTTTTAGAGACTTGTTTGGGCTCATGAGAGGAGTAGGAAAACATCAAAAATTTCAGTCCTGCATGATTCTACCAAGAAATGTGTGTTCATTGAAACCGCTGGTTTTTGATTGTTTGGGCCCTATTGAATAATGAATGTTTTGAATTTTCTCCAAAAGTAAAGTAGTTGCAAACTCATCCTTTTAGAAACTTGTTTGGGCTGTTGAGAGGAGTAAAAAAACCATCAAAAATTTCAATCCTGCATGATTCTACCAAGAAATGTGATTCTTCATTCAAAACGCTGGTTTTTGCTATTGGGCTCTATTGAATAATGAATGTTTTGAATTTTCTCCAAAAGTAAAGTAGTTGCAAACTCATCCTTTTAGAGACTTGTTTGGGCTCATGAGAGGAGTAGAAAAACATCAAAAATTTCAGTCCTGCACGATTCTACCAAGAAATGTGTGTTCATTCAAACCGCTGGTTTTTGATATTTTGGGCCCTATTGAATAATGAATGTTTTGAATTTTCTCCAAAAGTAAAGTAGTTGCAAACTCATCCTTTTAGAAACTTGTTTGGGCTGTTGAGAGGAGTAAAAAACCATCAAAAATTTCAATCCTGCATGATTCTACCAAGAAATGAGATTCTTCATTCAAAACCTGATTTTTGCTATTGGGCTCTATTGAATAATGAATGTTTTGAATTTTCTCCAAAAGTAAAGTAGTTGCAAATTCATGCTTTTAGAGACTTGTTTGGGCTCATGAGAGGAGTAGAAAAACATCAAAAATTTCAGTCCTGCATGATTCTACCAAGAAATGTGTGTTCATTCAAACCGCTGGTTTTTGATAGTTTGGGCCCTATTGAATAATGAATGTTTTGAATTTTCTCCAAAAGTAAAGTAGTTGCAAACTCATCCTTTTAGAAACTTGTTTGGGCTGTTGAGAGGAGTAAAAAACCATCAAAAATTTCAATCCTGCATGATTCTACCAAGAAATGTGATTCTTCATTCAAAACCTGATTTTTGCTATTGGGCTCTATTGAATAATGAATGTTTTGAATTTTCTCCAAAAGTAAAGTAGTTGCAAACTCATGCTTTTAGAGACTTGTTTGGGCTCATGAGAGGAGTAGAAAAACATCAAAAATTTCAGTCCTGCATGATTCTACCAAGAAATGTGTGTTCATTGAAACCGCTGGTTTTTGATAGTTTGGGCCCTATTGAATAATGAATGTTTTGAATTTTCTCCAAAAGTAAAGTAGTTGCAAACTCATCCTTTTAGAAACTTGTTTGGGCTGTTGAGAGGAGTAAAAAACCATCAAAAATTTCAATCCTGCATGATTCTACCAAGAAATGTGATTCTTCATTCAAAACGCTGGTTTTTGCTATTGGGCTCTATTGAATAATGAATGTTTTGAATTTTCTCCAAAAGTAAAGTAGTTGCAAACTCATCCTTTTAGAGACTTGTTTGGGCTCATGACAGGAGTAGAAAAAAATCAAAAATTTCAGTCCTGCACGATTCTACCAAGAAATGTGTGTTCACTCAAACCGCTGGTTTTTGATATTTTGGGCCCTATTGAATAATGAATGTTTTGAATTTTCTCCAAAAGTAAAGTAGTTGCAAACTCATCCTTTTAGAAACTTGTTTGGGCTGTTGAGAGGAGTAAAAAACCATCAAAAATTTCAATCCTGCATGATTCTACCAAGAAATGTGATTCTTCATTCAAAACCTGATTTTTGCTATTGGGCTCTATTGAATAATGAATGTTTTGAATTTTCTCCAAAAGTAAAGTAGTTGCAAACTCATCCTTTTAGAAACTTGTTTGGGCTGTTGAGAGGAGTAAAAAACCATCAAAAATTTCAATCCTGCATGATTCTACCAAGAAATGTGATTCTTCATTCAAAACCTGATTTTTGCTATTGGGCTCTATTGAATAATGAATGTTTTGAATTTTCTCCAAAAGTAAAGCAGTTGCAAACTCAAGCTTTTAGAGACTTGTTTGGGCTCATGAGAGGAGTAGGAAAACATCAAAAATTTCAGTCCTGCATGATTCTACCAAGAAATGTGTGTTCATTGAAACCGCTGGTTTTTGATAGTTTGGGCCCTATTGAATAATGAATGTTTTGAATTTTCTCCAAAAGTAAAGTAGTTGCAAACTTATCCTTTTAGAAACTTGTTTGGGCTGTTGAGAGGAGTAAAAAACCATCAAAAATTTCAATCCTGCATGATTCTACCAAGAAATGTGATTCTTCATTCAAAACGCTGGTTTTTGCTATTGGGCTCTATTGAATAATGAATGTTTTGAATTTTCTCCAAAAGTAAAGTAGTTGCAAACTCATCCTTTTAGAGACTTGTTTGGGCTCATGAGAGGAGTAGAAAAACATCAAAAATTTCAGTCCTGCACGATTCTACCAAGAAATGTGTGTTCATTCAAACCGCTGGTTTTTGATATTTTGGGCCCTATTGAATAATGAATGTTTTGAATTTTCTCCAAAAGTAAAGTAGTTGCAAACTCATCCTTTTAGAAACTTGTTTGGGCTGTTGAGAGGAGTAAAAAAACATCAAAAATTTCAATCCTGCATGATTCTACCAAGAAATGTGATTCTTCATTCAAAACCTGATTTTTGCTATTGGGCTCTATTGAATAATGAATGTTTTGAATTTTCTCCAAAAGTAAAGTAGTTGCAAACTCATGCTTTTAGAGACTTGTTTGGGATCATGAGAGGAGTAGAAAAACATCAAAAATTTCAGTCCTGCATGATTCTACCAAGAAATGTGTGTTCATTCAAACCGCTGGTTTTTGATAGTTTGGGCCCTATTGAATAATGAATGTTTTGAATTTTCTCCAAAAGTAAAGTAGTTGCAAACTCATCCTTTTAGAAACTTGTTTGGGCTGTTGAGAGGAGTAAAAAACCATCAAAAATTTCAATCCTGCATGATTCTACCAAGAAATGTGATTCTTCATTCAAAACCTGATTTTTGCTATTGGGCTCTATTGAATAATGAATGTTTTGAATTTTCTCCAAAAGTAAAGTAGTTGCAAACTCATGCTTTTAGAGACTTGTTTGGGCTCATGAGAGGAGTAGAAAAACATCAAAAATTTCAGTCCTGCATGATTCTACCAAGAAATGTGTGTTCATTGAAACCGCTGGTTTTTGATCGTTTGGGCCCTATTGAATAATGAATGTTTTGAATTTTCTCCAAAAGTAAAGTAGTTGCAAACTCATCCTTTTAGAAACTTGTTTGGGCTGTTGAGAGGAGTAAAAAACCATCAAAAATTTCAATCCTGCATGATTCTACCAAGAAATGTGATTCTTCATTCAAAACCTGATTTTTGCTATTGGGCTCTATTGAATAATGAATGTTTTGAATTTTCTCCAAAAGTAAAGTAGTTGCAAACTCATGCTTTTAGAGACTTGTTTGGGCTCATGAGAGGAGTAGAAAAACATCAAAAATTTCAGTCCTGCATGATTCTACCAAGAAATGTGTGTTCATTGAAACAGCTGGTTTTTGATAGTTTGGGCCCTATTGAATAATGAATGTTTTGAATTTTCTCCAAAAGTAAAGTAGTTGCAAACTCATCCTTTTAGAAACTTGTTTGGGCTGTTGAGAGGAGTAAAAAACCATCAAAAATTTCAATCCTGCATGATTCTACCAAGAAATGTGATTCTTCATTCAAAACGCTGGTTTTTGCTATTGGGCTCTATTGAATAATGAATGTTTTGAATTTTCTCCAAAAGTAAAGTAGTTGCAAACTCATGCTTTTAGAGACTTGTTTGGGCTCATGAGAGGAGTAGAAAAACATCAAAAATTTCAGTCCTGCATGATTCTACCAAGAAATGTGTGTTCATTCAAACCGCTGGTTTTTGATAGTTTGGGCCCCATTGAATAATGAATGTTTTGAATTTTCTCCAAAAGTAAAGTAGTTGCAAACTCATCCTTTTAGAAACTTGTTTGGGCTGTTGAGAGGAGTAAAAAACCATCAAAAATTTCAATCCTGCATGATTCTACCAAGAAATGTGATTCTTCATTCAAAACGCTGGTTTTTGCTATTGGGCTCTATTGAATAATGAATGTTTTGAATTTTCTCCAAAAGTAAAGTAGTTGCAAACTCATCCTTTTAGAGACTTGTTTGGGCTCATGAGAGGAGTAGAAAAACATCACAAATTTCAGTCCTGCACGATTCTACCAAGAAATGTGTGTTCATTCAAACCGCTGGTTTTTGATATTTTGGGCCCTATTGAATAATGAATGTTTTGAATTTTCTCCAAAAGTAAAGTAGTTGCAAACTCATCCTTTTAGAAACTTGTTTGGGCTGTTGAGAGGAGTACAAAACCATCAAAAATTTCAATCCTGCATGATTCTACCAAGAAATGTGATTCTTCATTCAAAATCTGATTTTTGCTATTGGGCTCTATTGAATAATGAATGTTTTGAATTTTCTCCAAAAGTAAAGTAGTTGCAAACTCATGCTTTTAGAGACTTGTTTGGGCTCATGAGAGGAGTAGAAAAACATCAAAAATTTCAGTCCTGCATGATTCTACCAAGAAATGTGTGTTCATTCAAACCGCTGGTTTTTGATAGTTTGGGCCCTATTGAATAATGAATGTTTTGAATTTTCTCCAAAAGTAAAGTAGTTGCAAACTCATCCTTTTAGAAAATTGTTTGGGCTGTTGAGAGGAGTAAAAAACCATCAAAAATTTCAATCCTGCATGATTCTACCAAGAAATGTGATTCTTCATTCAAAACCTGATTTTTGCTATTGGGCTCTATTGAATAATGAATGTTTTGAATTTTCTCCAAAAGTAAAGTAGTTGCAAACTCATGCTTTTAGAGACTTGTTTGGGCTCATGAGAGGAGTAGAAAAACATCAAAAATTTCAGTCCTGCATGATTCTACCAAGAAATGTGTGTTCATTGAAACCGCTGGTTTTTGATAGTTTGGGCCCTATTGAATAATGAATGTTTTGAATTTTCTCCAAAAGTAAAGTAGTTGCAAACTCATCCTTTTAGAAACTTGTTTGGGCTGTTGAGAGGAGTAAAAAACCATCAAAAATTTCAATCCTGCATGATTCTACCAAGAAATGTGATTCTTCATTCAAAACCTGATTTTTGCTATTGGGCGCTATTGAATAATGAATGTTTTGAATTTTCTCCGAAAGTAAAGTAGTTGCAAACTCATACTTTTAGAGACTTGTTTGGGCTCATGAGAGGAGTAGAAAAACATCAAAAATTTCAGTCCTGCACGATTCTACCAAGAAATGTGTGTTCATTGAAACCGCTGGTTTTTGATAGTTTGGGCCCTATTGAATAATGAATGTTTTGAATTTTCTCCAAAAGTAAAGTAGTTGCAAACTCATGCTTTTAGAGACTTGTTTGGGCTCATGAGAGGAGTAGAAAAACATCAAAAATTTCAGTCCAGCATGATTCTACCAAGAAATGTGTGTTCATTCAAACCGCTGGTTTTTGATAGTTTGGGCCCTATTGAATAATGAATGTTTTGAATTTTCTCCAAAAGTAAAGTAGTTGCAAACTCATCCTTTTAGAAACTTGTTTGGGCTGTTGAGAGGAGTAAAAAACCATCAAAAATTTCAATCCTGCATGATTCTACCAAGAAATGTGATTCTTCATTCAAAACCTGATTTTTGCTATTGGGCTCTATTGAATAATGAATGTTTTGAATTTTCTCCAAAAGTAAAGTAGTTGCAAACTCATGCTTTTAGAGACTTGTTTGGGCTCATGAGAGGAGTAGAAAAACATCAAAAATTTCAGTCCTGCATGATTCTACCAAGAAATGTGTGTTCATTGAAACCGCTGGTTTTTGATAGTTTGGGCCCTATTGAATAATGAATGTTTTGAATTTTCTCCAAAAGTAAAGTAGTTGCAAACTCATCCTTTTAGAAACTTGTTTGGGCTGTTGAGAGGAGTAAAAAACCATCAAAAATTTCAATCCTGCATGATTCTACCAAGAAATGTGATTCTTCATTCAAAACCTGATTTTTGCTATTGGGCGCTATTGAATAATGAATGTTTTGAATTTTCTCCAAAAGTAAAGTAGTTGCAAACTCATGCTTTTAGAGACTTGTTTGGGCTCATGAGAGGAGTAGAAAAACATCAAAAATTTCAGTCCTGCACGATTCTACCAAGAAATGTGTGTTCATTGAAACCGCTGGTTTTTGATAGTTTGGGCCCTATTGAATAATGAATGTTTTGAATTTTCTCCAAAAGTAAAGTAGTTGCAAACTCATGCTTTTAGAGACTTGTTTGGGCTCATGAGAGGAGTAGAAAAACATCAAAAATTTCAGTCCTGCATGATTCTACCAAGAAATGTGTGTTCATTGAAACCGCTGGTTTTTGATAGTTTGGGCCCTATTGAATAATGAATGTTTTGAATTTTCTCCAAAAGTAAAGTAGTTGCAAACTCATCCTTTTAGAAACTTGTTTGGGCTGTTGAGAGGAGTAAAAAACCATCAAAAATTTCAATCCTGCATGATTCTACCAAGAAATGTGATTCTTCATTCAAAACCTGATTTTTGCTATTGGGCTCTATTGAATAATCAATGTTTTGAATTTTCTCCAAAAGTAAAGTAGTTGCAAACTCATCCTTTTAGAGACTTGTTTGGGCTGTTGAGAGGAGTAAAAAACCATCAAAAATTTCAATCCTGCATGATTTTACCAAGAAATGTGATTCTTCATTCAAAACCTGATTTTTGCTTTTGGGCTCTATTGAATAATGAATGTTTTGAATTTTCTCCAAAAGTAAAGTAGTTGCAAACTCATGCTTTTATGTTCCAATAATCTTTATTAAAGTTTCAAAATTTTTGAGGGAAGGGGGGGATACAAGAAAAAAGGGATAGGGAAGGGAAAAGATTACCCTGTGAAGACAGGGAAATCCCCCAAGTGGGGGAGTAGACAGGCAATATACATTACACATCAGAGACCTCATAGTCTTATGTATCAACCTTTCAAAATACAAAGATTCTTTAAAATATTAACTAACAGTAAGAAATATACCAGTACATAAAAATATGCAGTAACATTCGCTTATCTGTGTAGCGAAGAAATGCTACAAATTCAACATAGCCAACCTGTTGCCTAATTTCTCAACAATAAGTAGTGATGTAGACATCTTCGTATTGATACCTGAAAACAAAAACAATTATTCTTGTTCGCCTCCAATGTGTCAATTAGTGAACATTCTATATATAATGTAGATTATAAGAAGTATAGTAACCTGCCCCGTCCGGGTCACCTAGTGGTGGCCCTAAGACCGATTGGGGGGAAAGTCCGGTTCAATTCCAGAATGTTATAAACGTGGAATACAATAAGTAAGTAGACTATAAAGATACAATTCTTTCAATCAGGATGATAGTCCGTATTTAAAGAAGAGATTTCCTTTGGAATCCTGGAAAGTACAATTCCGACGCTTTCTAGGAAGTCAGTCCCTTCATCTGGAGAGGAAATAGGGATTAACTTTGTTGCAAATTTCACAAGGAGAGTCGAAGATTGAGACCAATAATATGGTATCCCGGCGCGCAAAAGTTCCCGTGTAGTAGAGGAGAATGTTTTCCTTTTTTGCAGGGTGTTTTTTGATAAGTCCTTGAAGAAAGATAAATGACTGTAGGGGGAAGACTCGAATTTTGATTCTTTAGACATTCTAAGGAGCGCATTCCTTATCCAGTTTGGACAAAACGAGACAATAACATCCCTTGCTAATTCTTGCGGAAGTGTAGGTGGTCTGCGTATGCGAAACGTTTTTTCAATCAGATAATTCTCATTAGTGTTGGGAAACAAATAGGTGACCATTGAAGATATATAGCTCTTTAACTGGGAGGTCTGAACAGATTCAGGGATCCCACGTATCTTAACATTATTTTTCCTTTTAAAATCCTCATAGTTGGCCAGAGTAGAGTTAAAATAAGCAATGTCCCTTTTAATTTTATTCAATGAGTCTGAAACCATGGACAGCGTTTGTGAGTTGCCTAATTGTAATATATCACTATCGATTTTAGCTGAATCAGTTATCTTTATATCATCAGAATAAGACCCAGAGACCCTTGAAGAATTTGAAAAAGTGGAATGGGTTGAATAAACTGAACGGGTATCATCTGTTAGTATTGTTGAAGTATCTTTAAAAAGCTTTTTGATAAAAATTTCAGAAGCTTCATGTTTATCCGTCTGTTTAACATCAGACAGCTGGATTTTGGGGCCATGCGATAGATCCAGATCGCTCCTTCTAGAGGTTTCAACTGAGTTTATAAGGGCTATAAACATTTTCGCCAAGAACCCCTCTGTAGGGTAATTATCAGATGCTGGTATTACATCTATAGATAACGGGTTAGAGAAAGACTGCTCATGGTCTATATCATGAATCAACCCAGTCTTGCCAGCCTGAAATAAAATTTTTTCTGTAAGCTCAGAATTTGTTCGCGTAACCGAATTTTTTGAAGACGAAGATATAGAATGAATTTCATCTGAATTGTTGCTGAAGGAGTCACTTTCACTATTTTCACATGATCCCCTATCCACATAAAAATCCCCTGAGTATACACTTTCTAGACCCTCCAACGAATCAAGAGAGCCTCCGCTTACAAGAGACGCTTTGGATGTCCCATTCAGAAAATGCTTAGCAGTATGATGATCTAAATCTGGGTTTTTAGCGTTAAAACTAGTAATTTGTAGTGTAGGGTTAAAAAGATTAGGAGGAGAATCTCCTCCATTCTGCACCCCCAAACGCAATCCTCCATATTCAGACCCATTTATCTGTGCACAGGTATGTCCAGCATCAGAGCCCCCAACATTCTTCTGATGTGGTTTATTTATATCTTTATAAGTGTTCCCATACACCTCTCCTGTATTAAATTGGTCTCCACATACCCCACCATCTAGATCCAGGCTTCCAGAATGCGCCCCTGATGTTTCTCCTTCAGTCATCACTCCCCAAGGTGCCACTTCCAACATCTGAAATCCAGGTCTTGCCTGTGTCCTAGGCACAAATACAGGCGCATCGCTTCTCAGTGAAGGCTCACCATTCATCCCTTTGGAGTCTTGTTTAGGACGCAGTGGTAAAGTAGGAGATTCACTGCCGATATCCCCCTGCAGCCACACAGCCTCAGCAAGCATCCCCGATTCCCGGCTATGATCCTCCACAGCTGTGGCCACTTTGAACTCCGGGGACCTCACCGTCAGTGTCCGATATCCAGGTCGGGCATTTAATGAGTCCAGATCCCCTCCGCAACTGCTGACAAGCTGATCGCATGTTCCCTTCTTCGCCTCGGTGGAAGATTCATCAGCATGTCTCCCCTGCAGCCACGCGGCCTCAGGTCTCTCCCCGCCGCGCTCCTGACTTCTGTATCCCGCAGCCAGGGTCGCGCTGATTTCCCATGACCTCACCTCCGAATCCCGACTACTCTGCCGGACTCCCGATGTCCCAGCGGAGGTCTCCTCCGATTTCTTCATCGGCGCCGCTTGATCCTTATTGCAGCGGCTCCCCGGCAGCCACGCGGCTCCTGTATTCAGCGCGGTCTGTCGGCTTCTTCTTTGAACTTGTGCCAGGACCGCGCTCTGCTCAGGGAGCCCAGCCGCTGATCTCCGTATTGTCTGGAGGGACTCTTCAGCTCCCCGCCTCTCTTCCTTGTCGGCTGACTTCTTCAGCGGCGCCGCTTCTTCTCTGCAGCGGCTCCCCCGCAGCCGCGCGGCTCCTGTCTCCAGCGCGGTCTGCTGACTTCTTCTTTGAGCTTGTGCCAGGACCGCGCTCTGCTCAGGGAGCCCAGCCGCTGACCCCCGCACTGACCGGAGGGACCCATCGGCTCCCCGCCTTTCATCCTTGTCGGCTTCAGCTGCAGCTGCTTGAAGCCTGGGGCCATCTTGTTTACAAACAGCACGGCGGGGACTAGGGCCCGACAGGTTCCCCAGACTGCTTGGACCCGCTGGTCGATTTCTCCTCACCAGAAAAGCTCTTCTCCTATTGTACTTCTTCCCAGGCATCTTCTTCTTGGTCTTTAAGTATATTATTCCACGATTTAGTAGTCTTTTCTGTAGCTTAAAGTGGGGAAGAGCAGGAGCTCCTAGAAGACACGTCTGCTCAGCTCCCCTGCAAACCACGCCCCCCCCAAACTCATGCTTTTAGAGACTTGTTTGGGCTCATGAGAGGAGTAGAAAAACATCAAAAATTTCAGTCCTGCACGATTCTACCAAGAAATGTGTGTTCATTCAAACCGCTGGTTTTTGATATTTTGGGCCCTATTGAATAATGAATGTTTTGAATTTTCTCCAAAAGTAAAGTAGTTGCAAACTCATCCTTTTAGAAACTTGTTTGGGCTGATGAGAGGAGTAAAAAAACATCAAAAATTTCAATCCTGCATGATTCTACCAAGAAATGTGATTCTTCATTCAAAACCTGATTTTTGCTATTGGGCTCTATTGAATAATGAATGTTTTGAATTTTCTCCAAAAGTAAAGTAGTTGCAAACTCATGCTTTTAGAGACTTGTTTGGGCTCATGAGAGGAGTAGGAAAACATCAAAAATTTCAGTCCTGCATGATTCTACCAAGAAATGTGTGTTCATTGAAACCGCTGGTTTTTGATTGTTTGGGCCCTATTGAATAATGAATGTTTTGAATTTTCTCCAAAAGTAAAGTAGTTGCAAACTCATCCTTTTAGAAACTTGTTTGGGCTGTTGAGAGGAGTAAAAAACCATCAAAAATTTCAATCCTGCATGATTCTACCAAGAAATGTGATTCTTCATTCAAAACCTGATTTTTGCTATTGGGCTCTATTGAATAATGAATGTTTTGAATTTTCTCCAAAAGTAAAGTAGTTGCAAACTCATGCTTTTAGAGACTTGTTTGGGCTCATGAGAGGAGTAGAAAAACATCAAAAATTTCAGTCCTGCATGATTCTACCAAGAAATGTGTGTTCATTGAAACCGCTGGTTTTTGATAGTTTGGGCCCTATTGAATAATGAATGTTTTGAATTTTCTCCAAAAGTAAAGTAGTTGCAAACTCATCCTTTTAGAAACTTGTTTGGGCTGTTGAGAGGAGTAAAAAACCATCAAAAATTTGAATCCTGCATGATTCTACCAAGAAATGTGATTCTTCATTCAAAACCTGATTTTTGCTATTGGGCTCTATTGAATAATGAATGTTTTGAATTTTCTCCAAAAGTAAAGTAGTTGCAAACTCATGCTTTTAGAGACTTGTTTGGGCTCATGAGAGGAGTAGAAAAACATCAAAAATTTCAGTCCTGCAAGATTCTACCAAGAAATGTGTGTTCATTGAAACCGCTGGTTTTTGATAGTTTGGGCCCTATTGAATAATGAATGTTTTGAATTTTCTCCAAAAGTAAAGTAGTTGCAAACTCATCCTTTTAGAAACTTGTTTGGGCTGTTGAGAGGAGTAAAAAACCATCAAAAATTTCAATCCTGCATGATTCTACCAAGAAATGTGATTCTTCATTCAAAACGCTGTTTTTTGCTATTGGGCTCTATTGAATAATGAATGTTTTGAATTTTCTCCAAAAGTAAAGTAGTTGCAAACTCATCCTTTTAGAGACTTGTTTGGGCTCATGAGAGGAGTAGAAAAACATCAAAAATTTCAGTCCTGCACGATTCTACCAAGAAATGTGTGTTCATTCAAACCGCTGGTTTTTGATATTTTGGGCCCTATTGAATAATGAATGTTTTGAATTTTCTCCAAAAGTAAAGTAGTTGCAAACTCATCCTTTTAGAAACTTGTTTGGGCTGTTGAGAGGAGTAAAAAACCATCAAAAATTTCAATCCTGCATGATTCTACCAAGAAATGTGATTCTTCATTCAAAACCTGATTTTAGCTATTGGGCTCTATTGAATAATGAATGTTTTGAATTTTCTCCAAAAGTAAAGTAGTTGCAAACTCATGCTTTTAGAGACTTGTTTGGGCTCATGAGAGGAGTAGAAAAACATCAAAAATTTCAGTCCTGCATGATTCTACCAAGAAATGTGTGTTCATTCAAACCGCTGGTTTTCGATAGTTTGGGCCCTATTGAATAATGAATGTTTTGAATTTTCTCCAAAAGTAGTTGCAAACTCATCCTTTTAGAAACTTGTTTGGGCTGTTGAGAGGAGTAAAAAACCACCAAAAATTTCAATCCTGCATGATTCTACCAAGAAATGTGATTCTTCATTCAAAACCTGATTTTTGCTATTGGGCTCTATTGAATAATGAATGTTTTGAATTTTCTCCAAAAGTAAAGTAGTTGCAAACTCATGCTTTTAGAGACTTGTTTGGGCTCATGAGAGGAGTAGAAAAACATCAAAAATTTCAGTCCTGCATGATTCTACCAAGAAATGTGTGTTCATTGAAACCGCTGGTTTTTGATATTTTGGGCCCTATTGAATAATGAATGTTTTGAATTTTCTCCAAAAGTAAAGTAGTTGCAAACTCATCCTTTTAGAAACTTGTTTGGGCTGTTGAGAGGAGTAAAAAACCATCAAAAATTTCAATCCTGCATGATTCTACCAAGAAATGTGATTCTTCATTCAAAACCTGATTTTTGCTATTGGGCTCTATTGAATAATGAATGTTTTGAATTTTCTCCAAAAGTAAAGTAGTTGCAAACTCATGCTTTTAGAGACTTGTTTGGGCTCATGAGAGGAGTAGAAAAACATCAAAAATTTCAGTCCTGCAAGATTCTACCAAGAAATGTGTGTTCATTGAAACCGCTGGTTTTTGATAGTTTGGGCCCTATTGAATAATGAATGTTTTGAATTTTCTCCAAAAGTAAAGTAGTTGCAAACTCATCCTTTTAGAAACTTGTTTGGGCTGTTGAGAGGAGTAAAAAACCATCAAAAATTTCAATCCTGCATGATTCTACCAAGAAATGTGATTCTTCATTCAAAACGCTGTTTTTTGCTATTGGGCTCTATTGAATAATGAATGTTTTGAATTTTCTCCAAAAGTAAAGTAGTTGCAAACTCATCCTTTTAGAGACTTGTTTGGGCTCATGAGAGGAGTAGAAAAACATCAAAAATTTCAGTCCTGCACGATTCTACCAAGAAATGTGTGTTCATTCAAACCGCTGGTTTTTGATATTTTGGGCCCTATTGAATAATGAATGTTTTGAATTTTCTCCAAAAGTAAAGTAGTTGCAAACTCATCCTTTTAGAAACTTGTTTGGGCTGTTGAGAGGAGTAAAAAACCATCAAAAATTTCAATCCTGCATGATTCTACCAAGAAATGTGATTCTTCATTCAAAACCTGATTTTAGCTATTGGGCTCTATTGAATAATGAATGTTTTGAATTTTCTCCAAAAGTAAAGTAGTTGCAAACTCATGCTTTTAGAGACTTGTTTGGGCTCATGAGAGGAGTAGAAAAACATCAAAAATTTCAGTCCTGCATGATTCTACCAAGAAATGTGTGTTCATTCAAACCGCTGGTTTTCGATAGTTTGGGCCCTATTGAATAATGAATGTTTTGAATTTTCTCCAAAAGTAGTTGCAAACTCATCCTTTTAGAAACTTGTTTGGGCTGTTGAGAGGAGTAAAAAACCACCAAAAATTTCAATCCTGCATGATTCTACCAAGAAATGTGATTCTTCATTCAAAACCTGATTTTTGCTATTGGGCTCTATTGAATAATGAATGTTTTGAATTTTCTCCAAAAGTAAAGTAGTTGCAAACTCATGCTTTTAGAGACTTGTTTGGGCTCATGAGAGGAGTAGAAAAACATCAAAAATTTCAGTCCTGCATGATTCTACCAAGAAATGTGTGTTCATTGAAACCGCTGGTTTTTGATATTTTGGGCCCTATTGAATAATGAATGTTTTGAATTTTCTCCAAAAGTAAAGTAGTTGCAAACTCATCCTTTTAGAAACTTGTTTGGGCTGTTGAGAGGAGTAAAAAACCATCAAAAATTTCAATCCTGCATGATTCTACCAAGAAATGTGATTCTTCATTCAAAACCTGATTTTTGCTATTGGGCTCTATTGAATAATGAATGTTTTGAATTTTCTCCAAAAGTAAAGTAGTTGCAAACTCATCCTTTTAGAAACTTGTTTGGGCTTTTGAGAGGAGTAAATAACCATCAAAAATTTCAATCCTGCATGATTCTACCAAGAAATGTGATTCTTCATTCAAAACCTGATTTTTGCTATTGGGCTCTATTGAATAATGAATGTTTTGAATTTTCTACAAAAGTAAAGTAGTTGCAAACTCATGCTTTTAGAGACTTGTTTGGACTCATGAGAGGAGTAGAAAAACATCAAAAATTTCAGTCCTGCATGATTCTACCACGAAATGTGTGTTCATTGAAACAGCTGGTTTTTGATAGTTTGGGCCCTATTGAATAATGAATGTTTTGAATTTTCTCCAAAAGTAAAGTAGTTGCAAACTCATCCTTTTAGAAACTTGTTTGGGCTGTTGAGAGGAGTAAAAAACCATCAAAAATTTCAATCCTGCATGATTCTACCAAGAAATGTGATTCTTCATTCAAAACGCTTTTTTTTGCTATTGGGCTCTATTGAATAATGAATGTTTTGAATTTTCTCCAAAAGTAAAGTAGTTGCAAACTCATCCTTTTAGAGACTTGTTTGGGCTCATGAGAGGAGTAGGAAAACATCAAAAATTTCAGTCCTGCATGATTCTACCAAGAAATGTGTGTTCATTGAAACCGCTGGTTTTTGATTGTTTGGGCCCTATTGAATAATGAATGTTTTGAATTTTCTCCAAAAGTAAAGTAGTTGCAAACTCATCCTTTTAGAAACTTGTTTGGGCTGTTGAGAGGAGTAAAAAAACCATCAAAAATTTCAATCCTGCATGATTCTACCAAGAAATGTGATTCTTCATTCAAAACGCTGGTTTTTGCTATTGGGCTCTATTGAATAATGAATGTTTTGAATTTTCTCCAAAAGTAAAGTAGTTGCAAACTCATCCTTTTAGAGACTTGTTTGGGCTCATGAGAGGAGTAGAAAAACATCAAAAATTTCAGTCCTGCACGATTCTACCAAGAAATGTGTGTTCATTCAAACCGCTGGTTTTTGATATTTTGGGCCCTATTGAATAATGAATGTTTTGAATTTTCTCCAAAAGTAAAGTAGTTGCAAACTCATCCTTTTAGAAACTTGTTTGGGCTGTTGAGAGGAGTAAAAAACCATCAAAAATTTCAATCCTGCATGATTCTACCAAGAAATGAGATTCTTCATTCAAAACCTGATTTTTGCTATTGGGCTCTATTGAATAATGAATGTTTTGAATTTTCTCCAAAAGTAAAGTAGTTGCAAATTCATGCTTTTAGAGACTTGTTTGGGCTCATGAGAGGAGTAGAAAAACATCAAAAATTTCAGTCCTGCATGATTCTACCAAGAAATGTGTGTTCATTCAAACCGCTGGTTTTTGATAGTTTGGGCCCTATTGAATAATGAATGTTTTGAATTTTCTCCAAAAGTAAAGTAGTTGCAAACTCATCCTTTTAGAAACTTGTTTGGGCTGTTGAGAGGAGTAAAAAACCATCAAAAATTTCAATCCTGCATGATTCTACCAAGAAATGTGATTCTTCATTCAAAACCTGATTTTTGCTATTGGGCTCTATTGAATAATGAATGTTTTGAATTTTCTCCAAAAGTAAAGTAGTTGCAAACTCATGCTTTTAGAGACTTGTTTGGGCTCATGAGAGGAGTAGAAAAACATCAAAAATTTCAGTCCTGCATGATTCTACCAAGAAATGTGTGTTCATTGAAACCGCTGGTTTTTGATAGTTTGGGCCCTATTGAATAATGAATGTTTTGAATTTTCTCCAAAAGTAAAGTAGTTGCAAACTCATCCTTTTAGAAACTTGTTTGGGCTGTTGAGAGGAGTAAAAAACCATCAAAAATTTCAATCCTGCATGATTCTACCAAGAAATGTGATTCTTCATTCAAAACGCTGGTTTTTGCTATTGGGCTCTATTGAATAATGAATGTTTTGAATTTTCTCCAAAAGTAAAGTAGTTGCAAACTCATCCTTTTAGAGACTTGTTTGGGCTCATGACAGGAGTAGAAAAAAATCAAAAATTTCAGTCCTGCACGATTCTACCAAGAAATGTGTGTTCACTCAAACCGCTGGTTTTTGATATTTTGGGCCCTATTGAATAATGAATGTTTTGAATTTTCTCCAAAAGTAAAGTAGTTGCAAACTCATCCTTTTAGAAACTTGTTTGGGCTGTTGAGAGGAGTAAAAAACCATCAAAAATTTCAATCCTGCATGATTCTACCAAGAAATGTGATTCTTCATTCAAAACCTGATTTTTGCTATTGGGCTCTATTGAATAATGAATGTTTTGAATTTTCTCCAAAAGTAAAGTAGTTGCAAACTCATCCTTTTAGAAACTTGTTTGGGCTGTTGAGAGGAGTAAAAAACCATCAAAAATTTCAATCCTGCATGATTCTACCAAGAAATGTGATTCTTCATTCAAAACCTGATTTTTGCTATTGGGCTCTATTGAATAATGAATGTTTTGAATTTTCTCCAAAAGTAAAGTAGTTGCAAACTCAAGCTTTTAGAGACTTGTTTGGGCTCATGAGAGGAGTAGGAAAACATCAAAAATTTCAGTCCTGCATGATTCTACCAAGAAATGTGTGTTCATTGAAACCGCTGGTTTTTGATAGTTTGGGCCCTATTGAATAATGAATGTTTTGAATTTTCTCCAAAAGTAAAGTAGTTGCAAACTTATCCTTTTAGAAACTTGTTTGGGCTGTTGAGAGGAGTAAAAAACCATCAAAAATTTCAATCCTGCATGATTCTACCAAGAAATGTGATTCTTCATTCAAAACGCTGGTTTTTGCTATTGGGCTCTATTGAATAATGAATGTTTTGAATTTTCTCCAAAAGTAAAGTAGTTGCAAACTCATCCTTTTAGAGACTTGTTTGGGCTCATGAGAGGAGTAGAAAAACATCAAAAATTTCAGTCCTGCACGATTCTACCAAGAAATGTGTGTTCATTCAAACCGCTGGTTTTTGATATTTTGGGCCCTATTGAATAATGAATGTTTTGAATTTTCTCCAAAAGTAAAGTAGTTGCAAACTCATCCTTTTAGAAACTTGTTTGGGCTGTTGAGAGGAGTAAAAAAACATCAAAAATTTCAATCCTGCATGATTCTACCAAGAAATGTGATTCTTCATTCAAAACCTGATTTTTGCTATTGGGCTCTATTGAATAATGAATGTTTTGAATTTTCTCCAAAAGTAAAGTAGTTGCAAACTCATGCTTTTAGAGACTTGTTTGGGATCATGAGAGGAGTAGAAAAACATCAAAAATTTCAGTCCTGCATGATTCTACCAAGAAATGTGTGTTCATTCAAACCGCTGGTTTTTGATAGTTTGGGCCCTATTGAATAATGAATGTTTTGAATTTTCTCCAAAAGTAAAGTAGTTGCAAACTCATCCTTTTAGAAACTTGTTTGGGCTGTTGAGAGGAGTAAAAAACCATCAAAAATTTCAATCCTGCATGATTCTACCAAGAAATGTGATTCTTCATTCAAAACCTGATTTTTGCTATTGGGCTCTATTGAATAATGAATGTTTTGAATTTTCTCCAAAAGTAAAGTAGTTGCAAACTCATGCTTTTAGAGACTTGTTTGGGCTCATGAGAGGAGTAGAAAAACATCAAAAATTTCAGTCCTGCATGATTCTACCAAGAAATGTGTGTTCATTGAAACCGCTGGTTTTTGATCGTTTGGGCCCTATTGAATAATGAATGTTTTGAATTTTCTCCAAAAGTAAAGTAGTTGCAAACTCATCCTTTTAGAAACTTGTTTGGGCTGTTGAGAGGAGTAAAAAACCATCAAAAATTTCAATCCTGCATGATTCTACCAAGAAATGTGATTCTTCATTCAAAACCTGATTTTTGCTATTGGGCTCTATTGAATAATGAATGTTTTGAATTTTCTCCAAAAGTAAAGTAGTTGCAAACTCATGCTTTTAGAGACTTGTTTGGGCTCATGAGAGGAGTAGAAAAACATCAAAAATTTCAGTCCTGCATGATTCTACCAAGAAATGTGTGTTCATTGAAACAGCTGGTTTTTGATAGTTTGGGCCCTATTGAATAATGAATGTTTTGAATTTTCTCCAAAAGTAAAGTAGTTGCAAACTCATCCTTTTAGAAACTTGTTTGGGCTGTTGAGAGGAGTAAAAAACCATCAAAAATTTCAATCCTGCATGATTCTACCAAGAAATGTGATTCTTCATTCAAAACGCTGGTTTTTGCTATTGGGCTCTATTGAATAATGAATGTTTTGAATTTTCTCCAAAAGTAAAGTAGTTGCAAACTCATGCTTTTAGAGACTTGTTTGGGCTCATGAGAGGAGTAGAAAAACATCAAAAATTTCAGTCCTGCATGATTCTACCAAGAAATGTGTGTTCATTCAAACCGCTGGTTTTTGATAGTTTGGGCCCCATTGAATAATGAATGTTTTGAATTTTCTCCAAAAGTAAAGTAGTTGCAAACTCATCCTTTTAGAAACTTGTTTGGGCTGTTGAGAGGAGTAAAAAACCATCAAAAATTTCAATCCTGCATGATTCTACCAAGAAATGTGATTCTTCATTCAAAACGCTGGTTTTTGCTATTGGGCTCTATTGAATAATGAATGTTTTGAATTTTCTCCAAAAGTAAAGTAGTTGCAAACTCATCCTTTTAGAGACTTGTTTGGGCTCATGAGAGGAGTAGAAAAACATCACAAATTTCAGTCCTGCACGATTCTACCAAGAAATGTGTGTTCATTCAAACCGCTGGTTTTTGATATTTTGGGCCCTATTGAATAATGAATGTTTTGAATTTTCTCCAAAAGTAAAGTAGTTGCAAACTCATCCTTTTAGAAACTTGTTTGGGCTGTTGAGAGGAGTACAAAACCATCAAAAATTTCAATCCTGCATGATTCTACCAAGAAATGTGATTCTTCATTCAAAATCTGATTTTTGCTATTGGGCTCTATTGAATAATGAATGTTTTGAATTTTCTCCAAAAGTAAAGTAGTTGCAAACTCATGCTTTTAGAGACTTGTTTGGGCTCATGAGAGGAGTAGAAAAACATCAAAAATTTCAGTCCTGCATGATTCTACCAAGAAATGTGTGTTCATTCAAACCGCTGGTTTTTGATAGTTTGGGCCCTATTGAATAATGAATGTTTTGAATTTTCTCCAAAAGTAAAGTAGTTGCAAACTCATCCTTTTAGAAACTTGTTTGGGCTGTTGAGAGGAGTAAAAAACCATCAAAAATTTCAATCCTGCATGATTCTACCAAGAAATGTGATTCTTCATTCAAAACCTGATTTTTGCTATTGGGCTCTATTGAATAATGAATGTTTTGAATTTTCTCCAAAAGTAAAGTAGTTGCAAACTCATGCTTTTAGAGACTTGTTTGGGCTCATGAGAGGAGTAGAAAAACATCAAAAATTTCAGTCCTGCATGATTCTACCAAGAAATGTGTGTTCATTGAAACCGCTGGTTTTTGATAGTTTGGGCCCTATTGAATAATGAATGTTTTGAATTTTCTCCAAAAGTAAAGTAGTTGCAAACTCATCCTTTTAGAAACTTGTTTGGGCTGTTGAGAGGAGTAAAAAACCATCAAAAATTTCAATCCTGCATGATTCTACCAAGAAATGTGATTCTTCATTCAAAACCTGATTTTTGCTATTGGGCGCTATTGAATAATGAATGTTTTGAATTTTCTCCGAAAGTAAAGTAGTTGCAAACTCATGCTTTTAGAGACTTGTTTGGGCTCATGAGAGGAGTAGAAAAACATCAAAAATTTCAGTCCTGCACGATTCTACCAAGAAATGTGTGTTCATTGAAACCGCTGGTTTTTGATAGTTTGGGCCCTATTGAATAATGAATGTTTTGAATTTTCTCCAAAAGTAAAGTAGTTGCAAACTCATGCTTTTAGAGACTTGTTTGGGCTCATGAGAGGAGTAGAAAAACATCAAAAATTTCAGTCCAGCATGATTCTACCAAGAAATGTGTGTTCATTCAAACCGCTGGTTTTTGATAGTTTGGGCCCTATTGAATAATGAATGTTTTGAATTTTCTCCAAAAGTAAAGTAGTTGCAAACTCATCCTTTTAGAAACTTGTTTGGGCTGTTGAGAGGAGTAAAAAACCATCAAAAATTTCAATCCTGCATGATTCTACCAAGAAATGTGATTCTTCATTCAAAACCTGATTTTTGCTATTGGGCTCTATTGAATAATGAATGTTTTGAATTTTCTCCAAAAGTAAAGTAGTTGCAAACTCATGCTTTTAGAGACTTGTTTGGGCTCATGAGAGGAGTAGAAAAACATCAAAAATTTCAGTCCTGCATGATTCTACCAAGAAATGTGTGTTCATTGAAACCGCTGGTTTTTGATAGTTTGGGCCCTATTGAATAATGAATGTTTTGAATTTTCTCCAAAAGTAAAGTAGTTGCAAACTCATCCTTTTAGAAACTTGTTTGGGCTGTTGAGAGGAGTAAAAAACCATCAAAAATTTCAATCCTGCATGATTCTACCAAGAAATGTGATTCTTCATTCAAAACCTGATTTTTGCTATTGGGCGCTATTGAATAATGAATGTTTTGAATTTTCTCCAAAAGTAAAGTAGTTGCAAACTCATGCTTTTAGAGACTTGTTTGGGCTCATGAGAGGAGTAGAAAAACATCAAAAATTTCAGTCCTGCACGATTCTACCAAGAAATGTGTGTTCATTGAAACCGCTGGTTTTTGATAGTTTGGGCCCTATTGAATAATGAATGTTTTGAATTTTCTCCAAAGGTAAAGTAGTTGCAAACTCATGCTTTTAGAGACTTGTTTGGGCTCATGAGAGGAGTAGAAAAACATCAAAAATTTCAGTCCTGCATGATTCTACCAAGAAATGTGTGTTCATTGAAACCGCTGGTTTTTGATAGTTTGGGCCCTATTGAATAATGAATGTTTTGAATTTTCTCCAAAAGTAAAGTAGTTGCAAACTCATCCTTTTAGAAACTTGTTTGGGCTGTTGAGAGGAGTAAAAAACCATCAAAAATTTCAATCCTGCATGATTCTACCAAGAAATGTGATTCTTCATTCAAAACCTGATTTTTGCTATTGGGCTCTATTGAATAATCAATGTTTTGAATTTTCTCCAAAAGTAAAGTAGTTGCAAACTCATCCTTTTAGAGACTTGTTTGGGCTGTTGAGAGGAGTAAAAAACCATCAAAAATTTCAATCCTGCATGATTTTACCAAGAAATGTGATTCTTCATTCAAAACCTGATTTTTGCTTTTGGGCTCTATTGAATAATGAATGTTTTGAATTTTCTCCAAAAGTAAAGTAGTTGCAAACTCATGCTTTTATGTTCCAATAATCTTTATTAAAGTTTCAAAATTTTTGAGGGAAGGGGGGGATACAAGAAAAAAGGGATAGGGAAGGGAAAAGATTACCCTGTGAAGACAGGGAAATCCCCCAAGTGGGGGAGTAGACAGGCAATATACATTACACATCAGAGACCTCATAGTCTTATGTATCAACCTTTCAAAATACAAAGATTCTTTAAAATATTAACTAACAGTAAGAAATATACCAGTACATAAAAATATGCAGTAACATTCGCTTATCTGTGTAGCGAAGAAATGCTACAAATTCAACATAGCCAACCTGTTGCCTAATTTCTCAACAATAAGTAGTGATGTAGACATCTTCGTATTGATACCTGAAAACAAAAACAATTATTCTTGTTCGCCTCCAATGTGTCAATTAGTGAACATTCTATATATAATGTAGATTATAAGAAGTATAGTAACCTGCCCCGTCCGGGTCACCTAGTGGTGGCCCTAAGACCGATTGGGGGGAAAGTCCGGTTCAATTCCAGAATGTTATAAACGTGGAATACAATAAGTAAGTAGACTATAAAGATACAATTCTTTCAATCAGGATGATAGTCCGTATTTAAAGAAGAGATTTCCTTTGGAATCCTGGAAAGTACAATTCCGACGCTTTCTAGGAAGTCAGTCCCTTCATCTGGAGAGGAAATAGGGATTAACTTTGTTGCAAATTTCACAAGGAGAGTCGAAGATTGAGACCAATAATATGGTATCCCGGCGCGCAAAAGTTCCCGTGTAGTAGAGGAGAATGTTTTCCTTTTTTGCAGGGTGTTTTTTGATAAGTCCTTGAAGAAAGATAAATGACTGTAGGGGGAAGACTCGAATTTTGATTCTTTAGACATTCTAAGGAGCGCATTCCTTATCCAGTTTGGACAAAACGAGACAATAACATCCCTTGCTAATTCTTGCGGAAGTGTAGGTGGTCTGCGTATGCGAAACGTTTTTTCAATCAGATAATTCTCATTAGTGTTGGGAAACAAATAGGTGACCATTGAAGATATATAGCTCTTTAACTGGGAGGTCTGAACAGATTCAGGGATCCCACGTATCTTAACATTATTTTTCCTTTTAAAATCCTCATAGTTGGCCAGAGTAGAGTTAAAATAAGCAATGTCCCTTTTAATTTTATTCAATGAGTCTGAAACCATGGACAGCGTTTGTGAGTTGCCTAATTGTAATATATCACTATCGATTTTAGCTGAATCAGTTATCTTTATATCATCAGAATAAGACCCAGAGACCCTTGAAGAATTTGAAAAAGTGGAATGGGTTGAATAAACTGAACGGGTATCATCTGTTAGTATTGTTGAAGTATCTTTAAAAAGCTTTTTGATAAAAATTTCAGAAGCTTCATGTTTATCCGTCTGTTTAACATCAGACAGCTGGATTTTGGGGCCATGCGATAGATCCAGATCGCTCCTTCTAGAGGTTTCAACTGAGTTTATAAGGGCTATAAACATTTTCGCCAAGAACCCCTCTGTAGGGTAATTATCAGATGCTGGTATTACATCTATAGATAACGGGTTAGAGAAAGACTGCTCATGGTCTATATCATGAATCAACCCAGTCTTGCCAGCCTGAAATAAAATTTTTTCTGTAAGCTCAGAATTTGTTCGCGTAACCGAATTTTTTGAAGACGAAGATATAGAATGAATTTCATCTGAATTGTTGCTGAAGGAGTCACTTTCACTATTTTCACATGATCCCCTATCCACATAAAAATCCCCTGAGTATACACTTTCTAGACCCTCCAACGAATCAAGAGAGCCTCCGCTTACAAGAGACGCTTTGGATGTCCCATTCAGAAAATGCTTAGCAGTATGATGATCTAAATCTGGGTTTTTAGCGTTAAAACTAGTAATTTGTAGTGTAGGGTTAAAAAGATTAGGAGGAGAATCTCCTCCATTCTGCACCCCCAAACGCAATCCTCCATATTCAGACCCATTTATCTGTGCACAGGTATGTCCAGCATCAGAGCCCCCAACATTCTTCTGATGTGGTTTATTTATATCTTTATAAGTGTTCCCATACACCTCTCCTGTATTAAATTGGTCTCCACATACCCCACCATCTAGATCCAGGCTTCCAGAATGCGCCCCTGATGTTTCTCCTTCAGTCATCACTCCCCAAGGTGCCACTTCCAACATCTGAAATCCAGGTCTTGCCTGTGTCCTAGGCACAAATACAGGCGCATCGCTTCTCAGTGAAGGCTCACCATTCATCCCTTTGGAGTCTTGTTTAGGACGCAGTGGTAAAGTAGGAGATTCACTGCCGATATCCCCCTGCAGCCACACAGCCTCAGCAAGCATCCCCGATTCCCGGCTATGATCCTCCACAGCTGTGGCCACTTTGAACTCCGGGGACCTCACCGTCAGTGTCCGATATCCAGGTCGGGCATTTAATGAGTCCAGATCCCCTCCGCAACTGCTGACAAGCTGATCGCATGTTCCCTTCTTCGCCTCGGTGGAAGATTCATCAGCATGTCTCCCCTGCAGCCACGCGGCCTCAGGTCTCTCCCCGCCGCGCTCCTGACTTCTGTATCCCGCAGCCAGGGTCGCGCTGATTTCCCATGACCTCACCTCCGAATCCCGACTACTCTGCCGGACTCCCGATGTCCCAGCGGAGGTCTCCTCCGATTTCTTCATCGGCGCCGCTTGATCCTTATTGCAGCGGCTCCCCGGCAGCCACGCGGCTCCTGTATTCAGCGCGGTCTGTCGGCTTCTTCTTTGAACTTGTGCCAGGACCGCGCTCTGCTCAGGGAGCCCAGCCGCTGATCTCCGTATTGTCTGGAGGGACTCTTCAGCTCCCCGCCTCTCTTCCTTGTCGGCTGACTTCTTCAGCGGCGCCGCTTCTTCTCTGCAGCGGCTCCCCCGCAGCCGCGCGGCTCCTGTCTCCAGCGCGGTCTGCTGACTTCTTCTTTGAGCTTGTGCCAGGACCGCGCTCTGCTCAGGGAGCCCAGCCGCTGACCCCCGCACTGACCGGAGGGACCCATCGGCTCCCCGCCTTTCATCCTTGTCGGCTTCAGCTGCAGCTGCTTGAAGCCTGGGGCCATCTTGTTTACAAACAGCACGGCGGGGACTAGGGCCCGACAGGTTCCCCAGACTGCTTGGACCCGCTGGTCGATTTCTCCTCACCAGAAAAGCTCTTCTCCTATTGTACTTCTTCCCAGGCATCTTCTTCTTGGTCTTTAAGTATATTATTCCACGATTTAGTAGTCTTTTCTGTAGCTTAAAGTGGGGAAGAGCAGGAGCTCCTAGAAGACACGTCTGCTCAGCTCCCCTGCAAACCACGCCCCCCCCAAACTCATGCTTTTAGAGACTTGTTTGGGCTCATGAGAGGAGTAGAAAAACATCAAAAATTTCAGTCCTGCACGATTCTACCAAGAAATGTGTGTTCATTCAAACCGCTGGTTTTTGATATTTTGGGCCCTATTGAATAATGAATGTTTTGAATTTTCTCCAAAAGTAAAGTAGTTGCAAACTCATCCTTTTAGAAACTTGTTTGGGCTGATGAGAGGAGTAAAAAAACATCAAAAATTTCAATCCTGCATGATTCTACCAAGAAATGTGATTCTTCATTCAAAACCTGATTTTTGCTATTGGGCTCTATTGAATAATGAATGTTTTGAATTTTCTCCAAAAGTAAAGTAGTTGCAAACTCATGCTTTTAGAGACTTGTTTGGGCTCATGAGAGGAGTAGGAAAACATCAAAAATTTCAGTCCTGCATGATTCTACCAAGAAATGTGTGTTCATTGAAACCGCTGGTTTTTGATTGTTTGGGCCCTATTGAATAATGAATGTTTTGAATTTTCTCCAAAAGTAAAGTAGTTGCAAACTCATCCTTTTAGAAACTTGTTTGGGCTGTTGAGAGGAGTAAAAAACCATCAAAAATTTCAATCCTGCATGATTCTACCAAGAAATGTGATTCTTCATTCAAAACCTGATTTTTGCTATTGGGCTCTATTGAATAATGAATGTTTTGAATTTTCTCCAAAAGTAAAGTAGTTGCAAACTCATGCTTTTAGAGACTTGTTTGGGCTCATGAGAGGAGTAGAAAAACATCAAAAATTTCAGTCCTGCATGATTCTACCAAGAAATGTGTGTTCATTGAAACCGCTGGTTTTTGATAGTTTGGGCCCTATTGAATAATGAATGTTTTGAATTTTCTCCAAAAGTAAAGTAGTTGCAAACTCATCCTTTTAGAAACTTGTTTGGGCTGTTGAGAGGAGTAAAAAACCATCAAAAATTTGAATCCTGCATGATTCTACCAAGAAATGTGATTCTTCATTCAAAACCTGATTTTTGCTATTGGGCTCTATTGAATAATGAATGTTTTGAATTTTCTCCAAAAGTAAAGTAGTTGCAAACTCATGCTTTTAGAGACTTGTTTGGGCTCATGAGAGGAGTAGAAAAACATCAAAAATTTCAGTCCTGCAAGATTCTACCAAGAAATGTGTGTTCATTGAAACCGCTGGTTTTTGATAGTTTGGGCCCTATTGAATAATGAATGTTTTGAATTTTCTCCAAAAGTAAAGTAGTTGCAAACTCATCCTTTTAGAAACTTGTTTGGGCTGTTGAGAGGAGTAAAAAACCATCAAAAATTTCAATCCTGCATGATTCTACCAAGAAATGTGATTCTTCATTCAAAACGCTGTTTTTTGCTATTGGGCTCTATTGAATAATGAATGTTTTGAATTTTCTCCAAAAGTAAAGTAGTTGCAAACTCATCCTTTTAGAGACTTGTTTGGGCTCATGAGAGGAGTAGAAAAACATCAAAAATTTCAGTCCTGCACGATTCTACCAAGAAATGTGTGTTCATTCAAACCGCTGGTTTTTGATATTTTGGGCCCTATTGAATAATGAATGTTTTGAATTTTCTCCAAAAGTAAAGTAGTTGCAAACTCATCCTTTTAGAAACTTGTTTGGGCTGTTGAGAGGAGTAAAAAACCATCAAAAATTTCAATCCTGCATGATTCTACCAAGAAATGTGATTCTTCATTCAAAACCTGATTTTAGCTATTGGGCTCTATTGAATAATGAATGTTTTGAATTTTCTCCAAAAGTAAAGTAGTTGCAAACTCATGCTTTTAGAGACTTGTTTGGGCTCATGAGAGGAGTAGAAAAACATCAAAAATTTCAGTCCTGCATGATTCTACCAAGAAATGTGTGTTCATTCAAACCGCTGGTTTTCGATAGTTTGGGCCCTATTGAATAATGAATGTTTTGAATTTTCTCCAAAAGTAGTTGCAAACTCATCCTTTTAGAAACTTGTTTGGGCTGTTGAGAGGAGTAAAAAACCACCAAAAATTTCAATCCTGCATGATTCTACCAAGAAATGTGATTCTTCATTCAAAACCTGATTTTTGCTATTGGGCTCTATTGAATAATGAATGTTTTGAATTTTCTCCAAAAGTAAAGTAGTTGCAAACTCATGCTTTTAGAGACTTGTTTGGGCTCATGAGAGGAGTAGAAAAACATCAAAAATTTCAGTCCTGCATGATTCTACCAAGAAATGTGTGTTCATTGAAACCGCTGGTTTTTGATATTTTGGGCCCTATTGAATAATGAATGTTTTGAATTTTCTCCAAAAGTAAAGTAGTTGCAAACTCATCCTTTTAGAAACTTGTTTGGGCTGTTGAGAGGAGTAAAAAACCATCAAAAATTTCAATCCTGCATGATTCTACCAAGAAATGTGATTCTTCATTCAAAACCTGATTTTTGCTATTGGGCTCTATTGAATAATGAATGTTTTGAATTTTCTCCAAAAGTAAAGTAGTTGCAAACTCATCCTTTTAGAAACTTGTTTGGGCTTTTGAGAGGAGTAAATAACCATCAAAAATTTCAATCCTGCATGATTCTACCAAGAAATGTGATTCTTCATTCAAAACCTGATTTTTGCTATTGGGCTCTGTTGAATAATGAATGTTTTGAATTTTCTACAAAAGTAAAGTAGTTGCAAACTCATGCTTTTAGAGACTTGTTTGGACTCATGAGAGGAGTAGAAAAACATCAAAAATTTCAGTCCTGCATGATTCTACCACGAAATGTGTGTTCATTGAAACAGCTGGTTTTTGATAGTTTGGGCCCTATTGAATAATGAATGTTTTGAATTTTCTCCAAAAGTAAAGTAGTTGCAAACTCATCCTTTTAGAAACTTGTTTGGGCTGTTGAGAGGAGTAAAAAACCATCAAAAATTTCAATCCTGCATGATTCTACCAAGAAATGTGATTCTTCATTCAAAACGCTTTTTTTTGCTATTGGGCTCTATTGAATAATGAATGTTTTGAATTTTCTCCAAAAGTAAAGTAGTTGCAAACTCATCCTTTTAGAGACTTGTTTGGGCTCATGAGAGGAGTAGGAAAACATCAAAAATTTCAGTCCTGCATGATTCTACCAAGAAATGTGTGTTCATTGAAACCGCTGGTTTTTGATTGTTTGGGCCCTATTGAATAATGAATGTTTTGAATTTTCTCCAAAAGTAAAGTAGTTGCAAACTCATCCTTTTAGAAACTTGTTTGGGCTGTTGAGAGGAGTAAAAAACCATCAAAAATTTCAATCCTGCATGATTCTACCAAGAAATGTGATTCTTCATTCAAAACGCTGGTTTTTGCTATTGGGCTCTATTGAATAATGAATGTTTTGAATTTTCTCCAAAAGTAAAGTAGTTGCAAACTCATCCTTTTAGAGACTTGTTTGGGCTCATGAGAGGAGTAGAAAAACATCAAAAATTTCAGTCCTGCACGATTCTACCAAGAAATGTGTGTTCATTCAAACCGCTGGTTTTTGATATTTTGGGCCCTATTGAATAATGAATGTTTTGAATTTTCTCCAAAAGTAAAGTAGTTGCAAACTCATCCTTTTAGAAACTTGTTTGGGCTGTTGAGAGGAGTAAAAAACCATCAAAAATTTCAATCCTGCATGATTCTACCAAGAAATGAGATTCTTCATTCAAAACCTGATTTTTGCTATTGGGCTCTATTGAATAATGAATGTTTTGAATTTTCTCCAAAAGTAAAGTAGTTGCAAATTCATGCTTTTAGAGACTTGTTTGGGCTCATGAGAGGAGTAGAAAAACATCAAAAATTTCAGTCCTGCATGATTCTACCAAGAAATGTGTGTTCATTCAAACCGCTGGTTTTTGATAGTTTGGGCCCTATTGAATAATGAATGTTTTGAATTTTCTCCAAAAGTAAAGTAGTTGCAAACTCATCCTTTTAGAAACTTGTTTGGGCTGTTGAGAGGAGTAAAAAACCATCAAAAATTTCAATCCTGCATGATTCTACCAAGAAATGTGATTCTTCATTCAAAACCTGATTTTTGCTATTGGGCTCTATTGAATAATGAATGTTTTGAATTTTCTCCAAAAGTAAAGTAGTTGCAAACTCATGCTTTTAGAGACTTGTTTGGGCTCATGAGAGGAGTAGAAAAACATCAAAAATTTCAGTCCTGCATGATTCTACCAAGAAATGTGTGTTCATTGAAACCGCTGGTTTTTGATAGTTTGGGCCCTATTGAATAATGAATGTTTTGAATTTTCTCCAAAAGTAAAGTAGTTGCAAACTCATCCTTTTAGAAACTTGTTTGGGCTGTTGAGAGGAGTAAAAAACCATCAAAAATTTCAATCCTGCATGATTCTACCAAGAAATGTGATTCTTCATTCAAAACGCTGGTTTTTGCTATTGGGCTCTATTGAATAATGAATGTTTTGAATTTTCTCCAAAAGTAAAGTAGTTGCAAACTCATCCTTTTAGAGACTTGTTTGGGCTCATGACAGGAGTAGAAAAAAATCAAAAATTTCAGTCCTGCACGATTCTACCAAGAAATGTGTGTTCACTCAAACCGCTGGTTTTTGATATTTTGGGCCCTATTGAATAATGAATGTTTTGAATTTTCTCCAAAAGTAAAGTAGTTGCAAACTCATCCTTTTAGAAACTTGTTTGGGCTGTTGAGAGGAGTAAAAAACCATCAAAAATTTCAATCCTGCATGATTCTACCAAGAAATGTGATTCTTCATTCAAAACCTGATTTTAGCTATTGGGCTCTATTGAATAATGAATGTTTTGAATTTTCTCCAAAAGTAAAGTAGTTGCAAACTCATGCTTTTAGAGACTTGTTTGGGCTCATGAGAGGAGTAGAAAAACATCAAAAATTTCAGTCCTGCATGATTCTACCAAGAAATGTGTGTTCATTCAAACCGCTGGTTTTCGATAGTTTGGGCCCTATTGAATAATGAATGTTTTGAATTTTCTCCAAAAGTAGTTGCAAACTCATCCTTTTAGAAACTTGTTTGGGCTGTTGAGAGGAGTAAAAAACCACCAAAAATTTCAATCCTGCATGATTCTACCAAGAAATGTGATTCTTCATTCAAAACCTGATTTTTGCTATTGGGCTCTATTGAATAATGAATGTTTTGAATTTTCTCCAAAAGTAAAGTAGTTGCAAACTCATGCTTTTAGAGACTTGTTTGGGCTCATGAGAGGAGTAGAAAAACATCAAAAATTTCAGTCCTGCATGATTCTACCAAGAAATGTGTGTTCATTGAAACCGCTGGTTTTTGATATTTTGGGCCCTATTGAATAATGAATGTTTTGAATTTTCTCCAAAAGTAAAGTAGTTGCAAACTCATCCTTTTAGAAACTTGTTTGGGCTGTTGAGAGGAGTAAAAAACCATCAAAAATTTCAATCCTGCATGATTCTACCAAGAAATGTGATTCTTCATTCAAAACCTGATTTTTGCTATTGGGCTCTATTGAATAATGAATGTTTTGAATTTTCTCCAAAAGTAAAGTAGTTGCAAACTCATCCTTTTAGAAACTTGTTTGGGCTTTTGAGAGGAGTAAATAACCATCAAAAATTTCAATCCTGCATGATTCTACCAAGAAATGTGATTCTTCATTCAAAACCTGATTTTTGCTATTGGGCTCTATTGAATAATGAATGTTTTGAATTTTCTACAAAAGTAAAGTAGTTGCAAACTCATGCTTTTAGAGACTTGTTTGGACTCATGAGAGGAGTAGAAAAACATCAAAAATTTCAGTCCTGCATGATTCTACCACGAAATGTGTGTTCATTGAAACAGCTGGTTTTTGATAGTTTGGGCCCTATTGAATAATGAATGTTTTGAATTTTCTCCAAAAGTAAAGTAGTTGCAAACTCATCCTTTTAGAAACTTGTTTGGGCTGTTGAGAGGAGTAAAAAGCCATCAAAAATTTCAATCCTGCATGATTCTACCAAGAAATGTGATTCTTCATTCAAAACGCTTTTTTTTGCTATTGGGCTCTATTGAATAATGAATGTTTTGAATTTTCTCCAAAAGTAAAGTAGTTGCAAACTCATCCTTTTAGAGACTTGTTTGGGCTCATGAGAGGAGTAGGAAAACATCAAAAATTTCAGTCCTGCATGATTCTACCAAGAAATGTGTGTTCATTGAAACCGCTGGTTTTTGATTGTTTGGGCCCTATTGAATAATGAATGTTTTGAATTTTCTCCAAAAGTAAAGTAGTTGCAAACTCATCCTTTTAGAAACTTGTTTGGGCTGTTGAGAGGAGTAAAAAACCATCAAAAATTTCAATCCTGCATGATTCTACCAAGAAATGTGATTCTTCATTCAAAACGCTGGTTTTTGCTATTGGGCTCTATTGAATAATGAATGTTTTGAATTTTCTCCAAAAGTAAAGTAGTTGCAAACTCATCCTTTTAGAGACTTGTTTGGGCTCATGAGAGGAGTAGAAAAACATCAAAAATTTCAGTCCTGCACGATTCTACCAAGAAATGTGTGTTCATTCAAACCGCTGGTTTTTGATATTTTGGGCCCTATTGAATAATGAATGTTTTGAATTTTCTCCAAAAGTAAAGTAGTTGCAAACTCATCCTTTTAGAAACTTGTTTGGGCTGTTGAGAGGAGTAAAAAACCATCAAAAATTTCAATCCTGCATGATTCTACCAAGAAATGAGATTCTTCATTCAAAACCTGATTTTTGCTATTGGGCTCTATTGAATAATGAATGTTTTGAATTTTCTCCAAAAGTAAAGTAGTTGCAAATTCATGCTTTTAGAGACTTGTTTGGGCTCATGAGAGGAGTAGAAAAACATCAAAAATTTCAGTCCTGCATGATTCTACCAAGAAATGTGTGTTCATTCAAACCGCTGGTTTTTGATAGTTTGGGCCCTATTGAATAATGAATGTTTTGAATTTTCTCCAAAAGTAAAGTAGTTGCAAACTCATCCTTTTAGAAACTTGTTTGGGCTGTTGAGAGGAGTAAAAAACCATCAAAAATTTCAATCCTGCATGATTCTACCAAGAAATGTGATTCTTCATTCAAAACCTGATTTTTGCTATTGGGCTCTATTGAATAATGAATGTTTTGAATTTTCTCCAAAAGTAAAGTAGTTGCAAACTCATGCTTTTAGAGACTTGTTTGGGCTCATGAGAGGAGTAGAAAAACATCAAAAATTTCAGTCCTGCATGATTCTACCAAGAAATGTGTGTTCATTGAAACCGCTGGTTTTTGATAGTTTGGGCCCTATTGAATAATGAATGTTTTGAATTTTCTCCAAAAGTAAAGTAGTTGCAAACTCATCCTTTTAGAAACTTGTTTGGGCTGTTGAGAGGAGTAAAAAACCATCAAAAATTTCAATCCTGCATGATTCTACCAAGAAATGTGATTCTTCATTCAAAACGCTGGTTTTTGCTATTGGGCTCTATTGAATAATGAATGTTTTGAATTTTCTCCAAAAGTAAAGTAGTTGCAAACTCATCCTTTTAGAGACTTGTTTGGGCTCATGACAGGAGTAGAAAAAAATCAAAAATTTCAGTCCTGCACGATTCTACCAAGAAATGTGTGTTCACTCAAACCGCTGGTTTTTGATATTTTGGGCCCTATTGAATAATGAATGTTTTGAATTTTCTCCAAAAGTAAAGTAGTTGCAAACTCATCCTTTTAGAAACTTGTTTGGGCTGTTGAGAGGAGTAAAAAACCATCAAAAATTTCAATCCTGCATGATTCTACCAAGAAATGTGATTCTTCATTCAAAACCTGATTTTTGCTATTGGGCTCTATTGAATAATGAATGTTTTGAATTTTCTCCAAAAGTAAAGTAGTTGCAAACTCATCCTTTTAGAAACTTGTTTGGGCTGTTGAGAGGAGTAAAAAACCATCAAAAATTTCAATCCTGCATGATTCTACCAAGAAATGTGATTCTTCATTCAAAACCTGATTTTTGCTATTGGGCTCTATTGAATAATGAATGTTTTGAATTTTCTCCAAAAGTAAAGTAGTTGCAAACTCAAGCTTTTAGAGACTTGTTTGGGCTCATGAGAGGAGTAGGAAAACATCAAAAATTTCAGTCCTGCATGATTCTACCAAGAAATGTGTGTTCATTGAAACCGCTGGTTTTTGATAGTTTGGGCCCTATTGAATAATGAATGTTTTGAATTTTCTCCAAAAGTAAAGTAGTTGCAAACTTATCCTTTTAGAAACTTGTTTGGGCTGTTGAGAGGAGTAAAAAACCATCAAAAATTTCAATCCTGCATGATTCTACCAAGAAATGTGATTCTTCATTCAAAACGCTGGTTTTTGCTATTGGGCTCTATTGAATAATGAATGTTTTGAATTTTCTCCAAAAGTAAAGTAGTTGCAAACTCATCCTTTTAGAGACTTGTTTGGGCTCATGAGAGGAGTAGAAAAACATCAAAAATTTCAGTCCTGCACGATTCTACCAAGAAATGTGTGTTCATTCAAACCGCTGGTTTTTGATATTTTGGGCCCTATTGAATAATGAATGTTTTTAATTTTCTCCAAAAGTAAAGTAGTTGCAAACTCATCCTTTTAGAAACTTGTTTGGGCTGTTGAGAGGAGTAAAAAAACATCAAAAATTTCAATCCTGCATGATTCTACCAAGAAATGTGATTCTTCATTCAAAACCTGATTTTTGCTATTGGGCTCTATTGAATAATGAATGTTTTGAATTTTCTCCAAAAGTAAAGTAGTTGCAAACTCATGCTTTTAGAGACTTGTTTGGGATCATGAGAGGAGTAGAAAAACATCAAAAATTTCAGTCCTGCATGATTCTACCAAGAAATGTGTGTTCATTCAAACCGCTGGTTTTTGATAGTTTGGGCCCTATTGAATAATGAATGTTTTGAATTTTCTCCAAAAGTAAAGTAGTTGCAAACTCATCCTTTTAGAAACTTGTTTGGGCTGTTGAGAGGAGTAAAAAACCATCAAAAATTTCAATCCTGCATGATTCTACCAAGAAATGTGATTCTTCATTCAAAACCTGATTTTTGCTATTGGGCTCTATTGAATAATGAATGTTTTTAATTTTCTCCAAAAGTAAAGTAGTTGCAAACTCATGCTTTTAGAGACTTGTTTGGGCTCATGAGAGGAGTAGAAAAACATCAAAAATTTCAGTCCTGCATGATTCTACCAAGAAATGTGTGTTCATTGAAACCGCTGGTTTTTGATCGTTTGGGCCCTATTGAATAATGAATGTTTTGAATTTTCTCCAAAAGTAAAGTAGTTGCAAACTCATCCTTTTAGAAACTTGTTTGGGCTGTTGAGAGGAGTAAAAAACCATCAAAAATTTCAATCCTGCATGATTCTACCAAGAAATGTGATTCTTCATTCAAAACCTGATTTTTGCTATTGGGCTCTATTGAATAATGAATGTTTTGAATTTTCTCCAAAAGTAAAGTAGTTGCAAACTCATGCTTTTAGAGACTTGTTTGGGCTCATGAGAGGAGTAGAAAAACATCAAAAATTTCAGTCCTGCATGATTCTACCAAGAAATGTGTGTTCATTGAAACAGCTGGTTTTTGATAGTTTGGGCCCTATTGAATAATGAATGTTTTGAATTTTCTCCAAAAGTAAAGTAGTTGCAAACTCATCCTTTTAGAAACTTGTTTGGGCTGTTGAGAGGAGTAAAAAACCATCAAAAATTTCAATCCTGCATGATTCTACCAAGAAATGTGATTCTTCATTCAAAACGCTGGTTTTTGCTATTGGGCTCTATTGAATAATGAATGTTTTGAATTTTCTCCAAAAGTAAAGTAGTTGCAAACTCATGCTTTTAGAGACTTGTTTGGGCTCATGAGAGGAGTAGAAAAACATCAAAAATTTCAGTCCTGCATGATTCTACCAAGAAATGTGTGTTCATTCAAACCGCTGGTTTTTGATAGTTTGGGCCCCATTGAATAATGAATGTTTTGAATTTTCTCCAAAAGTAAAGTAGTTGCAAACTCATCCTTTTAGAAACTTGTTTGGGCTGTTGAGAGGAGTAAAAAACCATCAAAAATTTCAATCCTGCATGATTCTACCAAGAAATGTGATTCTTCATTCAAAACGCTGGTTTTTGCTATTGGGCTCTATTGAATAATGAATGTTTTGAATTTTCTCCAAAAGTAAAGTAGTTGCAAACTCATCCTTTTAGAGACTTGTTTGGGCTCATGAGAGGAGTAGAAAAACATCACAAATTTCAGTCCTGCACGATTCTACCAAGAAATGTGTGTTCATTCAAACCGCTGGTTTTTGATATTTTGGGCCCTATTGAATAATGAATGTTTTGAATTTTCTCCAAAAGTAAAGTAGTTGCAAACTCATCCTTTTAGAAACTTGTTTGGGCTGTTGAGAGGAGTACAAAACCATCAAAAATTTCAATCCTGCATGATTCTACCAAGAAATGTGATTCTTCATTCAAAATCTGATTTTTGCTATTGGGCTCTATTGAATAATGAATGTTTTGAATTTTCTCCAAAAGTAAAGTAGTTGCAAACTCATGCTTTTAGAGACTTGTTTGGGCTCATGAGAGGAGTAGAAAAACATCAAAAATTTCAGTCCTGCATGATTCTACCAAGAAATGTGTGTTCATTCAAACCGCTGGTTTTTGATAGTTTGGGCCCTATTGAATAATGAATGTTTTGAATTTTCTCCAAAAGTAAAGTAGTTGCAAACTCATCCTTTTAGAAACTTGTTTGGGCTGTTGAGAGGAGTAAAAAACCATCAAAAATTTCAATCCTGCATGATTCTACCAAGAAATGTGATTCTTCATTCAAAACCTGATTTTTGCTATTGGGCTCTATTGAATAATGAATGTTTTGAATTTTCTCCAAAAGTAAAGTAGTTGCAAACTCATGCTTTTAGAGACTTGTTTGGGCTCATGAGAGGAGTAGAAAAACATCAAAAATTTCAGTCCTGCATGATTCTACCAAGAAATGTGTGTTCATTGAAACCGCTGGTTTTTGATAGTTTGGGCCCTATTGAATAATGAATGTTTTGAATTTTCTCCAAAAGTAAAGTAGTTGCAAACTCATCCTTTTAGAAACTTGTTTGGGCTGTTGAGAGGAGTAAAAAACCATCAAAAATTTCAATCCTGCATGATTCTACCAAGAAATGTGATTCTTCATTCAAAACCTGATTTTTGCTATTGGGCGCTATTGAATAATGAATGTTTTGAATTTTCTCCGAAAGTAAAGTAGTTGCAAACTCATGCTTTTAGAGACTTGTTTGGGCTCATGAGAGGAGTAGAAAAACATCAAAAATTTCAGTCCTGCACGATTCTACCAAGAAATGTGTGTTCATTGAAACCGCTGGTTTTTGATAGTTTGGGCCCTATTGAATAATGAATGTTTTGAATTTTCTCCAAAAGTAAAGTAGTTGCAAACTCATGCTTTTAGAGACTTGTTTGGGCTCATGAGAGGAGTAGAAAAACATCAAAAATTTCAGTCCAGCATGATTCTACCAAGAAATGTGTGTTCATTCAAACCGCTGGTTTTTGATAGTTTGGGCCCTATTGAATAATGAATGTTTTGAATTTTCTCCAAAAGTAAAGTAGTTGCAAACTCATCCTTTTAGAAACTTGTTTGGGCTGTTGAGAGGAGTAAAAAACCATCAAAAATTTCAATCCTGCATGATTCTACCAAGAAATGTGATTCTTCATTCAAAACCTGATTTTTGCTATTGGGCTCTATTGAATAATGAATGTTTTGAATTTTCTCCAAAAGTAAAGTAGTTGCAAACTCATGCTTTTAGAGACTTGTTTGGGCTCATGAGAGGAGTAGAAAAACATCAAAAATTTCAGTCCTGCATGATTCTACCAAGAAATGTGTGTTCATTGAAACCGCTGGTTTTTGATAGTTTGGGCCCTATTGAATAATGAATGTTTTGAATTTTCTCCAAAAGTAAAGTAGTTGCAAACTCATCCTTTTAGAAACTTGTTTGGGCTGTTGAGAGGAGTAAAAAACCATCAAAAATTTCAATCCTGCATGATTCTACCAAGAAATGTGATTCTTCATTCAAAACCTGATTTTTGCTATTGGGCGCTATTGAATAATGAATGTTTTGAATTATCTCCAAAAGTAAAGTAGTTGCAAACTCATGCTTTTAGAGACTTGTTTGGGCTCATGAGAGGAGTAGAAAAACATCAAAAATTTCAGTCCTGCACGATTCTACCAAGAAATGTGTGTTCATTGAAACCGCTGGTTTTTGATAGTTTGGGCCCTATTGAATAATGAATGTTTTGAATTTTCTCCAAAAGTAAAGTAGTTGCAAACTCATGCTTTTAGAGACTTGTTTGGGCTCATGAGAGGAGTAGAAAAACATCAAAAATTTCAGTCCTGCATGATTCTACCAAGAAATGTGTGTTCATTGAAACCGCTGGTTTTTGATAGTTTGGGCCCTATTGAATAATGAATGTTTTGAATTTTCTCCAAAAGTAAAGTAGTTGCAAACTCATCCTTTTAGAAACTTGTTTGGGCTGTTGAGAGGAGTAAAAAACCATCAAAAATTTCAATCCTGCATGATTCTACCAAGAAATGTGATTCTTCATTCAAAACCTGATTTTTGCTATTGGGCTCTATTGAATAATCAATGTTTTGAATTTTCTCCAAAAGTAAAGTAGTTGCAAACTCATCCTTTTAGAGACTTGTTTGGGCTCATGAGAGGAGTAGAAAAACATCAAAAATTTCAGTCCTGCATGATTCTACCAAGAAATGTGTGTTCATTCAAACAGCTGGTTTTTGATAGTTTGGGCCCTATTGAATAATGAATGTTTTGAATTTTCTCCAAAAGTAAAGCAGTTGCAAACTCATCCTTTTAGAAACTTGTTTGGGCTGTAGAGAGGAGTAAAAAACCATCAAAAATTTCAATCCTGCATGATTCTACCAAGAAATGTGATTCTTCATTCAAAACCTGATTTTTGCTATTGGGCTCTATTGAATAATGAATGTTTTGAATTTTCTCCAAAAGTAAAGTAGTTGCAAACTCATGCTTTTAGAGACTTGTTTGGGCTCATGAGAGGAGTAGAAAAACATCAAAAATTTCAGTCCTGCATAATTCTACCAAGAAATGTGTGTTCATTGAAACCGCTGGTTTTTGATAGTTTGGGCCCCATTGAATAATGAATGTTTTGAATTTTCTCCAAAAGTAAAGTAGTTGCAAACTCATCCTTTTAGAAACTTGTTAGGGCTGTTGAGAGGTGTAAAAAACCATCAAAAATTTCAATCCTGCATGATTCTACCAAGAAATGTGATTCTTCATTCAAAACGCTGGTTTTTGCTATTGGGCTCTATTGAATAATGAATGTTTTGAATTTTCTCCAAAAGTAAAGTAGTTGCAAACTCTTCCTTTTAGAGACTTGTTTGGGCTCATGAGAGGAGTAGAAAAACATCAAAAATTTCAGTCCTGCACGATTCTACCAAGAAATGTGTGTTCATTCAAACCGCTGTTTTTTGATATTTTGGGCCCTATTGAATAATGAATGTTTTGAATTTTCTCCAAAAGTAAAGTAGTTGCAAACTCATCCTTTTAGAAACTTGTTTGGGCTGTTGAGAGGAGTAAAAAACCATCAAAAATTTCAATCCTGCATGATTCTACCAAGAAATGTGATTCTTCATTCAAAACCTGATTTTTGCTATTGGGCTCTATTGAATAATGAATGTTTTGAATTTTCTTCAAAAGTAAAGTAGTTGCATACTCATGCTTTTAGAGACTTGTTTGGGCTCATGAGAGGAGTAGAAAAACATCAAAAATTTCAGTCCTGCATGATTGTACCAAGAAATGTGTGTTCATTGAAACCGCTGGTTTTTGATAGTTTGGGCCCTATTGAATAATGAATGTTTTGAATTTTCTCCAAAAGTAAAGTAGTTGCAAACTCATCCTTTTAGAAACTTGTTTGGGCTGTTGAGAGGAGTAAAAAACTATCAAAAATTTCAATCCTGCATGATTTTACCAAGAAATGTGATTCTTAATTCAAAACCTGATTTTTGCTATTGGGCTCTATTGAATAGTGAATGTTTTGAATTTTCTCCAAAAGTAAAGTAGTTGCAAACTCATGCTTTTAGAGACTTGTTTGGGCTCATGAGAGGAGTAGAAAAACATCAAAAATTTCAGTCCTGCATGATTCTACCAAGAAATGTGTGTTCATTGAAACCGCTGGTTTTTGATAGTTTGGGCCCTATTGAATAATGAATGTTTTGAATTTTCTCCAAAAGTAAAGTAGTTGCAAACTCATCCTTTTAGAAACTTGTTTGGGCTGTTGAGAGGAGAAAAAAACCATCAAAAATTTCAATCCTGCATGATTCTACCAAGAAATGTGATTCTTCATTCAAAACCTGATTTTTGCTATTGGGCTCTATTGAATAATGAATGTTTTGAATTTTCTCCAAAAGTAAAGTAGTTGCAAACTCATGCTTTTAGAGACTTGTTTGGGCTCATGAGAGGAGTAGAAAAACATCAAAAATTTCAGTCCTGCATGATTCTACCAAGAAATGTGTGTTCATTGAAACCGCTGGTTTTTGATAGTTTGGGCCCTATTGAATAATGAATGTTTTGAATTTTCTCCAAAAGTAAAGTAGTTGCAAACTCATCCTTTTAGAAACTTGTTTGGGCTGTTGAGAGGAGTAAAAAACTATCAAAAATTTCAATCCTGCATGATTTTACCAAGAAATGTGATTCTTAATTCAAAACCTGATTTTTGCTATTGGGCTCTATTGAATAGTGAATGTTTTGAATTTTCTCCAAAAGTAAAGTAGTTGCAAACTCATGCTTTTAGAGACTTGTTTGGGCTCATGAGAGGAGTAGAAAAACATCAAAAATTTCAGTCCTGCATGATTCTACCAAGAAATGTGTGTTCATTGAAACCGCTGGTTTTTGATAGTTTGGGCCCTATTGAATAATGAATGTTTTGAATTTTCTCCAAAAGTAAAGTAGTTGCAAACTCATCCTTTTAGAAACTTGTTTGGGCTGTTGAGAGGAGAAAAAAACCATCAAAAATTTCAATCCTGCATGATTCTACCAAGAAATGTGATTCTTCATTCAAAACCTGATTTTTGCTATTGGGCTCTATTGAATAATGAATGTTTTGAATTTTCTCCAAAAGTAAAGTAGTTGCAAACTCATGCTTTTAGAGACTTGTTTGGGCTCATGAGAGGAGTAGAAAAACATCAAAAATTTCAGTCCTGCTTGATTCTACCAAGAAATGTGTGTTCATTGAAACCGCTGGTTTTTGATAGTTTGGGCCCTATTGAATAATGAATGTTTTGAATTTTCTCCAAAAGTAAAGTAGTTGCAAACTCATCCTTTTAGAAACTTGTTTGGGCTGTTGAGAGGAGAAAAAAACCATCAAAAATTTCAATCCTGCATGATTCTACCAAGAAATGTGATTCTTCATTCAAAACCTGATTTTTGCTATTGGGCTCTATTGAATAATGAATGTTTTGAATTTTCTCCAAAAGTAAAGTAGTTGCAAACTCATGCTTTTAGAGACTTGTTTGGGCTCATGAGAGGAGTATAAAAACATCAAAAATTTCAGTCCTGCATGATTCTACCAAGAAATGTGTGTTCATTGAAACCGCTGGTTTTTGATAGTTTGGGCCCTATTGAATAATGAATGTTTTGAATTTTCTCCAAAAGTAAAGTAGTTGCAAACTCATCCTTTTAGAAACTTGTTTGGGCTGTTGAGAGGAGTAAAAAACCATCAAAAATTTCAATCCTGCATGATTTTACAAAGAAATGTGATTCTTCATTCAAAACCTGATTTTTGCTATTGGGCTCTATTGAATAATGAATGTTTTGAATTTTCTCCAAAAGTAAAGTAGTTGCAAACTCATCCTTTTAGAAACTTGTTTGGGCTGTTGAGAGGAGTAAAAAACCATCCAAAATTTCAATCCTGCATGATTTTACCAAGAAATGTGATTCTTCATTCAAAACCTGATTTTTGCTATTGGGCTCTATTGAATAATGAATGTTTTGAATTTTCTCCAAAAGTAAAGTAGTTGCAAACTCATGCTTTTAGAGACTTGTTTGGGCTCATGAGAGGAGTAGAAAAACATCAACAATTTCAGTCCTGCATGATTCTACCACGAAATGTGTGTTCATTGAAACAGCTGGTTTTTGATAGTTTGGGCCCTATTGAATAATGAATGTTTTGAATTTTCTCCAAAAGTAAAGTAGTTGCAAACTCATCCTTTTAGAAACTTGTTTGGGCTGTTGAGAGGAGTAAAAAACCATCAAAAATTTCAATCCTGCATGATTCTACCAAGAAATGTGATTCTTCATTCAAAACCTGATTTTTGCTATTGGGCTCTATTGAATAATGAATGTTTTGAATTTTCTCCAAAAGTAAAGTAGTTGCAAACTCATGCTTTTAGAGACTTGTTTGGGCTCATGAGAGGAGTAGAAAAACATCAAAAATTTCAGTCCTGCATGATTCTACCAAGAAATGTGTGTTCACTGAAACAGCTGGTTTTTGATAGTTTGGGCCCTATTGAATAATGAATGTTTTGAATTTTCTCCAAAAGTAAAGTAGTTGCAAACTCATCCTTTTAGAAACTTGTTTGGGCTGTTGAGAGGAGTAAAAAACCATCAAAAATTTCAATCCTGCATGATTCTACCAAGAAATGTGATTCTTCATTCAAAACGCTGGTTTTTGCTATTGGGCTCTATTGAATAATGAATGTTTTGAATTTTCTCCAAAAGTAAAGTAGTTGCAAACTCATGCTTTTAGAGACTTGTTTGGGCTCATGAGAGGAGTAGAAAAACATCAAAAATTTCAGTCCTGCATGATTCTACCAAGAAATGTGTGTTCATTCAAACCGCTGGTTTTTGATAGTTTGGGCCCCATTGAATAATGAATGTTTTCAATTTTCTCCAAAAGTAAAGTAGTTGCAAACTCATCCTTTTAGAAACTTGTTTGGGATGTTGAGAGGAGTAAAAAACCATCAAAAATTTCAATCCTGCATGATTCTACCAAGAAATGTGATTCTTCATTCAAAACGCTGGTTTTTGCTATTGGGCTCTATTGAATAATGAATGTTTTGAATTTTCTCCAAAAGTAAAGTAGTTGCAAACTCATGCTTTTAGAGACTTGTTTGGGCTCATGAGAGGAGTAGAAAAACATCAAAAATTTCAGTCCTGCATGATTCTACCAAGAAATGTGTGTTCATTCAAACCGCTGGTTTTTGATAGTTTGGGCCCTATTGAATAATGAATGTTTTGAATTTTCTCCAAAAGTAAAGTAGTTGCAATCTCATCCTTTTAGAAACTTGTTTGGGCTGTTGAGAGGAGTAAAAAACCATCAAAAATTTCAATCCTGCATGATTCTACCAAGAAATGTGATTCTTCATTCAAAACCTGATTTTTGCTATTGGGCGCTATTGAATAATGAATGTTTTGAATTTTCTCCAAAAGTAAAGTAGTTGCAAACTCATGCTTTTAGAGACTTGTTTGGGCTCATGAGAGGAGTAGAAAAACATCAAAAATTTCAGTCCTGCACGATTCTACCAAGAAATGTGTGTTCATTGAAACCGCTGGTTTTTGATAGTTTGGGCCCTATTGAATAATGAATGTTTTGAATTTTCTCCAAAAGTAAAGTAGTTGCAAACTCATGCTTTTAGAGACTTGTTTGGGCTCATGAGAGGAGTAGAAAAACATCAAAAATTTCAGTCCTGCATGATTCTACCAAGAAATGTGTGTTCATTGAAACCGCTGGTTTTTGATAGTTTGGGCCCTATTGAATAATGAATGTTTTGAATTTTCTCCAAAAGTAAAGTAGTTGCAAACTCATCCTTTTAGAAACTTGTTTGGGCTGTTGAGAGGAGTAAAAAACCATCAAAAATTTCAATCCTGCATGATTTTACCAAGAAATGTGATTCTTCATTCAAAACCTGATTTTTGCTATTGGGCTCTATTGAATAGTGAATGTTTTGAATTTTCTCCAAAAGTAAAGTAGTTGCAAACTCATCCTTTTAGAGACTTGTTTGGGCTCATGAGAGGAGTAGAAAAAAATCAAAAATTTCAGTCCTGCACGATTCTACCAAGAAATGTGTGTTCATTCAAACCGCTGGTTTTTGATAGTTTGGGCCCTATTGAATAATGAATGTTTTGAATTTTCTCCAAAAGTAAAGTAGTTGCAAACTCATCCTTTTAGAAACTTGTTTGGGCTGTTGAGAGGAGTAAAAAACCATCAAAAATTTCAATCCTGCATGATTCTACCAAGAAATGTGATTCTTCATTCAAAACCTGATTTTTGCTATTGGGCTCTATTGAGCAATGAATGTTTTGAATTTTCTCCAAAAGTAAAGTAGTTGCAAACTCATGCTTTTAGAGACTTGTTTGGGCTCATGAGAGGAGTAGAAAAACATCAAAAATTTCAGTCCTGCATGATTCTACCAAGAAATGTGTGTTCATTGAAACCGCTGGTTTTTGATAGTTTGGGCCCTATTGAATAATGAATGTTTTGAATTTTCTCCAAAAGTAAAGTAGTTGCAAACTCATCCTTTTAGAAACTTGTTTGGGCTGTTGAGAGGAGTAAAAAACCATCAAAAATTTCAATCCTGCATGATTCTACCAAGAAATGTGATTCTTCATTCAAAACGCTGGTTTTTGCTATTGGGCTCTATTGAATAATGAATGTTTTGAATTTTCTCCAAAAGTAAAGTAGTTGCAAACTCATGCTTTTAGAGACTTGTTTGGGCTCATGAGAGGAGTAGAAAAACATCAAAAATTTCAGTCCTGCATGATTCTACCAAGAAATGTGTGTTCATTGAAACCGCTGGTTTTTGATAGTTTGGGCCCTATTGAATAATGAATGTTTTGAATTTTCTCCAAATGTAAAGTAGTTGCAAACTCATCCTTTTAGAAACTTGTTTGGGCTGTTGAGAGGAGTAAAAAAACCATCAAAAATTTCAATCCTGCATGATTCTACCAAGAAATGTGATTCTTCATTCAAAACCTGATTTTTGCTATTGGGCTCTATTGAATAATGAATGTTTTGAATTTTCTCCAAAAGTAAAGTAGTTGCAAACTCATGCTTTTAGAGACTTGTTTGGGCTCATGAGAGGAGTAGAAAAACATCAAAAATTTCAGTCCTGCAAGATTCTACCAAGAAATGTGTGTTCATTGAAACCGCTGGTTTTTGATAGTTTGGGCCCTATTGAATAATGAATGTTTTGAATTTTCTCCAAAAGTAAAGTAGTTGCAAACTCATCCTTTTAGAATCTTGTTTGGGCTGTTGAGAGGAGTAAAAAACCATCAAAAATTTCAATCCTGCATGATTCTACCAAGAAATGTGATTCTTCATTCAAAACGCTGTTTTTTGCTATTGGGCTCTATTGAATAATGAATGTTTTGAATTTTCTCCAAAAGTAAAGTAGTTGCAAACTCATCCTTTTAGAGACTTGTTTGGGCTCATGAGAGGAGTAGAAAAACATCAAAAATTTCAGTCCTGCATGATTCTACCAAGAAATGTGTGTTCATTCAAACCGCTGGTTTTTGATATTTTGGGCCCTATTGAATAATGAATGTTTTGAATTTTCTCCAAAAGTATAGTAGTTGCAAACTCATCCTTTTAGAAACTTGTTTGGGCTGTTGAGAGGAGTAAAAAACCATCAAAAATTTCAATCCTGCATGATTCTACCAAGAAATGTGATTCTTCATTCAAAACCTGATTTTAGCTATTGGGCTCTATTGAATAATGAATGTTTTGAATTTTCTCCAAAAGTAAAGTAGTTGCAAACTCATGCTTTTAGAGACTTGTTTGGGCTCATGAGAGGAGTAGAAAAACATCAAAAATTTCAGTCCTGCATGATTCTACCAAGAAATGTGTGTTCATTCAAACCGCTGGTTTTCGATAGTTTGGGCCCTATTGAATAATGAATGTTTTGAATTTTCTCCAAAAGTAAAGTAGTTGCAAACTCATCCTTTTAGAAACTTGTTTGGGCTGTTGAGAGGAGTAAAAAACCATCAAAAATTTCAATCCTGCATGATTCTACCAAGAAATGTGATTCTTCATTCAAAACCTGATTTTTGCTATTGGGCTCTATTGAATAATGAATGTTTTGAATTTTCTCCAAAAGTAAAGTAGTTGCAAACTCATGCTTTTAGAGACTTGTTTGGGCTCATGAGAGGAGTAGAAAAACATCAAAAATTTCAGTCCTGCATGATTCTACCAAGAAATGTGTGTTCATTGAAACCGCTGGTTTTTGATAGTTTGGGCCCTATTGAATAATGAATGTTTTGAATTTTCTCCAAAAGTAAAGTAGTTGCAAACTCATCCTTTTAGAAACTTGTTTGGGCTGTTGAGAGGAGTAAAAAACCATCAAAAATTTCAATCCTGCATGATTTTACCAAGAAATGTGATTCTTCATTCAAAACCTGATTTTTTGCTTTTGGGCTCTATTGAATAATGAATGTTTTGAATTTTCTCCAAAAGTAAAGTAGTTGCAAACTCATGCTTTTATGTTCCAATAATCTTTATTAAAGTTTCAAAATTTTTGAGGGAAGGGGGGGATACAAGAAAAAAGGGATAGGGAAGGGAAAAGATTACCCTGTGAAGACAGGGAAATCCCCCAAGTGGGGGAGTAGACAGGCAATATACATTACACATCAGAGACCTCATAGTCTTATGTATCAACCTTTCAAAATACAAAGATTCTTTAAAATATTAACTAACAGTAAGAAATATACCAGTACATAAAAATATGCAGTAACATTCGCTTATCTGTGTAGCGAAGAAATGCTACAAATTCAACATAGCCAACCTGTTGCCTAATTTCTCAACAATAAGTAGTGATGTAGACATCTTCGTATTGATACCTGAAAACAAAAACAATTATTCTTGTTCGCCTCCAATGTGTCAATTAGTGAACATTCTATATATAATGTAGATTATAAGAAGTATAGTAACCTGCCCCGTCCGGGTCACCTAGTGGTGGCCCTAAGACCGATTGGGGGGAAAGTCCGGTTCAATTCCAGAATGTTATAAACGTGGAATACAATAAGTAAGTAGACTATAAAGATACAATTCTTTCAATCAGGATGATAGTCCGTATTTAAAGAAGAGATTTCCTTTGGAATCCTGGAAAGTACAATTCCGACGCTTTCTAGGAAGTCAGTCCCTTCATCTGGAGAGGAAATAGGGATTAACTTTGTTGCAAATTTCACAAGGAGAGTCGAAGATTGAGACCAATAATATGGTATCCCGGCGCGCAAAAGTTCCCGTGTAGTAGAGGAGAATGTTTTCCTTTTTTGCAGGGTGTTTTTTGATAAGTCCTTGAAGAAAGATAAATGACTGTAGGGGGAAGACTCGAATTTTGATTCTTTAGACATTCTAAGGAGCGCATTCCTTATCCAGTTTGGACAAAACGAGACAATAACATCCCTTGCTAATTCTTGCGGAAGTGTAGGTGGTCTGCGTATGCGAAACGTTTTTTCAATCAGATAATTCTCATTAGTGTTGGGAAACAAATAGGTGACCATTGAAGATATATAGCTCTTTAACTGGGAGGTCTGAACAGATTCAGGGATCCCACGTATCTTAACATTATTTTTCCTTTTAAAATCCTCATAGTTGGCCAGAGTAGAGTTAAAATAAGCAATGTCCCTTTTAATTTTATTCAATGAGTCTGAAACCATGGACAGCGTTTGTGAGTTGCCTAATTGTAATATATCACTATCGATTTTAGCTGAATCAGTTATCTTTATATCATCAGAATAAGACCCAGAGACCCTTGAAGAATTTGAAAAAGTGGAATGGGTTGAATAAACTGAACGGGTATCATCTGTTAGTATTGTTGAAGTATCTTTAAAAAGCTTTTTGATAAAAATTTCAGAAGCTTCATGTTTATCCGTCTGTTTAACATCAGACAGCTGGATTTTGGGGCCATGCGATAGATCCAGATCGCTCCTTCTAGAGGTTTCAACTGAGTTTATAAGGGCTATAAACATTTTCGCCATGAACCCCTCTGTAGGGTAATTATCAGATGCTGGTATTTCATCTATAGATAACGGGTTAGAGAAAGACTGCTCATGGTCTATATCATGAATCAACCCAGTCTTGCCAGCCTGAAATAAAATTTTTTCAGTAAGCTCAGAATTTGTTCGCGTAACCGAATTTTTTGAAGACGAAGATATAGAATGAATTTCATCTGAATTGTTGCTGAAGGAGTCACTTTCACTATTTTCACATGATCCCCTATCCACATAAAAATCCCCTGAGTATACACTTTCTAGACCCTCCAACGAATCAAGAGAGCCTCCGCTTACAAGAGACGCTTTGGATGTCCCATTCAGAAAATGCTTAGCAGTATGATGATCTAAATCTGGGTTTTTAGCGTTAAAACTAGTAATTTGTAGTGTAGGGTTAAAAAGATTAGGAGGAGAATCTCCTCCATTCTGCACCCCCAAACGCAATCCTCCATATTCAGACCCATTTATCTGTGCACAGGTATGTCCAGCATCAGAGCCCCCAACATTCTTCTGATGTGGTTTATTTATATCTTTATAAGTGTTCCCATACACCTCTCCTGTATTAAATTGGTCTCCACATACCCCACCATCTAGATCCAGGCTTCCAGAATGCGCCCCTGATGTTTCTCCTTCAGTCATCACTCCCCAAGGTGCCACTTCCAACATCTGAAATCCAGGTCTTGCCTGTGTCCTAGGCACAAATACAGGCGCATCGCTTCTCAGTGAAGGCTCACCATTCATCCCTTTGGAGTCTTGTTTAGGACGCAGTGGTAAAGTAGGAGATTCACTGCCGATATCCCCCTGCAGCCACACAGCCTCAGCAAGCATCCCCGATTCCCGGCTATGATCCTCCACAGCTGTGGCCACTTTGAACTCCGGGGACCTCACCGTCAGTGTCCGATATCCAGGTCGGGCATTTAATGAGTCCAGATCCCCTCCGCAACTGCTGACAAGCTGATCGCATGTTCCCTTCTTCGCCTCGGTGGAAGATTCATCAGCATGTCTCCCCTGCAGCCACGCGGCCTCAGGTCTCTCCCCGCCGCGCTCCCGACTTCTGTATCCCGCAGCCAGGGTCGCGCTGATTTCCCATGACCTCACCTCCGAATCCCGACTACTCTGCCGGACTCCCGATGTCCCAGCGGAGGTCTCCTCCGATTTCTTCATCGGCGCCGCTTGATCCTTATTGCAGCGGCTCCCCGGCAGCCACGCGGCTCCTGTATTCAGCGCGGTCTGTCGGCTTCTTCTTTGAACTTGTGCCAGGACCGCGCTCTGCTCAGGGAGCCCAGCCGCTGATCTCCGTATTGTCTGGAGGGACTCTTCAGCTCCCCGCCTCTCTTCCTTGTCGGCTGACTTCTTCAGCGGCGCCGCTTCTTCTCTGCAGCGGCTCCCCCGCAGCCGCGCGGCTCCTGTCTCCAGCGCGGTCTGCTGACTTCTTCTTTGAGCTTGTGCCAGGACCGCGCTCTGCTCAGGGAGCCCAGCCGCTGACCCCCGCACTGACCGGAGGGACCCATCGGCTCCCCGCCTTTCATCCTTGTCGGCTTCAGCTGCAGGTGCTTGAAGCCTGGGGCCATCTTGTTTACAAACAGCACGGCGGGGACTAGGGCCCGACAGGTTCCCCAGACTGCTTGGACCCGCTGGTCGATTTCTCCTCACCAGAAAAGCTCTTCTCCTATTGTACTTCTTCCCAGGCATCTTCTTCTTGGTCTTTAAGTATATTATTCCACGATTTAGTAGTCTTTTCTGTAGCTTAAAGTGGGGAAGAGCAGGAGCTCCTAGAAGACACGTCTGCTCAGCTCCCCTGCAAACCACGCCCCCCCCAAACTCATGCTTTTAGAGACTTGTTTGGGCTCATGAGAGGAGTAGAAAAACATCAAAAATTTCAGTCCTGCATGATTCTACCAAGAAATGTGTGTTCATTGAAACAGCTGGTTTTTGATAGTTTGGGCCCTATTGAATAATGAATGTTTTGAATTTTCTCCAAAAGTAAAGTAGTTGCAAACTCGTCCTTTTAGAAACTTGTTTGGGCTGTTGAGAGGAGTAAAAAACCATCAAAAATTTCAATCCTGCATGATTCTACCAAGAAATGTGATTCTTCATTCAAAACCTGATTTTTGCTATTGGGCTCTATTGAATAATGAATGTTTTGAATTTTCTCCAAAAGTAAAGTAGTTGCAAACTCATGCTTTTAGAGACTTGTTTGGGCTCATGAGAGGAGTAGGAAAACATCAAAAATTTCAGTCCTGCATGATTCTACCAAGAAATGTGTGTTCATTGAAACCGCTGGTTTTTGATTGTTTGGGCCCTATTGAATAATGAATGTTTTGAATTTTCTCCAAAAGTAAAGTAGTTGCAAACTCATCCTTTTAGAAACTTGTTTGGGCTGTTGAGAGGAGTAAAAAACCATCAAAAATTTCAATCCTGCATGATTCTACCAAGAAATGTGATTCTTCATTCAAAACGCTGGTTTTTGCTATTGGGCTCTATTGAATAATGAATGTTTTGAATTTTCTCCAAAAGTAAAGTAGTTGCAAACTCATCCTTTTAGAGACTTGTTTGGGCTCATGAGAGGAGTAGAAAAACATCAAAAATTTCAGTCCTGCACGATTCTACCAAGAAATGTGTGTTCATTCAAACCGCTGGTTTTTGATATTTTGGGCCCTATTGAATAATGAATGTTTTGAATTTTCTCCAAAAGTAAAGTAGTTGCAAACTCATCCTTTTAGAAACTTGTTTGGGCTGTTGAGAGGAGTAAAAAACCATCAAAAATTTCAATCCTGCATGATTCTACCAAGAAATGAGATTCTTCATTCAAAACCTGATTTTTGCTATTGGGCTCTATTGAATAATGAATGTTTTGAATTTTCTCCAAAAGTAAAGTAGTTGCAAATTCATGCTTTTAGAGACTTGTTTGGGCTCATGAGAGGAGTAGAAAAACATCAAAAATTTCAGTCCTGCATGATTCTACCAAGAAATGTGTGTTCATTGAAACCGCTGGTTTTTGATAGTTTGGGCCCTATTGAATAATGAATGTTTTGAATTTTCTCCAAAAGTAAAGTAGTTGCAAACTCATCCTTTTAGAAACTTGTTTGGGCTGTTGAGAGGAGTAAAAAACCATCAAAAATTTCAATCCTGCATGATTCTACCAAGAAATGTGATTCTTCATTCAAAACCTGATTTTTGCTATTGGGCTCTATTGAATAATGAATGTTTTGAATTTTCTCCAAAAGTAAAGTAGTTGCAAACTCATGCTTTTAGAGACTTGTTTGGGCTCATGAGAGGAGTAGAAAAACATCAAAAATTTCAGTCCTGCATGATTCTACCAAGAAATGTGTGTTCATTGAAACCGCTGGTTTTTGATAGTTTGGGCCCTATTGAATAATGAATGTTTTGAATTTTCTCCAAAAGTAAAGTAGTTGCAAACTCATCCTTTTAGAAACTTGTTTGGGCTGTTGAGAGGAGTAAAAAACCATCAAAAATTTCAATCCTGCATGATTCTACCAAGAAATGTGATTCTTCATTCAAAACCTGATTTTTGCTATTGGGCTCTATTGAATAATGAATGTTTTGAATTTTCTCCAAAAGTAAAGTAGTTGCAAACTCATGCTTTTAGAGACTTGTTTGGGCTCATGAGAGGAGTAGAAAAACATCAAAAATTTCAGTCCTGCATGATTCTACCACGAAATGTGTGTTCATTGAAACAGCTGGTTTTTGATAGTTTGGGCCCTATTGAATAATGAATGTTTTGAATTTTCTCCAAAAGTAAAGTAGTTGCAAACTCATCCTTTTAGAAACTTGTTTGGGCTGTTGAGAGGAGTAAAAAACCATCAAAAATTTCAATCCTGCATGATTCTACCAAGAAATGTGATTCTTCATTCAAAACGCTGGTTTTTGCTATTGGGCTCTATTGAATAATGAATGTTTTGAATTTTCTCCAAAAGTAAAGTAGTTGCAAACTCATCCTTTTAGAGACTTGTTTGGGCTCATGACAGGAGTAGAAAAAAATCAAAAATTTCAGTCCTGCACGATTCTACCAAGAAATGTGTGTTCATTCAAACCGCTGGTTTTTGATATTTTGGGCCCTATTGAATAATGAATGTTTTGAATTTTCTCCAAAAGTAAAGTAGTTGCAAACTCATCCTTTTAGAAACTTGTTTGGGCTGTTGAGAGGAGTAAAAAACCATCAAAAATTTCAATCCTGCATGATTCTACCAAGAAATGTGATTCTTCATTCAAAACCTGATTTTTGCTATTGGGCTCTATTGAATAATGAATGTTTTGAATTTTCTCCAAAAGTAAAGTAGTTGCAAACTCATCCTTTTAGAAACTTGTTTGGGCTTTTGAGAGGAGTAAATAACCATCAAAAATTTCAATCCTGCATGATTCTACCAAGAAATGTGATTCTTCATTCAAAACCTGATTTTTGCTATTGGGCTCTATTGAATAATGAATGTTTTGAATTTTCTCCAAAAGTAAAGTAGTTGCAAACTCAAGCTTTTAGAGACTTGTTTGGGCTCATGAGAGGAGTAGGAAAACATCAAAAATTTCAGTCCTGCATGATTCTACCAAGAAATGTGTGTTCATTGAAACTGCTGGTTTTTGATAGTTTGGGCCCTATTGAATAATGAATGTTTTGAATTTTCTCCAAAAGTAAAGTAGTTGCAAACTTATCCTTTTAGAAACTTGTTTGGGCTGTTGAGAGGAGTAAAAAACCATCAAAAATTTCAATCCTGCATGATTCTACCAAGAAATGTGATTCTTCATTCAAAACGCTGGTTTTTGCTATTGGGCTCTATTGAATAATGAATGTTTTGAATTTTCTCCAAAAGTAAAGTAGTTGCAAACTCATCCTTTTAGAGACTTGTTTGGGCTCATGAGAGGAGTAGAAAAACATCAAAAATTTCAATCCTGCATGATTCTACCAAGAAATGTGATTCTTCATTCAAAACCTGATTTTTGCTATTGGGCTCTATTGAATAATGAATGTTTTGAATTTTCTCCAAAAGTAAAGTAGTTGCAAACTCATGCTTTTAGAGACTTGTTTGGGCTCATGAGAGGAGTAGAAAAACATCAAAAATTTCAGTCCTGCATGATTCTACCAAGAAATGTGTGTTCATTCAAACCGCTGGTTTTTGATAGTTTGGGCCCTATTGAATAATGAATGTTTTGAATTTTCTCCAAAAGTAAAGTAGTTGCAAACTCATCCTTTTAGAAACTTGTTTGGGCTGTTGAGAGGAGTTAAAAACCATCAAAAATTTCAATCCTGCATGATTCTACCAAGAAATGTGATTCTTCATTCAAAACCTGATTTTTGCTATTGGGCTCTATTGAATAATGAATGTTTTGAATTTTCTCCAAAAGTAAAGTAGTTGCAAACTCATGCTTTTAGAGACTTGTTTGGGCTCATGAGAGGAGTAGAAAAACATCAAAAATTTCAGTCCTGCATGATTCTACCAAGAAATTTGTGTTCATTGAAACCGCTGGTTTTTGATAGTTTGGGCCCTATTGAATAATGAATGTTTTGAATTTTCTCCAAAAGTAAAGTAGTTGCAAACTCATCCTTTTAGAAACTTGTTGGGCTGTTGAGAGGAGTAAAAAACCATCAAAAATTTCAATCCTGCATGATTCTACCAAGAAATGTGATTCTTCATTCAAAACCTGATTTTTGCTATTGGGCTCTATTGAATAATGAATGTTTTGAATTTTCTCCAAAAGTAAAGTAGTTGCAAACTCATGCTTTTAGAGACTTGTTTGGGCTCATGAGAGGAGTAGAAAAACATCAAAAATTTCAGTCCTGCATGATTCTACCAAGAAATGTGTGTTCATTGAAACCGCTGGTTTTTGATAGTTTGGGCCCTATTGAATAATGAATGTTTTGAATTTTCTCCAAAAGTAAAGTAGTTGCAAACTCATCCTTTTAGAAACTTGTTTGGGCTGTTGAGAGGAGTAAAAAACCATCAAAAATTTCAATCCTGCATGATTCTACCAAGAAATGTGATTCTTCATTCAAAACGCTGGTTTTTGCTATTGGGCTCTATTGAATAATGAATGTTTTGAATTTTCTCCAAAAGTAAAGTAGTTGCAAACTCATGCTTTTAGAGACTTGTTTGGGCTCATGAGAGGAGTAGAAAAACATCAAAAATTTCAGTCCTGCATGATTCTACCAAGAAATGTGTGTTCATTCAAACCGCTGGTTTTTGATAGTTTGGGCCCCATTGAATAATGAATGTTTTCAATTTTCTCCAAAAGTAAAGTAGTTGCAAACTCATCCTTTTAGAAACTTGTTTGGGCTGTTGAGAGGAGTAAAAAACCATCAAAAATTTCAATCCTGCATGATTCTACCAAGAAATGTGATTCTTCATTCAAAACCTGATTTTTGCTATTGGGCTCTATTGAATAATGAATGTTTTGAATTTTCTCCAAAAGTAAAGTAGTTGCAAACTCATGCTTTTAGAGACTTGTTTGGGCTCATGAGAGGAGTAGAAAAACATCAAAAATTTCAGTCCTGCATGATTCTACCAAGAAATGTGTGTTCATTGAAACCGCTGGTTTTTGATAGTTTGGGCCCTATTGAATAATGAATGTTTTGAATTTTCTCCAAAAGTAAAGTAGTTGCAAACTCATCCTTATAGAAACTTGTTTGGGCTGTTGAGAGGAGTAAAAAACAATCAAAAATTTCAATCCTGCATGATTCTACCAAGAAATGTGATTCTTCATTCAAAACGCTGGTTTTTGCTAATGGGCTCTATTGAATAATGAATGTTTTGAATTTTCTCCAAAAGTAAAGTAGTTGCAAACTCATGCTTTTAGAGACTTGTTTGGGCTCATGAGAGGAGTAGAAAAACATCAAAAATTTCAGTCCTGCACGATTCTACCAAGAAATGTGTGTTCATTCAAACCGCTGGTTTTTGATATTTTGGGCCCTATTGAATAATGAATGTTTTGAATTTTCTCCAAAAGTAAAGTAGTTGCAAACTCATCCTTTTAGAAACTTGTTTGGGCTGTTGAGAGGAGTAAAAAACCATCAAAAATTTCAATCCTGCATGATTGTACCAAGAAATGTGATTCTTCATTCAAAACCTGATTTTTGCTATTGGGCTCTATTGAATAATGAATGTTTTGAATTTTCTCCAAAAGTAAAGTAGTTGCAAACTCATGCTTTTAGAGACTTGTTTGGGCTCATGAGAGGAGTAGAAAAACATCAAAAATTTCAGTCCTGCATGATTCTACCAAGAAATGTGTGTTCATTCAAACCGCTGGTTTTTGATAGTTTGGGCCCTATTGAATAATGAATGTTTTGAATTTTCTCCAAAAGTAAAGTAGTTGCAAACTCATCCTTTTAGAAACTTGTTTGGGCTGTTGAGAGGAGTAAAAAACCATCAAAAATTTCAATCCTGCATGATTCTACCAAGAAATGTGATTCTTCATTCAAAACCTGATTTTTGCTATTGGGCTCTATTGAATAATGAATGTTTTGAATTTTCTCCAAAACTAAAGTAGTTGTAAACTCATGCTTTTAGAGACTTGTTTGGGCTCATGAGAGGAGTAGAAAAACATCAAAAATTTCAGTCCTGCATGATTCTACCAAGAAATGTGTGTTCATTCAAACCGCTGGTTTTTGATAGTTTGGGCCCTATTGAATAATGAATGTTTTGAATTTTCTCCAAAAGTAAAGCAGTTGCAAACTCATCCTTTTAGAAACTTGTTTGGGCTGTTGAGAGGAGTAAAAAACCATCAAAAATTTCAATCCTGCATGATTCTACCAAGAAATGTGATTCTTCATTCAAAACCTGATTTTTGCTATTGGGCTCTATTGAATAATGAATGTTTTGAATTTTCTCCAAAAGTAAAGTAGTTGCAAACTCATGCTTTTAGAGACTTGTTTGGGCTCATGAGAGGAGTAGAAAAACATCAAAAATTTCAGTCCTGCATGATTCTACCAAGAAATGTGTGTTCATTCAAACCGCTGGTTTTTGATAGTTTGGGCCCTATTGAATAATGAATGTTTTGAATTTTCTCCAAAAGTAAAGTAGTTGCAAACTCATCCTTTTAGAAACTTGTTTGGGCTGTTGAGAGGAGTAAAAAACCATCAAAAATTTCAATCCTGCATGATTCTACCAAGAAATGTGATTCTTCATTCAAAACGCTGGTTTTTGCTATTGGGCTCTATTGAATAATGAATGTTTTGAATTTTCTCCAAAAGTAAAGTAGTTGCAAACTCATGCTTTTAGAGACTTGTTTGGGCTCATGAGAGGAGTAGAAAAACATCAAAAATTTCAGTCCTGCATGATTCTACCAAGAAATGTGTGTTCATTGAAACCGCTGGTTTTTGATAGTTTGGGCCCTATTGAATAATGAATGTTTTGAATTTTCTCCAAAAGTAAAGTAGTTGCAAACTCATCCTTTTAGAAACTTGTTTGGGCTGTTGAGAGGAGTAAAAAACCATCAAAAATTTCAATCCTGCATGATTCTACCAAGAAATGTGATTCTTCATTCAAAACGCTGGTTTTTGCTATTGGGCTCTATTGAATAATGAATGTTTTGAATTTTCTCCAAAAGTAAAGTAGTTGCAAACTCATGCTTTTAGAGACTTGTTTGGGCTCATGAGAGGAGTAGAAAAACATCAAAAATTTCAGTCCTGCATGATTCTACCAAGAAATGTGTGTTCATTGAAACCGCTGGTTTTTGATAGTTTGGGCCCTATTGAATAATGAATGTTTTGAATTTTCTCCAAAAGTAAAGTAGATGCAAACTCATCCTTTTAGAAACTTGTTTGGGCTGTTGAGAGGAGTAAAAAACCATCAAAAATTTCAATCCTGCATGATTCTACCAAGAAATGTGATTCTTCATTCAAAACCTGATTTTTGCTATTGGGCTCTATTGAATAATGAATGTTTTGAATTTTCTCCAAAAGTAAAGTAGTTGCAAACTCATGCTTTTAGAGACTTGTTTGGGCTCATGAGAGGAGTAGAAAAACATCAAAAATTTCAGTCCTGCATGATTCTACCAAGAAATGTGTGTTCATTGAAACCGCTGGTTTTTGATAGTTTGGGCCCTATTGAATAATGAATGTTTTGAATTTTCTCCAAAAGTAAAGTAGTTGCAAACTCATCCTTATAGAAACTTGTTTGGGCTGTTGAGAGGAGTAAAAAACAATCAAAAAGTTCAATCCTGCATGATTCTACCAAGAAATGTGATTCTTCATTCAAAACGCTGGTTTTTGCTAATGGGCTCTATTGAATAATGAATGTTTTGAATTTTCTCCAAAAGTAAAGTAGTTGCAAACTCATGCTTTTAGAGACTTGTTTGGGCTCATGAGAGGAGTAGAAAAACATAAAAAATTTCAGTCCTGCACGATTCTACCAAGAAATGTGTGTTCATTCAAACCGCTGGTTTTTGATATTTTGGGCCCTATTGAATAATGAATGTTTTGAATTTTCTCCAAAAGTAAAGTAGTTGCAAACTCATCCTTTTAGAAACTTGTTTGGGCTGATGAGAGGAGTAAAAAAACATCAAAAATTTCCATCCTGCATGATTCTACCAAGAAATGTGATTCTTCATTCAAAACCTGATTTTTGCTATTGGGCTCTATTGAATAATGAATGTTTTGAATTTTCTCCAAAAGTAAAGTAGTTGCAAACTCATGCTTTTAGAGACTTGTTTGGGCTCATGAGAGGAGTAGAAAAACATCAAAAATTTCAGTCCTGCATGATTCTACCAAGAAATGTGTGTTCATTGAAACCGCTGGTTTTTGATAGTTTGGGCCCTATTGAATAATGAATGTTTTGAATTTTCTCCAAAAGTAAAGTAGTTGCAAACTCATCCTTTTAGAAACTTGTTTGGGCTGTTGAGAGGAGTAAAAAACCATCAAAAATTTCAATCCTGCATGATTCTACCAAGAAATGTGATTCTTCATTCAAAACCTGATTTTTGCTATTGGGCTCTATTGAATAATGAATGTTTTGAATTTTCTCCAAAAGTAAAGTAGTTGCAAACTCATGCTTTTAGAGACTTGTTTGGGCTCATGAGAGGAGTAGAAAAACATCAAAAATTTCAGTCCTGCATGATTCTACCAAGAAATGTGTGTTCATTGAAACCGCTGGTTTTTGATAGTTTGGGCCCTATTGAATAATGAATGTTTTGAATTTTCTCCAAAAGTAAAGTAGTTGCAAACTCATCCTTTTAGAAACTTGTTTGGGCTGTTGAGACGAGTAAAAAACCATCAAAAATTTCAATCCTGCATGATTTTACCAAGAAATGTGATTCTTCATTCAAAACCTGATTTTTGCTATTGGGCTCTATTGAATAATGAATGTTTTGAATTTTCTCCAAAAGTAAAGTAGTTGCAAACTCATGCTTTTAGAGACTTGTTTGGGCTCATGAGAGGAGTAGAAAAACATCAAAAATTTCAGTCCTGCATGATTCTACCAAGAAATGTGTGTTCATTGAAACCGCTGGTTTTTGATAGTTTGGGCCCTATTGAATAATGAATGTTTTGAATTTTCTCCAAAAGTAAAGTAGTTGCAAACTCATCCTTTTAGAAACTTGTTTGGGCTGTTGAGAGGAGTAAAAAACCATCAAAAATTTCAATCCTGCATGATTCTACCAAGAAATGTGATTCTTCATTCAAAACGCTGGTTTTTGCTATTGGGCTCTATTGAATAATGAATGTTTTGAATTTTCTCCAAAAGTAAAGTAGTTGCAAACTCATCCTTTTAGAGACTTGTTTGGGCTCATGAGAGGAGTAGAAAAAAATCAAAAATTTCAGTCCTGCACGATTCTACCAAGAAATGTGTGTTCATTCAAACCGCTGGTTTTTGATAGTTTGGGCCCTATTGAATAATGAATGTTTTGAATTTTCTCCAAAAGTAAAGTAGTTGCAAACTCATCCTTTTAGAAACTTGTTTGGGCTGTTGAGAGGAGTAAAAAACCATCAAAAATTTCAATCCTGCATGATTCTACCAAGAAATGTGATTCTTCATTCAAAACCTGATTTTTGCTATTGGGCTCTATTGAGCAATGAATGTTTTGAATTTTCTCCAAAAGTAAAGTAGTTGCAAACTCATGCTTTTAGAGACTTGTTTGGGCTCATGAGAGGAGTAGAAAAACATCAAAAATTTCAGTCCTGCATGATTCTACCAAGAAATGTGTGTTCATTGAAACCGCTGGTTTTTGATAGTTTGGGCCCTATTGAATAATGAATGTTTTGAATTTTCTCCAAAAGTAAAGTAGTTGCAAACTCATCCTTTTAGAAACTTGTTTGGGCTGTTGAGAGGAGTAAAAAACCATCAAAAATTTCAATCCTGCATGATTCTACCAAGAAATGTGATTCTTCATTCAAAACGCTGGTTTTTGCTATTGGGCTCTATTGAATAATGAATGTTTTGAATTTTCTCCAAAAGTAAAGTAGTTGCAAACTCATGCTTTTAGAGACTTGTTTGGGCTCATGAGAGGAGTAGAAAAACATCAAAAATTTCAGTCCTGCATGATTCTACCAAGAAATGTGTGTTCATTGAAACCGCTGGTTTTTGATAGTTTGGGCCCTATTGAATAATGAATGTTTTGAATTTTCTCCAAATGTAAAGTAGTTGCAAACTCATCCTTTTAGAAACTTGTTTGGGCTGTTGAGAGGAGTAAAAAAACCATCAAAAATTTCAATCCTGCATGATTCTACCAAGAAATGTGATTCTTCATTCAAAACCTGATTTTTGCTATTGGGCTCTATTGAATAATGAATGTTTTGAATTTTCTCCAAAAGTAAAGTAGTTGCAAACTCATGCTTTTAGAGACTTGTTTGGGCTCATGAGAGGAGTAGAAAAACATCAAAAATTTCAGTCCTGCAAGATTCTACCAAGAAATGTGTGTTCATTGAAACCGCTGGTTTTTGATAGTTTGGGCCCTATTGAATAATGAATGTTTTGAATTTTCTCCAAAAGTAAAGTAGTTGCAAACTCATCCTTTTAGAATCTTGTTTGGGCTGTTGAGAGGAGTAAAAAACCATCAAAAATTTCAATCCTGCATGATTCTACCAAGAAATGTGATTCTTCATTCAAAACGCTGTTTTTTGCTATTGGGCTCTATTGAATAATGAATGTTTTGAATTTTCTCCAAAAGTAAAGTAGTTGCAAACTCATCCTTTTAGAGACTTGTTTGGGCTCATGAGAGGAGTAGAAAAACATCAAAAATTTCAGTCCTGCATGATTCTACCAAGAAATGTGTGTTCATTCAAACCGCTGGTTTTTGATATTTTGGGCCCTATTGAATAATGAATGTTTTGAATTTTCTCCAAAAGTAAAGTAGTTGCAAACTCATCCTTTTAGAAACTTGTTTGGGCTGTTGAGAGGAGTAAAAAACCATCAAAAATTTCAATCCTGCATGATTCTACCAAGAAATGTGATTCTTCATTCAAAACCTGATTTTAGCTATTGGGCTCTATTGAATAATGAATGTTTTGAATTTTCTCCAAAAGTAAAGTAGTTGCAAACTCATGCTTTTAGAGACTTGTTTGGGCTCATGAGAGGAGTAGAAAAACATCAAAAATTTCAGTCCTGCATGATTCTACCAAGAAATGTGTGTTCATTCAAACCGCTGGTTTTCGATAGTTTGGGCCCTATTGAATAATGAATGTTTTGAATTTTCTCCAAAAGTAAAGTAGTTGCAAACTCATCCTTTTAGAAACTTGTTTGGGCTGTTGAGAGGAGTAAAAAACCATCAAAAATTTCAATCCTGCATGATTCTACCAAGAAATGTGATTCTTCATTCAAAACCTGATTTTTGCTATTGGGCTCTATTGAATAATGAATGTTTTGAATTTTCTCCAAAAGTAAAGTAGTTGCAAACTCATGCTTTTAGAGACTTGTTTGGGCTCATGAGAGGAGTAGAAAAACATCAAAAATTTCAGTCCTGCATGATTCTACCAAGAAATGTGTGTTCATTGAAACCGCTGGTTTTTGATAGTTTGGGCCCTATTGAATAATGAATGTTTTGAATTTTCTCCAAAAGTAAAGTAGTTGCAAACTCATCCTTTTAGAAACTTGTTTGGGCTGTTGAGAGGAGTAAAAAACCATCAAAAATTTCAATCCTGCATGATTTTACCAAGAAATGTGATTCTTCATTCAAAACCTGATTTTTGCTTTTGGGCTCTATTGAATAATGAATGTTTTGAATTTTCTCCAAAAGTAAAGTAGTTGCAAACTCATGCTTTTATGTTCCAATAATCTTTATTAAAGTTTCAAAATTTTTGAGGGAAGGGGGGATACAAGAAAAAAGGGATAGGGAAGGGAAAAGATTACCCTGTGAAGACAGGGAAATCCCCCAAGTGGGGGAGTAGACAGGCAATATACATTACACATCAGAGACCTCATAGTCTTATGTATCAACCTTTCAAAATACAAAGATTCTTTAAAATATTAACTAACAGTAAGAAATATACCAGTACATAAAAATATGCAGTAACATTCGCTTATCTGTGTAGCGAAGAAATGCTACAAATTCAACATAGCCAACCTGTTGCCTAATTTCTCAACAATAAGTAGTGATGTAGACATCTTCGTATTGATACCTGAAAACAAAAACAATTATTCTTGTTCGCCTCCAATGTGTCAATTAGTGAACATTCTATATATAATGTAGATTATAAGAAGTATAGTAACCTGCCCCGTCCGGGTCACCTAGTGGTGGCCCTAAGACCGATTGGGGGGAAAGTCCGGTTCAATTCCAGAATGTTATAAACGTGGAATACAATAAGTAAGTAGACTATAAAGATACAATTCTTTCAATCAGGATGATAGTCCGTATTTAAAGAAGAGATTTCCTTTGGAATCCTGGAAAGTACAATTCCGACGCTTTCTAGGAAGTCAGTCCCTTCATCTGGAGAGGAAATAGGGATTAACTTTGTTGCAAATTTCACAAGGAGAGTCGAAGATTGAGACCAATAATATGGTATCCCGGCGCGCAAAAGTTCCCGTGTAGTAGAGGAGAATGTTTTCCTTTTTTGCAGGGTGTTTTTTGATAAGTCCTTGAAGAAAGATAAATGACTGTAGGGGGAAGACTCGAATTTTGATTCTTTAGACATTCTAAGGAGCGCATTCCTTATCCAGTTTGGACAAAACGAGACAATAACATCCCTTGCTAATTCTTGCGGAAGTGTAGGTGGTCTGCGTATGCGAAACGTTTTTTCAATCAGATAATTCTCATTAGTGTTGGGAAACAAATAGGTGACCATTGAAGATATATAGCTCTTTAACTGGGAGGTCTGAACAGATTCAGGGATCCCACGTATCTTAACATTATTTTTCCTTTTAAAATCCTCATAGTTGGCCAGAGTAGAGTTAAAATAAGCAATGTCCCTTTTAATTTTATTCAATGAGTCTGAAACCATGGACAGCGTTTGTGAGTTGCCTAATTGTAATATATCACTATCGATTTTAGCTGAATCAGTTATCTTTATATCATCAGAATAAGACCCAGAGACCCTTGAAGAATTTGAAAAAGTGGAATGGGTTGAATAAACTGAACGGGTATCATCTGTTAGTATTGTTGAAGTATCTTTAAAAAGCTTTTTGATAAAAATTTCAGAAGCTTCATGTTTATCCGTCTGTTTAACATCAGACAGCTGGATTTTGGGGCCATGCGATAGATCCAGATCGCTCCTTCTAGAGGTTTCAACTGAGTTTATAAGGGCTATAAACATTTTTGCCATGAACCCCTCTGTAGGGTAATTATCAGATGCTGGTATTTCATCTATAGATAACGGGTTAGAGAAAGACTGCTCATGGTCTATATCATGAATCAACCCAGTCTTGCCAGCCTGAAATAAAATTTTTTCAGTAAGCTCAGAATTTGTTCGCGTAACCGAATTTTTTGAAGACGAAGATATAGAATGAATTTCATCTGAATTGTTGCTGAAGGAGTCACTTTCACTATTTTCACATGATCCCCTATCCACATAAAAATCCCCTGAGTATACACTTTCTAGACCCTCCAACGAATCAAGAGAGCCTCCGCTTACAAGAGACGCTTTGGATGTCCCATTCAGAAAATGCTTAGCAGTATGATGATCTAAATCTGGGTTTTTAGCGTTAAAACTAGTAATTTGTAGTGTAGGGTTAAAAAGATTAGGAGGAGAATCTCCTCCATTCTGCACCCCCAAACGCAATCCTCCATATTCAGACCCATTTATCTGTGCACAGGTATGTCCAGCATCAGAGCCCCCAACATTCTTCTGATGTGGTTTATTTATATCTTTATAAGTGTTCCCATACACCTCTCCTGTATTAAATTGGTCTCCACATACCCCACCATCTAGATCCAGGCTTCCAGAATGCGCCCCTGATGTTTCTCCTTCAGTCATCACTCCCCAAGGTGCCACTTCCAACATCTGAAATCCAGGTCTTGCCTGTGTCCTAGGCACAAATACAGGCGCATCGCTTCTCAGTGAAGGCTCACCATTCATCCCTTTGGAGTCTTGTTTAGGACGCAGTGGTAAAGTAGGAGATTCACTGCCGATATCCCCCTGCAGCCACACAGCCTCAGCAAGCATCCCCGATTCCCGGCTATGATCCTCCACAGCTGTGGCCACTTTGAACTCCGGGGACCTCACCGTCAGTGTCCGATATCCAGGTCGGGCATTTAATGAGTCCAGATCCCCTCCGCAACTGCTGACAAGCTGATCGCATGTTCCCTTCTTCGCCTCGGTGGAAGATTCATCAGCATGTCTCCCCTGCAGCCACGCGGCCTCAGGTCTCTCCCCGCCGCGCTCCCGACTTCTGTATCCCGCAGCCAGGGTCGCGCTGATTTCCCATGACCTCACCTCCGAATCCCGACTACTCTGCCGGACTCCCGATGTCCCAGCGGAGGTCTCCTCCGATTTCTTCATCGGCGCCGCTTGATCCTTATTGCAGCGGCTCCCCGGCAGCCACGCGGCTCCTGTATTCAGCGCGGTCTGTCGGCTTCTTCTTTGAACTTGTGCCAGGACCGCGCTCTGCTCAGGGAGCCCAGCCGCTGATCTCCGTATTGTCTGGAGGGACTCTTCAGCTCCCCGCCTCTCTTCCTTGTCGGCTGACTTCTTCAGCGGCGCCGCTTCTTCTCTGCAGCGGCTCCCCCGCAGCCGCGCGGCTCCTGTCTCCAGCGCGGTCTGCTGACTTCTTCTTTGAGCTTGTGCCAGGACCGCGCTCTGCTCAGGGAGCCCAGCCGCTGACCCCCGCACTGACCGGAGGGACCCATCGGCTCCCCGCCTTTCATCCTTGTCGGCTTCAGCTGCAGGTGCTTGAAGCCTGGGGCCATCTTGTTTACAAACAGCACGGCGGGGACTAGGGCCCGACAGGTTCCCCAGACTGCTTGGACCCGCTGGTCGATTTCTCCTCACCAGAAAAGCTCTTCTCCTATTGTACTTCTTCCCAGGCATCTTCTTCTTGGTCTTTAAGTATATTATTCCACGATTTAGTAGTCTTTTCTGTAGCTTAAAGTGGGGAAGAGCAGGAGCTCCTAGAAGACACGTCTGCTCAGCTCCCCTGCAAACCACGCCCCCCCCAAACTCATGCTTTTAGAGACTTGTTTGGGCTCATGAGAGGAGTAGAAAAACATCAAAAATTTCAGTCCTGCATGATTCTACCAAGAAATGTGTGTTCATTGAAACAGCTGGTTTTTGATAGTTTGGGCCCTATTGAATAATGAATGTTTTGAATTTTCTCCAAAAGTAAAGTAGTTGCAAACTCGTCCTTTTAGAAACTTGTTTGGGCTGTTGAGAGGAGTAAAAAACCATCAAAAATTTCAATCCTGCATGATTCTACCAAGAAATGTGATTCTTCATTCAAAACCTGATTTTTGCTATTGGGCTCTATTGAATAATGAATGTTTTGAATTTTCTCCAAAAGTAAAGTAGTTGCAAACTCATGCTTTTAGAGACTTGTTTGGGCTCATGAGAGGAGTAGGAAAACATCAAAAATTTCAGTCCTGCATGATTCTACCAAGAAATGTGTGTTCATTGAAACCGCTGGTTTTTGATTGTTTGGGCCCTATTGAATAATGAATGTTTTGAATTTTCTCCAAAAGTAAAGTAGTTGCAAACTCATCCTTTTAGAAACTTGTTTGGGCTGTTGAGAGGAGTAAAAAACCATCAAAAATTTCAATCCTGCATGATTCTACCAAGAAATGTGATTCTTCATTCAAAACGCTGGTTTTTGCTATTGGGCTCTATTGAATAATGAATGTTTTGAATTTTCTCCAAAAGTAAAGTAGTTGCAAACTCATCCTTTTAGAGACTTGTTTGGGCTCATGAGAGGAGTAGAAAAACATCAAAAATTTCAGTCCTGCACGATTCTACCAAGAAATGTGTGTTCATTCAAACCGCTGGTTTTTGATATTTTGGGCCCTATTGAATAATGAATGTTTTGAATTTTCTCCAAAAGTAAAGTAGTTGCAAACTCATCCTTTTAGAAACTTGTTTGGGCTGTTGAGAGGAGTAAAAAACCATCAAAAATTTCAATCCTGCATGATTCTACCAAGAAATGAGATTCTTCATTCAAAACCTGATTTTTGCTATTGGGCTCTATTGAATAATGAATGTTTTGAATTTTCTCCAAAAGTAAAGTAGTTGCAAATTCATGCTTTTAGAGACTTGTTTGGGCTCATGAGAGGAGTAGAAAAACATCAAAAATTTCAGTCCTGCATGATTCTACCAAGAAATGTGTGTTCATTGAAACCGCTGGTTTTTGATAGTTTGGGCCCTATTGAATAATGAATGTTTTGAATTTTCTCCAAAAGTAAAGTAGTTGCAAACTCATCCTTTTAGAAACTTGTTTGGGCTGTTGAGAGGAGTAAAAAACCATCAAAAATTTCAATCCTGCATGATTCTACCAAGAAATGTGATTCTTCATTCAAAACCTGATTTTTGCTATTGGGCTCTATTGAATAATGAATGTTTTGAATTTTCTCCAAAAGTAAAGTAGTTGCAAACTCATGCTTTTAGAGACTTGTTTGGGCTCATGAGAGGAGTAGAAAAACATCAAAAATTTCAGTCCTGCATGATTCTACCAAGAAATGTGTGTTCATTGAAACCGCTGGTTTTTGATAGTTTGGGCCCTATTGAATAATGAATGTTTTGAATTTTCTCCAAAAGTAAAGTAGTTGCAAACTCATCCTTTTAGAAACTTGTTTGGGCTGTTGAGAGGAGTAAAAAACCATCAAAAATTTCAATCCTGCATGATTCTACCAAGAAATGTGATTCTTCATTCAAAACCTGATTTTTGCTATTGGGCTCTATTGAATAATGAATGTTTTGAATTTTCTCCAAAAGTAAAGTAGTTGCAAACTCATGCTTTTAGAGACTTGTTTGGGCTCATGAGAGGAGTAGAAAAACATCAAAAATTTCAGTCCTGCATGATTCTACCACGAAATGTGTGTTCATTGAAACAGCTGGTTTTTGATAGTTTGGGCCCTATTGAATAATGAATGTTTTGAATTTTCTCCAAAAGTAAAGTAGTTGCAAACTCATCCTTTTAGAAACTTGTTTGGGCTGTTGAGAGGAGTAAAAAACCATCAAAAATTTCAATCCTGCATGATTCTACCAAGAAATGTGATTCTTCATTCAAAACGCTGGTTTTTGCTATTGGGCTCTATTGAATAATGAATGTTTTGAATTTTCTCCAAAAGTAAAGTAGTTGCAAACTCATCCTTTTAGAGACTTGTTTGGGCTCATGACAGGAGTAGAAAAAAATCAAAAATTTCAGTCCTGCACGATTCTACCAAGAAATGTGTGTTCATTCAAACCGCTGGTTTTTGATATTTTGGGCCCTATTGAATAATGAATGTTTTGAATTTTCTCCAAAAGTAAAGTAGTTGCAAACTCATCCTTTTAGAAACTTGTTTGGGCTGTTGAGAGGAGTAAAAAACCATCAAAAATTTCAATCCTGCATGATTCTACCAAGAAATGTGATTCTTCATTCAAAACCTGATTTTTGCTATTGGGCTCTATTGAATAATGAATGTTTTGAATTTTCTCCAAAAGTAAAGTAGTTGCAAACTCATCCTTTTAGAAACTTGTTTGGGCTTTTGAGAGGAGTAAATAACCATCAAAAATTTCAATCCTGCATGATTCTACCAAGAAATGTGATTCTTCATTCAAAACCTGATTTTTGCTATTGGGCTCTATTGAATAATGAATGTTTTGAATTTTCTCCAAAAGTAAAGTAGTTGCAAACTCAAGCTTTTAGAGACTTGTTTGGGCTCATGAGAGGAGTAGGAAAACATCAAAAATTTCAGTCCTGCATGATTCTACCAAGAAATGTGTGTTCATTGAAACTGCTGGTTTTTGATAGTTTGGGCCCTATTGAATAATGAATGTTTTGAATTTTCTCCAAAAGTAAAGTAGTTGCAAACTTATCCTTTTAGAAACTTGTTTGGGCTGTTGAGAGGAGTAAAAAACCATCAAAAATTTCAATCCTGCATGATTCTACCAAGAAATGTGATTCTTCATTCAAAACGCTGGTTTTTGCTATTGGGCTCTATTGAATAATGAATGTTTTGAATTTTCTCCAAAAGTAAAGTAGTTGCAAACTCATCCTTTTAGAGACTTGTTTGGGCTCATGAGAGGAGTAGAAAAACATCAAAAATTTCAATCCTGCATGATTCTACCAAGAAATGTGATTCTTCATTCAAAACCTGATTTTTGCTATTGGGCTCTATTGAATAATGAATGTTTTGAATTTTCTCCAAAAGTAAAGTAGTTGCAAACTCATGCTTTTAGAGACTTGTTTGGGCTCATGAGAGGAGTAGAAAAACATCAAAAATTTCAGTCCTGCATGATTCTACCAAGAAATGTGTGTTCATTCAAACCGCTGGTTTTTGATAGTTTGGGCCCTATTGAATAATGAATGTTTTGAATTTTCTCCAAAAGTAAAGTAGTTGCAAACTCATCCTTTTAGAAACTTGTTTGGGCTGTTGAGAGGAGTTAAAAACCATCAAAAATTTCAATCCTGCATGATTCTACCAAGAAATGTGATTCTTCATTCAAAACCTGATTTTTGCTATTGGGCTCTATTGAATAATGAATGTTTTGAATTTTCTCCAAAAGTAAAGTAGTTGCAAACTCATGCTTTTAGAGACTTGTTTGGGCTCATGAGAGGAGTAGAAAAACATCAAAAATTTCAGTCCTGCATGATTCTACCAAGAAATTTGTGTTCATTGAAACCGCTGGTTTTTGATAGTTTGGGCCCTATTGAATAATGAATGTTTTGAATTTTCTCCAAAAGTAAAGTAGTTGCAAACTCATCCTTTTAGAAACTTGTTTGGGCTGTTGAGAGGAGTAAAAAACCATCAAAAATTTCAATCCTGCATGATTCTACCAAGAAATGTGATTCTTCATTCAAAACCTGATTTTTGCTATTGGGCTCTATTGAATAATGAATGTTTTGAATTTTCTCCAAAAGTAAAGTAGTTGCAAACTCATGCTTTTAGAGACTTGTTTGGGCTCATGAGAGGAGTAGAAAAACATCAAAAATTTCAGTCCTGCATGATTCTACCAAGAAATGTGTGTTCATTGAAACCGCTGGTTTTTGATAGTTTGGGCCCTATTGAATAATGAATGTTTTGAATTTTCTCCAAAAGTAAAGTAGTTGCAAACTCATCCTTTTAGAAACTTGTTTGGGCTGTTGAGAGGAGTAAAAAACCATCAAAAATTTCAATCCTGCATGATTCTACCAAGAAATGTGATTCTTCATTCAAAACGCTGGTTTTTGCTATTGGGCTCTATTGAATAATGAATGTTTTGAATTTTCTCCAAAAGTAAAGTAGTTGCAAACTCATGCTTTTAGAGACTTGTTTGGGCTCATGAGAGGAGTAGAAAAACATCAAAAATTTCAGTCCTGCATGATTCTACAAAGAAATGTGTGTTCATTCAAACCGCTGGTTTTTGATAGTTTGGGCCCCATTGAATAATGAATGTTTTCAATTTTCTCCAAAAGTAAAGTAGTTGCAAACTCATCCTTTTAGAAACTTGTTTGGGCTGTTGAGAGGAGTAAAAAACCATCAAAAATTTCAATCCTGCATGATTCTACCAAGAAATGTGATTCTTCATTCAAAACCTGATTTTTGCTATTGGGCTCTATTGAATAATGAATGTTTTGAATTTTCTCCAAAAGTAAAGTAGTTGCAAACTCATGCTTTTAGAGACTTGTTTGGGCTCATGAGAGGAGTAGAAAAACATCAAAAATTTCAGTCCTGCATGATTCTACCAAGAAATGTGTGTTCATTGAAACCGCTGGTTTTTGATAGTTTGGGCCCTATTGAATAATGAATGTTTTGAATTTTCTCCAAAAGTAAAGTAGTTGCAAACTCATCCTTATAGAAACTTGTTTGGGCTGTTGAGAGGAGTAAAAAACAATCAAAAATTTCAATCCTGCATGATTCTACCAAGAAATGTGATTCTTCATTCAAAACGCTGGTTTTTGCTAATGGGCTCTATTGAATAATGAATGTTTTGAATTTTCTCCAAAAGTAAAGTAGTTGCAAACTCATGCTTTTAGAGACTTGTTTGGGCTCATGAGAGGAGTAGAAAAACATCAAAAATTTCAGTCCTGCACGATTCTACCAAGAAATGTGTGTTCATTCAAACCGCTGGTTTTTGATATTTTGGGCCCTATTGAATAATGAATGTTTTGAATTTTCTCCAAAAGTAAAGTAGTTGCAAACTCATCCTTTTAGAAACTTGTTTGGGCTGTTGAGAGGAGTAAAAAAACATCAAAAATTTCAATCCTGCATGATTGTACCAAGAAATGTGATTCTTCATTCAAAACCTGATTTTTGCTATTGGGCTCTATTGAATAATGAATGTTTTGAATTTTCTCCAAAAGTAAAGTAGTTGCAAACTCATGCTTTTAGAGACTTGTTTGGGCTCATGAGAGGAGTAGAAAAACATCAAAAATTTCAGTCCTGCATGATTCTACCAAGAAATGTGTGTTCATTCAAACCGCTGGTTTTTGATAGTTTGGGCCCTATTGAATAATGAATGTTTTGAATTTTCTCCAAAAGTAAAGTAGTTGCAAACTCATCCTTTTAGAAACTTGTTTGGGCTGTTGAGAGGAGTAAAAAACCATCAAAAATTTCAATCCTGCATGATTCTACCAAGAAATGTGATTCTTCATTCAAAACCTGATTTTTGCTATTGGGCTCTATTGAATAATGAATGTTTTGAATTTTCTCCAAAACTAAAGTAGTTGTAAACTCATGCTTTTAGAGACTTGTTTGGGCTCATGAGAGGAGTAGAAAAACATCAAAAATTTCAGTCCTGCATGATTCTACCAAGAAATGTGTGTTCATTCAAACCGCTGGTTTTTGATAGTTTGGGCCCTATTGAATAATGAATGTTTTGAATTTTCTCCAAAAGTAAAGCAGTTGCAAACTCATCCTTTTAGAAACTTGTTTGGGCTGTTGAGAGGAGTAAAAAACCATCAAAAATTTCAATCCTGCATGATTCTACCAAGAAATGTGATTCTTCATTCAAAACCTGATTTTTGCTATTGGGCTCTATTGAATAATGAATGTTTTGAATTTTCTCCAAAAGTAAAGTAGTTGCAAACTCATGCTTTTAGAGACTTGTTTGGGCTCATGAGAGGAGTAGAAAAACATCAAAAATTTCAGTCCTGCATGATTCTACCAAGAAATGTGTGTTCATTCAAACCGCTGGTTTTTGATAGTTTGGGCCCTATTGAATAATGAATGTTTTGAATTTTCTCCAAAAGTAAAGTAGTTGCAAACTCATCCTTTTAGAAACTTGTTTGGGCTGTTGAGAGGAGTAAAAAACCATCAAAAATTTCAATCCTGCATGATTCTACCAAGAAATGTGATTCTTCATTCAAAACGCTGGTTTTTGCTATTGGGCTCTATTGAATAATGAATGTTTTGAATTTTCTCCAAAAGTAAAGTAGTTGCAAACTCATGCTTTTAGAGACTTGTTTGGGCTCATGAGAGGAGTAGAAAAACATCAAAAATTTCAGTCCTGCATGATTCTACCAAGAAATGTGTGTTCATTGAAACCGCTGGTTTTTGATAGTTTGGGCCCTATTGAATAATGAATGTTTTGAATTTTCTCCAAAAGTAAAGTAGTTGCAAACTCATCCTTTTAGAAACTTGTTGAGAGGAGTAAAAAACCATCAAAAATTTCAATCCTGCATGATTCTACCAAGAAATGTGATTCTTCATTCAAAACGCTGGTTTTTGCTATTGGGCTCTATTGAATAATGAATGTTTTGAATTTTCTCCAAAAGTAAAGTAGTTGCAAACTCATGCTTTTAGAGACTTGTTTGGGCTCATGAGAGGAGTAGAAAAACATCAAAAATTTCAGTCCTGCATGATTCTACCAAGAAATGTGTGTTCATTGAAACCGCTGGTTTTTGATAGTTTGGGCCCTATTGAATAATGAATGTTTTGAATTTTCTCCAAAAGTAAAGTAGATGCAAACTCATCCTTTTAGAAACTTGTTTGGGCTGTTGAGAGGAGTAAAAAACCATCAAAAATTTCAATCCTGCATGATTCTACCAAGAAATGTGATTCTTCATTCAAAACCTGATTTTTGCTATTGGGCTCTATTGAATAATGAATGTTTTGAATTTTCTCCAAAAGTAAAGTAGTTGCAAACTCATGCTTTTAGAGACTTGTTTGGGCTCATGAGAGGAGTAGAAAAACATCAAAAATTTCAGTCCTGCATGATTCTACCAAGAAATGTGTGTTCATTGAAACCGCTGGTTTTTGATAGTTTGGGCCCTATTGAATAATGAATGTTTTGAATTTTCTCCAAAAGTAAAGTAGTTGCAAACTCATCCTTATAGAAACTTGTTTGGGCTGTTGAGAGGAGTAAAAAACAATCAAAAAGTTCAATCCTGCATGATTCTACCAAGAAATGTGATTCTTCATTCAAAACGCTGGTTTTTGCTAATGGGCTCTATTGAATAATGAATGTTTTGAATTTTCTCCAAAAGTAAAGTAGTTGCAAACTCATGCTTTTAGAGACTTGTTTGGGCTCATGAGAGGAGTAGAAAAACATAAAAAATTTCAGTCCTGCACGATTCTACCAAGAAATGTGTGTTCATTCAAACCGCTGGTTTTTGATATTTTGGGCCCTATTGAATAATGAATGTTTTGAATTTTCTCCAAAAGTAAAGTAGTTGCAAACTCATCCTTTTAGAAACTTGTTTGGGCTGATGAGAGGAGTAAAAAAACATCAAAAATTTCAATCCTGCATGATTCTACCAAGAAATGTGATTCTTCATTCAAAACCTGATTTTTGCTATTGGGCTCTATTGAATAATGAATGTTTTGAATTTTCTCCAAAAGTAAAGTAGTTGCAAACTCATGCTTTTAGAGACTTGTTTGGGCTCATGAGAGGAGTAGAAAAACATCAAAAATTTCAGTCCTGCATGATTCTACCAAGAAATTTGTGTTCATTGAAACCGCTGGTTTTTGATAGTTTGGGCCCTATTGAATAATGAATGTTTTGAATTTTCTCCAAAAGTAAAGTAGTTGCAAACTCATCCTTTTAGAAACTTGTTTGGGCTGTTGAGAGGAGTAAAAAACCATCAAAAATTTCAATCCTGCATGATTCTACCAAGAAATGTGATTCTTCATTCAAAACCTGATTTTTGCTATTGGGCTCTATTGAATAATGAATGTTTTGAATTTTCTCCAAAAGTAAAGTAGTTGCAAACTCATGCTTTTAGAGACTTGTTTGGGCTCATGAGAGGAGTAGAAAAACATCAAAAATTTCAGTCCTGCATGATTCTACCAAGAAATGTGTGTTCATTGAAACCGCTGGTTTTTGATAGTTTGGGCCCTATTGAATAATGAATGTTTTGAATTTTCTCCAAAAGTAAAGTAGTTGCAAACTCATCCTTTTAGAAACTTGTTTGGGCTGTTGAGAGGAGTAAAAAACCATCAAAAATTTCAATCCTGCATGATTCTACCAAGAAATGTGATTCTTCATTCAAAACGCTGGTTTTTGCTATTGGGCTCTATTGAATAATGAATGTTTTGAATTTTCTCCAAAAGTAAAGTAGTTGCAAACTCATGCTTTTAGAGACTTGTTTGGGCTCATGAGAGGAGTAGAAAAACATCAAAAATTTCAGTCCTGCATGATTCTACCAAGAAATGTGTGTTCATTCAAACCGCTGGTTTTTGATAGTTTGGGCCCCATTGAATAATGAATGTTTTCAATTTTCTCCAAAAGTAAAGTAGTTGCAAACTCATCCTTTTAGAAACTTGTTTGGGCTGTTGAGAGGAGTAAAAAACCATCAAAAATTTCAATCCTGCATGATTCTACCAAGAAATGTGATTCTTCATTCAAAACCTGATTTTTGCTATTGGGCTCTATTGAATAATGAATGTTTTGAATTTTCTCCAAAAGTAAAGTAGTTGCAAACTCATGCTTTTAGAGACTTGTTTGGGCTCATGAGAGGAGTAGAAAAACATCAAAAATTTCAGTCCTGCATGATTCTACCAAGAAATGTGTGTTCATTGAAACCGCTGGTTTTTGATAGTTTGGGCCCTATTGAATAATGAATGTTTTGAATTTTCTCCAAAAGTAAAGTAGTTGCAAACTCATCCTTATAGAAACTTGTTTGGGCTGTTGAGAGGAGTAAAAAACAATCAAAAATTTCAATCCTGCATGATTCTACCAAGAAATGTGATTCTTCATTCAAAACGCTGGTTTTTGCTAATGGGCTCTATTGAATAATGAATGTTTTGAATTTTCTCCAAAAGTAAAGTAGTTGCAAACTCATGCTTTTAGAGACTTGTTTGGGCTCATGAGAGGAGTAGAAAAACATCAAAAATTTCAGTCCTGCACGATTCTACCAAGAAATGTGTGTTCATTCAAACCGCTGGTTTTTGATATTTTGGGCCCTATTGAATAATGAATGTTTTGAATTTTCTCCAAAAGTAAAGTAGTTGCAAACTCATCCTTTTAGAAACTTGTTTGGGCTGTTGAGAGGAGTAAAAAAACATCAAAAATTTCAATCCTGCATGATTGTACCAAGAAATGTGATTCTTCATTCAAAACCTGATTTTTGCTATTGGGCTCTATTGAATAATGAATGTTTTGAATTTTCTCCAAAAGTAAAGTAGTTGCAAACTCATGCTTTTAGAGACTTGTTTGGGCTCATGAGAGGAGTAGAAAAACATCAAAAATTTCAGTCCTGCATGATTCTACCAAGAAATGTGTGTTCATTCAAACCGCTGGTTTTTGATAGTTTGGGCCCTATTGAATAATGAATGTTTTGAATTTTCTCCAAAAGTAAAGTAGTTGCAAACTCATCCTTTTAGAAACTTGTTTGGGCTGTTGAGAGGAGTAAAAAACCATCAAAAATTTCAATCCTGCATGATTCTACCAAGAAATGTGATTCTTCATTCAAAACCTGATTTTTGCTATTGGGCTCTATTGAATAATGAATGTTTTGAATTTTCTCCAAAACTAAAGTAGTTGTAAACTCATGCTTTTAGAGACTTGTTTGGGCTCATGAGAGGAGTAGAAAAACATCAAAAATTTCAGTCCTGCATGATTCTACCAAGAAATGTGTGTTCATTCAAACCGCTGGTTTTTGATAGTTTGGGCCCTATTGAATAATGAATGTTTTGAATTTTCTCCAAAAGTAAAGCAGTTGCAAACTCATCCTTTTAGAAACTTGTTTGGGCTGTTGAGAGGAGTAAAAAACCATCAAAAATTTCAATCCTGCATGATTCTACCAAGAAATGTGATTCTTCATTCAAAACCTGATTTTTGCTATTGGGCTCTATTGAATAATGAATGTTTTGAATTTTCTCCAAAAGTAAAGTAGTTGCAAACTCATGCTTTTAGAGACTTGTTTGGGCTCATGAGAGGAGTAGAAAAACATCAAAAATTTCAGTCCTGCATGATTCTACCAAGAAATGTGTGTTCATTCAAACCGCTGGTTTTTGATAGTTTGGGCCCTATTGAATAATGAATGTTTTGAATTTTCTCCAAAAGTAAAGTAGTTGCAAACTCATCCTTTTAGAAACTTGTTTGGGCTGTTGAGAGGAGTAAAAAACCATCAAAAATTTCAATCCTGCATGATTCTACCAAGAAATGTGATTCTTCATTCAAAACGCTGGTTTTTGCTATTGGGCTCTATTGAATAATGAATGTTTTGAATTTTCTCCAAAAGTAAAGTAGTTGCAAACTCATGCTTTTAGAGACTTGTTTGGGCTCATGAGAGGAGTAGAAAAACATCAAAAATTTCAGTCCTGCATGATTCTACCAAGAAATGTGTGTTCATTGAAACCGCTGGTTTTTGATAGTTTGGGCCCTATTGAATAATGAATGTTTTGAATTTTCTCCAAAAGTAAAGTAGTTGCAAACTCATCCTTTTAGAAACTTGTTTGGGCTGTTGAGAGGAGTAAAAAACCATCAAAAATTTCAATCCTGCATGATTCTACCAAGAAATGTGATTCTTCATTCAAAACGCTGGTTTTTGCTATTGGGCTCTATTGAATAATGAATGTTTTGAATTTTCTCCAAAAGTAAAGTAGTTGCAAACTCATGCTTTTAGAGACTTGTTTGGGCTCATGAGAGGAGTAGAAAAACATCAAAAATTTCAGTCCTGCATGATTCTACCAAGAAATGTGTGTTCATTGAAACCGCTGGTTTTTGATAGTTTGGGCCCTATTGAATAATGAATGTTTTGAATTTTCTCCAAAAGTAAAGTAGATGCAAACTCATCCTTTTAGAAACTTGTTTGGGCTGTTGAGAGGAGTAAAAAACCATCAAAAATTTCAATCCTGCATGATTCTACCAAGAAATGTGATTCTTCATTCAAAACCTGATTTTTGCTATTGGGCTCTATTGAATAATGAATGTTTTGAATTTTCTCCAAAAGTAAAGTAGTTGCAAACTCATGCTTTTAGAGACTTGTTTGGGCTCATGAGAGGAGTAGAAAAACATCAAAAATTTCAGTCCTGCATGATTCTACCAAGAAATGTGTGTTCATTGAAACCGCTGGTTTTTGATAGTTTGGGCCCTATTGAATAATGAATGTTTTGAATTTTCTCCAAAAGTAAAGTAGTTGCAAACTCATCCTTATAGAAACTTGTTTGGGCTGTTGAGAGGAGTAAAAAACAATCAAAAAGTTCAATCCTGCATGATTCTACCAAGAAATGTGATTCTTCATTCAAAACGCTGGTTTTTGCTAATGGGCTCTATTGAATAATGAATGTTTTGAATTTTCTCCAAAAGTAAAGTAGTTGCAAACTCATGCTTTTAGAGACTTGTTTGGGCTCATGAGAGGAGTAGAAAAACATAAAAAATTTCAGTCCTGCACGATTCTACCAAGAAATGTGTGTTCATTCAAACCGCTGGTTTTTGATATTTTGGGCCCTATTGAATAATGAATGTTTTGAATTTTCTCCAAAAGTAAAGTAGTTGCAAACTCATCCTTTTAGAAACTTGTTTGGGCTGATGAGAGGAGTAAAAAAACATCAAAAATTTCAATCCTGCATGATTCTACCAAGAAATGTGATTCTTCATTCAAAACCTGATTTTTGCTATTGGGCTCTATTGAATAATGAATGTTTTGAATTTTCTCCAAAAGTAAAGTAGTTGCAAACTCATGCTTTTAGAGACTTGTTTGGGCTCATGAGAGGAGTAGAAAAACATCAAAAATTTCAGTCCTGCATGATTCTACCAAGAAATGTGTGTTCATTGAAACCGCAAGTTTTTGATAGTTTGGGCCCTATTGAATAATGAATGTTTTGAATTTTCTCCAAAAGTAAAGTAGTTGCAAACTCATCCTTTTAGAAACTTGTTTGGGCTGTTGAGAGGAGTAAAAAACCATCAAAAATTTCAATCCTGCATGATTCTACCAAGAAATGTGATTCTTCATTCAAAACCTGATTTTTGCTATTGGGCTCTATTGAATAATGAATGTTTTGAATTTTCTCCAAAAGTAAAGTAGTTGCAAACTCATGCTTTTAGAGACTTGTTTGGGCTCATGAGAGGAGTAGAAAAACATCAAAAATTTCAGTCCTGCATGATTCTACCAAGAAATGTGTGTTCATTGAAACCGCTGGTTTTTGATAGTTTGGGCCCTATTGAATAATGAATGTTTTGAATTTTCTCCAAAAGTAAAGTAGTTGCAAACTCATCCTTTTAGAAACTTGTTTGGGCTGTTGAGACGAGTAAAAAACCATCAAAAATTTCAATCCTGCATGATTTTACCAAGAAATGTGATTCTTCATTCAAAACCTGATTTTTGCTATTGGGCTCTATTGAATAATGAATGTTTTGAATTTTCTCCAAAAGTAAAGTAGTTGCAAACTCATGCTTTTAGAGACTTGTTTGGGCTCATGAGAGGAGTAGAAAAACATCAAAAATTTCAGTCCTGCATGATTCTACCAAGAAATGTGTGTTCATTGAAACCGCTGGTTTTTGATAGTTTGGGCCCTATTGAATAATGAATGTTTTGAATTTTCTCCAAAAGTAAAGTAGTTGCAAACTCATCCTTTTAGAAACTTGTTTGGGCTGTTGAGAGGAGTAAAAAACCATCAAAAATTTCAATCCTACATGATTCTACCAAGAAATGTGATTCTTCATTCAAAACGCTGGTTTTTGCTATTGGGCTCTATTGAATAATGAATGTTTTGAATTTTCTCCAAAAGTAAAGTAGTTGCAAACTCATCCTTTTAGAGACTTGTTTGGGCTCATGAGAGGAGTAGAAAAAAATCAAAAATTTCAGTCCTGCACGATTCTACCAAGAAATGTGTGTTCATTCAAACCGCTGGTTTTTGATAGTTTGGGCCCTATTGAATAATGAATGTTTTGAATTTTCTCCAAAAGTAAAGTAGTTGCAAACTCATCCTTTTAGAAACTTGTTTGGGCTGTTGAGAGGAGTAAAAAACCATCAAAAATTTCAATCCTGCATGATTCTACCAAGAAATGTGATTCTTCATTCAAAACCTGATTTTTGCTATTGGGCTCTATTGAGCAATGAATGTTTTGAATTTTCTCCAAAAGTAAAGTAGTTGCAAACTCATGCTTTTAGAGACTTGTTTGGGCTCATGAGAGGAGTAGAAAAACATCAAAAATTTCAGTCCTGCATGATTCTACCAAGAAATGTGTGTTCATTGAAACCGCTGGTTTTTGATAGTTTGGGCCCTATTGAATAATGAATGTTTTGAATTTTCTCCAAAAGTAAAGTAGTTGCAAACTCATCCTTTTAGAAACTTGTTTGGGCTGTTGAGAGGAGTAAAAAACCATCAAAAATTTCAATCCTGCATGATTCTACCAAGAAATGTGATTCTTCATTCAAAACGCTGGTTTTTGCTATTGGGCTCTATTGAATAATGAATGTTTTGAATTTTCTCCAAAAGTAAAGTAGTTGCAAACTCATGCTTTTAGAGACTTGTTTGGGCTCATGAGAGGAGTAGAAAAACATCAAAAATTTCAGTCCTGCATGATTCTACCAAGAAATGTGTGTTCATTGAAACCGCTGGTTTTTGATAGTTTGGGCCCTATTGAATAATGAATGTTTTGAATTTTCTCCAAATGTAAAGTAGTTGCAAACTCATCCTTTTAGAAACTTGTTTGGGCTGTTGAGAGGAGTAAAAAAACCATCAAAAATTTCAATCCTGCATGATTCTACCAAGAAATGTGATTCTTCATTCAAAACCTGATTTTTGCTATTGGGCTCTATTGAATAATGAATGTTTTGAATTTTCTCCAAAAGTAAAGTAGTTGCAAACTCATGCTTTTAGAGACTTGTTTGGGCTCATGAGAGGAGTAGAAAAACATCAAAAATTTCAGTCCTGCAAGATTCTACCAAGAAATGTGTGTTCATTGAAACCGCTGGTTTTTGATAGTTTGGGCCCTATTGAATAATGAATGTTTTGAATTTTCTCCAAAAGTAAAGTAGTTGCAAACTCATCCTTTTAGAATCTTGTTTGGGCTGTTGAGAGGAGTAAAAAACCATCAAAAATTTCAATCCTGCATGATTCTACCAAGAAATGTGATTCTTCATTCAAAACGCTGTTTTTTGCTATTGGGCTCTATTGAATAATGAATGTTTTGAATTTTCTCCAAAAGTAAAGTAGTTGCAAACTCATCCTTTTAGAGACTTGTTTGGGCTCATGAGAGGAGTAGAAAAACATCAAAAATTTCAGTCCTGCATGATTCTACCAAGAAATGTGTGTTCATTCAAACCGCTGGTTTTTGATATTTTGGGCCCTATTGAATAATGAATGTTTTGAATTTTCTCCAAAAGTAAAGTAGTTGCAAACTCATCCTTTTAGAAACTTGTTTGGGCTGTTGAGAGGAGTAAAAAACCATCAAAAATTTCAATCCTGCATGATTCTACCAAGAAATGTGATTCTTCATTCAAAACCTGATTTTAGCTATTGGGCTCTATTGAATAATGAATGTTTTGAATTTTCTCCAAAAGTAAAGTAGTTGCAAACTCATGCTTTTAGAGACTTGTTTGGGCTCATGAGAGGAGTAGAAAAACATCAAAAATTTCAGTCCTGCATGATTCTACCAAGAAATGTGTGTTCATTCAAACCGCTGGTTTTCGATAGTTTGGGCCCTATTGAATAATGAATGTTTTGAATTTTCTCCAAAAGTAAAGTAGTTGCAAACTCATCCTTTTAGAAACTTGTTTGGGCTGTTGAGAGGAGTAAAAAACCATCAAAAATTTCAATCCTGCATGATTCTACCAAGAAATGTGATTCTTCATTCAAAACCTGATTTTTGCTATTGGGCTCTATTGAATAATGAATGTTTTGAATTTTCTCCAAAAGTAAAGTAGTTGCAAACTCATGCTTTTAGAGACTTGTTTGGGCTCATGAGAGGAGTAGAAAAACATCAAAAATTTCAGTCCTGCATGATTCTACCAAGAAATGTGTGTTCATTGAAACCGCTGGTTTTTGATAGTTTGGGCCCTATTGAATAATGAATGTTTTGAATTTTCTCCAAAAGTAAAGTAGTTGCAAACTCATCCTTTTAGAAACTTGTTTGGGCTGTTGAGAGGAGTAAAAAACCATCAAAAATTTCAATCCTGCATGATTTTACCAAGAAATGTGATTCTTCATTCAAAACCTGATTTTTGCTTTTGGGCTCTATTGAATAATGAATGTTTTGAATTTTCTCCAAAAGTAAAGTAGTTGCAAACTCATGCTTTTATGTTCCAATAATCTTTATTAAAGTTTCAAAATTTTTGAGGGAAGGGGGGGATACAAGAAAAAAGGGATAGGGAAGGGAAAAGATTACCCTGTGAAGACAGGGAAATCCCCCAAGTGGGGGAGTAGACAGGCAATATACATTACACATCAGAGACCTCATAGTCTTATGTATCAACCTTTCAAAATACAAAGATTCTTTAAAATATTAACTAACAGTAAGAAATATACCAGTACATAAAAATATGCAGTAACATTCGCTTATCTGTGTAGCGAAGAAATGCTACAAATTCAACATAGCCAACCTGTTGCCTAATTTCTCAACAATAAGTAGTGATGTAGACATCTTCGTATTGATACCTGAAAACAAAAACAATTATTCTTGTTCGCCTCCAATGTGTCAATTAGTGAACATTCTATATATAATGTAGATTATAAGAAGTATAGTAACCTGCCCCGTCCGGGTCACCTAGTGGTGGCCCTAAGACCGATTGGGGGGAAAGTCCGGTTCAATTCCAGAATGTTATAAACGTGGAATACAATAAGTAAGTAGACTATAAAGATACAATTCTTTCAATCAGGATGATAGTCCGTATTTAAAGAAGAGATTTCCTTTGGAATCCTGGAAAGTACAATTCCGACGCTTTCTAGGAAGTCAGTCCCTTCATCTGGAGAGGAAATAGGGATTAACTTTGTTGCAAATTTCACAAGGAGAGTCGAAGATTGAGACCAATAATATGGTATCCCGGCGCGCAAAAGTTCCCGTGTAGTAGAGGAGAATGTTTTCCTTTTTTGCAGGGTGTTTTTTGATAAGTCCTTGAAGAAAGATAAATGACTGTAGGGGGAAGACTCGAATTTTGATTCTTTAGACATTCTAAGGAGCGCATTCCTTATCCAGTTTGGACAAAACGAGACAATAACATCCCTTGCTAATTCTTGCGGAAGTGTAGGTGGTCTGCGTATGCGAAACGTTTTTTCAATCAGATAATTCTCATTAGTGTTGGGAAACAAATAGGTGACCATTGAAGATATATAGCTCTTTAACTGGGAGGTCTGAACAGATTCAGGGATCCCACGTATCTTAACATTATTTTTCCTTTTAAAATCCTCATAGTTGGCCAGAGTAGAGTTAAAATAAGCAATGTCCCTTTTAATTTTATTCAATGAGTCTGAAACCATGGACAGCGTTTGTGAGTTGCCTAATTGTAATATATCACTATCGATTTTAGCTGAATCAGTTATCTTTATATCATCAGAATAAGACCCAGAGACCCTTGAAGAATTTGAAAAAGTGGAATGGGTTGAATAAACTGAACGGGTATCATCTGTTAGTATTGTTGAAGTATCTTTAAAAAGCTTTTTGATAAAAATTTCAGAAGCTTCATGTTTATCCGTCTGTTTAACATCAGACAGCTGGATTTTGGGGCCATGCGATAGATCCAGATCGCTCCTTCTAGAGGTTTCAACTGAGTTTATAAGGGCTATAAACATTTTCGCCATGAACCCCTCTGTAGGGTAATTATCAGATGCTGGTATTTCATCTATAGATAACGGGTTAGAGAAAGACTGCTCATGGTCTATATCATGAATCAACCCAGTCTTGCCAGCCTGAAATAAAATTTTTTCAGTAAGCTCAGAATTTGTTCGCGTAACCGAATTTTTTGAAGACGAAGATATAGAATGAATTTCATCTGAATTGTTGCTGAAGGAGTCACTTTCACTATTTTCACATGATCCCCTATCCACATAAAAATCCCCTGAGTATACACTTTCTAGACCCTCCAACGAATCAAGAGAGCCTCCGCTTACAAGAGACGCTTTGGATGTCCCATTCAGAAAATGCTTAGCAGTATGATGATCTAAATCTGGGTTTTTAGCGTTAAAACTAGTAATTTGTAGTGTAGGGTTAAAAAGATTAGGAGGAGAATCTCCTCCATTCTGCACCCCCAAACGCAATCCTCCATATTCAGACCCATTTATCTGTGCACAGGTATGTCCAGCATCAGAGCCCCCAACATTCTTCTGATGTGGTTTATTTATATCTTTATAAGTGTTCCCATACACCTCTCCTGTATTAAATTGGTCTCCACATACCCCACCATCTAGATCCAGGCTTCCAGAATGCGCCCCTGATGTTTCTCCTTCAGTCATCACTCCCCAAGGTGCCACTTCCAACATCTGAAATCCAGGTCTTGCCTGTGTCCTAGGCACAAATACAGGCGCATCGCTTCTCAGTGAAGGCTCACCATTCATCCCTTTGGAGTCTTGTTTAGGACGCAGTGGTAAAGTAGGAGATTCACTGCCGATATCCCCCTGCAGCCACACAGCCTCAGCAAGCATCCCCGATTCCCGGCTATGATCCTCCACAGCTGTGGCCACTTTGAACTCCGGGGACCTCACCGTCAGTGTCCGATATCCAGGTCGGGCATTTAATGAGTCCAGATCCCCTCCGCAACTGCTGACAAGCTGATCGCATGTTCCCTTCTTCGCCTCGGTGGAAGATTCATCAGCATGTCTCCCCTGCAGCCACGCGGCCTCAGGTCTCTCCCCGCCGCGCTCCCGACTTCTGTATCCCGCAGCCAGGGTCGCGCTGATTTCCCATGACCTCACCTCCGAATCCCGACTACTCTGCCGGACTCCCGATGTCCCAGCGGAGGTCTCCTCCGATTTCTTCATCGGCGCCGCTTGATCCTTATTGCAGCGGCTCCCCGGCAGCCACGCGGCTCCTGTATTCAGCGCGGTCTGTCGGCTTCTTCTTTGAACTTGTGCCAGGACCGCGCTCTGCTCAGGGAGCCCAGCCGCTGATCTCCGTATTGTCTGGAGGGACTCTTCAGCTCCCCGCCTCTCTTCCTTGTCGGCTGACTTCTTCAGCGGCGCCGCTTCTTCTCTGCAGCGGCTCCCCCGCAGCCGCGCGGCTCCTGTCTCCAGCGCGGTCTGCTGACTTCTTCTTTGAGCTTGTGCCAGGACCGCGCTCTGCTCAGGGAGCCCAGCCGCTGACCCCCGCACTGACCGGAGGGACCCATCGGCTTCCCGCCTTTCATCCTTGTCGGCTTCAGCTGCAGCTGCTTGAAGCCTGGGGCCATCTTGTTTACAAACAGCACGGCGGGGACTAGGGCCCGACAGGTTCCCCAGACTGCTTGGACCCGCTGGTCGATTTCTCCTCACCAGAAAAGCTCTTCTCCTATTGTACTTCTTCCCAGGCATCTTCTTCTTGGTCTTTAAGTATATTATTCCACGATTTAGTAGTCTTTTCTGTAGCTTAAAGTGGGGAAGAGCAGGAGCTCCTAGAAGACACGTCTGCTCAGCTCCCCTGCAAACCACGCCCCCCCCAAACTCATGCTTTTAGAGACTTGTTTGGGCTCATGAGAGGAGTAGAAAAACATCAAAAATTTCAGTCCTGCATGATTCTACCAAGAAATGTGTGTTCATTGAAACAGCTGGTTTTTGATAGTTTGGGCCCTATTGAATAATGAATGTTTTGAATTTTCTCCAAAAGTAAAGTAGTTGCAAACTCGTCCTTTTAGAAACTTGTTTGGGCTGTTGAGAGGAGTAAAAAACCATCAAAAATTTCAATCCTGCATGATTCTACCAAGAAATGTGATTCTTCATTCAAAACCTGATTTTTGCTATTGGGCTCTATTGAATAATGAATGTTTTGAATTTTCTCCAAAAGTAAAGTAGTTGCAAACTCATGCTTTTAGAGACTTGTTTGGGCTCATGAGAGGAGTAGGAAAACATCAAAAATTTCAGTCCTGCATGATTCTACCAAGAAATGTGTGTTCATTGAAACCGCTGGTTTTTGATTGTTTGGGCCCTATTGAATAAGGAATGTTTTGAATTTTCTCCAAAAGTAAAGTAGTTGCAAACTCATCCTTTTAGAAACTTGTTTGGGCTGTTGAGAGGAGTAAAAAACCATCAAAAATTTCAATCCTGCATGATTCTACCAAGAAATGTGATTCTTCATTCAAAACGCTGGTTTTTGCTATTGGGCTCTATTGAATAATGAATGTTTTGAATTTTCTCCAAAAGTAAAGTAGTTGCAAACTCATCCTTTTAGAGACTTGTTTGGGCTCATGAGAGGAGTAGAAAAACATCAAAAATTTCAGTCCTGCACGATTCTACCAAGAAATGTGTGTTCATTCAAACCGCTGGTTTTTGATATTTTGGGCCCTATTGAATAATGAATGTTTTGAATTTTCTCCAAAAGTAAAGTAGTTGCAAACTCATCCTTTTAGAAACTTGTTTGGGCTGTTGAGAGGAGTAAAAAACCATCAAAAATTTCAATCCTGCATGATTCTACCAAGAAATGAGATTCTTCATTCAAAACCTGATTTTTGCTATTGGGCTCTATTGAATAATGAATGTTTTGAATTTTCTCCAAAAGTAAAGTAGTTGCAAATTCATGCTTTTAGAGACTTGTTTGGGCTCATGAGAGGAGTAGAAAAACATCAAAAATTTCAGTCCTGCATGATTCTACCAAGAAATGTGTGTTCATTGAAACCGCTGGTTTTTGATAGTTTGGGCCCTATTGAATAATGAATGTTTTGAATTTTCTCCAAAAGTAAAGTAGTTGCAAACTCATCCTTTTAGAAACTTGTTTGGGCTGTTGAGAGGAGTAAAAAACCATCAAAAATTTCAATCCTGCATGATTCTACCAAGAAATGTGATTCTTCATTCAAAACCTGATTTTTGCTATTGGGCTCTATTGAATAATGAATGTTTTGAATTTTCTCCAAAAGTAAAGTAGTTGCAAACTCATGCTTTTAGAGACTTGTTTGGGCTCATGAGAGGAGTAGAAAAACATCAAAAATTTCAGTCCTGCATGATTCTACCAAGAAATGTGTGTTCATTGAAACCGCTGGTTTTTGATAGTTTGGGCCCTATTGAATAATGAATGTTTTGAATTTTCTCCAAAAGTAAAGTAGTTGCAAACTCATCCTTTTAGAAACTTGTTTGGGCTGTTGAGAGGAGTAAAAAACCATCAAAAATTTCAATCCTGCATGATTCTACCAAGAAATGTGATTCTTCATTCAAAACCTGATTTTTGCTATTGGGCTCTATTGAATAATGAATGTTTTGAATTTTCTCCAAAAGTAAAGTAGTTGCAAACTCATGCTTTTAGAGACTTGTTTGGGCTCATGAGAGGAGTAGAAAAACATCAAAAATTTCAGTCCTGCATGATTCTACCACGAAATGTGTGTTCATTGAAACAGCTGGTTTTTGATAGTTTGGGCCCTATTGAATAATGAATGTTTTGAATTTTCTCCAAAAGTAAAGTAGTTGCAAACTCATCCTTTTAGAAACTTGTTTGGGCTGTTGAGAGGAGTAAAAAACCATCAAAAATTTCAATCCTGCATGATTCTACCAAGAAATGTGATTCTTCATTCAAAACGCTGGTTTTTGCTATTGGGCTCTATTGAATAATGAATGTTTTGAATTTTCTCCAAAAGTAAAGTAGTTGCAAACTCATCCTTTTAGAGACTTGTTTGGGCTCATGACAGGAGTAGAAAAAAATCAAAAATTTCAGTCCTGCACGATTCTACCAAGAAATGTGTGTTCATTCAAACCGCTGGTTTTTGATATTTTGGGCCCTATTGAATAATGAATGTTTTGAATTTTCTCCAAAAGTAAAGTAGTTGCAAACTCATCCTTTTAGAAACTTGTTTGGGCTGTTGAGAGGAGTAAAAAACCATCAAAAATTTCAATCCTGCATGATTCTACCAAGAAATGTGATTCTTCATTCAAAACCTGATTTTTGCTATTGGGCTCTATTGAATAATGAATGTTTTGAATTTTCTCCAAAAGTAAAGTAGTTGCAAACTCATCCTTTTAGAAACTTGTTTGGGCTTTTGAGAGGAGTAAATAACCATCAAAAATTTCAATCCTGCATGATTCTACCAAGAAATGTGATTCTTCATTCAAAACCTGATTTTTGCTATTGGGCTCTATTGAATAATGAATGTTTTGAATTTTCTCCAAAAGTAAAGTAGTTGCAAACTCAAGCTTTTAGAGACTTGTTTGGGCTCATGAGAGGAGTAGGAAAACATCAAAAATTTCAGTCCTGCATGATTCTACCAAGAAATGTGTGTTCATTGAAACTGCTGGTTTTTGATAGTTTGGGCCCTATTGAATAATGAATGTTTTGAATTTTCTCCAAAAGTAAAGTAGTTGCAAACTTATCCTTTTAGAAACTTGTTTGGGCTGTTGAGAGGAGTAAAAAACCATCAAAAATTTCAATCCTGCATGATTCTACCAAGAAATGTGATTCTTCATTCAAAACGCTGGTTTTTGCTATTGGGCTCTATTGAATAATGAATGTTTTGAATTTTCTCCAAAAGTAAAGTAGTTGCAAACTCATCCTTTTAGAGACTTGTTTGGGCTCATGAGAGGAGTAGAAAAACATCAAAAATTTCAATCCTGCATGATTCTACCAAGAAATGTGATTCTTCATTCAAAACCTGATTTTTGCTATTGGGCTCTATTGAATAATGAATGTTTTGAATTTTCTCCAAAAGTAAAGTAGTTGCAAACTCATGCTTTTAGAGACTTGTTTGGGCTCATGAGAGGAGTAGAAAAACATCAAAAATTTCAGTCCTGCATGATTCTACCAAGAAATGTGTGTTCATTCAAACCGCTGGTTTTTGATAGTTTGGGCCCTATTGAATAATGAATGTTTTGAATTTTCTCCAAAAGTAAAGTAGTTGCAAACTCATCCTTTTAGAAACTTGTTTGGGCTGTTGAGAGGAGTTAAAAACCATCAAAAATTTCAATCCTGCATGATTCTACCAAGAAATGTGATTCTTCATTCAAAACCTGATTTTTGCTATTGGGCTCTATTGAATAATGAATGTTTTGAATTTTCTCCAAAAGTAAAGTAGTTGCAAACTCATGCTTTTAGAGACTTGTTTGGGCTCATGAGAGGAGTAGAAAAACATCAAAAATTTCAGTCCTGCATGATTCTACCAAGAAATTTGTGTTCATTGAAACCGCTGGTTTTTGATAGTTTGGGCCCTATTGAATAATGAATGTTTTGAATTTTCTCCAAAAGTAAAGTAGTTGCAAACTCATCCTTTTAGAAACTTGTTTGGGCTGTTGAGAGGAGTAAAAAACCATCAAAAATTTCAATCCTGCATGATTCTACCAAGAAATGTGATTCTTCATTCAAAACCTGATTTTTGCTATTGGGCTCTATTGAATAATGAATGTTTTGAATTTTCTCCAAAAGTAAAGTAGTTGCAAACTCATGCTTTTAGAGACTTGTTTGGGCTCATGAGAGGAGTAGAAAAACATCAAAAATTTCAGTCCTGCATGATTCTACCAAGAAATGTGTGTTCATTGAAACAGCTGGTTTTTGATAGTTTGGGCCCTATTGAATAATGAATGTTTTGAATTTTCTCCAAAAGTAAAGTAGTTGCAAACTCATCCTTTTAGAAACTTGTTTGGGCTGTTGAGAGGAGTAAAAAACCATCAAAAATTTCAATCCTGCATGATTCTACCAAGAAATGTGATTCTTCATTCAAAACGCTGGTTTTTGCTATTGGGCTCTATTGAATAATGAATGTTTTGAATTTTCTCCAAAAGTAAAGTAGTTGCAAACTCATGCTTTTAGAGACTTGTTTGGGCTCATGAGAGGAGTAGAAAAACATCAAAAATTTCAGTCCTGCATGATTCTACCAAGAAATGTGTGTTCATTCAAACCGCTGGTTTTTGATAGTTTGGGCCCCATTGAATAATGAATGTTTTCAATTTTCTCCAAAAGTAAAGTAGTTGCAAACTCATCCTTTTAGAAACTTGTTTGGGCTGTTGAGAGGAGTAAAAAACCATCAAAAATTTCAATCCTGCATGATTCTACCAAGAAATGTGATTCTTCATTCAAAACCTGATTTTTGCTATTGGGCTCTATTGAATAATGAATGTTTTGAATTTTCTCCAAAAGTAAAGTAGTTGCAAACTCATGCTTTTAGAGACTTGTTTGGGCTCATGAGAGGAGTAGAAAAACATCAAAAATTTCAGTCCTGCATGATTCTACCAAGAAATGTGTGTTCATTGAAACCGCTGGTTTTTGATAGTTTGGGCCCTATTGAATAATGAATGTTTTGAATTTTCTCCAAAAGTAAAGTAGTTGCAAACTCATCCTTATAGAAACTTGTTTGGGCTGTTGAGAGGAGTAAAAAACAATCAAAAATTTCAATCCTGCATGATTCTACCAAGAAATGTGATTCTTCATTCAAAACGCTGGTTTTTGCTAATGGGCTCTATTGAATAATGAATGTTTTGAATTTTCTCCAAAAGTAAAGTAGTTGCAAACTCATGCTTTTAGAGACTTGTTTGGGCTCATGAGAGGAGTAGAAAAACATCAAAAATTTCAGTCCTGCACGATTCTACCAAGAAATGTGTGTTCATTCAAACCGCTGGTTTTTGATATTTTGGGCCCTATTGAATAATGAATGTTTTGAATTTTCTCCAAAAGTAAAGTAGTTGCAAACTCATCCTTTTAGAAACTTGTTTGGGCTGTTGAGAGGAGTAAAAAACCATCAAAAATTTCAATCCTGCATGATTGTACCAAGAAATGTGATTCTTCATTCAAAACCTGATTTTTGCTATTGGGCTCTATTGAATAATGAATGTTTTGAATTTTCTCCAAAAGTAAAGTAGTTGCAAACTCATGCTTTTAGAGACTTGTTTGGGCTCATGAGAGGAGTAGAAAAACATCAAAAATTTCAGTCCTGCATGATTCTACCAAGAAATGTGTGTTCATTCAAACCGCTGGTTTTTGATAGTTTGGGCCCTATTGAATAATGAATGTTTTGAATTTTCTCCAAAAGTAAAGTAGTTGCAAACTCATCCTTTTAGAAACTTGTTTGGGCTGTTGAGAGGAGTAAAAAACCATCAAAAATTTCAATCCTGCATGATTCTACCAAGAAATGTGATTCTTCATTCAAAACCTGATTTTTGCTATTGGGCTCTATTGAATAATGAATGTTTTGAATTTTCTCCAAAACTAAAGTAGTTGTAAACTCATGCTTTTAGAGACTTGTTTGGGCTCATGAGAGGAGTAGAAAAACATCAAAAATTTCAGTCCTGCATGATTCTACCAAGAAATGTGTGTTCATTCAAACCGCTGGTTTTTGATAGTTTGGGCCCTATTGAATAATGAATGTTTTGAATTTTCTCCAAAAGTAAAGCAGTTGCAAACTCATCCTTTTAGAAACTTGTTTGGGCTGTTGAGAGGAGTAAAAAACCATCAAAAATTTCAATCCTGCATGATTCTACCAAGAAATGTGATTCTTCATTCAAAACCTGATTTTTGCTATTGGGCTCTATTGAATAATGAATGTTTTGAATTTTCTCCAAAAGTAAAGTAGTTGCAAACTCATGCTTTTAGAGACTTGTTTGGGCTCATGAGAGGAGTAGAAAAACATCAAAAATTTCAGTCCTGCATGATTCTACCAAGAAATGTGTGTTCATTCAAACCGCTGGTTTTTGATAGTTTGGGCCCTATTGAATAATGAATGTTTTGAATTTTCTCCAAAAGTAAAGTAGTTGCAAACTCATCCTTTTAGAAACTTGTTTGGGCTGTTGAGAGGAGTAAAAAACCATCAAAAATTTCAATCCTGCATGATTCTACCAAGAAATGTGATTCTTCATTCAAAACGCTGGTTTTTGCTATTGGGCTCTATTGAATAATGAATGTTTTGAATTTTCTCCAAAAGTAAAGTAGTTGCAAACTCATGCTTTTAGAGACTTGTTTGGGCTCATGAGAGGAGTAGAAAAACATCAAAAATTTCAGTCCTGCATGATTCTACCAAGAAATGTGTGTTCATTGAAACCGCTGGTTTTTGATAGTTTGGGCCCTATTGAATAATGAATGTTTTGAATTTTCTCCAAAAGTAAAGTAGTTGCAAACTCATCCTTTTAGAAACTTGTTTGGGCTGTTGAGAGGAGTAAAAAACCATCAAAAATTTCAATCCTGCATGATTCTACCAAGAAATGTGATTCTTCATTCAAAACGCTGGTTTTTGCTATTGGGCTCTATTGAATAATGAATGTTTTGAATTTTCTCCAAAAGTAAAGTAGTTGCAAACTCATGCTTTTAGAGACTTGTTTGGGCTCATGAGAGGAGTAGAAAAACATCAAAAATTTCAGTCCTGCATGATTCTACCAAGAAATGTGTGTTCATTGAAACCGCTGGTTTTTGATAGTTTGGGCCCTATTGAATAATGAATGTTTTGAATTTTCTCCAAAAGTAAAGTAGATGCAAACTCATCCTTTTAGAAACTTGTTTGGGCTGTTGAGAGGAGTAAAAAACCATCAAAAATTTCAATCCTGCATGATTCTACCAAGAAATGTGATTCTTCATTCAAAACCTGATTTTTGCTATTGGGCTCTATTGAATAATGAATGTTTTGAATTTTCTCCAAAAGTAAAGTAGTTGCAAACTCATGCTTTTAGAGACTTGTTTGGGCTCATGAGAGGAGTAGAAAAACATCAAAAATTTCAGTCCTGCATGATTCTACCAAGAAATGTGTGTTCATTGAAACCGCTGGTTTTTGATAGTTTGGGCCCTATTGAATAATGAATGTTTTGAATTTTCTCCAAAAGTAAAGTAGTTGCAAACTCATCCTTATAGAAACTTGTTTGGGCTGTTGAGAGGAGTAAAAAACAATCAAAAATTTCAATCCTGCATGATTCTACCAAGAAATGTGATTCTTCATTCAAAACGCTGGTTTTTGCTAATGGGCTCTATTGAATAATGAATGTTTTGAATTTTCTCCAAAAGTAAAGTAGTTGCAAACTCATGCTTTTAGAGACTTGTTTGGGCTCATGAGAGGAGTAGAAAAACATAAAAAATTTCAGTCCTGCACGATTCTACCAAGAAATGTGTGTTCATTCAAACCGCTGGTTTTTGATATTTTGGGCCCTATTGAATAATGAATGTTTTGAATTTTCTCCAAAAGTAAAGTAGTTGCAAACTCATCCTTTTAGAAACTTGTTTGGGCTGATGAGAGGAGTAAAAAAACATCAAAAATTTCAATCCTGCATGATTCTACCAAGAAATGTGATTCTTCATTCAAAACCTGATTTTTGCTATTGGGCTCTATTGAATAATGAATGTTTTGAATTTTCTCCAAAAGTAAAGTAGTTGCAAACTCATGCTTTTAGAGACTTGTTTGGGCTCATGAGAGGAGTAGAAAAACATCAAAAATTTCAGTCCTGCATGATTCTACCAAGAAATGTGTGTTCATTGAAACCGCTGGTTTTTGATAGTTTGGGCCCTATTGAATAATGAATGTTTTGAATTTTCTCCAAAAGTAAAGTAGTTGCAAACTCATCCTTTTAGAAACTTGTTTGGGCTGTTGAGAGGAGTAAAAAACCATCAAAAATTTCAATCCTGCATGATTCTACCAAGAAATGTGATTCTTCATTCAAAACCTGATTTTTGCTATTGGGCTCTATTGAATAATGAATGTTTTGAATTTTCTCCAAAAGTAAAGTAGTTGCAAACTCATGCTTTTAGAGACTTGTTTGGGCTCATGAGAGGAGTAGAAAAACATCAAAAATTTCAGTCCTGCATGATTCTACCAAGAAATGTGTGTTCATTGAAACCGCTGGTTTTTGATAGTTTGGGCCCTATTGAATAATGAATGTTTTGAATTTTCTCCAAAAGTAAAGTAGTTGCAAACTCATCCTTTTAGAAACTTGTTTGGGCTGTTGAGAGGAGTAAAAAACCATCAAAAATTTGAATCCTGCATGATTCTACCAAGAAATGTGATTCTTCATTCAAAACCTGATTTTTGCTATTGGGCTCTATTGAATAATGAATGTTTTGAATTTTCTCCAAAAGTAAAGTAGTTGCAAACTCATGCTTTTAGAGACTTGTTTGGGCTCATGAGAGGAGTAGAAAAACATCAAAAATTTCAGTCCTGCAAGATTCTACCAAGAAATGTGTGTTCATTGAAACCGCTGGTTTTTGATAGTTTGGGCCCTATTGAATAATGAATGTTTTGAATTTTCTCCAAAAGTAAAGTAGTTGCAAACTCATCCTTTTAGAAACTTGTTTGGGCTGTTGAGAGGAGTAAAAAACCATCAAAAATTTCAATCCTGCATGATTCTACCAAGAAATGTGATTCTTCATTCAAAACGCTGTTTTTTGCTATTGGGCTCTATTGAATAATGAATGTTTTGAATTTTCTCCAAAAGTAAAGTAGTTGCAAACTCATCCTTTTAGAGACTTGTTTGGGCTCATGAGAGGAGTAGAAAAACATCAAAAATTTCAGTCCTGCACGATTCTACCAAGAAATGTGTGTTCATTCAAACCGCTGGTTTTTGATATTTTGGGCCCTATTGAATAATGAATGTTTTGAATTTTCTCCAAAAGTAAAGTAGTTGCAAACTCATCCTTTTAGAAACTTGTTTGGGCTGTTGAGAGGAGTAAAAAACCATCAAAAATTTCAATCCTGCATGATTCTACCAAGAAATGTGATTCTTCATTCAAAACCTGATTTTAGCTATTGGGCTCTATTGAATAATGAATGTTTTGAATTTTCTCCAAAAGTAAAGTAGTTGCAAACTCATGCTTTTAGAGACTTGTTTGGGCTCATGAGAGGAGTAGAAAAACATCAAAAATTTCAGTCCTGCATGATTCTACCAAGAAATGTGTGTTCATTCAAACCGCTGGTTTTCGATAGTTTGGGCCCTATTGAATAATGAATGTTTTGAATTTTCTCCAAAAGTAGTTGCAAACTCATCCTTTTAGAAACTTGTTTGGGCTGTTGAGAGGAGTAAAAAACCACCAAAAATTTCAATCCTGCATGATTCTACCAAGAAATGTGATTCTTCATTCAAAACCTGATTTTTGCTATTGGGCTCTATTGAATAATGAATGTTTTGAATTTTCTCCAAAAGTAAAGTAGTTGCAAACTCATGCTTTTAGAGACTTGTTTGGGCTCATGAGAGGAGTAGAAAAACATCAAAAATTTCAGTCCTGCATGATTCTACCAAGAAATGTGTGTTCATTGAAACCGCTGGTTTTTGATAGTTTGGGCCCTATTGAATAATGAATGTTTTGAATTTTCTCCAAAAGTAAAGTAGTTGCAAACTCATCCTTTTAGAAACTTGTTTGGGCTGTTGAGAGGAGTAAAAAACCATCAAAAATTTCAATCCTGCATGATTTTACCAAGAAATGTGATTCTTCATTCAAAACCTGATTTTTGCTTTTGGGCTCTATTGAATAATGAATGTTTTGAATTTTCTCCAAAAGTAAAGTAGTTGCAAACTCATGCTTTTAGAGACTTGTTTGGGCTCATGAGAGGAGTAGAAAAACATCAAAAATTTCAGTCCTGCATGATTCTACCAAGAAATGTGTGTTCATTGAAACAGCTGGTTTTTGATAGTTTGGGTCCTATTGAATAATGAATGTTTTGAATTTTCTCCAAAAGTAAAGTAGTTGCAAACTCGTCCTTTTAGAAACTTGTTTGGGCTGTTGAGAGGAGTAAAAAACCATCAAAAATTTCAATCCTGCATGATTCTACCAAGAAATGTGATTCTTCATTCAAAACCTGATTTTTGCTATTGGGCTCTATTGAATAATGAATGTTTTGAATTTTCTCCAAAAGTAAAGTAGTTGCAAACTCATGCTTTTAGAGACTTGTTTGGGCTCATGAGAGGAGTAGGAAAACATCAAAAATTTCAGTCCTGCATGATTCTACCAAGAAATGTGTGTTCATTGAAACCGCTGGTTTTTGATTGTTTGGGCCCTATTGAATAATGAATGTTTTGAATTTTCTCCAAAAGTAAAGTAGTTGCAAACTCATCCTTTTAGAAACTTGTTTGGGCTGTTGAGAGGAGTAAAAAACCATCAAAAATTTCAATCCTGCATGATTCTACCAAGAAATGTGATTCTTCATTCAAAACGCTGGTTTTTGCTATTGGGCTCTATTGAATAATGAATGTTTTGAATTTTCTCCAAAAGTAAAGTAGTTGCAAACTCATCCTTTTAGAGACTTGTTTGGGCTCATGAGAGGAGTAGAAAAACATCAAAAATTTCAGTCCTGCACGATTCTACCAAGAAATGTGTGTTCATTCAAACCGCTGGTTTTTGATATTTTGGGCCCTATTGAATAATGAATGTTTTGAATTTTCTCCAAAAGTAAAGTAGTTGCAAACTCATCCTTTTAGAAACTTGTTTGGGCTGTTGAGAGGAGTAAAAAACCATCAAAAATTTCAATCCTGCATGATTCTACCAAGAAATGAGATTCTTCATTCAAAACCTGATTTTTGCTATTGGGCTCTATTGAATAATGAATGTTTTGAATTTTCTCCAAAAGTAAAGTAGTTGCAAATTCATGCTTTTAGAGACTTGTTTGGGCTCATGAGAGGAGTAGAAAAACATCAAAAATTTCAGTCCTGCATGATTCTACCAAGAAATGTGTGTTCATTCAAACCGCTGGTTTTTGATAGTTTGGGCCCTATTGAATAATGAATGTTTTGAATTTTCTCCAAAAGTAAAGTAGTTGCAAACTCATCCTTTTAGAAACTTGTTTGGGCTGTTGAGAGGAGTAAAAAACCATCAAAAATTTCAATCCTGCATGATTCTACCAAGAAATGTGATTCTTCATTCAAAACCTGATTTTTGCTATTGGGCTCTATTGAATAATGAATGTTTTGAATTTTCTCCAAAAGTAAAGTAGTTGCAAACTCATGCTTTTAGAGACTTGTTTGGGCTCATGAGAGGAGTAGAAAAACATCAAAAATTTCAGTCCTGCATGATTCTACCAAGAAATGTGTGTTCATTGAAACCGCTGGTTTTTGATAGTTTGGGCCCTATTGAATAATGAATGTTTTGAATTTTCTCCAAAAGTAAAGTAGTTGCAAACTCATCCTTTTAGAAACTTGTTTGGGCTGTTGAGAGGAGTAAAAAACCATCAAAAATTTCAATCCTGCATGATTCTACCAAGAAATGTGATTCTTCATTCAAAACGCTGGTTTTTGCTATTGGGCTCTATTGAATAATGAATGTTTTGAATTTTCTCCAAAAGTAAAGTAGTTGCAAACTCATCCTTTTAGAGACTTGTTTGGGCTCATGACAGGAGTAGAAAAAAATCAAAAATTTCAGTCCTGCACGATTCTACCAAGAAATGTGTGTTCACTCAAACCGCTGGTTTTTGATATTTTGGGCCCTATTGAATAATGAATGTTTTGAATTTTCTCCAAAAGTAAAGTAGTTGCAAACTCATCCTTTTAGAAACTTGTTTGGGCTGTTGAGAGGAGTAAAAAACCATCAAAAATTTCAATCCTGCATGATTCTACCAAGAAATGTGATTCTTCTTTCAAAACCTGATTTTTGCTATTGGGCTCTATTGAATAATGAATGTTTTGAATTTTCTCCAAAAGTAAAGTAGTTGCAAACTCATCCTTTTAGAAACTTGTTTGGGCTGTTGAGAGGAGTAAAAAACCATCAAAAATTTCAATCCTGCATGATTCTACCAAGAAATGTGATTCTTCATTCAAAACCTGATTTTTGCTATTGGGCTCTATTGAATAATGAATGTTTTGAATTTTCTCCAAAAGTAAAGTAGTTGCAAACTCAAGCTTTTAGAGACTTGTTTGGGCTCATGAGAGGAGTAGGAAAACATCAAAAATTTCAGTCCTGCATGATTCTACCAAGAAATGTGTGTTCATTGAAACCGCTGGTTTTTGATAGTTTGGGCCCTATTGAATAATGAATGTTTTGAATTTTCTCCAAAAGTAAAGTAGTTGCAAACTTATCCTTTTAGAAACTTGTTTGGGCTGTTGAGAGGAGTAAAAAACCATCAAAAATTTCAATCCTGCATGATTCTACCAAGAAATGTGATTCTTCATTCAAAACGCTGGTTTTTGCTATTGGGCTCTATTGAATAATGAATGTTTTGAATTTTCTCCAAAAGTAAAGTAGTTGCAAACTCATCCTTTTAGAGACTTGTTTGGGCTCATGAGAGGAGTAGAAAAACATCAAAAATTTCAGTCCTGCACGATTCTACCAAGAAATGTGTGTTCATTCAAACCGCTGGTTTTTGATATTTTGGGCCCTATTGAATAATGAATGTTTTGAATTTTCTCCAAAAGTAAAGTAGTTGCAAACTCATCCTTTTAGAAACTTGTTTGGGCTGTTGAGAGGAGTAAAAAAACATCAAAAATTTCAATCCTGCATGATTCTACCAAGAAATGTGATTCTTCATTCAAAACCTGATTTTTGCTATTGGGCTCTATTGAATAATGAATGTTTTGAATTTTCTCCAAAAGTAAAGTAGTTGCAAACTCATGCTTTTAGAGACTTGTTTGGGATCATGAGAGGAGTAGAAAAACATCAAAAATTTCAGTCCTGCATGATTCTACCAAGAAATGTGTGTTCATTCAAACCGCTGGTTTTTGATAGTTTGGGCCCTATTGAATAATGAATGTTTTGAATTTTCTCCAAAAGTAAAGTAGTTGCAAACTCATCCTTTTAGAAACTTGTTTGGGCTGTTGAGAGGAGTAAAAAACCATCAAAAATTTCAATCCTGCATGATTCTACCAAGAAATGTGATTCTTCATTCAAAACCTGATTTTTGCTATTGGGCTCTATTGAATAATGAATGTTTTTAATTTTCTCCAAAAGTAAAGTAGTTGCAAACTCATGCTTTTAGAGACTTGTTTGGGCTCATGAGAGGAGTAGAAAAACATCAAAAATTTCAGTCCTGCATGATTCTACCAAGAAATGTGTGTTCATTGAAACCGCTGGTTTTTGATCGTTTGGGCCCTATTGAATAATGAATGTTTTGAATTTTCTCCAAAAGTAAAGTAGTTGCAAACTCATCCTTTTAGAAACTTGTTTGGGCTGTTGAGAGGAGTAAAAAACCATCAAAAATTTCAATCCTGCATGATTCTACCAAGAAATGTGATTCTTCATTCAAAACCTGATTTTTGCTATTGGGCTCTATTGAATAATGAATGTTTTGAATTTTCTCCAAAAGTAAAGTAGTTGCAAACTCATGCTTTTAGAGACTTGTTTGGGCTCATGAGAGGAGTAGAAAAACATCAAAAATTTCAGTCCTGCATGATTCTACCAAGAAATGTGTGTTCATTGAAACAGCTGGTTTTTGATAGTTTGGGCCCTATTGAATAATGAATGTTTTGAATTTTCTCCAAAAGTAAAGTAGTTGCAAACTCATCCTTTTAGAAACTTGTTTGGGCTGTTGAGAGGAGTAAAAAACCATCAAAAATTTCAATCCTGCATGATTCTACCAAGAAATGTGATTCTTCATTCAAAACGCTGGTTTTTGCTATTGGGCTCTATTGAATAATGAATGTTTTGAATTTTCTCCAAAAGTAAAGTAGTTGCAAACTCATCCTTTTAGAGACTTGTTTGGGCTCATGAGAGGAGTAGAAAAAAATCAAAAATTTCAGTCCTGCACGATTCTACCAAGAAATGTGTGTTCATTCAAACCGCTGGTTTTTGATAGTTTGGGCCCTATTGAATAATGAATGTTTTGAATTTTCTCCAAAAGTAAAGTAGTTGCAAACTCATGCTTTTAGAGACTTGTTTGGGCTCATGAGAGGAGTAGAAAAACATCAAAAATTTCAGTCCTGCATGATTCTACCAAGAAATGTGTGTTCATTGAAACAGCTGGTTTTTGATAGTTTGGGCCCTATTGAATAATGAATGTTTTGAATTTTCTCCAAAAGTAAAGTAGTTGCAAACTCATCCTTTTAGAAACTTGTTTGGGCTGTTGAGAGGAGTAAAAAACCATCAAAAATTTCAATCCTGCATGATTCTACCAAGAAATGTGATTCTTCATTCAAAACGCTGGTTTTTGCTATTGGGCTCTATTGAATAATGAATGTTTTGAATTTTCTCCAAAAGTAAAGTAGTTGCAAACTCATCCTTTTAGAGACTTGTTTGGGCTCATGAGAGGAGTAGAAAAAAATCAAAAATTTCAGTCCTGCACGATTCTACCAAGAAATGTGTGTTCATTCAAACCGCTGGTTTTTGATAGTTTGGGCCCTATTGAATAATGAATGTTTTGAATTTTCTCCAAAAGTAAAGTAGTTGCAAACTCATCCTTTTAGAAACTTGTTTGGGCTGTTGAGAGGAGTAAAAAACCATCAAAAATTTCAATCCTGCATGATTCTACCAAGAAATGTGATTCTTCATTCAAAACCTGATTTTTGCTATTGGGCTCTATTGAGCAATGAATGTTTTGAATTTTCTCCAAAAGTAAAGTAGTTGCAAACTCATGCTTTTAGAGACTTGTTTGGGCTCATGAGAGGAGTAGAAAAACATCAAAAATTTCAGTCCTGCATGATTCTACCAAGAAATGTGTGTTCATTGAAACCGCTGGTTTTTGATAGTTTGGGCCCTATTGAATAATGAATGTTTTGAATTTTCTCCAAAAGTAAAGTAGTTGCAAACTCATCCTTTTAGAAACTTGTTTGGGCTGTTGAGAGGAGTAAAAAACCATCAAAAATTTCAATCCTGCATGATTCTACCAAGAAATGTGATTCTTCATTCAAAACGCTGGTTTTTGCTATTGGGCTCTATTGAATAATGAATGTTTTGAATTTTCTCCAAAAGTAAAGTAGTTGCAAACTCATGCTTTTAGAGACTTGTTTGGGCTCATGAGAGGAGTAGAAAAACATCAAAAATTTCAGTCCTGCATGATTCTACCAAGAAATGTGTGTTCATTGAAACCGCTGGTTTTTGATAGTTTGGGCCCTATTGAATAATGAATGTTTTGAATTTTCTCCAAATGTAAAGTAGTTGCAAACTCATCCTTTTAGAAACTTGTTTGGGCTGTTGAGAGGAGTAAAAAAACCATCAAAAATTTCAATCCTGCATGATTCTACCAAGAAATGTGATTCTTCATTCAAAACCTGATTTTTGCTATTGGGCTCTATTGAATAATGAATGTTTTGAATTTTCTCCAAAAGTAAAGTAGTTGCAAACTCATGCTTTTAGAGACTTGTTTGGGCTCATGAGAGGAGTAGAAAAACATCAAAAATTTCAGTCCTGCAAGATTCTACCAAGAAATGTGTGTTCATTGAAACCGCTGGTTTTTGATAGTTTGGGCCCTATTGAATAATGAATGTTTTGAATTTTCTCCAAAAGTAAAGTAGTTGCAAACTCATCCTTTTAGAATCTTGTTTGGGCTGTTGAGAGGAGTAAAAAACCATCAAAAATTTCAATCCTGCATGATTCTACCAAGAAATGTGATTCTTCATTCAAAACGCTGTTTTTTGCTATTGGGCTCTATTGAATAATGAATGTTTTGAATTTTCTCCAAAAGTAAAGTAGTTGCAAACTCATCCTTTTAGAGACTTGTTTGGGCTCATGAGAGGAGTAGAAAAACATCAAAAATTTCAGTCCTGCATGATTCTACCAAGAAATGTGTGTTCATTCAAACCGCTGGTTTTTGATAGTTTGGGCCCTATTGAATAATGAATGTTTTGAATTTTCTCCAAAAGTAAAGTAGTTGCAAACTCATCCTTTTAGAAACTTGTTTGGGCTGTTGAGAGGAGTAAAAAACCATCAAAAATTTCAATCCTGCATGATTTTACCAAGAAATGTGATTCTTCATTCAAAACCTGATTTTTGCTTTTGGGCTCTATTGAATAATGAATGTTTTGAATTTTCTCCAAAAGTAAAGTAGTTGCAAACTCATGCTTTTATGTTCCAATAATCTTTATTAAAGTTTCAAAATTTTTGAGGGAAGGGGGGGATACAAGAAAAAAGGGATAGGGAAGGGAAAAGATTACCCTGTGAAGACAGGGAAATCCCCCAAGTGGGGGAGTAGACAGGCAATATACATTACACATCAGAGACCTCATAGTCTTATGTATCAACCTTTCAAAATACAAAGATTCTTTAAAATATTAACTAACAGTAAGAAATATACCAGTACATAAAAATATGCAGTAACATTCGCTTATCTGTGTAGCGAAGAAATGCTACAAATTCAACATAGCCAACCTGTTGCCTAATTTCTCAACAATAAGTAGTGATGTAGACATCTTCGTATTGATACCTGAAAACAAAAACAATTATTCTTGTTCGCCTCCAATGTGTCAATTAGTGAACATTCTATATATAATGTAGATTATAAGAAGTATAGTAACCTGCCCCGTCCGGGTCACCTAGTGGTGGCCCTAAGACCGATTGGGGGGAAAGTCCGGTTCAATTCCAGAATGTTATAAACGTGGAATACAATAAGTAAGTAGACTATAAAGATACAATTCTTTCAATCAGGATGATAGTCCGTATTTAAAGAAGAGATTTCCTTTGGAATCCTGGAAAGTACAATTCCGACGCTTTCTAGGAAGTCAGTCCCTTCATCTGGAGAGGAAATAGGGATTAACTTTGTTGCAAATTTCACAAGGAGAGTCGAAGATTGAGACCAATAATATGGTATCCCGGCGCGCAAAAGTTCCCGTGTAGTAGAGGAGAATGTTTTCCTTTTTTGCAGGGTGTTTTTTGATAAGTCCTTGAAGAAAGATAAATGACTGTAGGGGGAAGACTCGAATTTTGATTCTTTAGACATTCTAAGGAGCGCATTCCTTATCCAGTTTGGACAAAACGAGACAATAACATCCCTTGCTAATTCTTGCGGAAGTGTAGGTGGTCTGCGTATGCGAAACGTTTTTTCAATCAGATAATTCTCATTAGTGTTGGGAAACAAATAGGTGACCATTGAAGATATATAGCTCTTTAACTGGGAGGTCTGAACAGATTCAGGGATCCCACGTATCTTAACATTATTTTTCCTTTTAAAATCCTCATAGTTGGCCAGAGTAGAGTTAAAATAAGCAATGTCCCTTTTAATTTTATTCAATGAGTCTGAAACCATGGACAGCGTTTGTGAGTTGCCTAATTGTAATATATCACTATCGATTTTAGCTGAATCAGTTATCTTTATATCATCAGAATAAGACCCAGAGACCCTTGAAGAATTTGAAAAAGTGGAATGGGTTGAATAAACTGAACGGGTATCATCTGTTAGTATTGTTGAAGTATCTTTAAAAAGCTTTTTGATAAAAATTTCAGAAGCTTCATGTTTATCCGTCTGTTTAACATCAAACAGCTGGATTTTGGGGCCATGCGATAGATCCAGATCGCTCCTTCTAGAGGTTTCAACTGAGTTTATAAGGGCTATAAACATTTTCGCCATGAACCCCTCTGTAGGGTAATTATCAGATGCTGGTATTTCATCTATAGATAACGGGTTAGAGAAAGACTGCTCATGGTCTATATCATGAATCAACCCAGTCTTGCCAGCCTGAAATAAAATTTTTTCAGTAAGCTCAGAATTTGTTCGCGTAACCGAATTTTTTGAAGACGAAGATATAGAATGAATTTCATCTGAATTGTTGCTGAAGGAGTCACTTTCACTATTTTCACATGATCCCCTATCCACATAAAAATCCCCTGAGTATACACTTTCTAGACCCTCCAACGAATCAAGAGAGCCTCCGCTTACAAGAGACGCTTTGGATGTCCCATTCAGAAAATGCTTAGCAGTATGATGATCTAAATCTGGGTTTTTAGCGTTAAAACTAGTAATTTGTAGTGTAGGGTTAAAAAGATTAGGAGGAGAATCTCCTCCATTCTGCACCCCCAAACGCAATCCTCCATATTCAGACCCATTTATCTGTGCACAGGTATGTCCAGCATCAGAGCCCCCAACATTCTTCTGATGTGGTTTATTTATATCTTTATAAGTGTTCCCATACACCTCTCCTGTATTAAATTGGTCTCCACATACCCCACCATCTAGATCCAGGCTTCCAGAATGCGCCCCTGATGTTTCTCCTTCAGTCATCACTCCCCAAGGTGCCACTTCCAACATCTGAAATCCAGGTCTTGCCTGTGTCCTAGGCACAAATACAGGCGCATCGCTTCTCAGTGAAGGCTCACCATTCATCCCTTTGGAGTCTTGTTTAGGACGCAGTGGTAAAGTAGGAGATTCACTGCCGATATCCCCCTGCAGCCACACAGCCTCAGCAAGCATCCCCGATTCCCGGCTATGATCCTCCACAGCTGTGGCCACTTTGAACTCCGGGGACCTCACCGTCAGTGTCCGATATCCAGGTCGGGCATTTAATGAGTCCAGATCCCCTCCGCAACTGCTGACAAGCTGATCGCATGTTCCCTTCTTCGCCTCGGTGGAAGATTCATCAGCATGTCTCCCCTGCAGCCACGCGGCCTCAGGTCTCTCCCCGCCGCGCTCCCGACTTCTGTATCCCGCAGCCAGGGTCGCGCTGATTTCCCATGACCTCACCTCCGAATCCCGACTACTCTGCCGGACTCCCGATGTCCCAGCGGAGGTCTCCTCCGATTTCTTCATCGGCGCCGCTTGATCCTTATTGCAGCGGCTCCCCGGCAGCCACGCGGCTCCTGTATTCAGCGCGGTCTGTCGGCTTCTTCTTTGAACTTGTGCCAGGACCGCGCTCTGCTCAGGGAGCCCAGCCGCTGATCTCCGTATTGTCTGGAGGGACTCTTCAGCTCCCCGCCTCTCTTCCTTGTCGGCTGACTTCTTCAGCGGCGCCGCTTCTTCTCTGCAGCGGCTCCCCCGCAGCCGCGCGGCTCCTGTCTCCAGCGCGGTCTGCTGACTTCTTCTTTGAGCTTGTGCCAGGACCGCGCTCTGCTCAGGGAGCCCAGCCGCTGACCCCCGCACTGACCGGAGGGACCCATCGGCTCCCCGCCTTTCATCCTTGTCGGCTTCAGCTGCAGCTGCTTGAAGCCTGGGGCCATCTTGTTTACAAACAGCACGGCGGGGACTAGGGCCCGACAGGTTCCCCAGACTGCTTGGACCCGCTGGTCGATTTCTCCTCACCAGAAAAGCTCTTCTCCTATTGTACTTCTTCCCAGGCATCTTCTTCTTGGTCTTTAAGTATATTATTCCACGATTTAGTAGTCTTTTCTGTAGCTTAAAGTGGGGAAGAGCAGGAGCTCCTAGAAGACACGTCTGCTCAGCTCCCCTGCAAACCATGCCCCCCCCAAACTCATGCTTTTAGAGACTTGTTTGGGCTCATGAGAGGAGTAGAAAAACATCAAAAATTTCAGTCCTGCATGATTCTACCAAGAAATGTGTGTTCATTGAAACAGCTGGTTTTTGATAGTTTGGGCCCTATTGAATAATGAATGTTTTGAATTTTCTCCAAAAGTAAAGTAGTTGCAAACTCGTCCTTTTAGAAACTTGTTTGGGCTGTTGAGAGGAGTAAAAAACCATCAAAAATTTCAATCCTGCATGATTCTACCAAGAAATGTGATTCTTCATTCAAAACCTGATTTTTGCTATTGGGCTCTATTGAATAATGAATGTTTTGAATTTTCTCCAAAAGTAAAGTAGTTGCAAACTCATGCTTTTAGAGACTTGTTTGGGCTCATGAGAGGAGTAGGAAAACATCAAAAATTTCAGTCCTGCATGATTCTACCAAGAAATGTGTGTTCATTGAAACCGCTGGTTTTTGATTGTTTGGGCCCTATTGAATAATGAATGTTTTGAATTTTCTCCAAAAGTAAAGTAGTTGCAAACTCATCCTTTTAGAAACTTGTTTGGGCTGTTGAGAGGAGTAAAAAACCATCAAAAATTTCAATCCTGCATGATTCTACCAAGAAATGTGATTCTTCATTCAAAACGCTGGTTTTTGCTATTGGGCTCTATTGAATAATGAATGTTTTGAATTTTCTCCAAAAGTAAAGTAGTTGCAAACTCATCCTTTTAGAGACTTGTTTGGGCTCATGAGAGGAGTAGAAAAACATCAAAAATTTCAGTCCTGCACGATTCTACCAAGAAATGTGTGTTCATTCAAACCGCTGGTTTTTGATATTTTGGGCCCTATTGAATAATGAATGTTTTGAATTTTCTCCAAAAGTAAAGTAGTTGCAAACTCATCCTTTTAGAAACTTGTTTGGGCTGTTGAGAGGAGTAAAAAACCATCAAAAATTTCAATCCTGCATGATTCTACCAAGAAATGAGATTCTTCATTCAAAACCTGATTTTTGCTATTGGGCTCTATTGAATAATGAATGTTTTGAATTTTCTCCAAAAGTAAAGTAGTTGCAAATTCATGCTTTTAGAGACTTGTTTGGGCTCATGAGAGGAGTAGAAAAACATCAAAAATTTCAGTCCTGCATGATTCTACCAAGAAATGTGTGTTCATTGAAACCGCTGGTTTTTGATAGTTTGGGCCCTATTGAATAATGAATGTTTTGAATTTTCTCCAAAAGTAAAGTAGTTGCAAACTCATCCTTTTAGAAACTTGTTTGGGCTGTTGAGAGGAGTAAAAAACCATCAAAAATTTCAATCCTGCATGATTCTACCAAGAAATGTGATTCTTCATTCAAAACCTGATTTTTGCTATTGGGCTCTATTGAATAATGAATGTTTTGAATTTTCTCCAAAAGTAAAGTAGTTGCAAACTCATGCTTTTAGAGACTTGTTTGGGCTCATGAGAGGAGTAGAAAAACATCAAAAATTTCAGTCCTGCATGATTCTACCACGAAATGTGTGTTCATTGAAACAGCTGGTTTTTGATAGTTTGGGCCCTATTGAATAATGAATGTTTTGAATTTTCTCCAAAAGTAAAGTAGTTGCAAACTCATCCTTTTAGAAACTTGTTTGGGCTGTTGAGAGGAGTAAAAAACCATCAAAAATTTCAATCCTGCATGATTCTACCAAGAAATGTGATTCTTCATTCAAAACGCTGGTTTTTGCTATTGGGCTCTATTGAATAATGAATGTTTTGAATTTTCTCCAAAAGTAAAGTAGTTGCAAACTCATCCTTTTAGAGACTTGTTTGGGCTCATGACAGGAGTAGAAAAAAATCAAAAATTTCAGTCCTGCACGATTCTACCAAGAAATGTGTGTTCATTCAAACCGCTGGTTTTTGATATTTTGGGCCCTATTGAATAATGAATGTTTTGAATTTTCTCCAAAAGTAAAGTAGTTGCAAACTCATCCTTTTAGAAACTTGTTTGGGCTGTTGAGAGGAGTAAAAAACCATCAAAAATTTCAATCCTGCATGATTCTACCAAGAAATGTGATTCTTCATTCAAAACCTGATTTTTGCTATTGGGCTCTATTGAATAATGAATGTTTTGAATTTTCTCCAAAAGTAAAGTAGTTGCAAACTCATCCTTTTAGAAACTTGTTTGGGCTTTTGAGAGGAGTAAATAACCATCAAAAATTTCAATCCTGCATGATTCTACCAAGAAATGTGATTCTTCATTCAAAACCTGATTTTTGCTATTGGGCTCTATTGAATAATGAATGTTTTGAATTTTCTCCAAAAGTAAAGTAGTTGCAAACTCAAGCTTTTAGAGACTTGTTTGGGCTCATGAGAGGAGTAGGAAAACATCAAAAATTTCTGTCCTGCATGATTCTACCAAGAAATGTGTGTTCATTGAAACTGCTGGTTTTTGATAGTTTGGGCCCTATTGAATAATGAATGTTTTGAATTTTCTCCAAAAGTAAAGTAGTTGCAAACTTATCCTTTTAGAAACTTGTTTGGGCTGTTGAGAGGAGTAAAAAACCATCAAAAATTTCAATCCTGCATGATTCTACCAAGAAATGTGATTCTTCATTCAAAACGCTGGTTTTTGCTATTGGGCTCTATTGAATAATGAATGTTTTGAATTTTCTCCAAAAGTAAAGTAGTTGCAAACTCATCCTTTTAGAGACTTGTTTGGGCTCATGAGAGGAGTAGAAAAACATCAAAAATTTCAATCCTGCATGATTCTACCAAGAAATGTGATTCTTCATTCAAAACCTGATTTTTGCTATTGGGCTCTATTGAATAATGAATGTTTTGAATTTTCTCCAAAAGTAAAGTAGTTGCAAACTCATGCTTTTAGAGACTTGTTTGGGCTCATGAGAGGAGTAGAAAAACATCAAAAATTTCAGTCCTGCATGATTCTACCAAGAAATGTGTGTTCATTCAAACCGCTGGTTTTTGATAGTTTGGGCCCTATTGAATAATGAATGTTTTGAATTTTCTCCAAAAGTAAAGTAGTTGCAAACTCATCCTTTTAGAAACTTGTTTGGGCTGTTGAGAGGAGTTAAAAACCATCAAAAATTTCAATCCTGCATGATTCTACCAAGAAATGTGATTCTTCATTCAAAACCTGATTTTTGCTATTGGGCTCTATTGAATAATGAATGTTTTGAATTTTCTCCAAAAGTAAAGTAGTTGCAAACTCATGCTTTTAGAGACTTGTTTGGGCTCATGAGAGGAGTAGAAAAACATCAAAAATTTCAGTCCTGCATGATTCTACCAAGAAATTTGTGTTCATTGAAACCACTGGTTTTTGATAGTTTGGGCCCTATTGAATAATGAATGTTTTGAATTTTCTCCAAAAGTAAAGTAGTTGCAAACTCATCCTTTTAGAAACTTGTTTGGGCTGTTGAGAGGAGTAAAAAACCATCAAAAATTTCAATCCTGCATGATTCTACCAAGAAATGTGATTCTTCATTCAAAACCTGATTTTTGCTATTGGGCTCTATTGAATAATGAATGTTTTGAATTTTCTCCAAAAGTAAAGTAGTTGCAAACTCATGCTTTTAGAGACTTGTTTGGGCTCATGAGAGGAGTAGAAAAACATCAAAAATTTCAGTCCTGCATGATTCTACCAAGAAATGTGTGTTCATTGAAACAGCTGGTTTTTGATAGTTTGGGCCCTATTGAATAATGAATGTTTTGAATTTTCTCCAAAAGTAAAGTAGTTGCAAACTCATCCTTTTAGAAACTTGTTTGGGCTGTTGAGAGGAGTAAAAAACCATCAAAAATTTCAATCCTGCATGATTCTACCAAGAAATGTGATTCTTCATTCAAAACGCTGGTTTTTGCTATTGGGCTCTATTGAATAATGAATGTTTTGAATTTTCTCCAAAAGTAAAGTAGTTGCAAACTCATGCTTTTAGAGACTTGTTTGGGCTCATGAGAGGAGTAGAAAAACATCAAAAATTTCAGTCCTGCATGATTCTACCAAGAAATGTGTGTTCATTCAAACCGCAGGTTTTTGATAGTTTGGGCCCCATTGAATAATGAATGTTTTCAATTTTCTCCAAAAGTAAAGTAGTTGCAAACTCATCCTTTTAGAAACTTGTTTGGGCTGTTGAGAGGAGTAAAAAACCATCAAAAATTTCAATCCTGCATGATTCTACCAAGAAATGTGATTCTTCATTCAAAACCTGATTTTTGCTATTGGGCTCTATTGAATAATGAATGTTTTGAATTTTCTCCAAAAGTAAAGTAGTTGCAAACTCATGCTTTTAGAGACTTGTTTGGGCTCATGAGAGGAGTAGAAAAACATCAAAAATTTCAGTCCTGCATGATTCTACCAAGAAATGTGTGTTCATTGAAACCGCTGGTTTTTGATAGTTTGGGCCCTATTGAATAATGAATGTTTTGAATTTTCTCCAAAAGTAAAGTAGTTGCAAACTCATCCTTATAGAAACTTGTTTGGGCTGTTGAGAGGAGTAAAAAACAATCAAAAATTTCAATCCTGCATGATTCTACCAAGAAATGTGATTCTTCATTCAAAACGCTGGTTTTTGCTAATGGGCTCTATTGAATAATGAATGTTTTGAATTTTCTCCAAAAGTAAAGTAGTTGCAAACTCATGCTTTTAGAGACTTGTTTGGGCTCATGAGAGGAGTAGAAAAACATCAAAAATTTCAGTCCTGCACGATTCTACCAAGAAATGTGTGTTCATTCAAACCGCTGGTTTTTGATATTTTGGGCCCTATTGAATAATGAATGTTTTGAATTTTCTCCAAAAGTAAAGTAGTTGCAAACTCATCCTTTTAGAAACTTGTTTGGGCTGTTGAGAGGAGTAAAAAACCATCAAAAATTTCAATCCTGCATGATTGTACCAAGAAATGTGATTCTTCATTCAAAACCTGATTTTTGCTATTGGGCTCTATTGAATAATGAATGTTTTGAATTTTCTCCAAAAGTAAAGTAGTTGCAAACTCATGCTTTTAGAGACTTGTTTGGGCTCATGAGAGGAGTAGAAAAACATCAAAAATTTCAGTCCTGCATGATTCTACCAAGAAATGTGTGTTCATTCAAACCGCTGGTTTTTGATAGTTTGGGCCCTATTGAATAATGAATGTTTTGAATTTTCTCCAAAAGTAAAGTAGTTGCAAACTCATCCTTTTAGAAACTTGTTTGGGCTGTTGAGAGGAGTAAAAAACCATCAAAAATTTCAATCCTGCATGATTCTACCAAGAAATGTGATTCTTCATTCAAAACCTGATTTTTGCTATTGGGCTCTATTGAATAATGAATGTTTTGAATTTTCTCCAAAACTAAAGTAGTTGTAAACTCATGCTTTTAGAGACTTGTTTGGGCTCATGAGAGGAGTAGAAAAACATCAAAAATTTCAGTCCTGCATGATTCTACCAAGAAATGTGTGTTCATTCAAACCGCTGGTTTTTGATAGTTTGGGCCCTATTGAATAATGAATGTTTTGAATTTTCTCCAAAAGTAAAGCAGTTGCAAACTCATCCTTTTAGAAACTTGTTTGGGCTGTTGAGAGGAGTAAAAAACCATCAAAAATTTCAATCCTGCATGATTCTACCAAGAAATGTGATTCTTCATTCAAAACCTGATTTTTGCTATTGGGCTCTATTGAATAATGAATGTTTTGAATTTTCTCCAAAAGTAAAGTAGTTGCAAACTCATGCTTTTAGAGACTTGTTTGGGCTCATGAGAGGAGTAGAAAAACATCAAAAATTTCAGTCCTGCATGATTCTACCAAGAAATGTGTGTTCATTCAAACCGCTGGTTTTTGATAGTTTGGGCCCTATTGAATAATGAATGTTTTGAATTTTCTCCAAAAGTAAAGTAGTTGCAAACTCATCCTTTTAGAAACTTGTTTGGGCTGTTGAGAGGAGTAAAAAACCATCAAAAATTTCAATCCTGCATGATTCTACCAAGAAATGTGATTCTTCATTCAAAACGCTGGTTTTTGCTATTGGGCTCTATTGAATAATGAATGTTTTGAATTTTCTCCAAAAGTAAAGTAGTTGCAAACTCATGCTTTTAGAGACTTGTTTGGGCTCATGAGAGGAGTAGAAAAACATCAAAAATTTCAGTCCTGCATGATTCTACCAAGAAATGTGTGTTCATTGAAACCGCTGGTTTTTGATAGTTTGGGCCCTATTGAATAATGAATGTTTTGAATTTTCTCCAAAAGTAAAGTAGTTGCAAACTCATCCTTTTAGAAACTTGTTTGGGCTGTTGAGAGGAGTAAAAAACCATCAAAAATTTCAATCCTGCATGATTCTACCAAGAAATGTGATTCTTCATTCAAAACGCTGGTTTTTGCTATTGGGCTCTATTGAATAATGAATGTTTTGAATTTTCTCCAAAAGTAAAGTAGTTGCAAACTCATGCTTTTAGAGACTTGTTTGGGCTCATGAGAGGAGTAGAAAAACATCAAAAATTTCAGTCCTGCATGATTCTACCAAGAAATGTGTGTTCATTGAAACCGCTGGTTTTTGATAGTTTGGGCCCTATTGAATAATGAATGTTTTGAATTTTCTCCAAAAGTAAAGTAGATGCAAACTCATCCTTTTAGAAACTTGTTTGGGCTGTTGAGAGGAGTAAAAAACCATCAAAAATTTCAATCCTGCATGATTCTACCAAGAAATGTGATTCTTCATTCAAAACCTGATTTTTGCTATTGGGCTCTATTGAATAATGAATGTTTTGAATTTTCTCCAAAAGTAAAGTAGTTGCAAACTCATGCTTTTAGAGACTTGTTTGGGCTCATGAGAGGAGTAGAAAAACATCAAAAATTTCAGTCCTGCATGATTCTACCAAGAAATGTGTGTTCATTGAAACCACTGGTTTTTGATAGTTTGGGCCCTATTGAATAATGAATGTTTTGAATTTTCTCCAAAAGTAAAGTAGTTGCAAACTCATCCTTATAGAAACTTGTTTGGGCTGTTGAGAGGAGTAAAAAACAATCAAAAATTTCAATCCTGCATGATTCTACCAAGAAATGTGATTCTTCATTCAAAACGCTGGTTTTTGCTAATGGGCTCTATTGAATAATGAATGTTTTGAATTTTCTCCAAAAGTAAAGTAGTTGCAAACTCATGCTTTTAGAGACTTGTTTGGGCTCATGAGAGGAGTAGAAAAACATAAAAAATTTCAGTCCTGCACGATTCTACCAAGAAATGTGTGTTCATTCAAACCGCTGGTTTTTGATATTTTGGGCCCTATTGAATAATGAATGTTTTGAATTTTCTCCAAAAGTAAAGTAGTTGCAAACTCATCCTTTTAGAAACTTGTTTGGGCTGATGAGAGGAGTAAAAAACATCAAAAATTTCAATCCTGCATGATTCTACCAAGAAATGTGATTCTTCATTCAAAACCTGATTTTTGCTATTGGGCTCTATTGAATAATGAATGTTTTAAATTTTCTCCAAAAGTAAAGTAGTTGCAAACTCATGCTTTTAGAGACTTGTTTGGGCTCATGAGAGGAGTAGAAAAACATCAAAAATTTCAGTCCTGCATGATTCTACCAAGAAATGTGTGTTCATTGAAACCGCTGGTTTTTGATAGTTTGAGCCCTATTGAATAATGAATGTTTTGAATTTTCTCCAAAAGTAAAGTAGTTGCAAACTCATCCTTTTAGAAACTTGTTTGGGCTGTTGAGAGGAGTAAAAAACCATCAAAAATTTCAATCCTGCATGATTCTACCAAGAAATGTGATTCTTCATTCAAAACCTGATTTTTGCTATTGGGCTCTATTGAATAATGAATGTTTTGAATTTTCTCCAAAAGTAAAGTAGTTGCAAACTCATGCTTTTAGAGACTTGTTTGGGCTCATGAGAGGAGTAGAAAAACATCAAAAATTTCAGTCCTGCATGATTCTACCAAGAAATGTGTGTTCATTGAAACCGCTGGTTTTTGATAGTTTGGGCCCTATTGAATAATGAATGTTTTGAATTTTCTCCAAAAGTAAAGTAGTTGCAAACTCATCCTTTTAGAAACTTGTTTGGGCTGTTGAGAGGAGTAAAAAACCATCAAAAATTTGAATCCTGCATGATTCTACCAAGAAATGTGATTCTTCATTCAAAACCTGATTTTTGCTATTGGGCTCTATTGAATAATGAATGTTTTGAATTTTCTCCAAAAGTAAAGTAGTTGCAAACTCATGCTTTTAGAGACTTGTTTGGGCTCATGAGAGGAGTAGAAAAACATCAAAAATTTCAGTCCTGCAAGATTCTACCAAGAAATGTGTGTTCATTGAAACCGCTGGTTTTTGATAGTTTGGGCCCTATTGAATAATGAATGTTTTGAATTTTCTCCAAAAGTAAAGTAGTTGCAAACTCATCCTTTTAGAAACTTGTTTGGGCTGTTGAGAGGAGTAAAAAACCATCAAAAATTTCAATCCTGCATGATTCTACCAAGAAATGTGATTCTTCATTCAAAACGCTGTTTTTTGCTATTGGGCTCTATTGAATAATGAATGTTTTGAATTTTCTCCAAAAGTAAAGTAGTTGCAAACTCATCCTTTTAGAGACTTGTTTGGGCTCATGAGAGGAGTAGAAAAACATCAAAAATTTCAGTCCTGCACGATTCTACCAAGAAATGTGTGTTCATTCAAACCGCTGGTTTTTGATATTTTGGGCCCTATTGAATAATGAATGTTTTGAATTTTCTCCAAAAGTAAAGTAGTTGCAAACTCATCCTTTTAGAAACTTGTTTGGGCTGTTGAGAGGAGTAAAAAACCATCAAAAATTTCAATCCTGCATGATTCTACCAAGAAATGTGATTCTTCATTCAAAACCTGATTTTAGCTATTGGGCTCTATTGAATAATGAATGTTTTGAATTTTCTCCAAAAGTAAAGTAGTTGCAAACTCATGCTTTTAGAGACTTGTTTGGGCTCATGAGAGGAGTAGAAAAACATCAAAAATTTCAGTCCTGCATGATTCTACCAAGAAATGTGTGTTCATTCAAACCGCTGGTTTTCGATAGTTTGGGCCCTATTGAATAATGAATGTTTTGAATTTTCTCCAAAAGTAGTTGCAAACTCATCCTTTTAGAAACTTGTTTGGGCTGTTGAGAGGAGTAAAAAACCACCAAAAATTTCAATCCTGCATGATTCTACCAAGAAATGTGATTCTTCATTCAAAACCTGATTTTTGCTATTGGGCTCTATTGAATAATGAATGTTTTGAATTTTCTCCAAAAGTAAAGTAGTTGCAAACTCATGCTTTTAGAGACTTGTTTGGGCTCATGAGAGGAGTAGAAAAACATCAAAAATTTCAGTCCTGCATGATTCTACCAAGAAATGTGTGTTCATTGAAACCGCTGGTTTTTGATAGTTTGGGCCCTATTGAATAATGAATGTTTTGAATTTTCTCCAAAAGTAAAGTAGTTGCAAACTCATCCTTTTAGAAACTTGTTTGGGCTGTTGAGAGGAGTAAAAAACCATCAAAAATTTCAATCCTGCATGATTTTACCAAGAAATGTGATTCTTCATTCAAAACCTGATTTTTGCTTTTGGGCTCTATTGAATAATGAATGTTTTGAATTTTCTCCAAAAGTAAAGTAGTTGCAAACTCATGCTTTCAGAGACTTGTTTGGGCTCATGAGAGGAGTAGAAAAACATCAAAAATTTCAGTCCTGCATGATTCTACCAAGAAATGTGTGTTCATTGAAACAGCTGGTTTTTGATAGTTTGGGTCCTATTGAATAATGAATGTTTTGAATTTTCTCCAAAAGTAAAGTAGTTGCAAACTCGTCCTTTTAGAAACTTGTTTGGGCTGTTGAGAGGAGTAAAAAACCATCAAAAATTTCAATCCTGCATGATTCTACCAAGAAATGTGATTCTTCATTCAAAACCTGATTTTTGCTATTGGGCTCTATTGAATAATGAATGTTTTGAATTTTCTCCAAAAGTAAAGTAGTTGCAAACTCATGCTTTTAGAGACTTGTTTGGGCTCATGAGAGGAGTAGGAAAACATCAAAAATTTCAGTCCTGCATGATTCTACCAAGAAATGTGTGTTCATTGAAACCGCTGGTTTTTGATTGTTTGGGCCCTATTGAATAATGAATGTTTTGAATTTTCTCCAAAAGTAAAGTAGTTGCAAACTCATCCTTTTAGAAACTTGTTTGGGCTGTTGATAGGAGTAAAAAACCATCAAAAATTTCAATCCTGCATGATTCTACCAAGAAATGTGATTCTTCATTCAAAACGCTGGTTTTTGCTATTGGGCTCTATTGAATAATGAATGTTTTGAATTTTCTCCAAAAGTAAAGTAGTTGCAAACTCATCCTTTTAGAGACTTGTTTGGGCTCATGAGAGGAGTAGAAAAACATCAAAAATTTCAGTCCTGCACGATTCTACCAAGAAATGTGTGTTCATTCAATCCGCTGGTTTTTGATATTTTGGGCCCTATTGAATAATGAATGTTTTGAATTTTCTCCAAAAGTAAAGTAGTTGCAAACTCATCCTTTTAGAAACTTGTTTGGGCTGTTGAGAGGAGTAAAAAACCATCAAAAATTTCAATCCTGCATGATTCTACCAAGAAATGAGATTCTTCATTCAAAACCTGATTTTTGCTATTGGGCTCTATTGAATAATGAATGTTTTGAATTTTCTCCAAAAGTAAAGTAGTTGCAAATTCATGCTTTTAGAGACTTGTTTGGGCTCATGAGAGGAGTAGAAAAACATCAAAAATTTCAGTCCTGCATGATTCTACCAAGAAATGTGTGTTCATTCAAACCGCTGGTTTTTGATAGTTTGGGCCCTATTGAATAATGAATGTTTTGAATTTTCTCCAAAAGTAAAGTAGTTGCAAACTCATCCTTTTAGAAACTTGTTTGGGCTGTTGAGAGGAGTAAAAAACCATCAAAAATTTCAATCCTGCATGATTCTACCAAGAAATGTGATTCTTCATTCAAAACCTGATTTTTGCTATTGGGCTCTATTGAATAATGAATGTTTTGAATTTTCTCCAAAAGTAAAGTAGTTGCAAACTCATGCTTTTAGAGACTTGTTTGGGCTCATGAGAGGAGTAGAAAAACATCAAAAATTTCAGTCCTGCATGATTCTACCAAGAAATGTGTGTTCATTGAAACCGCTGGTTTTTGATAGTTTGGGCCCTATTGAATAATGAATGTTTTGAATTTTCTCCAAAAGTAAAGTAGTTGCAAACTCATCCTTTTAGAAACTTGTTTGGGCTGTTGAGAGGAGTAAAACACCATCAAAAATTTCAATCCTGCATGATTCTACCAAGAAATGTGATTCTTCATTCAAAACGCTGGTTTTTGCTATTGGGCTCTATTGAATAATGAATGTTTTGAATTTTCTCCAAAAGTAAAGTAGTTGCAAACTCATCCTTTTAGAAACTTGTTTGGGCTGTTGAGAGGAGTAAAAAACCATCAAAAATTTCAATCCTGCATGATTCTACCAAGAAATGTGATTCTTCATTCAAAACCTGATTTTTGCTATTGGGCTCTATTGAATAATGAATGTTTTGAATTTTCTCCAAAAGTAAAGTAGTTGCAAACTCATCCTTTTAGAAACTTGTTTGGGCTGTTGAGAGGAGTAAAAAACCATCAAAAATTTCAATCCTGCATGATTCTACCAAGAAATGTGATTCTTCATTCAAAACCTGATTTTTGCTATTGGGCTCTATTGAATAATGAATGTTTTGAATTTTCTCCAAAAGTAAAGTAGTTGCAAACTCAAGCTTTTAGAGACTTGTTTGGGCTCATGAGAGGAGTAGGAAAACATCAAAAATTTCAGTCCTGCATGATTCTACCAAGAAATGTGTGTTCATTGAAACCGCTGGTTTTTGATAGTTTGGGCCCTATTGAATAATGAATGTTTTGAATTTTCTCCAAAAGTAAAGTAGTTGCAAACTTATCCTTTTAGAAACTTGTTTGGGCTGTTGAGAGGAGTAAAAAACCATCAAAAATTTCAATCCTGCATGATTCTACCAAGAAATGTGATTCTTCATTCAAAACGCTGGTTTTTGCTATTGGGCTCTATTGAATAATGAATGTTTTGAATTTTCTCCAAAAGTAAAGTAGTTGCAAACTCATCCTTTTAGAGACTTGTTTGGGCTCATGAGAGGAGTAGAAAAACATCAAAAATTTCAGTCCTGCACGATTCTACCAAGAAATGTGTGTTCATTCAAACCGCTGGTTTTTGATATTTTGGGCCCTATTGAATAATGAATGTTTTGAATTTTCTCCAAAAGTAAAGTAGTTGCAAACTCATCCTTTTAGAAACTTGTTTGGGCTGTTGAGAGGAGTAAAAAAACATCAAAAATTTCAATCCTGCATGATTCTACCAAGAAATGTGATTCTTCATTCAAAACCTGATTTTTGCTATTGGGCTCTATTGAATAATGAATGTTTTGAATTTTCTCCAAAAGTAAAGTAGTTGCAAACTCATGCTTTTAGAGACTTGTTTGGGATCATGAGAGGAGTAGAAAAACATCAAAAATTTCAGTCCTGCATGATTCTACCAAGAAATGTGTGTTCATTCAAACCGCTGGTTTTTGATAGTTTGGGCCCTATTGAATAATGAATGTTTTGAATTTTCTCCAAAAGTAAAGTAGTTGCAAACTCATCCTTTTAGAAACTTGTTTGGGCTGTTGAGAGGAGTAAAAAACCATCAAAAATTTCAATCCTGCATGATTCTACCAAGAAATGTGATTCTTCATTCAAAACCTGATTTTTGCTATTGGGCTCTATTGAATAATGAATGTTTTTAATTTTCTCCAAAAGTAAAGTAGTTGCAAACTCATGCTTTTAGAGACTTGTTTGGGCTCATGAGAGGAGTAGAAAAACATCAAAAATTTCAGTCCTGCATGATTCTACCAAGAAATGTGTGTTCATTGAAACCGCTGGTTTTTGATCGTTTGGGCCCTATTGAATAATGAATGTTTTGAATTTTCTCCAAAAGTAAAGTAGTTGCAAACTCATCCTTTTAGAAACTTGTTTGGGCTGTTGAGAGGAGTAAAAAACCATCAAAAATTTCAATCCTGCATGATTCTACCAAGAAATGTGATTCTTCATTCAAAACCTGATTTTTGCTATTGGGCTCTATTGAATAATGAATGTTTTGAATTTTCTCCAAAAGTAAAGTAGTTGCAAACTCATGCTTTTAGAGACTTGTTTGGGCTCATGAGAGGAGTAGAAAAACATCAAAAATTTCAGTCCTGCATGATTCTACCAAGAAATGTGTGTTCATTGAAACAGCTGGTTTTTGATAGTTTGGGCCCTATTGAATAATGAATGTTTTGAATTTTCTCCAAAAGTAAAGTAGTTGCAAACTCATCCTTTTAGAAACTTGTTTGGGCTGTTGAGAGGAGTAAAAAACCATCAAAAATTTCAATCCTGCATGATTCTACCAAGAAATGTGATTCTTCATTCAAAACGCTGGTTTTTGCTATTGGGCTCTATTGAATAATGAATGTTTTGAATTTTCTCCAAAAGTAAAGTAGTTGCAAACTCATGCTTTTAGAGACTTGTTTGGGCTCATGAGAGGAGTAGAAAAACATCAAAAATTTCAGTCCTGCATGATTCTACCAAGAAATGTGTGTTCATTCAAACCACTGGTTTTTGATAGTTTGGGCCCCATTGAATAATGAATGTTTTGAATTTTCTCCAAAAGTAAAGTAGTTGCAAACTCATCCTTTTAGAAACTTGTTTGGGCTGTTGAGAGGAGTAAAAAACCATCAAAAATTTCAATCCTGCATGATTCTACCAAGAAATGTGATACTTCATTCAAAATCTGATTTTTGCTATTGGGCTCTATTGAATAATGAATGTTTTGAATTTTCTCCAAAAGTAAAGTAGTTGCAAACTCATGCTTTTAGAGACTTGTTTGGGCTCATGAGAGGAGTAGAAAAACATCAAAAATTTCAGTCCTGCATGATTCTACCAAGAAATGTGTGTTCATTCAAACCGCTGGTTTTTGATAGTTTGGGCCCTATTGAATAATGAATGTTTTGAATTTTCTCCAAAAGTAAAGTAGTTGCAAACTCATCCTTTTAGAAACTTGTTTGGGCTGTTGAGAGGAGTAAAAAACCATCAAAAATTTCAATCCTGCATGATTCTACCAAGAAATGTGATTCTTCATTCAAAACCTGATTTTTGCTATTGGGCTCTATTGAATAATGAATGTTTTGAATTTTCTCCAAAACTAAAGTAGTTGCAAACTCATGCTTTTAGAGACTTGTTTGGGCTCATGAGAGGAGTAGAAAAACATCAAAAATTTCAGTCCTGCATGATTCTACCAAGAAATGTGTGTTCATTGAAACCGCTGGTTTTTGATAGTTTGGGCCCTATTGAATAATGAATGTTTTGAATTTTCTCCAAAAGTAAAGTAGTTGCAAACTCATCCTTTTAGAAACTTGTTTGGGCTGTTGAGAGGAGTAAAAAACCATCAAAAATTTCAATCCTGCATGATTCTACCAAGAAATGTGATTCTTCATTCAAAACCTGATTTTTGCTATTGGGCGCTATTGAATAATGAATGTTTTGAATTTTCTCCGAAAGTAAAGTAGTTGCAAACTCATGCTTTTAGAGACTTGTTTGGGCTCATGAGAGGAGTAGAAAAACATCAAAAATTTCAGTCCTGCACGATTCTACCAAGAAATGTGTGTTCATTGAAACCGCTGGTTTTTGATAGTTTGGGCCCTATTGAATAATGAATGTTTTGAATTTTCTCCAAAAGTAAAGTAGTTGCAAACTCATGCTTTTAGAGACTTGTTTGGGCTCATGAGAGGAGTAGAAAAACATCAAAAATTTCAGTCCAGCATGATTCTACCAAGAAATGTGTGTTCATTCAAACCGCTGGTTTTTGATAGTTTGGGCCCTATTGAATAATGAATGTTTTGAATTTTCTCCAAAAGTAAAGTAGTTGCAAACTCATCCTTTTAGAAACTTGTTTGGGCTGTTGAGAGGAGTAAAAAACCATCAAAAATTTCAATCCTGCATGATTCTACCAAGAAATGTGATTCTTCATTCAAAACCTGATTTTTGCTATTGGGCTCTATTGAATAATGAATGTTTTGAATTTTCTCCAAAAGTAAAGTAGTTGCAAACTCATGCTTTTAGAGACTTGTTTGGGCTCATGAGAGGAGTAGAAAAACATCAAAAATTTCAGTCCTGCATGATTCTACCAAGAAATGTGTGTTCATTGAAACCGCTGGTTTTTGATAGTTTGGGCCCTATTGAATAATGAATGTTTTGAATTTTCTCCAAAAGTAAAGTAGTTGCAAACTCATCCTTTTAGAAACTTGTTTGGGCTGTTGAGAGGAGTAAAAAACCATCAAAAATTTCAATCCTGCATGATTCTACCAAGAAATGTGATTCTTCATTCAAAACCTGATTTTTGCTATTGGGCGCTATTGAATAATGAATGTTTTGAATTTTCTCCAAAAGTAAAGTAGTTGCAAACTCATGCTTTTAGAGACTTGTTTGGGCTCATGAGAGGAGTAGAAAAACATCAAAAATTTCAGTCCTGCACGATTCTACCAAGAAATGTGTGTTCATTGAAACCGCTGGTTTTTGATAGTTTGGGCCCTATTGAATAATAAATGTTTTGAATTTTCTCCAAAAGTAAAGTAGTTGCAAACTCATGCTTTTAGAGACTTGTTTGGGCTCATGAGAGGAGTAGAAAAACATCAAAAATTTCAGTCCTGCATGATTCTACCAAGAAATGTGTGTTCATTGAAACCGCTGGTTTTTGATAGTTTGGGCCCTATTGAATAATGAATGTTTTGAATTTTCTCCAAAAGTAAAGTAGTTGCAAACTCATCCTTTTAGAAACTTGTTTGGGCTGTTGAGAGGAGTAAAAAACCATCAAAAATTTCAATCCTGCATGATTCTACCAAGAAATGTGATTCTTCATTCAAAACCTGATTTTTGCTATTGGGCTCTATTGAATAATGAATGTTTTGAATTTTCTCCAAAAGTAAAGTAGTTGCAAACTCATCCTTTTAGAGACTTGTTTGGGCTCATGAGAGGAGTAGAAAAACATCAAAAATTTCAGTCCTGCATGATTCTACCAAGAAATGTGTGTTCATTCAAACAGCTGGTTTTTGATAGTTTGGGCCCTATTGAATAATGAATGTTTTGAATTTTCTCCAAAAGTAAAGCAGTTGCAAACTCATCCTTTTAGAAACTTGTTTGGGCTGTAGAGAGGAGTAAAAAACCATCAAAAATTTCAATCCTGCATGATTCTACCAAGAAATGTGATTCTTCATTCAAAACCTGATTTTTGCTATTGGGCTCTATTGAATAATGAATGTTTTGAATTTTCTCCAAAAGTAAAGTAGTTGCAAACTCATGCTTTTAGAGACTTGTTTGGGCTCATGAGAGGAGTAGAAAAACATCAAAAATTTCAGTCCTGCATAATTCTACCAAGAAATGTGTGTTCATTGAAACCGCTGGTTTTTGATAGTTTGGGCCCTATTGAATAATGAATGTTTTGAATTTTCTCCAAAAGTAAAGTAGTTGCAAACTCATCCTTTTAGAAACTTGTTAGGGCTGTTGAGAGGAGTAAAAAACCATCAAAAATTTCAATCCTGCATGATTCTACCAAGAAATGTGATTCTTCATTCAAAACGCTGGTTTTTGCTATTGGGCTCTATTGAATAATGAATGTTTTGAATTTTCTCCAAAAGTAAAGTAGTTGCAAACTCTTCCTTTTAGAGACTTGTTTGGGCTCATGAGAGGAGTAGAAAAACATCAAAAATTTCAGTCCTGCACGATTCTACCAAGAAATGTGTGTTCATTCAAACCGCTGTTTTTTGATATTTTGGGCCCTATTGAATAATGAATGTTTTGAATTTTCTCCAAAAGTAAAGTAGTTGCAAACTCATCCTTTTAGAAACTTGTTTGGGCTGTTGAGAGGAGTAAAAAACCATCAAAAATTTCAATCCTGCATGATTCTACCAAGAAATGTGATTCTTCATTCAAAACCTGATTTTTGCTATTGGGCTCTATTGAATAATGAATGTTTTGAATTTTCTTCAAAAGTAAAGTAGTTGCATACTCATGCTTTTAGAGACTTGTTTGGGCTCATGAGAGGAGTAGAAAAACATCAAAAATTTCAGTCCTGCATGATTCTACCAAGAAATGTGTGTTCATTGAAACCGCTGGTTTTTGATAGTTTGGGCCCTATTGAATAATGAATGTTTTGAATTTTCTCCAAAAGTAAAGTAGTTGCAAACTCATCCTTTTAGAAACTTGTTTGGGCTGTTGAGAGGAGTAAAAAACTATCAAAAATTTCAATCCTGCATGATTTTACCAAGAAATGTGATTCTTAATTCAAAACCTGATTTTTGCTATTGGGCTCTATTGAATAGTGAATGTTTTGAATTTTCTCCAAAAGTAAAGTAGTTGCAAACTCATGCTTTTAGAGACTTGTTTGGGCTCATGAGAGGAGTAGAAAAACATCAAAAATTTCAGTCCTGCATGATTCTACCAAGAAATGTGTGTTCATTGAAACCGCTGGTTTTTGATAGTTTGGGCCCTATTGAATAATGAATGTTTTGAATTTTCTCCAAAAGTAAAGTAGTTGCAAACTCATCCTTTTAGAAACTTGTTTGGGCTGTTGAGAGGAGAAAAAAACCATCAAAAATTTCAATCCTGCATGATTCTACCAAGAAATGTGATTCTTCATTCAAAACCTGATTTTTGCTATTGGGCTCTATTGAATAATGAATGTTTTGAATTTTCTCCAAAAGTAAAGTAGTTGCAAACTCATGCTTTTAGAGACTTGTTTGGGCTCATGAGAGGAGTAGAAAAACATCAAAAATTTCAGTCCTGCATGATTCTACCAAGAAATGTGTGTTCATTGAAACCGCTGGTTTTTGATAGTTTGGGCCCTATTGAATAATGAATGTTTTGAATTTTCTCCAAAAGTAAAGTAGTTGCAAACTCATCCTTTTAGAAACTTGTTTGGGCTGTTGAGAGGAGTAAAAAACTATCAAAAATTTCAATCCTGCATGATTTTACCAAGAAATGTGATTCTTAATTCAAAACCTGATTTTTGCTATTGGGCTCTATTGAATAGTGAATGTTTTGAATTTTCTCCAAAAGTAAAGTAGTTGCAAACTCATGCTTTTAGAGACTTGTTTGGGCTCATGAGAGGAGTAGAAAAACATCAAAAATTTCAGTCCTGCATGATTCTACCAAGAAATGTGTGTTCATTGAAACCGCTGGTTTTTGATAGTTTGGGCCCTATTGAATAATGAATGTTTTGAATTTTCTCCAAAAGTAAAGTAGTTGCAAACTCATCCTTTTAGAAACTTGTTTGGGCTGTTGAGAGGAGAAAAAAACCATCAAAAATTTCAATCCTGCATGATTCTACCAAGAAATGTGATTCTTCATTCAAAACCTGATTTTTGCTATTGGGCTCTATTGAATAATGAATGTTTTGAATTTTCTCCAAAAGTAAAGTAGTTGCAAACTCATGCTTTTAGAGACTTGTTTGGGCTCATGAGAGGAGTATAAAAACATCAAAAATTTCAGTCCTGCATGATTCTACCAAGAAATGTGTGTTCATTGAAACCGCTGGTTTTTGATAGTTTGGGCCCTATTGAATAATGAATGTTTTGAATTTTCTCCAAAAGTAAAGTAGTTGCAAACTCATCCTTTTAGAAACTTGTTTGGGCTGTTGAGAGGAGTAAAAAACCATCAAAAATTTCAATCCTGCATGATTTTACAAAGAAATGTGATTCTTCATTCAAAACCTGATTTTTGCTATTGGGCTCTATTGAATAATGAATGTTTTGAATTTTCTCCAAAAGTAAAGTAGTTGCAAACTCATCCTTTTAGAAACTTGTTTGGGCTGTTGAGAGGAGTAAAAAACCATCCAAAATTTCAATCCTGCATGATTTTACCAAGAAATGTGATTCTTCATTCAAAACCTGATTTTTGCTATTGGGCTCTATTGAATAATGAATGTTTTGAATTTTCTCCAAAAGTAAAGTAGTTGCAAACTCATGCTTTTAGAGACTTGTTTGGGCTCATGAGAGGAGTAGAAAAACATCAAAAATTTCAGTCCTGCATGATTCTACCACGAAATGTGTGTTCATTGAAACAGCTGGTTTTTGATAGTTTGGGCCCTATTGAATAATGAATGTTTTGAATTTTCTCCAAAAGTAAAGTAGTTGCAAACTCATCCTTTTAGAAACTTGTTTGGGCTGTTGAGAGGAGTAAAAAACCATCAAAAATTTCAATCCTGCATGATTCTACCAAGAAATGTGATTCTTCATTCAAAACCTGATTTTTGCTATTGGGCTCTATTGAATAATGAATGTTTTGAATTTTCTCCAAAAGTAAAGTAGTTGCAAACTCATGCTTTTAGAGACTTGTTTGGGCTCATGAGAGGAGTAGAAAAACATCAAAAATTTCAGTCCTGCATGATTCTACCAAGAAATGTGTGTTCATTGAAACAGCTGGTTTTTGATAGTTTGGGCCCTATTGAATAATGAATGTTTTGAATTTTCTCCAAAAGTAAAGTAGTTGCAAACTCATCCTTTTAGAAACTTGTTTGGGCTGTTGAGAGGAGTAAAAAACCATCAAAAATTTCAATCCTGCATGATTCTACCAAGAAATGTGATTCTTCATTCAAAACGCTGGTTTTTGCTATTGGGCTCTATTGAATAATGAATGTTTTGAATTTTCTCCAAAAGTAAAGTAGTTGCAAACTCATGCTTTTAGAGACTTGTTTGGGCTCATGAGAGGAGTAGAAAAACATCAAAAATTTCAGTCCTGCATGATTCTACCAAGAAATGTGTGTTCATTCAAACCGCTGGTTTTTGATAGTTTGGGCCCCATTGAATAATGAATGTTTTCAATTTTCTCCAAAAGTAAAGTAGTTGCAAACTCATCCTTTTAGAAACTTGTTTGGGCTGTTGAGAGGAGTAAAAAACCATCAAAAATTTCAATCCTGCATGATTCTACCAAGAAATGTGATTCTTCATTCAAAACGCTGGTTTTTGCTATTGGGCTCTATTGAATAATGAATGTTTTGAATTTTCTCCAAAAGTAAAGTAGTTGCAAACTCATGCTTTTAGAGACTTGTTTGGGCTCATGAGAGGAGTAGAAAAACATCAAAAATTTCAGTCCTGCATGATTCTACCAAGAAATGTGTGTTCATTCAAACCGCTGGTTTTTGATAGTTTGGGCCCTATTGAATAATGAATGTTTTGAATTTTCTCCAAAAGTAAAGTAGTTGCAAACTCATCCTTTTAGATACTTGTTTGGGCTGTTGAGAGGAGTAAAAAACCATCAAAAATTTCAATCCTGCATGATTCTACCAAGAAATGTGATTCTTCATTCAAAACCTGATTTTTGCTATTGGGCTCTATTGAATAATGAATGTTTTGAATTTTCTCCAAAAGTAAAGTAGTTGCAAACTCATGCTTTTAGAGACTTGTTTGGGCTCATGAGAGGAGTAGAAAAACATCAAAAATTTCAGTCCTGCATGATTCTACCAAGAAATGTGTGTTCATTGAAACCGCTGGTTTTTGATAGTTTGGGCCCTATTGAATAATGAATGTTTTGAATTTTCTCCAAAAGTAAAGTAGTTGCAATCTCATCCTTTTAGAAACTTGTTTGGGCTGTTGAGAGGAGTAAAAAACCATCAAAAATTTCAATCCTGCATGATTCTACCAAGAAATGTGATTCTTCATTCAAAATCTGATTTTTGCTATTGGGCGCTATTGAATAATGAATGTTTTGAATTTTCTCCAAAAGTAAAGTAGTTGCAAACTCATGCTTTTAGAGACTTGTTTGGGCTCATGAGAGGAGTAGAAAAACATCAAAAATTTCAGTCCTGCACGATTCTACCAAGAAATGTGTGTTCATTGAAACCGCTGGTTTTTGATAGTTTGGGCCCTATTGAATAATGAATGTTTTGAATTTTCTCCAAAAGTAAAGTAGTTGCAAACTCATGCTTTTAGAGACTTGTTTGGGCTCATGAGAGGAGTAGAAAAACATCAAAAATTTCAGTCCTGCATGATTCTACCAAGAAATGTGTGTTCATTGAAACCGCTGGTTTTTGATAGTTTGGGCCCTATTGAATAATGAATGTTTTGAATTTTCTCCAAAAGTAAAGTAGTTGCAAACTCATCCTTTTAGAAACTTGTTTGGGCTGTTGAGAGGAGTAAAAAACCATCAAAAATTTCAATCCTGCATGATTTTACCAAGAAATGTGATTCTTCATTCAAAACCTGATTTTTGCTATTGGGCTCTATTGAATAGTGAATGTTTTGAATTTTCTCCAAAAGTAAAGTAGTTGCAAACTCATGCTTTTAGAAACTTGTTTGGGCTCATGAGAGGAGTAGAAAAACATCAAAAATTTCAGTCCTGCATGATTCTACCAAGAAATGTGTGTTCATTGAAACCGCTGGTTTTTGATAGTTTGGGCCCTATTGAATAATGAATGTTTTGAATTTTCTCCAAAAGTAAAGTAGTTACAAACTCATCCTTTTAGAAACTTGTTTGGGCTGTTGAGACGAGTAAAAAACCATCAAAAATTTCAATCCTGCATGATTTTACCAAGAAATGTGATTCTTCATTCAAAACCTGATTTTTGCTATTGGGCTCTATTGAATAATGAATGTTTTGAATTTTCTCCAAAAGTAAAGTAGTTGCAAACTCATGCTTTTAGAGAATTGTTTGGGCTCATGAGAGGAGTAGAAAAACATCAAAAATTTCAGTCCTGCATGATTCTACCAAGAAATGTGTGTTCATTGAAACCGCTGGTTTTTGATAGTTTGGGCCCTATTGAATAATGAATGTTTTGAATTTTCTCCAAAAGTAAAGTAGTTGCAAACTCATCCTTTTAGAAACTTGTTTGGGCTGTTGAGAGGAGTAAAAAACCATCAAAAATTTCAATCCTGCATGATTCTACCAAGAAATGTGATTCTTCATTCAAAACCTGATTTTTGCTATTGGGCTCTATTGAATAATGAATGTTTTGAATTTTCTCCAAAAGTAAAGTAGTTGCAAACTCATCCTTTTAGAGACTTGTTTGGGCTCAGGAGAGGAGTAGAAAAACATAAAAAATTTCAGTCCTGCATGATTCTACCAAGAAATGTGTGTTCATTCAAACCGCTGGTTTTTGATAGTTTGGGCCCTATTGAATAATGAATGTTTTGAATTTTCTCCAAAAGTAAAGCAGTTGCAAACTCATCCTTTTAGAAACTTGTTTGGGCTGTAGAGAGGAGTAAAAAACCATCAAAAATTTCAATCCTGCATGATTCTACCAAGAAATGTGATTCTTCATTCAAAACCTGATTTTTGCTATTGGGCTCTATTGAATAATGAATGTTTTGAATTTTCTCCAAAAGTAAAGTAGTTGCAAACTCATGCTTTTAGAGACTTGTTTGGGCTCATGAGAGGAGTAGAAAAACATCAAAAATTTCAGTCCTGCATGATTCTACCAAGAAATGTGTGTTCATTGAAACCGCTGGTTTTTGATAGTTTGGGCCCTATTGAATAATGAATGTTTTGAATTTTCTCCAAAAGTAAAGTAGTTGCAAACTCATCCTTTTAGAAACTTGTTTGGGCTGTTGAGAGGAGTAAAAAACCATCAAAAATTTCAATCCTGCATGATTCTACCAAGAAATGTGATTCTTCATTCAAAACCTGATTTTTGCTATTGGGCGCTATTGAATAATGAATGTTTTGAATTTTCTCCAAAAGTAAAGTAGTTGCAAACTCATGCTTTTAGAGACTTGTTTGGGCTCATGAGAGGAGTAGAAAAACATCAAAAATTTCAGTCCTGCACGATTCTACCAAGAAATGTGTGTTCATTGAAACCGCTGGTTTTTGATAGTTTGGGCCCTATTGAATAATGAATGTTTTGAATTTTCTCCAAAAGTAAAGTAGTTGCAAACTCATGCTTTTAGAGACTTGTTTGGGCTCATGAGAGGAGTAGAAAAACATCAAAAATTTCAGCCCTGCATGATTCTACCAAGAAATGTGTGTTCATTGAAACCGCTGTTTTTTGATAGTTTGGGCCCTATTGAATAATGAATGTTTTGAATTTTCTCCAAAAGTAAAGTAGTTGCAAACTCATCCTTTTAGAAACTTGTTTGGGCTGTTGAGAGGAGTAAAAAACCATCAAAAATTTCAATCCTGCATGATTTTACCAAGAAATGTGATTCTTCATTCAAAACCTGATTTTTGCTATTGGGCTCTACTGAATAGTGAATGTTTTGAATTTTCTCCAAAAGTAAAGTAGTTGCAAACTCATGCTTTTAGAAACTTGTTTGGGCTCATGAGAGGAGTAGAAAAACATCAAAAATTTCAATCCTGCATGATTCTACCAAGAAATGTGTGTTCATTGAAACCGCTGGTTTTTGATAGTTTGGGCCCTATTGAATAATGAATGTTTTGAATTTTCTCCAAAAGTAAAGTAGTTACAAACTCATCCTTTTAGAAACTTGTTTGGGCTGTTGAGAGGAGTAAAAAACCATCAAAAATTTCAATCCTGCATGATTTTACCAAGAAATGTGATTCTTCATTCAAAACCTGATTTTTGCTATTGGGCTCTATTGAATAATGAATGTTTTGAATTTTCTCCAAAAGTAAAGTAGTTGCAAACTCATGCTTTTAGAGACTTGTTTGGGCTCATGAGAGGAGTAGAAAAACATCAAAAATTTCAGTCCTGCATGATTCTACCAAGAAATGTGTGTTCATTGAAACCGCTGGTTTTTGATAGTTTGGGCCCTATTGAATAATGAATGTTTTGAATTTTCTCCAAAAGTAAAGTAGTTGCAAACTCATCCTTTTAGAAACTTGTTTGGGCTGTTGAGAGGAGTAAAAAACCATCAAAAATTTCAATCCTGCATGATTCTACCAAGAAATGTGATTCTTCATTCAAAACCTGATTTTTGCTATTGGGCTCTATTGAATAATGAATGTTTTGAATTTTCTCCAAAAGTAAAGTAGTTGCAAACTCATCCTTTTAGAGACTTGTTTGGGCTCATGAGAGGAGTAGAAAAACATCAAAAATTTCAGTCCTGCATGATTCTACCAAGAAATGTGTGTTCATTCAAACAGCTGGTTTTTGATAGTTTGGGCCCTATTGAATAATGAATGTTTTGAATTTTCTCCAAAAGTAAAGCAGTTGCAAACTCATCCTTTTAGAAACTTGTTTGGGCTGTAGAGAGGAGTAAAAAACCATCAAAAATTTCAATCCTGCATGATTCTACCAAGAAATGTGATTCTTCATTCAAAACCTGATTTTTGCTATTGGGCTCTATTGAATAATGAATGTTTTGAATTTTCTCCAAAAGTAAAGTAGTTGCAAACTCATGCTTTTAGAGACTTGTTTGGGCTCATGAGAGGAGTAGAAAAACATCAAAAATTTCAGTCCTGCATAATTCTACCAAGAAATGTGTGTTCATTGAAACCGCTGGTTTTTGATAGTTTGGGCCCTATTGAATAATGAATGTTTTGAATTTTCTCCAAAAGTAAAGTACTTGCAAACTCATCCTTTTAGAAACTTGTTAGGGCTGTTGAGAGGAGTAAAAAACCATCAAAAATTTCAATCCTGCATGATTCTACCAAGAAATGTGATTCTTCATTCAAAACGCTGGTTTTTGCTATTGGGCTCTATTGAATAATGAATGTTTTGAATTTTCTCCAAAAGTAAAGTAGTTGCAAACTCTTCCTTTTAGAGACTTGTTTGGGCTCATGAGAGGAGTAGAAAAACATCAAAAATTTCAGTCCTGCACGATTCTACCAAGAAATGTGTGTTCATTCAAACCGCTGTTTTTTGATATTTTTTGCCCTATTGAATAATGAATGTTTTGAATTTTCTCCAAAAGTAAAGTAGTTGCAAACTCATCCTTTTAGAAACTTGTTTGGGCTGTTGAGAGGAGTAAAAACCATCAAAAATTTCAATCCTGCATGATTCTACCAAGAAATGTGATTCTTCATTCAAAACCTGATTTTTGCTATTGGGCTCTATTGAATAATGAATGTTTTGAATTTTCTTCAAAAGTAAAGTAGTTGCAAACTCATGCTTTTAGAGACTTGTTTGGGCTCATGAGAGGAGTAGAAAAACATCAAAAATTTCAGTCCTGCATGATTCTACCAAGAAATGTGTGTTCATTGAAACCGCTGGTTTTTGATAGTTTGGGCCCTATTGAATAATGAATGTTTTGAATTTTCTCCAAAAGTAAAGTAGTTGCAAACTCATCCTTTTAGAAACTTGTTTGGGCTGTTGAGAGGAGTAAAAAACTATCAAAAATTTCAATCCTGCATGATTTTACCAAGAAATGTGATTCTTAATTCAAAACCTGATTTTTGCTATTGGGCTCTATTGAATAGTGAATGTTTTGAATTTTCTCCAAAAGTAAAGTAGTTGCAAACTCATGCTTTTAGAGACTTGTTTGGGCTCATGAGAGGAGTAGAAAAACATCAAAAATTTCAGTCCTGCATGATTCTACCAAGAAATGTGTGTTCATTGAAACCGCTGGTTTTTGATAGTTTGGGCCCTATTGAATAATGAATGTTTTGAATTTTCTCCAAAAGTAAAGTAGTTGCAAACTCATCCTTTTAGAAACTTGTTTGGGCTGTTGAGAGGAGAAAAAAACCATCAAAAATTTCAATCCTGCATGATTCTACCAAGAAATGTGATTCTTCATTCAAAACCTGATTTTTGCTATTTGGCTCTATTGAATAATGAATGTTTTGAATTTTCTCCAAAAGTAAAGTAGTTGCAAACTCATGCTTTTAGAGACTTGTTTGGGCTCATGAGAGGAGTAGAAAAACATCAAAAATTTCAGTCCTGCATGATTCTACCAAGAAATGTGTGTTCATTGAAACCGCTGGTTTTTGATAGTTTGGGCCCTATTGAATAATGAATGTTTTGAATTTTCTCCAAAAGTAAAGTAGTTGCAAACTCATCCTTTTAGAAACTTGTTTGGGCTGTTGAGAGGAGTAAAAAACCATCAAAAATTTCAATCCTGCATGATTTTACAAAGAAATGTGATTCTTCATTCAAAACCTGATTTTTGCTATTGGGCTCTATTGAATAATGAATGTTTTGAATTTTCTCCAAAAGTAAAGTAGTTGCAAACTCATCCTTTTAGAAACTTGTTTGGGCTGTTGAGAGGAGTAAAAAACCATCAAAAATTTCAATCCTGCATGATTTTACCAAGAAATGTGATTCTTCATTCAAAACCTGATTTTTGCTATTGGGCACTATTGAATAATGAATGTTTTGAATTTTCTCCAAAAGTAAAGTAGTTGCAAACTCATGCTTTTAGAGACTTGTTTGGGCTCATGAGAGGAGTAGAAAAACATCAAAAATTTCAGTCCTGCATGATTCTACCAAGAAATGTGTGTTCATTGAAACCGCTGGTTTTTGATAGTTTGGGCCCTATTGAATAATGAATGTTTTGAATTTTCTCCAAAAGTAAAGTAGTTGCAAACTCATCCTTTTAGAAACTTGTTTGGGCTGTTGAGAGGAGTAAAAAACCATCAAAAATTTCAATCCTGCATGATTCTACCAAGAAATGTGAATCTTCATTCAAAACCTGATTTTTGCTATTGGGCTCTATTGAATAATGAATGTTTTGAATTTTCTCCAAAAGTAAAGTAGTTGCAAACTCATGCTTTTAGAGACTTGTTTGGGCTCATGAGAGGAATAGAAAGACATCAAAAATTTCATTCCTGCATGATTCTACCAAGAAATGTGTGTTCATTGAAACCGCTGGTTTTTGATAGTTTGGGCCCTATTGAATAATGAATGTTTTGAATTTTCTCCAAAAGTAAAGTAGTTGCAAACTCATCCTTTTAGAAACTTGTTTGGGCTGTTGAGAGGAGTAAAAAACCATCAAAAATTTCAATCCTGCATGATTCTACCAAGAAATGTGATTCTTCATTCAAAACCTGATTTTTGCTATTGGGCTCTATTGAATAATGAATGTTTTGAATTTTCTCCAAAAGTAAAGTAGTTGCAAACTCATGCTTTTAGAGACTTGTTTGGGCTCATGAGAGGAGTAGAAAAACATCAAAAATTTCAGTCCTGCATGATTCTACCAAGAAATGTGTGTTCATTGAAACAGCTGGTTTTTGATAGTTTGGGCCCTATTGAATAATGAATGTTTTGAATTTTCTCCAAAAGTAAAGTAGTTGCAAACTCATCCTTTTAGAAACTTGTTTGGGCTGTTGAGAGGAGTAAAAAACCATCAAAAATTTCAATCCTGCATGATTCTACCAAGAAATGTGATTCTTCATTCAAAACGCTGGTTTTTGCTATTGGGCTCTATTGAATAATGAATGTTTTGAATTTTCTCCAAAAGTAAAGTAGTTGCAAACTCATGCTTTTAGAGACTTGTTTGGGCTCATGAGAGGAGTAGAAAAACATCAAAAATTTCAGTCCTGCATGATTCTACCAAGAAATGTGTGTTCATTCAAACCGCTGGTTTTTGATAGTTTGGGCCCCATTGAATAATGAATGTTTTCAATTTTCTCCAAAAGTAAAGTAGTTGCAAACTCATCCTTTTAGAAACTTGTTTGGGCTGTTGAGAGGAGTAAAAAACCATCAAAAATTTCAATCCTGCATGATTCTACCAAGAAATGTGATTCTTCATTCAAAACCTGATTTTTGCTATTGGTCGCTATTGAATAATGAATGTTTTGAATTTTCTCCAAAAGTAAAGTAGTTGCAAACTCATGCTTTTAGAGACTTGTTTGGGCTCATGAGAGGAGTAGAAAAACATCAAAAATTTCAGTCCTGCACGATTCTACCAAGAAATGTGTGTTCATTGAAACCGCTGGTTTTTGATAGTTTGGGCCCTATTGAATAATGAATGTTTTGAATTTTCTCCAAAAGTAAAGTAGTTGCAAACTCATGCTTTTAGAGACTTGTTTGGGCTCATGAGAGGAGTAGAAAAACATCAAAAATTTCAGTCCTGCATGATTCTACCAAGAAATGTGTGTTCATTGAAACCGCTGGTTTTTGATAGTTTGGGCCCTATTGAATAATGAATGTTTTGAATTTTCTCCAAAAGTAAAGTAGTTGCAAACTCATCCTTTTAGAAACTTGTTTGGGCTGTTGAGAGGAGTAAAAAACCATCAAAAATTTCAATCCTGCATGATTTTACCAAGAAATGTGATTCTTCATTCAAAACCTGATTTTTGCTATTGGGCTCTATTGAATAGTGAATGTTTTGAATTTTCTCCAAAAGTAAAGTAGTTGCAAACTCATGCTTTTAGAAACTTGTTTGGGCTCATGAGAGGAGTAGAAAAACATCAAAAATTTCAGTCCTGCATGATTCTACCAAGAAATGTGTGTTCATTGAAACCGCTGGTTTTTGATAGTTTGGGCCCTATTGAATAATGAATGTTTTGAATTTTCTCCAAAAGTAAAGTAGTTACAATCTCATCCTTTTAGAAACTTGTTTGGGCTGTTGAGACAAGTAAAAAACCATCAAAAATTTCAATCCTGCATGATTTTACCAAGAAATGTGATTCTTCATTCAAAACCTGATTTTTGCTATTGGGCTCTATTGAATAATGAATGTTTTGAATTTTCTCCAAAAGTAAAGTAGTTGCAAACTCATGCTTTTAGAGACTAGTTTGGGCTCATGAGAGGAGTAGAAAAACATCAAAAATTTCAGTCCTGCATGATTCTACCAAGAAATGTGTGTTCATTGAAACCGCTGGTTTTTGATAGTTTGGGCCCTATTGAATAATGAATGTTTTGAATTTTCTCCAAAAGTAAAGTAGTTGCAAACTCATCCTTTTAGAAACTTGTTTGGGCTGTTGAGAGGAGTAAAAAACCATCAAAATTTCAATCCTGCATGATTCTACCAAGAAATGTGATTCTTCATTCAAAACCTGATTTTTGCTATTGGGCTCTATTGAATAATGAATGTTTTGAATTTTCTCCAAAAGTAAAGTAGTTGCAAACTCATCCTTTTAGAGACTTGTTTGGGCTAAGGAGAGGAGTAGAAAAACATCAAAAATTTCAGTCCTGCATGATTCTACCAAGAAATGTGTGTTCATTCAAACCGCTGGTTTTTGATAGTTTGGGCCCTATTGAATAATGAATGTTTTGAATTTTCTCCAAAAGTAAAGCAGTTGCAAACTCATCCTTTTAGAAACTTGTTTGGGCTGTAGAGAGGAGTAAAAAACCATCAAAAATTTCAATCCTGCATGATTCTACCAAGAAATATGATTCTTCATTCAAAACCTGATTTTTGCTATTGGGCTCTATTGAATAATGAATGTTTTGAATTTTCTCCAAAAGTAAAGTAGTTGCAAACTCATGCTTTTAGAGACTTGTTTGGGCTCATGAGAGGAGTAGAAAAACATCAAAAATTTCAGTCCTGCATGATTCTACCAAGAAATGTGTGTTCATTGAAACCTCTGGTTTTTGATAGTTTGGGCCCTATTGAATAATGAATGTTTTGAATTTTCTCCAAAAGTAAAGTAGTTGCAAACTCATCCTTTTAGAAACTTGTTAGGGCTGTTGAGAGGAGTAAAAAACCATCAAAAATTTCAATCCTGCATGATTCTACCAAGAAATGTGATTCTTCATTCAAAACGCTGGTTTTTGCTATTGGGCTCTATTGAATAATGAATGTTTTGAATTTTCTCCAAAAGTAAAGTAGTTGCAAACTCATCCTTTTAGAGACTTGTTTGGGCTCATGAGAGGAGTAGAAAAACATCAAAAATTTCAGTCCTGCACGATTCTACCAAGAAATGTGTGTTCATTCAAACCGCTGGTTTTTGATATTTTGGGCCCTATTGAATAATGAATGTTTTGAATTTTCTCCAAAAGTAAAGTAGTTGCAAACTCATCCTTTTAGAAACTTGTTTGGGCTGTTGAGAGGAGTAAAAAACCATCAAAAATTTCAATCCTGCATGATTCTACCAAGAAATGTGATTCTTCATTCAAAACCTGATTTTTGCTATTGGGCTCTATTGAATAATGAATGTTTTGAATTTTCTCCAAAAGTAAAGTAGTTGCAAACTCATGCTTTTAGAGACTTGTTTGGGCTCATGAGAGGAGTAGAAAAACATCTAAAATTTCAGTCCTGCATGATTCTACCTTGAAATGTGTGTTCATTGAAACCGCTGGTTTTTGATAGTTTGGGCCCTATTGAATAATGAATGTTTTGAATTTTCTCCAAAAGTAAAGTAGTTGCAAACTCATCCTTTTAGAAACTTGTTTGGGCTGTTGAGAGGAGTAAAAAACCATCAAAAATTTCAATCCTGCATGATTTTACAAAGAAATGTGATTCTTCATTCAAAACCTGATTTTTGCTATTGGGCTCTATTGAATAATGAATGTTTTGAATTTTCTCCAAAAGTAAAGTAGTTGCAAACTCATCCTTTTAGAAACTTGTTTGGGCTGTTGAGAGGAGTAAAAAACCATCAAAAATTTCAATCCTGCATGATTTTACTAAGAAATGTGATTCTTCATTCAAAACCTGATTTTTGCTATTGGGCTCTATTGAATAATGAATGTTTTGAATTTTCTCCAAAAGTAAAGTAGTTGCAAACTCATGCTTTTAGAGACTTGTTTGGGCTCATGAGAGGAGTAGAAAAACATCAAAAATTTCAGTCCTGCATGATTCTACCAAGAAATGTGTGTTCATTCAAACCGCTGGTTTTTGATAGTTTGGGCCCTATTGAATAATGAATGTTTTGAATTTTCTCCAAAAGTAAAGTAGTTGCAAACTCATCCTTTTAGAAACTTGTTTGGGCTGTTGAGAGGAGTAAAAAACCATCAAAAATTTCAATCCTGCATGATTCTACCAAGAAATGTGAATCTTCATTCAAAACCTGATTTTTGCTATTGGGCTCTATTGAATAATGAATGTTTTGAATTTTCTCCAAAAGTAAAGTAGTTGCAAACTCATGCTTTTAGAGACTTGTTTGGGCTCATGAGAGGAGTAGAAAGACATCAAAAATTTCAGTCCTGCATGATTCTACCAAGAAATGTGTGTTCATTGAAACCGCTGGTTTTTGATAGTTTGGGCCCTATTGAATAATGAATGTTTTGAATTTTCTCCAAAAGTAAAGTAGTTGCAAACTCATCCTTTTAGAAACTTGTTTGGGCTGTTGAGAGGAGTAAAAAACCATCAAAAATTTCAATCCTGCATGATTCTACCAAGAAATGTGATTCTTCATTCAAAACGCTGGTTTTTGCTATTGGGCTCTATTGAATAATGAATGTTTTGAATTTTCTCCAAAAGTAAAGTAGTTGCAAACTCATCCTTTTAGAGACTTGCTTGGGCTCATGAGAGGAGTAGAAAAACATCAAAAATTTCAGTCCTGCACGATTCTACCAAGAAATGTGTGTTCATTCAAACCGCTGTTTTTTGATATTTTGGGCCCTATTGAATAATGAATGTTTTGAATTTTCTCCAAAAGTAAAGTAGTTGCAAACTCATCCTTTTAGAAACTTGTTTGGGCTGTTGAGAGGAGTAAAAAACCATCAAAAATTTCAATCCTGCATGATTCTACCAAGAAATGTGAATCTTCATTCAAAACCTGATTTTTGCTATTGGGCTCTATTGAATAATGAATGTTTTGAATTTTCTCCAAAAGTAAAGTAGTTGCAAACTCATGCTTTTAGAGACTTGTTTGGGCTCATGAGAGGAGTAGAAAGACATCAAAAATTTCAGTCCTGCATGATTCTACCAAGAAATGTGTGTTCATTGAAACCGCTGGTTTTTGATAGTTTGGGCCCTATTGAATAATGAATGTTTTGAATTTTCTCCAAAAGTAAAGTAGTTGCAAACTCATCCTTTTAGAAACTTGTTTGGGCTGTTGAGAGGAGTAAAAAACCATCAAAAATTTCAATACTGCATGATTCTACCAAGAAATGTGATTCTTCATTCAAAACGCTGGTTTTTGCTATTGGGCTCTATTGAATAATGAATGTTTTGAATTTTCTCCAAAAGTAAAGTAGTTGCAAACTCATCCTTTTAGAGACTTGCTTGGGCTCATGAGAGGAGTAGAAAAACATCAAAAATTTCAGTCCTGCACGATTCTACCAAGAAATGTGTGTTCATTCAAACCGCTGTTTTTTGATATTTTGGGCCCTATTGAATAATGAATGTTTTGAATTTTCTCCAAAAGTAAAGTAGTTGCAAACTCATCCTTTTAGAAACTTGTTTGGGCTGTTGAGAGGAGTAAAAAACCATCAAAAATTTCAATCCTGCATGATTCTACCAAGAAATGTGATTCTTCATTCAAAACCTGATTTTTGCTATTGGGCTCTATTGAATAATGAATGTTTTGAATTTTCTCCAAAAGTAAAGTAGTTGCAAACTCATGCTTTTAGAGACTTATTTGGGCTCATGAGAGGAGTAGAAAAACATCAAAAATTTCAGTCCTGCATGATTCTACCAAGAAATGTGTGTTCATTGAAACCGCTGGTTTTTGATAGTTTGGGCCCTATTGAATAATGAATGTTTTGAATTTTCTCCAAAAGTAAAGTAGTTGCAAACTCATCCTTTTAGAAACTTGTTTGGGCTGTTGAGAGGAGTAAAAAACCATCAAAAATTTCAATCCTGCATGATTTTACAAAGAAATGTGATTCTTCATTCAAAACCTGATTTTTGCTATTGGGCTCTATTGAATAATGAATGTTTTGAATTTTCTCCAAAAGTAAAGTAGTTGCAAACTCATCCTTTTAGAAACTTGTTTGGGCTGTTGAGAGGAGTAAAAAACCATCAAAAATTTCAATCCTGCATGATTTTACTAAGAAATGTGATTCTTCATTCAAAACCTGATTTTTGCTATTGGGCTCTATTGAATAATGAATGTTTTGAATTTTCTCCAAAAGTAAAGTAGTTGCAAACTCATGCTTTTAGAGACTTGTTTGGGCTCATGAGAGGAGTAGAAAAACATCAAAAATTTCAGTCCTGCATGATTCTACCAAGAAATGTGTGTTCATTGAAACCGCTGGTTTTTGATAGTTTGGGCCCTATTGAATAATGAATGTTTTGAATTTTCTCCAAAAGTAAAGTAGTTGCAAACTCATCCTTTTAGAAACTTGTTTGGGCTGTTGAGAGGAGTAAAAAACCATCAAAAATTTCAATCCTGCATGATTCTACCAAGAAATGTGAATCTTCATTCAAAACCTGATTTTTGCTATTGGGCTCTATTGAATAATGAATGTTTTGAATTTTCTCCAAAAGTAAAGTAGTTGCAAACTCATGCTTTTAGAGACTTGTTTGGGCTCATGAGAGGAGTAGAAAGACATCAAAAATTTCAGTCCTGCACGATTCTACCAAGAAATGTGTGTTCATTCAAACCGCTGTTTTTTGATATTTTGGGCCCTATTGAATAATGAATGTTTTGAATTTTCTCCAAAAGTAAAGTAGTTGCAAACTCATCCTTTTAGAAACTTGTTTGGGCTGTTGAGAGGAGTAAAAAACCATCAAAAATTTCAATCCTGCATGATTCTACCAAGAAATGTGATTCTTCATTCAAAACCTGATTTTTGCTATTGGGCTCTATTGAATAATGAATGTTTTGAATTTTCTCCAAAAGTAAAGTAGTTGCAAACTCATGCTTTTAGAGACTTGTTTGGGCTCATGAGAGGAGTAGAAAAACATCAAAAATTTCAGTCCTGCATGATTCTACCAAGAAATGTGTGTTCATTGAAACCGCTGGTTTTTGATAGTTTGGGCCCTATTGAATAATGAATGTTTTGAATTTTCTCCAAAAGTAAAGTAGTTGCAAACTCATCCTTTTAGAAACTTGTTTGGGCTGTTGAGAGGAGTAAAAAACCATCGAAAATTTCAATCCTGCATGATTTTACAAAGAAATGTGATTCTTCATTCAAAACCTGATTTTTGCTATTGGGCTCTATTGAATAATGAATGTTTTGAATTTTCTCCAAAAGTAAAGTAGTTGCAAACTCATCCTTTTAGAAACTTGTTTGGGCTGTTGAGAGGAGTAAAAAACCATCAAAAATTTCAATCCTGCATGATTTTACTAAGAAATGTGATTCTTCATTCAAAACCTGATTTTTGCTATTGGGCTCTATTGAATAATGAATGTTTTGAATTTTCTCCAAAAGTAAAGTAGTTGCAAACTCATGCTTTTAGAGACTTGTTTGGGCTCATGAGAGGAGTAGAAAAACATCAAAAATTTCAGTCCTGCATGATTCTACCAAGAAATGTGTGTTCATTGAAACCGCTGGTTTTTGATAGTTTGGGCCCTATTGAATAATGAATGTTTTGAATTTTCTCCAAAAGTAAAGTAGTTGCAAACTCATCCTTTTAGAAACTTGTTTGGGCTGTTGAGAGGAGTAAAAAACCATCAAAAATTTCAATCCTGCATGATTCTACCAAGAAATGTGATTCTTCATTCAAAACGCTGGTTTTTGCTATTGGGCTCTATTGAATAATGAATGTTTTGAATTTTCTCCAAAAGTAAAGTAGTTGCAAACTCATCCTTTTAGAGACTTGCTTGGGCTCATGAGAGGAGTAGAAAAACATCAAAAATTTCAGTCCTGCACGATTCTACCAAGAAATGTGTGTTCATTCAAACCGCTGTTTTTTGATATTTTGGGCCCTATTGAATAATGAATGTTTTGAATTTTCTCCAAAAGTAAAGTAGTTGCAAACTCATCCTTTTAGAAACTTGTTTGGGCTGTTGAGAGGAGTAAAAAACCATCAAAAATTTCAATCCTGCATGATTCTACCAAGAAATGTGATTCTTCATTCAAAACCTGATTTTTGCTATTGGGCTCTATTGAATAATGAATGTTTTGAATTTTCTCCAAAAGTAAAGTAGTTGCAAACTCATGCTTTTAGAGACTTGTTTGGGCTCATGAGAGGAGTAGAAAAACATCAAAAATTTCAGTCCTGCATGATTCTACCAAGAAATGTGTGTTCATTGAAACCGCTGGTTTTTGATAGTTTGGGCCCTATTGAATAATGAATGTTTTGAATTTTCTCCAAAAGTAAAGTAGTTGCAAACTCATCCTTTTAGAAACTTGTTTGGGCTGTTGAGAGGAGTAAAAAACCATCAAAAATTTCAATCCTGCATGATTTTACAAAGAAATGTGATTCTTCATTCAAAACCTGATTTTTGCTATTGGGCTCTATTGAATAATGAATGTTTTGAATTTTCTCCAAAAGTAAAGTAGTTGCAAACTCATCCTTTTAGAAACTTGTTTGGGCTGTTGAGAGGAGTAAAAAACCATCAAAAATTTCAATCCTGCATGATTTTACTAAGAAATGTGATTCTTCATTCAAAACCTGATTTTTGCTATTGGGCTCTATTGAATAATGAATGTTTTGAATTTTCTCCAAAAGTAAAGTAGTTGCAAACTCATGCTTTTAGAGACTTGTTTGGGCTCATGAGAGGAGTAGAAAAACATCAAAAATTTCAGTCCTGCATGATTCTACCAAGAAATGTGTGTTCATTGAAACCGCTGGTTTTTGATAGTTTGGGCCCTATTGAATAATGAATGTTTTGAATTTTCTCCAAAAGTAAAGTAGTTGCAAACTCATCCTTTTAGAAACTTGTTTGGGCTGTTGAGAGGAGTAAAAAACCATCAAAAATTTCAATCCTGCATGATTCTACCATGAAATGTGATTCTTCATTCAAAACCTGATTTTTGCTATTGGGCTCTATTGAATAATGAATGTTTTGAATTTTCTCCAAAAGTAAAGTAGTTGCAAACTCATGCTTTTAGAGACTTGTTTGGGCTCATGAGAGGAGTAGAAAAAAATCAAAAATTTCAGTCCTGCACGATTCTACCAAGAAATGTGTGTTCATTCAAACCGCTGGTTTTTGATATTTTGGGCCCTATTGAATAATGAATGTTTTGAATTTTCTCCAAAAGTAAAGTAGTTGCAAACTCATCCTTTTAGAAACTTGTTTGGGCTGTTGAGAGGAGTATAAAACCATCAAAAATTTCAATCCTGCATGATTCTACCAAGAAATGTGATTCTTCATTCAAAACCTGATTTTTGCTATTGGGCTCTATTGAATAATGAATGTTTTGAATTTTCTCCAAAAGTAAAGTAGTTGCAAACTCAAGCTTTTAGAGACTTGTTTGGGCTCATGAGAGGAGTAGGAAAACATCAAAAATTTCAGTCCTGCATGATTCTACCAAGAAATGTGTGTTCATTGAAACCGCTGGTTTTTGATAGTTTGGGCCCTATTGAATAATGAATGTTTTGAATTTTCTCCAAAAGTAAAGTAGTTGCAAACTTATCCTTTTAGAAACTTGTTTGGGCTGTTGAGAGGAGTAAAAAACCATCAAAAATTTCAATCCTGCATGATTCTACCAAGAAATGTGATTCTTCATTCAAAACGCTGGTTTTTGCTATTGGGCTCTATTGAATAATGAATGTTTTGAATTTTCTCCAAAAGTAAAGTAGTTGCAAACTCATCCTTTTAGAGACTTGTTTGGGCTCATGAGAGGAGTAGAAAAACATCAAAAGTTTCAGTCCTGCACGATTCTACCAAGAAATGTGTGTTCATTCAAACCGCTGGTTTTTGATATTTTGGCCCCTATTGAATAATGAATGTTTTGAATTTTCTCCAAAAGTAAAGTAGTTGCAAACTCATCCTTTTAGAAACTTGTTTGGGCTGTTGAGAGGAGTAAAAAACCATCAAAAATTTCAATCCTGCATGATTCTACCAAGAAATGTGATTCTTCATTCAAAACGCTGGTTTTTGCTATTGGGCTCTATTGAATAATGAATGTTTTGAATTTTCTCCAAAAGTAAAGTAGTTGCAAACTCATGCTTTTAGAGACTTGTTTGGGCTCATGAGAGGAGTAGAAAAACATCAAAAATTTCAGTCCTGCATGATTCTACCAAGAAATGTGTGTTCATTCAAACCGCTGGTTTTTGATAGTTTGGGCCCCATTGAATAATGAATGTTTTCAATTTTCTCCAAAAGTAAAGTAGTTGCAAACTCATCCTTTTAGAAACTTGTTTGGGCTGTTGAGAGGAGTAAAAAACCATCAAAAATTTCAATCCTGCATGATTCTACCAAGAAATGTGATTCTTCATTCAAAACGCTGGTTTTTGCTATTGGGCTCTATTGAATAATGAATGTTTTGAATTTTCTCCAAAAGTAAAGTAGTTGCAAACTCATCCTTTTAGAGACTTGTTTGGGCTCATGAGAGTAGAAAAACATCAAAAATTTCAGTCCTGCACGATTCTACCAAGAAATGTGTGTTCATTCAAACCGCTGTTTTTTGATATTTTGGGCCCTATTGAATAATGAATGTTTTGAATTTTCTCCAAAAGTAAAGTAGTTGCAAACTCATCCTTTTAGAAACTTGTTTGGGCTGTTGAGAGGAGTACAAAACCATCAAAAATTTCAATCCTGCATGATTCTACCAAGAAATGTGATTCTTCATTCAAAATCTGATTTTTGCTATTGGGCTCTATTGAATAATGAATGTTTTGAATTTTCTCCAAAAGTAAAGTAGTTGCAAACTCATGCTTTTAGAGACTTGTTTGGGCTCATGAGAGGAGTAGAAAAACATCAAAAATTTCAGTCCTGCATGATTCTACCAAGAAATGTGTGTTCATTCAAACCGCTGGTTTTTGATAGTTTGGGCCCTATTGAATAATGAATGTTTTGAATTTTCTCCAAAAGTAAAGTAGTTGCAAACTCATCCTTTTAGAAACTTGTTTGGGCTGTTGAGAGGAGTAAAAAACCATCAAAAATTTCAATCCTGCATGATTCTACCAAGAAATGTGATTCTTCATTCAAAACCTGATTTTTGCTATTGGGCTCTATTGAATAATGAATGTTTTGAATTTTCTCCAAAAGTAAAGTAGTTGCTTACTCATGCTTTTAGAGACTTGTTTGGGCTCATGAGAGGAGTAGAAAAACATCAAAAATTTCAGTCCTGCATGATTCTACCAAGAAATGTGTGTTCATTGAAACCGCTGGTTTTTGATAGTTTGGGCCCTATTGAATAATGAATGTTTTGAATTTTCTCCAAAAGTAAAGTAGTTGCAAACTCATCCTTTTAGAAACTTGTTTGGGCTGTTGAGAGGAGTAAAAAACCATCAAAAATTTCAATCCTGCATGATTCTACCAAGAAATGTGATTCTTCATTCAAAACCTGATTTTTGCTATTGGGCGCTATTGAATAATGAATGTTTTGAATTTTCTCCGAAAGTAAAGTAGTTGCAAACTCATGCTTTTAGAGACTTGTTTGGGCTCATGAGAGGAGTAGAAAAACATCAAAAATTTCAGTCCTGCACGATTCTACCAAGAAATGTGTGTTCATTGAAACCGCTGGTTTTTGATAGTTTGGGCCCTATTGAATAATGAATGTTTTGAATTTTCTCCAAAAGTAAAGTATTTGCAAACTCATGCTTTTAGAGACTTCTTTGGGCTCATGAGAGGAGTAGAAAAACATCAAAAATTTCAGTCCTGCATGATTCTACCAAGAAATGTGTGTTCATTCAAACCGCTGGTTTTTGATAGTTTGGGCCCTATTGAATAATGAATGTTTTGAATTTTCTCCAAAAGTAAAGTAGTTGCAAACTCATCCTTTTAGAAACTTGTTTGGGCTGTTGAGAGGAGTAAAAAACCATCAAAAATTTCAATCCTGCATGATTCTACCAAGAAATGTGATTCTTCATTCAAAACCTGATTTTTGCTATTGGGCTCTATTGAATAATGAATGTTTTGAATTTTCTCCAAAAGTAAAGTAGTTGCAAACTCATGCTTTTAGAGACTTGTTTGGGCTCATGAGAGGAGTAGAAAAACATCAAAAATTTCAGTCCTGCATGATTCTACCAAGAAATGTGTGTTCATTGAAACCGCTGGTTTTTGATAGTTTGGGCCCTATTGAATAATGAATGTTTTGAATTTTCTCCAAAAGTAAAGTAGTTGCAAACTCATCCTTTTAGAAACTTGTTTGGGCTGTTGAGAGGAGTAAAAAACCATCAAAAATTTCAATCCTGCATGATTCTACCAAGAAATGTGATTCTTCATTCAAAACCTGATTTTTGCTATTGGGCGCTATTGAATAATGAATGTTTTGAATTTTCTCCAAAAGTAAAGTAGTTGCAAACTCATGCTTTTAGAGACTTGTTTGGGCTCATGAGAGGAGTAGAAAAACATCAAAAATTTCAGTCCTGCACGATTCTACCAAGAAATGTGTGTTCATTGAAACCGCTGGTTTTTGATAGTTTGGGCCCTATTGAATAATGAATGTTTTGAATTTTCTCCAAAAGTAAAGTAGTTGCAAACTCATGCTTTTAGAGACTTGTTTGGGCTCATGAGAGGAGTAGAAAAACATCAAAAATTTCAGCCCTGCATGATTCTACCAAGAAATGTGTGTTCATTGAAACCGCTGGTTTTTGATAGTTTGGGCCCTATTGAATAATGAATGTTTTGAATTTTCTCCAAAAGTAAAGTAGTTGCAAACTCATCCTTTTAGAAACTTGTTTGGGCTGTTGAGAGGAGTAAAAAACCATCAAAAATTTCAATCCTGCATGATTTTACCAAGAAATGTGATTCTTCATTCAAAACCTGATTTTTGCTATTGGGCTCTATTGAATAGTGAATGTTTTGAATTTTCTCCAAAAGTAAAGTAGTTGCAAACTCATGCTTTTAGAAACTTGTTTGGGCTCATGAGAGGAGTAGAAAAACATCAAAAATTTCAGTCCTGCATGATTCTACCAAGAAATGTGTGTTCATTGAAACCGCTGGTTTTTGATAGTTTGGGCCCTATTGAATAATGAATGTTTTGAATTTTCTCCAAAAGTAAAGTAGTTACAAACTCATCCTTTTAGAAACTTGTTTGGGCTGTTGAGAGGAGTAAAAAACCATCAAAAATTTCAATCCTGCATGATTTTACCAAGAAATGTGATTCTTCATTCAAAACCTGATTTTTGCTATTGGGCTCTATTGAATAATGAATGTTTTGAATTTTCTCCAAAAGTAAAGTAGTTGCAAACTCATGCTTTTAGAGACTTGTTTGGGCTCATGAGAGGAGTAGAAAAACATCAAAAATTTCAGTCCTGCATGATTCTACCAAGAAATGTGTGTTCATTGAAACCGCTGGTTTTTGATAGTTTGGGCCCTATTGAATAATGAATGTTTTGAATTTTCTCCAAAAGTAAAGTAGTTGCAAACTCATCCTTTTAGAAACTTGTTTGGACTGTTGCGTGGAGTAAAAAACCATCAAAAATTTCAATCCTGCATGATTCTACCAAGAAATGTGATTCTTCATTCAAAACCTGATTTTTGCTATTGGGCTCTATTGAATAATGAATGTTTTGAATTTTCTCCAAAAGTAAAGTAGTTGCAAACTCATCCTTTTAGAGACTTGTTTGGGCTCATGAGAGGAGTAGAAAAACATCAAAAATTTCAGTCCTGCATGATTCTACCAAGAAATGTGTGTTCATTCAAACCGCTGGTTTTTGATAGTTTGGGCCCTATTGAATAATGAATGTTTTGAATTTTCTCCAAAAGTAAAGCAGTTGCAAACTCATCCTTTTAGAAACTTGTTTGGGCTGTAGAGAGGAGTAAAAAACCATCAAAAATTTCAATCCTGCATGATTCTAAAAAGAAATGTGATTCTTCATTCAAAACCTGATTTTTGCTATTGGGATCTATTGAATAATGAATGTTTTGAATTTTCTCCAAAATTAAAGTAGTTGCAAACGCATCCTTTTAGAAACTTGTTTGGGCTGTTGAGAGGAGTAAAAAACCATCAAAAATTTCAATCCTGCATGATTTTACAAAGAAATGTGATTCTTCATTCAAAACCTGATTTTTGCTATTGGGCTCTATTGAATAATGAATGTTTTGAATTTTCTCCAAAAGTAAAGTAGTTGCAAACTCATCCTTTTAGAAACTTGTTTGGGCTGTTGAGAGGAGTAAAAAACCATCAAAAATTTCAATCCTGCATGATTTTACCAAGAAATGTGATTCTTCATTCAAAACCTGATTTTTGCTATTGGGCTCTATTGAATAATGAATGTTTTGAATTTTCTCCAAAAGTAAAGTAGTTGCAAACTCATGCTTTTAGAGACTTGTTTGGGCTCATGAGAGGAGTAGAAAAACATCAAAAATTTCAGTCCTGCATGATTCTACCAAGAAATGTGTGTTCATTGAAACCGCTGGTTTTTGATAGTTTGGGCCCTATTGAATAATGAATGTTTTGAATTTTCTCCAAAAGTAAAGTAGTTGCAAACTCATCCTTTTAGAAACTTGTTTGGGCTGTTGAGAGGAGTAAAAAACCATCAAAAATTTCAATCCTGCATGATTCTACCAAGAAATGTGAATCTTCATTCAAAACCTGATTTTTGCTATTGGGCTCTATTGAATAATGAATGTTTTGAATTTTCTCCAAAAGTAAAGTAGTTGCAAACTCATGCTTTTAGAGACTTGTTTGGGCTCATGAGAGGAATAGAAAGACATCAAAAATTTCAGTCCTGCATGATTCTACCAAGAAATGTGTGTTCATTGAAACCGCTGGTTTTTGATAGTTTGGGCCCTATTGAATAATGAATGTTTTGAATTTTCTCCAAAAGTAAAGTAGTTGCAAACTCATCCTTTTAGAAACTTGTTTGGGCTGTTGAGAGGAGTAAAAAACCATCAAAAATTTCAATCCTGCATGATTTTACCAAGAAATGTGATTCTTCATTCAAAACCTGATTTTTGCTATTGGGCTCTATTGAATAATGAATGTTTTGAATTTTCTCCAAAAGTAAAGTAGTTGCAAACTCATGCTTTTAGAGACTTGTTTGGGCTCATGAGAGGAGTAGAAAAACATCAAAAATTTCAGTCCTGCACGATTCTACCAAGAAATGTGTGTTCATTGAAACCGCTGGTTTTTGATAGTTTGGGCCCTATTGAATAATGAATGTTTTGAATTTTCTCCAAAAGTAAAGTAGTTGCAAACTCATGCTTTTAGAGACTTGTTTGGGCTCATGAGAGGAGTAGAAAAACATCAAAAATTTCAGCCCTGCATGATTCTACCAAGAAATGTGTGTTCATTGAAACCGCTGGTTTTTGATAGTTTGGGCCCTATTGAATAATGAATGTTTTGAATTTTCTCCAAAAGTAAAGTAGTTGCAAACTCATCCTTTTAGAAACTTGTTTGGGCTGTTGAGAGGAGTAAAAAACCATCAAAAATTTCAATCCTGCATGATTTTACCAAGAAATGTGATTCTTCATTCAAAACCTGATTTTTGCTATTGGGCTCTATTGAATAGTGAATGTTTTGAATTTTCTCCAAAAGTAAAGTAGTTGCAAACTCATGCTTTTAGAAACTTGTTTGGGCTCATGAGAGGAGTAGAAAAACATCAAAAATTTCAGTCCTGCATGATTCTACCAAGAAATGTGTGTTCATTCAAACCGCTGGTTTTTGATAGTTTGGGCCCTATTGAATAATGAATGTTTTGAATTTTCTCCAAAAGTAAAGTAGTTGCAAACTCATCCTTTTAGAAACTTGTTTGGGCTGTTGAGAGGAGTAAAAAACCATCAAAAATTTCAATCCTGCATGATTCTACCAAGAAATGTGATTCTTCATTCAAAACCTGATTTTTGCTATTGGGCTCTATTGAATAATGAATGTTTTGAATTTTCTCCAAAAGTAAAGTAGTTGCAAACTCATGCTTTTAGAGACTTGTTTGGGCTCATGAGAGGAGTAGAAAAACATCAAAAATTTCAGTCCTGCATGATTCTACCAAGAAATGTGTGTTCATTGAAACCGCTGGTTTTTGATAGTTTGGGCCCTATTGAATAATGAATGTTTTGAATTTTCTCCAAAAGTAAAGTAGTTGCAAACTCATCCTTTTAGAAACTTGTTTGGGCTGTTGAGAGGAGTAAAAAACCATCAAAAATTTCAATCCTGCATGATTCTACCAAGAAATGTGATTCTTCATTCAAAACCTGATTTTTGCTATTGGGCGCTATTGAATAATGAATGTTTTGAATTTTCTCCAAAAGTAAAGTAGTTGCAAACTCATGCTTTTAGAGACTTGTTTGGGCTCATGAGAGGAGTAGAAAAACATCAAAAATTTCAGTCCTGCACGATTCTACCAAGAAATGTGTGTTCATTGAAACCGCTGGTTTTTGATAGTTTGGGCCCTATTGAATAATGAATGTTTTGAATTTTCTCCAAAAGTAAAGTAGTTGCAAACTCATGCTTTTAGAGACTTGTTTGGGCTCATGAGAGGAGTAGAAAAACATCAAAAATTTCAGCCCTGCATGATTCTACCAAGAAATGTGTGTTCATTGAAACCGCTGGTTTTTGATAGTTTGGGCCCTATTGAATAATGAATGTTTTGAATTTTCTCCAAAAGTAAAGTAGTTGCAAACTCATCCTTTTAGAAACTTGTTTGGGCTGTTGAGAGGAGTAAAAAACCATCAAAAATTTCAATCCTGCATGATTTTACCAAGAAATGTGATTCTTCATTCAAAACCTGATTTTTGCTATTGGGCTCTATTGAATAGTGAATGTTTTGAATTTTCTCCAAAAGTAAAGTAGTTGCAAACTCATGCTTTTAGAAACTTGTTTGGGCTCATGAGAGGAGTAGAAAAACATCAAAAATTTCAGTCCTGCATGATTCTACCAAGAAATGTGTGTTCATTGAAACCGCTGGTTTTTGATAGTTTGGGCCCTATTGAATAATGAATGTTTTGAATTTTCTCCAAAAGTAAAGTAGTTACAAACTCATCCTTTTAGAAACTTGTTTGGGCTGTTGAGAGGAGTAAAAAACCATCAAAAATTTCAATCCTGCATGATTTTACCAAGAAATGTGATTCTTCATTCAAAACCTGATTTTTGCTATTGGGCTCTATTGAATAATGAATGTTTTGAATTTTCTCCAAAAGTAAAGTAGTTGCAAACTCATGCTTTTAGAGACTTGTTTGGGCTCATGAGAGGAGTAGAAAAACATCAAAAATTTCAGTCCTGCATGATTCTACCAAGAAATGTGTGTTCATTGAAACCGCTGGTTTTTGATAGTTTGGGCCCTATTGAATAATGAATGTTTTGAATTTTCTCCAAAAGTAAAGTAGTTGCAAACTCATCCTTTTAGAAACTTGTTTGGACTGTTGCGAGGAGTAAAAAACCATCAAAAATTTCAATCCTGCATGATTCTACCAAGAAATGTGATTCTTCATTCAAAACCTGATTTTTGCTATTGGGCTCTATTGAATAATGAATGTTTTGAATTTTCTCCAAAAGTAAAGTAGTTGCAAACTCATCCTTTTAGAGACTTGTTTGGGCTCATGAGAGGAGTAGAAAAACATCAAAAATTTCAGTCCTGCATGATTCTACCAAGAAATGTGTGTTCATTCAAACCGCTGGTTTTTGATAGTTTGGGCCCTATTGAATAATGAATGTTTTGAATTTTCTCCAAAAGTAAAGCAGTTGCAAACTCATCCTTTTAGAAACTTGTTTGGGCTGTAGAGAGGAGTAAAAAACCATCAAAAATTTCAATCCTGCATGATTCTAAAAAGAAATGTGATTCTTCATTCAAAACCTGATTTTTGCTATTGGGCTCTATTGAATAATGAATGTTTTGAATTTTCTCCAAAAGTAAAGTAGTTGCAAACTCATCCTTTTAGAGACTTGTTTGGGCTCATGAGAGGAGTAGAAAAACATCAAAAATTTCAGTCCTGCATGATTCTACCAAGAAATGTGTGTTCATTCAAACCGCTGGTTTTTGATAGTTTGGGCCCTATTGAATAATGAATGTTTTGAATTTTCTCCAAAAGTAAAGCAGTTGCAAACTCATCCTTTTAGAAACTTGTTTGGGCTGTAGAGAGGAGTAAAAAACCATCAAAAATTTCAATCCTGCATGATTCTACCAAGAAATGTGATTCTTCATTCAAAACCTGATTTTTGCTATTGGGCTCTATTGAATAATGAATGTTTTGAATTTTCTCCAAAAGTAAAGTAGTTGCAAACTCATGCTTTTAGAGACTTGTTTGGGCTCATGAGAGGAGTAGAAAAACATCAAAAATTTCAGTCCTGCATGATTCTACCAAGAAATGTGTGTTCATTGAAACCGCTGGTTTTTGATAGTTTGGGCCCTATTGAATAATGAATGTTTTGAATTTTCTCCAAAAGTAAAGTAGTTGCAAACTCATCCTTTTAGAAACTTGTTAGGGCTGTTGAGAGGAGTAAAAAACCATCAAAAATTTCAATCCTGCATGATTCTACCAAGAAATGTGATTCTTCATTCAAAACGCTGGTTTTTGCTATTGGGCTCTATTGAATAATGAATGTTTTGAATTTTCTCCAAAAGTAAAGTAGTTGCAAACTCTTCCTTTTAGAGACTTGTTTGGGCTCATGAGAGGAGTAGAAAAACATCAAAAATTTCAGTCCTGCACGATTCTACCAAGAAATGTGTATTCATTCAAACCGCTGTTTTTTGATATTTTGGGCCCTATTGAATAATGAATGTTTTGAATTTTCTCCAAAAGTAAAGTAGTTGCAAACTCATCCTTTTAGAAACTTGTTTGGGCTGTTGAGAGGAGTAAAAAACCATCAAAAATTTCAATCCTGCATGATTCTACCAAGAAATGTGATTCTTCATTCAAAACCTGATTTTTGCTATTGGGCTCTATTGAATAATGAATGTTTTGAATTTTCTTCAAAAGTAAAGTAGTTGCAAACTCATGCTTTTAGAGACTTGTTTGGGCTCATGAGAGGAGTAGAAAAACATCAAAAATTTCAGTCCTGCATGATTCTACCAAGAAATGTGTGTTCATTGAAACCGCTGGTTTTTGATAGTTTGGGCCCTATTGAATAATGAATGTTTTGAATTTTCTCCAAAAGTAAAGTAGTTGCAAACTCATCCTTTTAGAAACTTGTTTGGGCTGTTGAGAGGAGTAAAAAACTATCAAAAATTTCAATCCTGCATGATTTTACCAAGAAATGTGATTCTTAATTCAAAACCTGATTTTTGCTATTGGGCTCTATTGAATAGTGAATGTTTTGAATTTTCTCCAAAAGTAAAGTAGTTGCAAACTCATGCTTTTAGAGACTTGTTTGGGCTCATGAGAGGAGTAGAAAAACATCAAAAATTTCAGTCCTGCATGATTCTACCAAGAAATGTGTGTTCATTGAAGCCGCTGGTTTTTGATAGTTTGGGCCCTATTGAATAATGAATGTTTTGAATTTTCTCCAAAAGTAAAGTAGTTGCAAACTCATCCTTTTAGAAACTTGTTTGGGCTGTTGAGAGGAGTAAAAAACCATCAAAAATTTCAATCCTGCATGATTTTACAAAGAAATGTGATTCTTCATTCAAAACCTGATTTTTGCTATTGGGCTCTATTGAATAATGAATGTTTTGAATTTTCTCCAAAAGTAAAGTAGTTGCAAACTCATCCTTTTAGAAACTTGTTTGGGCTGTTGAGAGGAGTAAAAAACCATCAAAAATTTCAATCCTGCATGATTTTACCAAGAAATGTGATTCTTCATTCAAAACCTGATTTTTGCTATTGGGCTCTATTGAATAATGAATGTTTTGAATTTTCTCCAAAAGTAAAGTAGTTGCAAACTCATGCTTTTAGAGACTTGTTTGGGCTCATGAGAGGAGTAGAAAAAGATCAAAAATTTCAGTCCTGCATGATTCTACCAAGAAATGTGTGTTCATTGAAACCGCTGGTTTTTGATAGTTTGGGCCCTATTGAATAATGAATGTTTTGAATTTTCTCCAAAAGTAAAGTAGTTGCAAACTCATCCTTTTAGAAACTTGTTTGGACTGTTGCGAGGAGTAAAAAACCATCAAAAATTTCAATCCTGCATGATTCTACCAAGAAATGTGATTCTTCATTCAAAACCTGATTTTTGCTATTGGGCTCTATTGAATAATGAATGTTTTGAATTTTCTCCAAAAGTAAAGTAGTTGCAAACTCATCCTTTTAGAGACTTGTTTGGGCTCATGAGAGGAGTAGAAAAACATCAAAAATTTCAGTCCTGCATGATTCTACCAAGAAATGTGTGTTCATTCAAACCGCTGGTTTTTGATAGTTTGGGCCCTATTGAATAATGAATGTTTTGAATTTTCTCCAAAAGTAAAGCAGTTGCAAACTCATCCTTTTAGAAACTTGTTTGGGCTGTAGAGAGGAGTAAAAAACCATCAAAAATTTCAATCCTGCATGATTCTACCAAGAAATGTGATTCTTCATTCAAAACCTGATTTTTGCTATTGGGCTCTATTGAATAATGAATGTTTTGAATTTTCTCCAAAAGTAAAGTAGTTGCAAACTCATGCTTTTAGAGACTTGTTTGGGCTCATGAGAGGAGTAGAAAAACATCAAAAATTTCAGTCCTGCATGATTCTACCAAGAAATGTGTGTTCATTGAAACCGCTGGTTTTTGATAGTTTGGGCCCTATTGAATAATGAATGTTTTGAATTTTCTCCAAAAGTAAAGTAGTTGCAAACTCATCCTTTTAGAAACTTGTTAGGGCTGTTGAGAGGAGTAAAAAACCATCAAAAATTTCAATCCTGCATGATTCTACCAAGAAATGTGATTCTTCATTCAAAACGCTGGTTTTTGCTATTGGGCTCTATTGAATAATGAATGTTTTGAATTTTCTCCAAAAGTAAAGTAGTTGCAAACTCTTCCTTTTAGAGACTTGTTTGGGCTCATGAGAGGAGTAGAAAAACATCAAAAATTTCAGTCCTGCACGATTCTACCAAGAAATGTGTGTTCATTCAAACCGCTGTTTTTTGATATTTTGGGCCCTATTGAATAATGAATGTTTTGAATTTTCTCCAAAAGTAAAGTAGTTGCAAACTCATCCTTTTAGAAACTTGTTTGGGCTGTTGAGAGGAGTAAAAAACCATCAAAAATTTCAATCCTGCATGATTCTACCAAGAAATGTGATTCTTCATTCAAAACCTGATTTTTGCTATTGGGCTCTATTGAATAATGAATGTTTTGAATTTTCTTCAAAAGTAAAGTAGTTGCAAACTCATGCTTTTAGAGACTTGTTTGGGCTCATGAGAGGAGTAGAAAAACATCAAAAATTTCAGTCCTGCATGATTCTACCAAGAAATGTGTGTTCATTGAAACCGCTGGTTTTGATAGTTTGGGCCCTATTGAATAATGAATGTTTTGAATTTTCTCCAAAAGTAAAGTAGTTGCAAACTCATCCTTTTAGAAACTTGTTTGGGCTGTTGAGAGGAGTAAAAAACTATCAAAAATTTCAATCCTGCATGATTTTACCAAGAAATGTGATTCTTAATTCAAAACCTGATTTTTGCTATTGGGCTCTATTGAATAGTGAATGTTTTGAATTTTCTCCAAAAGTAAAGTAGTTGCAAACTCATGCTTCTAGAGACTTGTTTGGGCTCATGAGAGGAGTAGAAAAACATCAAAAATTTCAGTCCTGCATGATTCTACCAAGAAATGTGTGTTCATTCAAACCGCTGGTTTTTGATAGTTTGGGCCCTATTGAATAATGAATGTTTTGAATTTTCTCCAAAAGTAAAGTAGTTGCAAACTCATCCTTTTAGAAACTTGTTTGGGCTGTTGAGAGGAGTAAAAAACCATCAAAAATTTCAATCCTGCATGATTCTACCAAGAAATGTGATTCTTCATTCAAAACCTGATTTTTGCTATTGGGCTCTATTGAATAATGAATGTTTTGAATTTTCTCCAAAAGTAAAGTAGTTGCAAACTCATGCTTTTAGAGACTTGTTTGGGCTCATGAGAGGAGTAGAAAAACATCAAAAATTTCAGTCCTGCATGATTCTACCAAGAAATGTGTGTTCATTCAAACCGCTGGTTTTTGATAGTTTGGGCCCTATTGAATAATGAATGTTTTGAATTTTCTCCAAAAGTAAAGTAGTTGCAAACTCATCCTTTTAGAAACTTGTTTGGGCTGTTGAGAGGAGTAAAAAACCATCAAAAATTTCAATCCTGCATGATTCTACCAAGAAATGTGATTCTTCATTCAAAACCTGATTTTTGCTATTGGGCTCTATTGAATAATGAATGTTTTGAATTTTCTCCAAAAGTAAAGTAGTTGCAAACTCATGCTTTTAGAGACTTGTTTGGGCTCATGAGAGGAGTAGAAAAACATCAAAAATTTCAGTCCTGCATGATTCTACCAAGAAATGTGTGTTCATTGAAACCGCTGGTTTTTGATAGTTTGGGCCCTATTGAATAATGAATGTTTTGAATTTTCTCCAAAAGTAAAGTAGTTGCAAACTCATCCTTTTAGAAACTTGTTTGGGCTGTTGAGAGGAGTAAAAAACCATCAAAAATTTCAATCCTGCATGATTCTACCAAGAAATGTGATTCTTCATTCAAAACCTGATTTTTGCTATTGGGCGCTATTGAATAATGAATGGTTTGAATTTTCTCCAAAAGTAAAGTAGTTGCAAACTCATGCTTTTAGAGACTTGTTTGGGCTCATGAGAGGAGTAGAAAAACATCAAAAATTTCAGCCCTGCATGATTCTACCAAGAAATGTGTGTTCATTGAAACCGCTGGTTTTTGATAGTTTGGGCCCTATTGAATAATGAATGTTTTGAATTTTCTCCAAAAGTAAAGTAGTTGCAAACTCATCCTTTTAGAAACTTGTTTGGGCTGTTGAGAGGAGTAAAAAACCATCAAAAATTTCAATCCTGCATGATTTTACCAAGAAATGTGATTCTTCATTCAAAACCTGATTTTTGCTATTGGGCTCTATTGAATAGTGAATGTTTTGAATTTTCTCCAAAAGTAAAGTAGTTGCAAACTCATGCTTTTAGAAACTTGTTTGGGCTCATGAGAGGAGTAGAAAAACATCAAAAATTTCAGTCCTGCATGATTCTACCAAGAAATGTGTGTTCATTGAAACCGCTGGTTTTTGATAGTTTGGGCCCTATTGAATAATGAATGTTTTGAATTTTCTCCAAAAGTAAAGTAGTTACAAACTCATCCTTTTAGAAACTTGTTTGGGCTGTTGAGAGGAGTAAAAAACCATCAAAAATTTCAATCCTGCATGATTTTACCAAGAAATGTGATTCTTCATTCAAAACCTGATTTTTGCTATTGGGCTCTATTGAATAATGAATGTTTTGAATTTTCTCCAAAAGTAAAGTAGTTGCAAACTCATGCTTTTAGAGACTTGTTTGGGCTCATGAGAGGAGTAGAAAAACATCAAAAATTTCAGTCCTGCATGATTCTACCAAGAAATGTGTGTTCATTGAAACCGCTGGTTTTTGATAGTTTGGGCCCTATTGAATAATGAATGTTTTGAATTTTCTCCAAAAGTAAAGCAGTTGCAAACTCATCCTTTTAGAAACTTGTTTGGGCTGTAGAGAGGAGTAAAAAACCATCAAAAATTTCAATCCTGCATGATTCTACCAAGAAATGTGATTCTTCATTCAAAACCTGATTTTTGCTATTGGGCTCTATTGAATAATGAATGTTTTGAATTTTCTCCAAAAGTAAAGTAGTTGCAAACTCATGCTTTTAGAGACTTGTTTGGGCTCATGAGAGGAGTAGAAAAACATCAAAAATTTCAGTCCTGCATGATTCTACCAAGAAATGTGTGTTCATTGAAACCGCTGGTTTTTGATAGTTTGGGCCCTATTGAATAATGAATGTTTTGAATTTTCTCCAAAAGTAAAGTAGTTGCAAACTCATCCTTTTAGAAACTTGTTAGGGCTGTTGAGAGGAGTAAAAAACCATCAAAAATTTCAATCCTGCATGATTCTACCAAGAAATGTGATTCTTCATTCAAAACGCTGGTTTTTGCTATTGGGCTCTATTGAATAATGAATGTTTTGAATTTTCTCCAAAAGTAAAGTAGTTGCAAACTCTTCCTTTTAGAGACTTGTTTGGGCTCATGAGAGGAGTAGAAAAACATCAAAAATTTCAGTCCTGCACGATTCTACCAAGAAATGTGTGTTCATTCAAACCGCTGTTTTTTGATATTTTGGGCCCTATTGAATAATGAATGTTTTGAATTTTCTCCAAAAGTAAAGTAGTTGCAAACTCATCCTTTTAGAAACTTGTTTGGGCTGTTGAGAGGAGTAAAAAACCATCAAAAATTTCAATCCTGCATGATTCTACCAAGAAATGTGATTCTTCATTCAAAACCTGATTTTTGCTATTGGGCTCTATTGAATAATGAATGTTTTGAATTTTCTTCAAAAGTAAAGTAGTTGCAAACTCATGCTTTTAGAGACTTGTTTGGGCTCATGAGAGGAGTAGAAAAACATCAAAAATTTCAGTCCTGCATGATTCTACCAAGAAATGTGTGTTCATTGAAACCGCTGGTTTTGATAGTTTGGGCCCTATTGAATAATGAATGTTTTGAATTTTCTCCAAAAGTAAAGTAGTTGCAAACTCATCCTTTTAGAAACTTGTTTGGGCTGTTGAGAGGAGTAAAAAACTATCAAAAATTTCAATCCTGCATGATTTTACCAAGAAATGTGATTCTTAATTCAAAACCTGATTTTTGCTATTGGGCTCTATTGAATAGTGAATGTTTTGAATTTTCTCCAAAAGTAAAGTAGTTGCAAACTCATGCTTCTAGAGACTTGTTTGGGCTCATGAGAGGAGTAGAAAAACATCAAAAATTTCAGTCCTGCATGATTCTACCAAGAAATGTGTGTTCATTCAAACCGCTGGTTTTTGATAGTTTGGGCCCTATTGAATAATGAATGTTTTGAATTTTCTCCAAAAGTAAAGTAGTTGCAAACTCATCCTTTTAGAAACTTGTTTGGGCTGTTGAGAGGAGTAAAAAACCATCAAAAATTTCAATCCTGCATGATTCTACCAAGAAATGTGATTCTTCATTCAAAACCTGATTTTTGCTATTGGGCTCTATTGAATAATGAATGTTTTTAATTTTCTCCAAAAGTAAAGTAGTTGCAAACTCATGCTTTTAGAGACTTGTTTGGGCTCATGAGAGGAGTAGAAAAACATCAAAAATTTCAGTCCTGCATGATTCTACCAAGAAATGTGTGTTCATTCAAACCGCTGGTTTTTGATAGTTTGGGCCCTATTGAATAATGAATGTTTTGAATTTTCTCCAAAAGTAAAGTAGTTGCAAACTCATCCTTTTAGAAACTTGTTTGGGCTGTTGAGAGGAGTAAAAAACCATCAAAAATTTCAATCCTGCATGATTCTACCAAGAAATGTGATTCTTCATTCAAAACCTGATTTTTGCTATTGGGCTCTATTGAATAATGAATGTTTTGAATTTTCTCCAAAAGTAAAGTAGTTGCAAACTCATGCTTTTAGAGACTTGTTTGGGCTCATGAGAGGAGTAGAAAAACATCAAAAATTTCAGTCCTGCATGATTCTACCAAGAAATGTGTGTTCATTGAAACCGCTGGTTTTTGATAGTTTGGGCCCTATTGAATAATGAATGTTTTGAATTTTCTCCAAAAGTAAAGTAGTTGCAAACTCATCCTTTTAGAAACTTGTTTGGGCTGTTGAGAGGAGTAAAAAACCATCAAAAATTTCAATCCTGCATGATTCTACCAAGAAATGTGATTCTTCATTCAAAACCTGATTTTTGCTATTGGGCTCTATTGAATAATGAATGTTTTGAATTTTCTCCAAAAGTAAAGTAGTTGCAAACTCATGCTTTTAGAGACTTGTTTGGGCTCATGAGAGGAGTAGAAAAACATCAAAAATTTCAGTCCTGCATGATTCTACCAAGAAATGTGTGTTCATTGAAACCGCTGGTTTTGATAGTTTGGGCCCTATTGAATAATGAATGTTTTGAATTTTCTCCAAAAGTAAAGTAGTTGCAAACTCATCCTTTTAGAAACTTGTTTGGGCTGTTGAGAGGAGTAAAAAACCATCAAAAATTTCAATCCTGCATGATTCTACCAAGAAATGTGATTCTTCATTCAAAACCTGATTTTTGCTATTGGGCGCTATTGAATAATGAATGTTTTGAATTTTCTCCAAAAGTAAAGTAGTTGCAAACTCATGCTTTTAGAGACTTGTTTGGGCTCATGAGAGGAGTAGAAAAACATCAAAAATTTCAGTCCTGCACGATTCTACCAAGAAATGTGTGTTCATTGAAACCGCTGGTTTTTGATAGTTTGGGCCCTATTGAATAATGAATGGTTTGAATTTTCTCCAAAAGTAAAATTGTTGCAAACTCATGCTTTTAGAGACTTGTTTGGGCTCATGAGAGGAGTAGAAAAACATCAAAAATTTCAGCCCTGCATGATTCTACCAAGAAATGTGTGTTCATTGAAACCGCTGGTTTTTGATAGTTTGGGCCCTATTGAATAATGAATGTTTTGAATTTTCTCCAAAAGTAAAGTAGTTGCAAACTCATCCTTTTAGAAACTTGTTTGGGCTGTTGAGAGGAGTAAAAAACCATCAAAAATTTCAATCCTGCATGATTTTACCAAGAAATGTGATTCTTCATTCAAAACCTGATTTTTGCTATTGGGCTCTATTGAATAGTGAATGTTTTGAATTTTCTCCAAAAGTAAAGTAGTTGCAAACTCATGCTTTTAGAAACTTGTTTGGGCTCATGAGAGGAGTAGAAAAACATCAAAAATTTCAGTCCTGCATGATTCTACCAAGAAATGTGTGTTCATTGAAACCGCTGGTTTTTGATAGTTTGGGCCCTATTGAATAATGAATGTTTTGAATTTTCTCCAAAAGTAAAGTAGTTACAAACTCATCCTTTTAGAAACTTGTTTGGGCTGTTGAGAGGAGTAAAAAACCATCAAAAATTTCAATCCTGCATGATTTTACCAAGAAATGTGATTCTTCATTCAAAACCTGATTTTTGCTATTGGGCTCTATTGAATAATGAATGTTTTGAATTTTCTCCAAAAGTAAAGTAGTTGCAAACTCATGCTTTTAGAGACTTGTTTGGGCTCATGAGAGGAGTAGAAAAACATCAAAAATTTCAGTCCTGCATGATTCTACCAAGAAATGTGTGTTCATTGAAACCGCTGGTTTTTGATAGTTTGGGCCCTATTGAATAATGAATGTTTTGAATTTTCTCCAAAAGTAAAGTAGTTGCAAACTCATCCTTTTAGAAACTTGTTTGGACTGTTGCGAGGAGTAAAAAACCATCAAAAATTTCAATCCTGCATGATTCTACCAAGAAATGTGATTCTTCATTCAAAACCTGATTTTTGCTATTGGGCTCTATTGAATAATGAATGTTTTGAATTTTCTCCAAAAGTAAAGTAGTTGCAAACTCATCCTTTTAGAGACTTGTTTGGGCTCATGAGAGGAGTAGAAAAACATCAAAAATTTCAGTCCTGCATGATTCTACCAAGAAATGTGTGTTCATTCAAACCGCTGGTTTTTGATAGTTTGGGCCCTATTGAATAATGAATGTTTTGAATTTTCTCCAAAAGTAAAGCAGTTGCAAACTCATCCTTTTAGAAACTTGTTTGGGCTGTAGAGAGGAGTAAAAAACCATCAAAAATTTCAATCCTGCATGATTCTAAAAAGAAATGTGATTCTTCATTCAAAACCTGATTTTTGCTATTGGGCTCTATTGAATAATGAATGTTTTGAATTTTCTCCAAAAGTAAAGTAGTTGCAAACTCATCCTTTTAGAGACTTGTTTGGGCTCATGAGAGGAGTAGAAAAACATCAAAAATTTCAGTCCTGCATGATTCTACCAAGAAATGTGTGTTCATTCAAACCGCTGGTTTTTGATAGTTTGGGCCCTATTGAATAATGAATGTTTTGAATTTTCTCCAAAAGTAAAGCAGTTGCAAACTCATCCTTTTAGAAACTTGTTTGGGCTGTAGAGAGGAGTAAAAAACCATCAAAAATTTCAATCCTGCATGATTCTACCAAGAAATGTGATTCTTCATTCAAAACCTGATTTTTGCTATTGGGCTCTATTGAATAATGAATGTTTTGAATTTTCTCCAAAAGTAAAGTAGTTGCAAACTCATGCTTTTAGAGACTTGTTTGGGCTCATGAGAGGAGTAGAAAAACATCAAAAATTTCAGTCCTGCATGATTCTACCAAGAAATGTGTGTTCATTGAAACCGCTGGTTTTTGATAGTTTGGGCCCTATTGAATAATGAATGTTTTGAATTTTCTCCAAAAGTAAAGTAGTTGCAAACTCATCCTTTTAGAAACTTGTTAGGGCTGTTGAGAGGAGTAAAAAACCATCAAAAATTTCAATCCTGCATGATTCTACCAAGAAATGTGATTCTTCATTCAAAACGCTGGTTTTTGCTATTGGGCTCTATTGAATAATGAATGTTTTGAATTTTCTCCAAAAGTAAAGTAGTTGCAAACTCTTCCTTTTAGAGACTTGTTTGGGCTCATGAGAGGAGTAGAAAAACATCAAAAATTTCAGTCCTGCACGATTCTACCAAGAAATGTGTGTTCATTCAAACCGCTGTTTTTTGATATTTTGGGCCCTATTGAATAATGAATGTTTTGAATTTTCTCCAAAAGTAAAGTAGTTGCAAACTCATCCTTTTAGAAACTTGTTTGGGCTGTTGAGAGGAGTAAAAAACCATCAAAAATTTCAATCCTGCATGATTCTACCAAGAAATGTGATTCTTCATTCAAAACCTGATTTTTGCTATTGGGCTCTATTGAATAATGAATGTTTTGAATTTTCTTCAAAAGTAAAGTAGTTGCAAACTCATGCTTTTAGAGACTTGTTTGGGCTCATGAGAGGAGTAGAAAAACATCAAAAATTTCAGTCCTGCATGATTCTACCAAGAAATGTGTGTTCATTGAAACCGCTGGTTTTTGATAGTTTGGGCCCTATTGAATAATGAATGTTTTGAATTTTCTCCAAAAGTAAAGTAGTTGCAAACTCATCCTTTTAGAAACTTGTTTGGGCTGTTGAGAGGAGTAAAAAACTATCAAAAATTTCAATCCTGCATGATTTTACCAAGAAATGTGATTCTTAATTCAAAACCTGATTTTTGCTATTGGGCTCTATTGAATAGTGAATGTTTTGAATTTTCTCCAAAAGTAAAGTAGTTGCAAACTCATGCTTTTAGAGACTTGTTTGGGCTCATGAGAGGAGTAGAAAAACATCAAAAATTTCAGTCCTGCATGATTCTACCAAGAAATGTGTGTTCATTGAAGCCGCTGGTTTTTGATAGTTTGGGCCCTATTGAATAATGAATGTTTTGAATTTTCTCCAAAAGTAAAGTAGTTGCAAACTCATCCTTTTAGAAACTTGTTTGGGCTGTTGAGAGGAGTAAAAAACCATCAAAAATTTCAATCCTGCATGATTTTACAAAGAAATGTGATTCTTCATTCAAAACCTGATTTTTGCTATTGGGCTCTATTGAATAATGAATGTTTTGAATTTTCTCCAAAAGTAAAGTAGTTGCAAACTCATCCTTTTAGAAACTTGTTTGGGCTGTTGAGAGGAGTAAAAAACCATCAAAAATTTCAATCCTGCATGATTTTACCAAGAAATGTGATTCTTCATTCAAAACCTGATTTTTGCTATTGGGCTCTATTGAATAATGAATGTTTTGAATTTTCTCCAAAAGTAAAGTAGTTGCAAACTCATGCTTTTAGAGACTTGTTGGGCTCATGAGAGGAGTAGAAAAAGATCAAAAATTTCAGTCCTGCATGATTCTACCAAGAAATGTGTGTTCATTGAAACCGCTGGTTTTTGATAGTTTGGGCCCTATTGAATAATGAATGTTTTGAATTTTCTCCAAAAGTAAAGTAGTTGCAAACTCATCCTTTTAGAAACTTGTTTGGGCTGTTGAGAGGAGTAAAAAACCATCAAAAATTTCAATCCTGCATGATTTTACAAAGAAATGTGATTCTTCATTCAAAACCTGATTTTTGCTATTGGGCTCTATTGAATAATGAATGTTTTGAATTTTCTCCAAAAGTAAAGTAGTTGCAAACTCATCCTTTTAGAAACTTGTTTGGGCTGTTGAGAGGAGTAAAAAACCATCAAAAATTTCAATCCTGCATGATTTTACCAAGAAATGTGATTCTTCATTCAAAACCTGATTTTTGCTATTCGGCTCTATTGAATAATGAATGTTTTGAATTTTCTCCAAAAGTAAAGTAGTTGCAAACTCATGCTTTTAGAGACTTGTTTGGGCTCATGAGAGGAGTAGAAAAACATCAAAAATTTCAGTCCTGCATGATTCTACCAAGAAATGTGTGTTCATTGAAACCGCTGGTTTTTGATAGTTTGGGCCCTATTGAATAATGAATGTTTTGAATTTTCTCCAAAAGTAAAGTAGTTGCAAACTCATCCTTTTAGAAACTTGTTTGGGCTGTTGAGAGGAGTAAAAAACCATCAAAAATTTCAATCCTGCATGATTCTACCAAGAAATGTGAATCTTCATTCAAAACCTGATTTTTGCTATTGGGCTCTATTGAATAATGAATGTTTTGAATTTTCTCCAAAAGTAAAGTAGTTGCAAACTCATGCTTTTAGAGACTTGTTTGGGCTCATGAGAGGAATAGAAAGACATCAAAAATTTCAGTCCTGCATGATTCTACCAAGAAATGTGTGTTCATTGAAACCGCTGGTTTTTGATAGTTTGGGCCCTATTGAATAATGAATGTTTTGAATTTTCTCCAAAAGTAAAGTAGTTGCAAACTCATCCTTTTAGAAACTTGTTTGGGCTGTTGAGAGGAGTAAAAAACCATCAAAAATTTCAATCCTGCATGATTTTACCAAGAAATGTGATTCTTCATTCAAAACCTGATTTTTGCTATTGGGCTCTATTGAATAATGAATGTTTTGAATTTTCTCCAAAAGTAAAGTAGTTGCAAACTCATGCTTTTAGAGACTTGTTTGGGCTCATGAGAGGAGTAGAAAAACATCAAAAATTTCAGTCCTGCATGATTCTACCAAGAAATGTGTGTTCATTGAAACCGCTGGTTTTTGATAGTTTGGGCCCTATTGAATAATGAATGTTTTGAATTTTCTCCAAAAGTAAAGTAGTTGCAAACTCATCCTTTTAGAAACTTGTTTGGACTGTTGCGAGGAGTAAAAAACCATCAAAAATTTCAATCCTGCATGATTCTACCAAGAAATGTGATTCTTCATTCAAAACCTGATTTTTGCTATTGGGCTCTATTGAATAATGAATGTTTTGAATTTTCTCCAAAAGTAAAGTAGTTGCAAACTCATCCTTTTAGAGACTTGTTTGGGCTCATGAGAGGAGTAGAAAAACATCAAAAATTTCAGTCCTGCATGATTCTACCAAGAAATGTGTGTTCATTCAAACCGCTGGTTTTTGATAGTTTGGGCCCTATTGAATAATGAATGTTTTGAATTTTCTCCAAAAGTAAAGTAGTTGCAAACTCATCCTTTTAGAAACTTGTTTGGGCTGTTGAGAGGAGTAAAAAACCATCAAAAATTTCAATCCTGCATGATTCTACCAAGAAATGTGAATCTTCATTCAAAACCTGATTTTTGCTATTGTGCTCTATTGAATAATGAATGTTTTGAATTTTCTCCAAAAGTAAAGTAGTTGCAAACTCATGCTTTTAGAGACTTGTTTGGGCTCATGAGAGGAATAGAAAGACATCAAAAATTTCAGTCCTGCATGATTCTACCAAGAAATGTGTGTTCATTGAAACCGCTGGTTTTTGATAGTTTGGGCCCTATTGAATAATGAATGTTTTGAATTTTCTCCAAAAGTAAAGTAGTTGCAAACTCATCCTTTTAGAAACTTGTTTGGGCTGTTGAGAGGAGTAAAAAACCATCAAAAATTTCAATCCTGCATGATTTTACCAAGAAATGTGATTCTTCATTCAAAACCTGATTTTTGCTATTGGGCTCTATTGAATAATGAATGTTTTGAATTTTCTCCAAAAGTAAAGTAGTTGCAAACTCATGCTTTTAGAGACTTGTTTGGGCTCATGAGAGGAGTAGAAAAACATCAAAAATTTCAGTCCTGCATGATTCTACCAAGAAATGTGTGTTCATTGAAACCGCTGGTTTTTGATAGTTTGGGCCCTATTGAATAATGAATGTTTTGAATTTTCTCCAAAAGTAAAGTAGTTGCAAACTCATCCTTTTAGAAACTTGTTTGGACTGTTGCGAGGAGTAAAAAACCATCAAAAATTTCAATCCTGCATGATTCTACCAAGAAATGTGATTCTTCATTCAAAACCTGATTTTTGCTATTGGGCTCTATTGAATAATGAATGTTTTGAATTTTCTCCAAAAGTAAAGTAGTTGCAAACTCTTCCTTTTAGAGACTTGTTTGGGCTCATGAGAGGAGTAGAAAAACATCAAAAATTTCAGTCCTGCACGATTCTACCAAGAAATGTGTGTTCATTCAAACCGCTGTTTTTTGATATTTTGGGCCCTATTGAATAATGAATGTTTTGAATTTTCTCCAAAAGTAAAGTAGTTGCAAACTCATCCTTTTAGAAACTTGTTTGGGCTGTTGAGAGGAGTAAAAAACCATCAAAAATTTCAATCCTGCATGATTCTACCAAGAAATGTGATTCTTCATTCAAAACCTGATTTTTGCTATTGGGCTCTATTGAATAATGAATGTTTTGAATTTTCTCCAAAAGTAAAGTAGTTGCAAACTCATGCTTTTAGAGACTTGTTTGGGCTCATGAGAGGAGTAGAAAAACATCAAAAATTTCAGTCCTGCATGATTCTATCAAGAAATGTGTGTTCATTGAAACCGCTGGTTTTTGATAGTTTGGGCCCTATTGAATAATGAATGTTTTGAATTTTCTCCAAAAGTAAAGTAGTTGCAAACTCATCCTTTTAGAAACTTGTTTGGGCTGTTGAGAGGAGTAAAAAACCATCAAAAATTTCAATCCTGCATGATTCTACCAAGAAATGTGAATCTTCATTCAAAACCTGATTTTTGCTATTGGGCTCTATTGAATAATGAATGTTTTGAATTTTCTCCAAAAGTAAAGTAGTTGCAAACTCATGCTTTTAGAGACTTGTTTGGGCTCATGAGAGGAATAGAAAGACATCAAAAATTTCAGTCCTGCATGATTCTACCAAGAAATGTGTGTTCATTGAAACCGCTGGTTTTTGATAGTTTGGGCCCTATTGAATAATGAATGTTTTGAATTTTCTCCAAAAGTAAAGTAGTTGCAAACTCATCCTTTTAGAAACTTGTTTGGGCTGTTGAGAGGAGTAAAAAACCATCAAAAATTTCAATCCTGCATGATTTTACCAAGAAATGTGATTCTTCATTCAAAACCTGATTTTTGCTATTGGGCTCTATTGAATAATGAATGTTTTGAATTTTCTCCAAAAGTAAAGTAGTTGCAAACTCATGCTTTTAGAGACTTGTTTGGGCTCATGAGAGGAGTAGAAAAACATCAAAAATTTCAGTCCTGCATGATTCTACCAAGAAATGTGTGTTCATTCAAACCGCTGGTTTTTGATAGTTTGGGCCCTATTGAATAATGAATGTTTTGAATTTTCTCCAAAAGTAAAGTAGTTGCAAACTCATCCTTTTAGAAACTTGTTTGGGCTGTTGAGAGGAGTAAAAAACCATCAAAAATTTCAATCCTGCATGATTCTACCAAGAAATGTGAATCTTCATTCAAAACCTGATTTTTGCTATTGTGCTCTATTGAATAATGAATGTTTTGAATTTTCTCCAAAAGTAAAGTAGTTGCAAACTCATGCTTTTAGAGACTTGTTTGGGCTCATGAGAGGAATAGAAAGACATCAAAAATTTCAGTCCTGCATGATTCTACCAAGAAATGTGTGTTCATTGAAACCGCTGGTTTTTGATAGTTTGGGCCCTATTGAATAATGAATGTTTTGAATTTTCTCCAAAAGTAAAGTAGTTGCAAACTCATCCTTTTAGAAACTTGTTTGGGCTGTTGAGAGGAGTAAAAAACCATCAAAAATTTCAATCCTGCATGATTTTACCAAGAAATGTGATTCTTCATTCAAAACCTGATTTTTGCTATTGGGCTCTATTGTATAATGAATGTTTTGAATTTTCTCCAAAAGTAAAGTAGTTGCAAACTCATGCTTTTAGAGACTTGTTTGGGCTCATGAGAGGAGTAGAAAAACATCAAAAATTTCAGTCCTGCATGATTCTACCAAGAAATGTGTGTTCATTGAAACCGCTGGTTTTTGATAGTTTGGGCCCTATTGAATAATGAATGTTTTGAATTTTCTCCAAAAGTAAAGTAGTTGCAAACTCATCCTTTTAGAAACTTGTTTGGACTGTTGCGAGGAGTAAAAAACCATCAAAAATTTCAATCCTGCATGATTCTACCAAGAAATGTGATTCTTCATTCAAAACCTGATTTTTGCTATTGGGCTCTATTGAATAATGAATGTTTTGAATTTTCTCCAAAAGTAAAGTAGTTGCAAACTCTTCCTTTTAGAGACTTGTTTGGGCTCATGAGAGGAGTAGAAAAACATCAAAAATTTCAGTCCTGCACGATTCTACCAAGAAATGTGTGTTCATTCAAACCGCTGTTTTTTGATATTTTGGGCCCTATTGAATAATGAATGTTTTGAATTTTCTCCAAAAGTAAAGTAGTTGCAAACTCATCCTTTTAGAAACTTGTTTGGGCTGTTGAGAGGAGTAAAAAACCATCAAAAATTTCAATCCTGCATGATTCTACCAAGAAATGTGATTCTTCATTCAAAACCTGATTTTTGCTATTGGGCTCTATTGAATAATGAATGTTTTGAATTTTCTCCAAAAGTAAAGTAGTTGCAAACTCATGCTTTTAGAGACTTGTTTGGGCTCATGAGACGAGTAGAAAAACATCAAAAATTTCAGTCCTGCACGATTCTACCAAGAAATGTGTGTTCATTGAAACTGCTGGTTTTTGATAGTTTGGGCCCTATTGAATAATGAATGTTTTGAATTTTCTCCAAAAGTAAAGTAGTTGCAAACTCATGCTTTTAGAGACTTGTTTGGGCTCATGAGAGGAGTAGAAAAACATCAAAAATTTCAGTCCTGCATGATTCTACCAAGAAATGTGTGTTCATTGAAACCGCTGGTTTTTGATAGTTTGGGCCCTATTGAATAATGAATGTTTTGAATTTTCTCCAAAAGTAAAGTAGTTACAAACTCATCCTTTTAGAAACTTGTTTGGGCTGTTGAGAGGAGTAAAAAACCATCAAAAATTTCAATCCTGCATGATTTTACCAAGAAATGTGATTCTTCATTCAAAACCTGATTTTTGCTATTGGGCTCTATTGAATAATGAATGTTTTGAATTTTCTCCAAAAGTAAAGTAGTTGCAAACTCATGCTTTTAGAGACTTGTTTGGGCTCATGAGAGGAGTAGAAAAACATCAAAAATTTCAGTCCTGCATGATTCTACCAAGAAATGTGTGTTCATTGAAACCGCTGGTTTTTGATAGTTTGGGCCCTATTGAATAATGAATGTTTTGAATTTTCTCCAAAAGTAAAGTAGTTGCAAACTCATCCTTTTAGAAACTTGTTTGGACTGTTGCGAGGAGTAAAAAACCATCAAAAATTTCAATCCTGCATGATTCTACCAAGAAATGTGATTCTTCATTCAAAACCTGATTTTTGCTATTGGGCTCTATTGAATAATGAATGTTTTGAATTTTCTTTCAAAAGTAAAGTAGTTGCAAACTCATCCTTTTAGAGACTTGTTTGGGCTCATGAGAGGAGTAGAAAAACATCAAAAATTTCAGTCCTGCATGATTCTACCAAGAAATGTGTGTTCATTCAAACCGCTGGTTTTTGATAGTTTGGGCCCTATTGAATAATGAATGTTTTGAATTTTCTCCAAAAGTAAAGCAGTTGCAAACTCATCCTTTTAGAAACTTGTTTGGGCTGTAGAGAGGAGTAAAAAACCATCAAAAATTTCAATCCTGCATGATTCTAAAAAGAAATGTGATTCTTCATTCAAAACCTGATTTTTGCTATTGGGCTCTATTGAATAATGAATGTTTTGAATTTTCTCCAAAAGTAAAGTAGTTGCAAACTCATCCTTTTAGAGACTTGTTTGGGCTCATGAGAGGAGTAGAAAAACATCAAAAATTTCAGTCCTGCATGATTCTACCAAGAAATGTGTGTTCATTCAAACCGCTGGTTTTTGATAGTTTGGGCCCTATTGAATAATGAATGTTTTGAATTTTCTCCAAAAGTAAAGCAGTTGCAAACTCATCCTTTTAGAAACTTGTTTGGGCTGTAGAGAGGAGTAAAAAACCATCAAAAATTTCAATCCTGCATGATTCTACCAAGAAATGTGATTCTTCATTCAAAACCTGATTTTTGCTATTGGGCTCTATTGAATAATGAATGTTTTGAATTTTCTCCAAAAGTAAAGTAGTTGCAAACTCATGCTTTTAGAGACTTGTTTGGGCTCATGAGAGGAGTAGAAAAACATCAAAAATTTCAGTCCTGCATGATTCTACCAAGAAATGTGTGTTCATTGAAACCGCTGGTTTTTGATAGTTTGGGCCCTATTGAATAATGAATGTTTTGAATTTTCTCCAAAAGTAAAGTAGTTGCAAACTCATCCTTTTAGAAACTTGTTAGGGCTGTTGAGAGGAGTAAAAAACCATCAAAAATTTCAATCCTGCATGATTCTACCAAGAAATGTGATTCTTCATTCAAAACGCTGGTTTTTGCTATTGGGCTCTATTGAATAATGAATGTTTTGAATTTTCTCCAAAAGTAAAGTAGTTGCAAACTCTTCCTTTTAGAGACTTGTTTGGGCTCATGAGAGGAGTAGAAAAACATCAAAAATTTCAGTCCTGCACGATTCTACCAAGAAATGTGTGTTCATTCAAACCGCTGTTTTTTGATATTTTGGGCCCTATTGAATAATGAATGTTTTGAATTTTCTCCAAAAGTAAAGTAGTTGCAAACTCATCCTTTTAGAAACTTGTTTGGGCTGTTGAGAGGAGTAAAAAACCATCAAAAATTTCAATCCTGCATGATTCTACCAAGAAATGTGATTCTTCATTCAAAACCTGATTTTTGCTATTGGGCTCTATTGAATAATGAATGTTTTGAATTTTCTTCAAAAGTAAAGTAGTTGCAAACTCATGCTTTTAGAGACTTGTTTGGGCTCATGAGAGGAGTAGAAAAACATCAAAAATTTCAGTCCTGCATGATTCTACCAAGAAATGTGTGTTCATTGAAACCGCTGGTTTTTGATAGTTTGGGCCCTATTGAATAATGAATGTTTTGAATTTTCTCCAAAAGTAAAGTAGTTGCAAACTCATCCTTTTAGAAACTTGTTTGGGCTGTTGAGTGGAGTAAAAAACTATCAAAAATTTCAATCCTGCATGATTTTACCAAGAAATGTGATTCTTAATTCAAAACCTGATTTTTGCTATTGGGCTCTATTGAATAGTGAATGTTTTGAATTTTCTCCAAAAGTAAAGTAGTTGCAAACTCATGCTTTTAGAGACTTGTTTGGGCTCATGAGAGGAGTAGAAAAACATCAAAAATTTCAGTCCTGCATGATTCTACCAAGAAATGTGTGTTCATTGAAACCGCTGGTTTTTGATAGTTTGGGCCCTATTGAATAATGAATGTTTTGAATTTTCTCCAAAAGTAAAGTAGTTGCAAACTCATCCTTTTAGAAACTTGTTTGGGCTGTTGAGAGGAGTAAAAAACCATCAAAAATTTCAATCCTGCATGATTTTACAAAGAAATGTGATTCTTCATTCAAAACCTGATTTTTGCTATTGGGCTCTATTGAATAATGAATGTTTTGAATTTTCTCCAAAAGTAAATTAGTTGCAAACTCATCCTTTTAGAAACTTGTTTGGGCTGTTGAGAGGAGTAAAAAACCATCAAAAATTTCAATCCTGCATGATTTTACCAAGAAATGTGATTCTTCATTCAAAACCTGATTTTTGCTATTGGGCTCTATTGAATAATGAATGTTTTGAATTTTCTCCAAAAGTAAAGTAGTTGCAAACTCATGCTTTTAGAGACTTGTTTGGGCTCATGAGAGGAGTAGAAAAACATCAAAAATTTCAGTCCTGCATGATTCTACCAAGAAATGTGTGTTCATTGAAGCCGCTGGTTTTTGATAGTTTGGGCCCTATTGAATAATGAATGTTTTGAATTTTCTCCAAAAGTAAAGTAGTTGCAAACTCATCCTTTTAGAAAATTGTTTGGGCTGTTGAGAGGAGTAAAAAACCATCAAAAATTTCAATCCTGCATGATTTTACAAAGAAATGTGATTCTTCATTCAAAACCTGATTTTTGCTATTGGGCTCTATTGAATAATGAATGTTTTGAATTTTCTCCAAAAGTAAAGTAGTTGCAAACTCATCCTTTTAGAAACTTGTTTGGGCTGTTGAGAGGAGTAAAAAACCATCAAAAATTTCAATCCTGCATGATTTTACCAAGAAATGTGATTCTTCATTCAAAACCTGATTTTTGCTATTGGGCTCTATTGAATAATGAATGTTTTGAATTTTCTCCAAAAGTAAAGTAGTTGCAAACTCATGCTTTTAGAGACTTGTTTGGGCTCATGAGAGGAGTAGAAAAACATCAAAAATTTCAGTCCTGCATGATTCTACCAAGAAATGTGTGTTCATTGAAACCGCTGGTTTTTGATAGTTTGGGCCCTATTGAATAATGAATGTTTTGAATTTTCTCCAAAAGTAAAGTAGTTGCAAACTCATCCTTTTAGAAACTTGTTTGGGCTGTTGAGAGGAGTAAAAAACCATCAAAAATTTCAATCCTGCATGATTCTACCAAGAAATGTGAATCTTCATTCAAAACCTGATTTTTGCTATTGGGCTCTATTGAATAATGAATGTTTTGAATTTTCTCCAAAAGTAAAGTAGTTGCAAACTCATGCTTTTAGAGACTTGTTTGGGCTCATGAGAGGAATAGAAAGACATCAAAAATTTCAGTCCTGCATGATTCTACCAAGAAATGTGTGTTCATTGAAACCGCTGGTTTTTGATAGTTTGGGCCCTATTGAATAATGAATGTTTTGAATTTTCTCCAAAAGTAAAGTAGTTGCAAACTCATCCTTTTAGAAACTTGTTTGGGCTGTTGAGAGGAGTAAAAAACCATCAAAAATTTCAATCCTGCATGATTTTACCAAGAAATGTGATTCTTCATTCAAAACCTGATTTTTGCTATTGGGCTCTATTGAATAATGAATGTTTTGAATTTTCTCCAAAAGTAAAGTAGTTGCAAACTCATGCTTTTAGAGACTTGTTTGGGCTCATGAGAGGAGTAGAAAAACATCAAAAATTTCAGTCCTGCATGATTCTACCAAGAAATGTGTGTTCATTGAAACCGCTGGTTTTTGATAGTTTGGGCCCTATTGAATAATGAATGTTTTGAATTTTCTCCAAAAGTAAAGTAGTTGCAAACTCATCCTTTTAGAAACTTGTTTGGACTGTTGCGAGGAGTAAAAAACCATCAAAAATTTCAATCCTGCATGATTCTACCAAGAAATGTGATTCTTCATTCAAAACCTGATTTTTGCTATTGGGCTCTATTGAATAATGAATGTTTTGAATTTTCTCCAAAAGTAAAGTAGTTGCAAACTCATCCTTTTAGAGACTTGTTTGGGCTCATGAGAGGAGTAGAAAAACATCAAAAATTTCAGTCCTGCATGATTCTACCAAGAAATGTGTGTTCATTCAAACCGCTGGTTTTTGATAGTTTGGGCCCTATTGAAAAATGAATGTTTTGAATTTTCTCCAAAATTAAAGTAGTTGCAAACTCATCCTTTTAGAAACTTGTTTGGGCTGTTGAGAGGAGTAAAAAACCATCAAAAATTTCAATCCTGCATGATTCTACCAAGAAATGTGAATCTTCATTCAAAACCTGATTTTTGCTATTGGGCTCTATTGAATAATGAATGTTTTGAATTTTCTCCAAAAGTAAAGTAGTTGCAAACTCATGCTTTTAGAGACTTGTTTGGGCTCATGAGAGGAATAGAAAGACATCAAAAATTTCAGTCCTGCATGATTCTACCAAGAAATGTGTGTTCATTGAAACCGCTGGTTTTTGATAGTTTGGGCCCTATTGAATAATGAATGTTTTGAATTTTCTCCAAAAGTAAAGTAGTTGCAAACTCATCCTTTTAGAAACTTGTTTGGGCTGTTGAGAGGAGTAAAAAACCATCAAAAATTTCAATCCTGCATGATTTTACCAAGAAATGTGATTCTTCATTCAAAACCTGATTTTTGCTATTGGGCTCTATTGAATAATGAATGTTTTGAATTTTCTCCAAAAGTAAAGTAGTTGCAAACTCATGCTTTTAGAGACTTGTTTGGGCTCATGAGAGGAGTAGAAAAACATCAAAAATTTCAGTCCTGCATGATTCTACCAAGAAATGTGTGTTCATTGAAACCGCTGGTTTTTGATAGTTTGGGCCCTATTGAATAATGAATGTTTTGAATTTTCTCCAAAAGTAAAGTAGTTGCAAACTCATCCTTTTAGAAACTTGTTTGGACTGTTGAGAGGAGTAAAAAACCATCAAAAATTTCAATCCTGCATGATTCTACCAAGAAATGTGATTCTTCATTCAAAACCTGATTTTTGCTATTGGGCTCTATTGAATAATGAATGTTTTGAATTTTCTCCAAAAGTAAAGTAGTTGCAAACTCATCCTTTTAGAGACTTGTTTGGGCTCATGAGAGGAGTAGAAAAACATCAAAAATTTCAGTCCTGCATGATTCTACCAAGAAATGTGTGTTCATTCAAACCGCTGGTTTTTGATAGTTTGGGCCCTATTGAATAATGAATGTTTTAAATTTTCTCCAAAAGTAAAGCAGTTGCAAACTCATCCTTTTAGAAACTTGTTTGGGCTGTAGAGAGGAGTAAAAAACCATCAAAAATTTCAATCCTGCATGATTCTAAAAAGAAATGTGATTCTTCATTCAAAACCTGATTTTTGCTATTGGGCTCTATTGAATAATGAATGTTTTGAATTTTCTCCAAAAGTAAAGTAGTTGCAAACTCATCCTTTTATAGACTTGTTTGGGCTCATGAGAGGAGTAGAAAAACATCAAAAATTTCAGTCCTGCATGATTCTACCAAGAAATGTGTGTTCATTCAAACCGCTGGTTTTTGATAGTTTGGGCCCTATTGAATAATGAATGTTTTGAATTTTCTCCAAAAGTAAAGCAGTTGCAAACTCATCCTTTTAGAAACTTGTTTGGGCTGTAGAGAGGAGTAAAAAACCATCAAAAATTTCAATCCTGCATGATTCTACCAAGAAATGTGATTCTTCATTCAAAACCTGATTTTTGCTATTGGGCTCTATTGAATAATGAATGTTTTGAATTTTCTCCAAAAGTAAAGTAGTTGCAAACTCATGCTTTTAGAGACTTGTTTGGGCTCATGAGAGGAGTAGAAAAACATCAAAAATTTCAGTCCTGCATGATTCTACCAAGAAATGTGTGTTCATTGAAACCGCTGGTTTTTGATAGTTTGGGCCCTATTGAATAATGAATGTTTTGAATTTTCTCCAAAAGTAAAGTAGTTGCAAACTCATCCTTTTAGAAACTTGTTTGGGCTGTTGAGAGGAGTAAAAAACCATCAAAAATTTCAATCCTGCATGATTCTACCAAGAAATGTGATTCTTCATTCAAAACCTGATTTTTGCTATTGGGCGCTATTGAATAATGAATGTTTTGAATTTTCTCCGAAAGTAAAGTAGTTGCAAACTCATGCTTTTAGAGACTTGTTTGGGCTCATGAGAGGAGTAGAAAAACATCAAAAATTTCAGTCCTGCATGATTCTACCAAGAAATGTGTGTTCATTGAAACCGCTGGTTTTTGATAGTTTGGGCCCTATTGAATAATGAATGTTTTGAATTTTCTCCAAAAGTAAAGTATTTGCAAACTCATGCTTTTAGAGACTTGTTTGGGCTCATGAGAGGAGTAGAAAAACATCAAAAATTTCAGTCCTGCATGATTCTACCAAGAAATGTGTGTTCATTCAAACCGCTGGTTTTTGATAGTTTGGGCCCTATTGAATAATGAATGTTTTGAATTTTCTCCAAAAGTAAAGTAGTTGCAAACTCATCCTTTTAGAAACTTGTTTGGGCTGTTGAGAGGAGTAAAAAACCATCAAAAATTTCAATCCTGCATGATTCTACCAAGAAATGTGATTCTTCATTCAAAACCTGATTTTTGCTATTGGGCTCTATTGAATAATGAATGTTTTGAATTTTCTCCAAAAGTAAAGTAGTTGCAAACTCATGCTTTTAGAGACTTGTTTGGGCTCATGAGAGGAGTAGAAAAACATCAAAAATTTCAGTCCTGCATGATTCTACCAAGAAATGTGTGTTCATTGAAACCGCTGGTTTTTGATAGTTTGGGCCCTATTGAATAATGAATGTTTTGAATTTTCTCCAAAAGTAAAGTAGTTGCAAACTCATCCTTTTAGAAACTTGTTTGGGCTGTTGAGAGGAGTAAAAAACCATCAAAAATTTCAATCCTGCATGATTCTACCAAGAAATGTGATTCTTCATTCAAAACCTGATTTTTGCTATTGGGCGCTATTGAATAATGAATGTTTTGAATTTTCTCCAAAAGTAAAGTAGTTGCAAACTCATGCTTTTAGAGACTTGTTTGGGCTCATGAGAGGAGTAGAAAAACATCAAAAATTTCAGTCCTGCACGATTCTACCAAGAAATGTGTGTTCATTGAAACCGCTGGTTTTTGATAGTTTGGGCCCTATTGAATAATGAATGTTTTGAATTTTCTCCAAAAGTAAAGTAGTTGCAAACTCATGCTTTTAGAGACTTGTTTGGGCTCATGAGAGGAGTAGAAAAACATCAAAAATTTCAGCCCTGCATGATTCTACCAAGAAATGTGTGTTCATTGAAACCGCTGGTTTTTGATAGTTTGGGCCCTATTGAATAATGAATGTTTTGAATTTTCTCCAAAAGTAAAGTAGTTGCAAACTCATCCTTTTAGAAACTTGTTTGGGCTGTTGAGAGGAGTAAAAAACCATCAAAAATTTCAATCCTGCATGATTTTACCAAGAAATGTGATTCTTCATTCAAAACCTGATTTTTGCTATTGGGCTCTATTGAATAGTGAATGTTTTGAATTTTCTCCAAAAGTAAAGTAGTTGCAAACTCATGCTTTTAGAAACTTGTTTGGGCTCATGAGAGGAGTAGAAAAACATCAAAAATTTCAGTCCTGCATGATTCTACCAAGAAATGTGTGTTCATTGAAACCGCTGGTTTTTGATAGTTTGGGCCCTATTGAATAATGAATGTTTTGAATTTTCTCCAAAAGTAAAGTAGTTACAAACTCATCCTTTTAGAAACTTGTTTGGGCTGTTGAGAGGAGTAAAAAATCATCAAAAATTTCAATCCTGCATGATTTTACCAAGAAATGTGATTCTTCATTCAAAACCTGATTTTTGCTATTGGGCTCTATTGAATAATGAATGTTTTGAATTTTCTCCAAAAGTAAAGTAGTTGCAAACTCATGCTTTTAGAGACTTGTTTGGGCTCATGAGAGGAGTAGAAAAACATCAAAAATTTCAGTCCTGCATGATTCTACCAAGAAATGTGTGTTCATTGAAACCGCTGGTTTTTGATAGTTTGGGCCCTATTGAATAATGAATGTTTTGAATTTTCTCCAAAAGTAAAGTAGTTGCAAACTCATCCTTTTAGAAACTTGTTTGGACTGTTGCGAGGAGTAAAAAACCATCAAAAATTTCAATCCTGCATGATTCTACCAAGAAATGTGATTCTTCATTCAAAACCTGATTTTTGCTATTGGGCTCTATTGAATAATGAATGTTTTGAATTTTCTCCAAAAGTAAAGTAGTTGCAAACTCATCCTTTTAGAGACTTGTTTGGGCTCATGAGAGGAGTAGAAAAACATCAAAAAATTCAGTCCTGCATGATTCTACCAAGAAATGTGTGTTCATTCAAACCGCTGGTTTTTGATAGTTTGGGCCCTATTGAATAATGAATGTTTTGAATTTTCTCCAAAAGAAAAGCAGTTGCAAACTCATCCTTTTAGAAACTTGTTTGGGCTGTAGAGAGGAGTAAAAAACCATCAAAAATTTCAATCCTGCATGATTCTAAAAAGAAATGTGATTCTTCATTCAAAACCTGATTTTTGCTATTGGGCTCTATTGAATAATGAATGTTTTGAATTTTCTCCAAAAGTAAAGTAGTTGCAAACTCATCCTTTTAGAGACTTGTTTGGGCTCATGAGAGGAGTAGAAAAACATCAAAAATTTCAGTCCTGCATGATTCTACCAAGAAATGTGTGTTCATTCAAACCGCTGGTTTTTGATAGTTTGGGCCCTATTGAATAATGAATGTTTTGAATTTTCTCCAAAAGTAAAGCAGTTGCAAACTCATCCTTTTAGAAACTTGTTTGGGCTGTAGAGAGGAGTAAAAAACCATCAAAAATTTCAATCCTGCATGATTCTACCAAGAAATGTGATTCTTCATTCAAAACCTGATTTTTGCTATTGGGCTCTATTGAATAATGAATGTTTTGAATTTTCTCCAAAAGTAAAGTAGTTGCAAACTCATGCTTTTAGAGACTTGTTTGGGCTCATGAGAGGAGTAGAAAAACATCAAAAATTTCAGTCCTGCATGATTCTACCAAGAAATGTGTGTTCATTGAAACCGCTGGTTTTTGATAGTTTGGGCCCTATTGAATAATGAATGTTTTGAATTTTCTCCAAAAGTAAAGTAGTTGCAAACTCATCCTTTTAGAAACTTGTTAGGGCTGTTGAGAGGAGTAAAAAACCATCAAAAATTTCAATCCTGCATGATTCTACCAAGAAATGTGATTCTTCATTCAAAACGCTGGTTTTTGCTATTGGGCTCTATTGAATAATGAATGTTTTGAATTTTCTCCAAAAGTAAAGTAGTTGCAAACTCTTCCTTTTAGAGACTTGTTTGGGCTCATGAGAGGAGTAGAAAAACATCAAAAATTTCAGTCCTGCACGATTCTACCAAGAAATGTGTGTTCATTCAAACCGCTGTTTTTTGATATTTTGGGCCCTATTGAATAATGAATGTTTTGAATTTTCTCCAAAAGTAAAGTAGTTGCAAACTCATGCTTTTAGAGACTTGTTTGGGCTCATGAGAGGAGTAGAAAAACATCAAAAATTTCAGTCCTGCATGATTCTACCAAGAAATGTGTGTTCATTGAAACCGCTGGTTTTTGATAGTTTGGGCCCTATTGAATAATGAATGTTTTGAATTTTCTCCAAAAGTAAAGTAGTTGCAAACTCATCCTTTTAGAAACTTGTTAGGGCTGTTGAGAGGAGTAAAAAACCATCAAAAATTTCAATCCTGCATGATTCTACCAAGAAATGTGATTCTTCATTCAAAACGCTGGTTTTTGCTATTGGGCTCTATTGAATAATGAATGTTTTGAATTTTCTCCAAAAGTAAAGTAGTTGCAAACTCTTCCTTTTAGAGACTTGTTTGGGCTCATGAGAGGAGTAGAAAAACATCAAAAATTTCAGTCCTGCACGATTCTACCAAGAAATGTGTGTTCATTCAAACCGCTGTTTTTTGATATTTTGGGCCCTATTGAATAATGAATGTTTTGAATTTTCTCCAAAAGTAAAGTAGTTGCAAACTCATCCTTTTAGAAACTTGTTTGGGCTGTTGAGAGGAGTAAAAAACCATCAAAAATTTCAATCCTGCATGATTCTACCAAGAAATGTGATTCTTCATTCAAAACCTGATTTTTGCTATTGGGCTCTATTGAATAATGAATGTTTTGAATTTTCTTCAAAAGTAAAGTAGTTGCAAACTCATGCTTTTAGAGACTTGTTTGGGCTCATGAGAGGAGTAGAAAAACATCAAAAATTTCAGTCCTGCATGATTCTACCAAGAAATGTGTGTTCATTGAAACCGCTGGTTTTTGATAGTTTGGGCCCTATTGAATAATGAATGTTTTGAATTTTCTCCAAAAGTAAAGTAGTTGCAAACTCATCCTTTTAGAAACTTGTTTGGGCTGTTGAGAGGAGTAAAAAACTATCAAAAATTTCAATCCTGCATGATTTTACCAAGAAATGTGATTCTTAATTCAAAACCTGATTTTTGCTATTGGGCTCTATTGAATAGTGAATGTTTTGAATTTTCTCCAAAAGTAAAGTAGTTGCAAACTCATGCTTTTAGAGACTTGTTTGGGCTCATGAGAGGAGTAGAAAAACATCAAAAATTTCAGTCCTGCATGATTCTACCAAGAAATGTGTGTTCATTGAAGCCGCTGGTTTTTGATAGTTTGGGCCCTATTGAATAATGAATGTTTTGAATTTTCTCCAAAAGTAAAGTAGTTGCAAACTCATCCTTTTAGAAACTTGTTTGGGCTGTTGAGAGGAGTAAAAAACCATCAAAAATTTCAATCCTGCATGATTTTACAAAGAAATGTGATTCTTCATTCAAAACCTGATTTTTGCTACTGGGCTCTATTGAATAATGAATGTTTTGAATTTTCTCCAAAAGTAAAGTAGTTGCAAACTCATCCTTTTAGAAACTTGTTTGGGCTGTTGAGAGGAGTAAAAAACCATCAAAAATTTCAATCCTGCATGATTTTACCAAGAAATGTGATTCTTCATTCAAAACCTGATTTTTGCTATTGGGCTCTATTGAATAATGAATGTTTTGAATTTTCTCCAAAAGTAAAGTAGTTGCAAACTCATGCTTTTAGAGACTTGTTTGGGCTCATGAGAGGAGTAGAAAAAGATCAAAAATTTCAGTCCTGCATGATTCTACCAAGAAATGTGTGTTCATTGAAACCGCTGGTTTTTGATAGTTTGGGCCCTATTGAATAATGAATGTTTTGAATTTTCTCCAAAAGTAAAGTAGTTGCAAACTCATCCTTTTAGAAACTTGTTTGGGCTGTTGAGAGGAGTAAAAAACCATCAAAAATTTCAATCCTGCATGATTTTACAAAGAAATGTGATTCTTCATTCAAAACCTGATTTTTGCTATTGGGCTCTATTGAATAATGAATGTTTTGAATTTTCTCCAAAAGTAAAGTAGTTGCAAACTCATCCTTTTAGAAACTTGTTTGGGCTGTTGAGAGGAGTAAAAAACCATCAAAAATTTCAATCCTGCATGATTTTACCAAGAAATGTGATTCTTCATTCAAAACCTGATTTTTGCTATTCGGCTCTATTGAATAATGAATGTTTTGAATTTTCTCCAAAAGTAAAGTAGTTGCAAACTCATGCTTTTAGAGACTTGTTTGGGCTCATGAGAGGAGTAGAAAAACATCAAAAATTTCAGTCCTGCATGATTCTACCAAGAAATGTGTGTTCATTGAAACCGCTGGTTTTTGATAGTTTGGGCCCTATTGAATAATGAATGTTTTGAATTTTCTCCAAAAGTAAAGTAGTTGCAAACTCATCCTTTTAGAAACTTGTTTGGGCTGTTGAGAGGAGTAAAAAACCATCAAAAATTTCAATCCTGCATGATTCTACCAAGAAATGTGAATCTTCATTCAAAACCTGATTTTTGCTATTGGGCTCTATTGAATAATGAATGTTTTGAATTTTCTCCAAAAGTAAAGTACTTGCAAACTCATGCTTTTAGAGACTTGTTTGGGCTCATGAGAGGAATAGAAAGACATCAAAAATTTCAGTCCTGCATGATTCTACCAAGAAATGTGTGTTCATTGAAACCGCTGGTTTTTGATAGTTTGGGCCCTATTGAATAATGAATGTTTTGAATTTTCTCCAAAAGTAAAGTAGTTGCAAACTCATCCTTTTAGAAACTTGTTTGGGCTGTTGAGAGGAGTAAAAAACCATCCAAAATTTCAATCCTGCATGATTTTACCAAGAAATGTGATTCTTCATTCAAAACCTGATTTTTGCTATTGGGCTCTATTGAATAATGAATGTTTTGAATTTTCTCCAAAAGTAAAGTAGTTGCAAACTCATGCTTTTAGAGACTTGTTTGGGCTCATGAGAGGAGTAGAAAAACATCAAAAATTTCAGTCCTGCATGATTCTACCAAGAAATGTGTGTTCATTGAAACCGCTGGTTTTTGATAGTTTGGGCCCTATTGAATAATGAATGTTTTGAATTTTCTCCAAAAGTAAAGTAGTTGCAAACTCATCCTTTTAGAAGCTTGTTTGGACTGTTGCGAGGAGTAAAAAACCATCAAAAATTTCAATCCTGCATGATTCTACCAAGAAATGTGATTCTTCATTCAAAACCTGATTTTTGCTATTGGGCTCTATTGAATAATGAATGTTTTGAATTTTCTCCAAAAGTAAAGTAGTTGCAAACTCATCCTTTTAGAGACTTGTTTGGGCTCATGAGAGGAGTAGAAAAACATCAAAAATTTCAGTCCTGCACGATTCTACCAAGAAATGTGTGTTCATTCAAACCGCTGTTTTTTGATATTTTGGGCCCTATTGAATAATGAATGTTTTGAATTTTCTCCAAAAGTAAAGTAGTTGCAAACTCATCCTTTTAGAAACTTGTTTGGGCTGTTGAGAGGAGTAAAAAACCATCAAAAATTTCAATCCTGCATGATTCTACCAAGAAATGTGATTCTTCATTCAAAACCTGATTTTTGCTATTGGGCTCTATTGAATAATGAATGTTTTGAATTTTCTCCAAAAGTAAAGTAGTTGCAAACTCATGCTTTTAGAGACTTGTTTGGGCTCATGAGAGGAGTAGAAAAACATCAAAAATTTCAGTCCTGCATGATTCTACCAAGAAATGTGTGTTCATTGAAACCGCTGGTTTTTGATAGTTTGGGCCCTATTGAATAATGAATGTTTTGAATTTTCTCCAAAAGTAAAGTAGTTGCAAACTCATCCTTTTAGAAACTTGTTTGGGCTGTTGAGAGGAGTAAAAAACCATCAAAAATTTCAATCCTGCATGATTCTACCAAGAAATGTGAATCTTCATTCAAAACCTGATTTTTGCTATTGGGCTCTATTGAATAATGAATGTTTTGAATTTTCTCCAAAAGTAAAGTAGTTGCAAACTCATGCTTTTAGAGACTTGTTTGGGCTCATGAGAGGAGTAGAAAAACATCAAAAATTTCAGTCCTGCATGATTCTACCAAGAAATGTGTGTTCATTGAAACCGCTGGTTTTTGATAGTTTGGGCCCTATTGAATAATGAATGTTTTGAATTTTCTCCAAAAGTAAAGTAGTTGCAAACTCATCCTTTTAGAAACTTGTTTGGACTGTTGCGAGGAGTAAAAAACCATCAAAAATTTCAATCCTGCATGATTCTACCAAGAAATGTGATTCTTCATTCAAAACCTGATTTTTGCTATTGGGCTCTATTGAATAATGAATGTTTTGAATTTTCTCCAAAAGTAAAGTAGTTGCAAACTCATCCTTTTAGAGACTTGTTTGGGCTCATGAGAGGAGTAGAAAAACATCAAAAATTTCAGTCCTGCATGATTCTACCAAGAAATGTGTGTTCATTCAAACCGCTGGTTTTTGATAGTTTGGGCCCTATTGAATAATGAATGTTTTGAATTTTCTCCAAAAGTAAAGTAGTTGCAAACTCATCCTTTTAGAAACTTGTTTGGGCTGTTGAGAGGAGTAAAAAACCATCAAAAATTTCAATCCTGCATGATTCTACCAAGAAATGTGAATCTTCATTCAAAACCTGATTTTTGCTATTGGGCTCTATTGAATAATGAATGTTTTGAATTTTCTCCAAAAGTAAAGTAGTTGCAAACTCATGCTTTTAGAGACTTGTTTGGGCTCATGAGAGGAATAGAAAGACATCAAAAATTTCAGTCCTGCATGATTCTACCAAGAAATGTGTGTTCATTGAAACCGCTGGTTTTTGATAGTTTGGGCCCTATTGAATAATGAATGTTTTGAATTTTCTCCAAAAGTAAAGTAGTTGCAAACTCATCCTTTTAGAAACTTGTTTGGGCTGTTGAGAGGAGTAAAAAACCATCAAAAATTTCAATCCTGCATGATTTTACCAAGAAATGTGATTCTTCATTCAAAACCTGATTTTTGCTATTGGGCTCTATTGAATAATGAATGTTTTGAATTTTCTCCAAAAGTAAAGTAGTTGCAAACTCATGCTTTTAGAGACTTGTTTGGGCTCATGAGAGGAGTAGAAAAACATCAAAAATTTCAGTCCTGCATGATTCTACCAAGAAATGTGTGTTCATTGAAACCGCTGGTTTTTGATAGTTTGGGCCCTATTGAATAATGAATGTTTTGAATTTTCTCCAAAAGTAAAGTAGTTGCAAACTCATCCTTTTAGAAACTTGTTTGGACTGTTGCGAGGAGTAAAAAACCATCAAAAATTTCAATCCTGCATGATTCTACCAAGAAATGTGATTCTTCATTCAAAACCTGATTTTTGCTATTGGGCTCTATTGAATAATGAATGTTTTGAATTTTCTCCAAAAGTAAAGTAGTTGCAAACTCTTCCTTTTAGAGACTTGTTTGGGCTCATGAGAGGAGTAGAAAAACATCAAAAATTTCAGTCCTGCACGATTCTACCAAGAAATGTGTGTTCATTCAAACCGCTGTTTTTTGATATTTTGGGCCCTATTGAATAATGAATGTTTTGAATTTTCTCCAAAAGTAAAGTAGTTGCAAACTCATCCTTTTAGAAACTTGTTTGGGCTGTTGAGAGGAGTAAAAAACCATCAAAAATTTCAATCCTGCATGATTCTACCAAGAAATGTGATTCTTCATTCAAAACCTGATTTTTGCTATTGGGCTCTATTGAATAATGAATGTTTTGAATTTTCTCCAAAAGTAAAGTAGTTGCAAACTCATGCTTTTAGAGACTTGTTTGGGCTCATGAGAGGAGTAGAAAAACATCAAAAATTTCAGTCCTGCATGATTCTACCAAGAAATGTGTGTTCATTGAAACCGCTGGTTTTTGATAGTTTGGGCCCTATTGAATAATGAATGTTTTGAATTTTCTCCAAAAGTAAAGTAGTTGCAAACTCATCCTTTTAGAAACTTGTTTGGGCTGTTGAGAGGAGTACAAAACCATCAAAAATTTCAATCCTGCATGATTCTACCAAGAAATGTGATTCTTCATTCAAAACCTGATTTTTGCTATTGGGCGCTATTGAATAATGAATGTTTTGAATTTTCTCCAAAAGTAAAGTAGTTGCAAACTCATGCTTTTAGAGACTTGTTTGGGCTCATGAGACGAGTAGAAAAACATCAAAAATTTCAGTCCTGCACGATTCTACCAAGAAATGTGTGTTCATTGAAACCGCTGGTTTTTGATAGTTTGGGCCCTATTGAATAATGAATGTTTTGAATTTTCTCCAAAAGTAAAGTAGTTGCAAACTCATGCTTTTAGAGACTTGTTTGGGCTCATGAGAGGAGTAGAAAAACATCAAAAATTTCAGTCCTGCATGATTCTACCAAGAAATGTGTGTTCATTGAAACCGCTGGTTTTTGATAGTTTGGGCCCTATTGAATAATGAATGTTTTGAATTTTCTCCAAAAGTAAAGTAGTTACAAACTCATCCTTTTAGAAACTTGTTTGGGCTGTTGAGAGGAGTAAAAAACCATCAAAAATTTCAATCCTGCATGATTTTACCAAGAAATGTGATTCTTCATTCAAAACCTGATTTTTGCTATTGGGCTCTATTGAATAATGAATGTTTTGAATTTTCTCCAAAAGTAAAGTAGTTGCAAACTCATGCTTTTAGAGACTTGTTTGGGCTCATGAGAGGAGTAGAAAAACATCAAAAATTTCAGTCCTGCATGATTCTACCAAGAAATGTGTGTTCATTGAAACCGCTGGTTTTTGATAGTTTGGGCCCTATTGAATAATGAATGTTTTGAATTTTCTCCAAAAGTAAAGTAGTTGCAAACTCATCCTTTTAGAAACTTGTTTGGACTGTTGCGAGGAGTAAAAAACCATCAAAAATTTCAATCCTGCATGATTCTACCAAGAAATGTGATTCTTCATTCAAAACCTGATTTTTGCTATTGGGCTCTATTGAATAATGAATGTTTTGAATTTTCTCCAAAAGTAAAGTAGTTGCAAACTCATCCTTTTAGAGACTTGTTTGGGCTCATGAGAGGAGTAGAAAAACATCAAAAATTTCAGTCCTGCATGATTCTACCAAGAAATGTGTGTTCATTCAAACCGCTGGTTTTTGATAGTTTGGGCCCTATTGAATAATGAATGTTTTGAATTTTCTCCAAAAGTAAAGCAGTTGCAAACTCATCCTTTTAGAAACTTGTTTGGGCTGTAGAGAGGAGTAAAAAACCATCAAAAATTTCAATCCTGCATGATTCTAAAAAGAAATGTGATTCTTCATTCAAAACCTGATTTTTGCTATTGGGCTCTATTGAATAATGAATGTTTTGAATTTTCTCCAAAAGTAAAGTAGTTGCAAACTCATCCTTTTAGAGACTTGTTTGGGCTCATGAGAGGAGTAGAAAAACATCAAAAATTTCAGTCCTGCATGATTCTACCAAGAAATGTGTGTTCATTCAAACCGCTGGTTTTTGATAGTTTGGGCCCTATTGAATAATGAATGTTTTGAATTTTCTCCAAAAGTAAAGCAGTTGCAAACTCATCCTTTTAGAAACTTGTTTGGGCTGTAGAGAGGAGTAAAAAACCATCAAAAATTTCAATCCTGCATGATTCTACCAAGAAATGTGATTCTTCATTCAAAACCTGATTTTTGCTATTGGGCTCTATTGAATAATGAATGTTTTGAATTTTCTCCAAAAGTAAAGTAGTTGCAAACTCATGCTTTTAGAGACTTGTTTGGGCTCATGAGAGGAGTAGAAAAACATCAAAAATTTCAGTCCTGCATGATTCTACCAAGAAATGTGTGTTCATTGAAACCGCTGGTTTTTGATAGTTTGGGCCCTATTGAATAATGAATGTTTTGAATTTTCTCCAAAAGTAAAGTAGTTGCAAACTCATCCTTTTAGAAACTTGTTAGGGCTGTTGAGAGGAGTAAAAAACCATCAAAAATTTCAATCCTGCATGATTCTACCAAGAAATGTGATTCTTCATTCAAAACGCTGGTTTTTGCTATTGGGCTCTATTGAATAATGAATGTTTTGAATTTTCTCCAAAAGTAAAGTAGTTGCAAACTCTTCCTTTTAGAGACTTGTTTGGGCTCATGAGAGGAGTAGAAAAACATCAAAAATTTCAGTCCTGCACGATTCTACCAAGAAATGTGTGTTCATTCAAACCGCTGTTTTTTGATATTTTGGGCCCTATTGAATAATGAATGTTTTGAATTTTCTCCAAAAGTAAAATAGTTGCAAACTCATCCTTTTAGAAACTTGTTTGGGCTGTTGAGAGGAGTAAAAAACCATCAAAAATTTCAATCCTGCATGATTTTACCAAGAAATGTGATTCTTCATTCAAAACCTGATTTTTGCTATTGGGCTCTATTGAATAATGAATGTTTTGAATTTTCTCCAAAAGTAAAGTAGTTGCAAACTCATGCTTTTAGAGACTTGTTTGGGCTCATGAGAGGAGTAGAAAAACATCAAAAATTTCAGTCCTGCATGATTCTACCAAGAAATGTGTGTTCATTGAAGCCGCTGGTTTTTGATAGTTTGGGCCCTATTGAATAATGAATGTTTTGAATTTTCTCCAAAAGTAAAGTAGTTGCAAACTCATCCTTTTAGAAACTTGTTTGGGCTGTTGAGAGGAGTAAAAAACCATCAAAAATTTCAATCCTGCATGATTTTACAAAGAAATGTGATTCTTCATTCAAAACCTGATTTTTGCTATTGGGCTCTATTGAATAATGAATGTTTTGAATTTTCTCCAAAAGTAAAGTAGTTGCAAACTCATCCTTTTAGAAACTTGTTTGGGCTGTTGAGAGGAGTAAAAAACCATCAAAAATTTCAATCCTGCATGATTTCACCAAGAAATGTGATTCTTCATTCAAAACCTGATTTTTGCTATTGGGCTCTATTGAATAATGAATGTTTTGAATTTTCTCCAAAAGTAAAGTAGTTGCAAACTCATGCTTTTAGAGACTTGTTTGGGCTCATGAGAGGAGTAGAAAAACATCAAAAATTTCAGTCCTGCATGATTCTACCAAGAAATGTGTGTTCATTGAAACCGCTGGTTTTTGATAGTTTGGGCCCTATTGAATAATGAATGTTTTGAATTTTCTCCAAAAGTAAAGTAGTTGCAAACTCATCCTTTTAGAAACTTGTTTGGGCTGTTGAGAGGAGTAAAAAACCATCAAAAATTTCAATCCTGCATGATTCTACCAAGAAATGTGAATCTTCATTCAAAACCTGATTTTTGCTATTGGGCTCTATTGAATAATGAATGTTTTGAATTTTCTCCAAAAGTAAAGTAGTTGCAAACTCATGCTTTTAGAGACTTGTTTGGGCTCATGAGAGGAATAGAAAGACATCAAAAATTTCAGTCCTGCATGATTCTACCAAGAAATGTGTGTTCATTGAAACCGCTGGTTTTTGATAGTTTGGGCCCTATTGAATAATGAATGTTTTGAATTTTCTCCAAAAGTAAAGTAGTTGCAAACTCATCCTTTTAGAAACTTGTTTGGGCTGTTGAGAGGAGTAAAAAACCATCAAAAATTTCAATCCTGCATGATTTTACCAAGAAATGTGATTCTTCATTCAAAACCTGATTTTTGCTATTGGGCTCTATTGAATAATGAATGTTTTGAATTTTCTCCAAAAGTAAAGTAGTTGCAAACTCATGCTTTTAGAGACTTGTTTGGGCTCATGAGAGGAGTAGAAAAACATCAAAAATTTCAGTCCTGCATGATTCTACCAAGAAATGTGTGTTCATTGAAACCGCTGGTTTTTGATAGTTTGGGCCCTATTGAATAATGAATGTTTTGAATTTTCTCCAAAAGTAAAGTAGTTGCAAACTCATCCTTTTAGAAACTTGTTTGGACTGTTGCGAGGAGTAAAAAACCATCAAAAATTTCAATCCTGCATGATTCTACCAAGAAATGTGATTCTTCATTCAAAACCTGATTTTTGCTATTGGGCTCTATTGAATAATGAATGTTTTGAATTTTCTCCAAAAGTAAAGTAGTTGCAAACTCATCCTTTTAGAGACTTGTTTGGGCTCATGAGCGGAGTAGAAAAACATCAAAAATTTCAGTCCTGCATGATTCTACCAAGAAATGTGTGTTCATTCAAACCGCTGGTTTTTGATAGTTTGGGCCCTATTGAAAAATGAATGTTTTGAATTTTCTCCAAAAGTAAAGTAGTTGCAAACTCATCCTTTTAGAAACTTGTTTGGGCTGTTGAGAGGAGTAAAAAACCATCAAAAATTTCAATCCTGCATGATTCTACCAAGAAATGTGAATCTTCATTCAAAACCTGATTTTTGCTATTGGGCTCTATTGAATAATGAATGTTTTGAATTTTCTCCAAAAGTAAAGTAGTTGCAAACTCATGCTTTTAGAGACTTGTTTGGGCTCATGAGAGGAATAGAAAGACATCAAAAATTTCAGTCCTGCATGATTCTACCAAGAAATGTGTGTTCATTGAAACCGCTGGTTTTTGATAGTTTGGGCCCTATTGAATAATGAATGTTTTGAATTTTCTCCAAAAGTAAAGTAGTTGCAAACTCATCCTTTTAGAAACTTGTTTGGGCTGTTGAGAGGAGTAAAAAACCATCAAAAATTTCAATCCTGCATGATTTTACCAAGAAATGTGATTCTTCATTCAAAACCTGATTTTTGCTATTGGGCTCTATTGAATAATGAATGTTTTGAATTTTCTCCAAAAGTAAAGTAGTTGCAAACTCATGCTTTTAGAGACTTGTTTGGGCTCATGAGAGGAGTAGAAAAACATCAAAAATTTCAGTCCTGCATGATTCTACCAAGAAATGTGTGTTCATTGAAACCGCTGGTTTTTGATAGTTTGGGCCCTATTGAATAATGAATGTTTTGAATTTTCTCCAAAAGTAAAGTAGTTGCAAACTCATCCTTTTAGAAACTTGTTTGGACTGTTGCGAGGAGTAAAAAACCATCAAAAATTTCAATCCTGCATGATTCTACCAAGAAATGTGATTCTTCATTCAAAACCTGATTTTTGCTATTGGGCTCTATTGAATAATGAATGTTTTGAATTTTCTCCAAAAGTAAAGTAGTTGCAAACTCATCCTTTTAGAGACTTGTTTGGGCTCATGAGAGGAGTAGAAAAACATCAAAAATTTCAGTCCTGCATGATTCTACCAAGAAATGTGTGTTCATTCAAACCGCTGGTTTTTGATAGTTTGGGCCCTATTGAATAATGAATGTTTTGAATTTTCTCCAAAAGTAAAGCAGTTGCAAACTCATCCTTTTAGAAACTTGTTTGCGCTGTAGAGAGGAGTAAAAAACCATCAAAAATTTCAATCCTGCATGATTCTAAAAAGAAATGTGATTCTTCATTCAAAACCTGATTTTTGCTATTGGGCTCTATTGAATAATGAATGTTTTGAATTTTCTCCAAAAGTAAAGTAGTTGCAAACTCATCCTTTTAGAGACTTGTTTGGGCTCATGAGAGGAGTAGAAAAACATCAAAAATTTCAGTCCTGCATGATTCTACCAAGAAATGTGTGTTCATTCAAACCGCTGGTTTTTGATAGTTTGGGCCCTATTGAATAATGAATGTTTTGAATTTTCTCCAAAAGTAAAGCAGTTGCAAACTCATCCTTTTAGAAACTTGTTTGGGCTGTAGAGAGTAGTAAAAAACCATCAAAAATTTCAATCCTGCATGATTCTACCAAGAAATGTGATTCTTCATTCAAAACCTGATTTTTGCTATTGGGCTCTATTGAATAATGAATGTTTTGAATTTTCTCCAAAAGTAAAGTAGTTGCAAACTCATGCTTTTAGAGACTTGTTTGGGCTCATGAGAGGAGTAGAAAAACATCAAAAATTTCAGTCCTGCATGATTCTACCAAGAAATGTGTGTTCATTGAAACCGCTGGTTTTTGATAGTTTGGGCCCTATTGAATAATGAATGTTTTGAATTTTCTCCAAAAGTAAAGTAGTTGCAAACTCATCCTTTTAGAAACTTGTTAGGGCTGTTGAGAGGAGTAAAAAACCATCAAAAATTTCAATCCTGCATGATTCTACCAAGAAATGTGATTCTTCATTCAAAACGCTGGTTTTTGCTATTGGGCTCTATTGAATAATGAATGTTTTGAATTTTCTCCAAAAGTAAAGTAGTTGCAAACTCTTCCTTTTAGAGACTTGTTTGGGCTCATGAGAGGAGTAGAAAAACATCAAAAATTTCAGTCCTGCACGATTCTACCAAGAAATGTGTGTTCATTCAAACCGCTGTTTTTTGATATTTTGGGCCCTATTGAATAATGAATGTTTTGAATTTTCTCCAAAAGTAAAGTAGTTGCAAACTCATCCTTTTAGAAACTTGTTTGGGCTGTTGAGAGGAGTAAAAACCCATCAAAAATTTCAATCCTGCATGATTCTACCAAGAAATGTGATTCTTCATTCAAAACCTGATTTTTGCTATTGGGCTCTATTGAATAATGAATGTTTTGAATTTTCTCCAAAAGTAAAGTAGTTGCAAACTCATGCTTTTAGAGACTTGTTTGGGCTCATGAGAGGAGTAGAAAAACATCAAAAATTTCAGTCCTGCATGATTCTACCAAGAAATGTGTGTTCATTGAAACCGCTGGTTTTTGATAGTTTGGGCCCTATTGAATAATGAATGTTTTGAATTTTCTCCAAAAGTAAAGTAGTTGCAAACTCATCCTTTTAGAAACTTGTTTGGGCTGTTGAGAGGAGTAAAAAACCATCAAAAATTTCAATCCTGCATGATTCTACCAAGAAATGTGAATCTTCATTCAAAACCTGATTTTTGCTATTGGGCTCTATTGAATAATGAATGTTTTGAATTTTCTCCAAAAGTAAAGTAGTTGCAAACTCATGCTTTTAGAGACTTGTTTGGGCTCATGAGAGGAATAGAAAGACATCAAAAATTTCAGTCCTGCATGATTCTACCAAGAAATGTGTGTTCATTGAAACCGCTGGTTTTTGATAGTTTGGGCCCTATTGAATAATGAATGTTTTGAATTTTCTCCAAAAGTAAAGTAGTTGCAAACTCATCCTTTTAGAAACTTGTTTGGGCTGTTGAGAGGAGTAAAAAACCATCAAAAATTTCAATCCTGCATGATTTTACCAAGAAATGTGATTCTTCATTCAAAACCTGATTTCTGCTATTGGGCTCTATTGAATAATGAATGTTTTGAATTTTCTCCAAAAGTAAAGTAGTTGCAAACTCATGCTTTTAGAGACTTGTTTGGGCTCATGAGAGGAGTAGAAAAACATCAAAAATTTCAGTCCTGCATGATTCTACCAAGAAATGTGTGTTCATTGAAACCGCTGGTTTTTGATAGTTTGGGCCCTATTGAATAATGAATGTTTTGAATTTTCTCCAAAAGTAAAGTAGTTGCAAACTCATCCTTTTAGAAACTTGTTTGGACTGTTGCGAGGAGTAAAAAACCATCAAAAATTTCAATCCTGCATGATTCTACCAAGAAATGTGATTCTTCATTCAAAACCTGATTTTTGCTATTGGGCTCTATTGAATAATGAATGTTTTGAATTTTCTCCAAAAGTAAAGTAGTTGCAAACTCATCCTTTTAGAGACTTGTTTGGGCTCATGAGAGGAGTAGAAAAACATCAAAAATTTCAGTCCTGCATGATTCTACCAAGAAATGTGTGTTCATTCAAACCGCTGGTTTTTGATAGTTTGGGCCCTATTGAATAATGAATGTTTTGAATTTTCTCCAAAAGTAAAGTAGTTGCAAACTCATCCTTTTAGAAACTTGTTTGGGCTGTTGAGAGGAGTAAAAAACCATCAAAAATTTCAATCCTGCATGATTCTACCAAGAAATGTGAATCTTCATTCAAAACCTGATTTTTGCTATTGGGCTCTATTGAATAATGAATGTTTTGAATTTTCTCCAAAAGTAAAGTAGTTGCAAACTCATGCTTTTAGAGACTTGTTTGGGCTCATGAGAGGAATAGAAAGACATCAAAAATTTCAGTCCTGCATGATTCTACCAAGAAATGTGTGTTCATTGAAACCGCTGGTTTTTGATAGTTTGGGCCCTATTGAATAATGAATGTTTTGAATTTTCTCCAAAAGTAAAGTAGTTGCAAACTCATCCTTTTAGAAACTTGTTTGGGCTGTTGAGAGGAGTAAAAAACCATCAAAAATTTCAATCCTGCATGATTTTACCAAGAAATGTGATTCTTCATTCAAAACCTGATTTTTGCTATTGGGCTCTATTGAATAATGAATGTTTTGAATTTTCTCCAAAAGTAAAGTAGTTGCAAACTCATGCTTTTAGAGACTTGTTTGGGCTCATGAGAGGAGTAGAAAAACATCAAAAATTTCAGTCCTGCATGATTCTACCAAGAAATGTGTGTTCATTGAAACCGCTGGTTTTTGATAGTTTGGGCCCTATTGAATAATGAATGTTTTGAATTTTCTCCAAAAGTAAAGTAGTTGCAAACTCATCCTTTTAGAAACTTGTTTGGACTGTTGCGAGGAGTAAAAAACCATCAAAAATTTCAATCCTGCATGATTCTACCAAGAAATGTGATTCTTCATTCAAAACCTGATTTTTGCTATTGGGCTCTATTGAATAATGAATGTTTTGAATTTTCTCCAAAAGTAAAGTAGTTGCAAACTCATCCTTTTAGAGACTTGTTTGGGCTCATGAGAGGAGTAGAAAAACATCAAAAATTTCAGTCCTGCATGATTCTACCAAGAAATGTGTGTTCATTCAAACCGCTGGTTTTTGATAGTTTGGGCCCTATTGAATAATGAATGTTTTGAATTTTCTCCAAAAGTAAAGCAGTTGCAAACTCATCCTTTTAGAAACTTGTTTGGGCTGTAGAGAGGAGTAAAAAACCATCAAAAATTTCAATCCTGCATGATTCTAAAAAGAAATGTGATTCTTCATTCAAAACCTGATTTTTGCTATTGGGCTCTATTGAATAATGAATGTTTTGAATTTTCTCCAAAAGTAAAGTAGTTGCAAACTCATCCTTTTAGAGACTTGTTTGGGCTCATGAGAGGAGTAGAAAAACATCAAAAATTTCAGTCCTGCATGATTCTACCAAGAAATGTGTGTTCATTCAAACCGCTGGTTTTTGATAGTTTGGGCCCTATTGAATAATGAATGTTTTGAATTTTCTCCAAAAGTAAAGCAGTTGCAAACTCATCCTTTTAGAAACTTGTTTGGGCTGTAGAGAGGAGTAAAAAACCATCAAAAATTTCAATCCTGCATGATTCTACCAAGAAATGTGATTCTTCATTCAAAACCTGATTTTTGCTATTGGGCTCTATTGAATAATGAATGTTTTGAATTTTCTCCAAAAGTAAAGTAGTTGCAAACTCATGCTTTTAGAGACTTGTTTGGGCTCATGAGAGGAGTAGAAAAACATCAAAAATTTCAGTCCTGCATGATTCTACCAAGAAATGTGTGTTCATTGAAACCGCTGGTTTTTGATAGTTTGGGCCCTATTGAATAATGAATGTTTTGAATTTTCTCCAAAAGTAAAGTAGTTGCAAACTCATCCTTTTAGAAACTTGTTAGGGCTGTTGAGAGGAGTAAAAAACCATCAAAAATTTCAATCCTGCATGATTCTACCAAGAAATGTGATTCTTCATTCAAAACGCTGGTTTTTGCTATTGGGCTCTATTGAATAATGAATGTTTTGAATTTTCTCCAAAAGTAAAGTAGTTGCAAACTCTTCCTTTTAGAGACTTGTTTGGGCTCATGAGAGGAGTAGAAAAACATCAAAAATTTCAGTCCTGCACGATTCTACCAAGAAATGTGTGTTCATTCAAACCGCTGTTTTTTGATATTTTGGGCCCTATTGAATAATGAATGTTTTGAATTTTCTCCAAAAGTAAAGTAGTTGCAAACTCATCCTTTTAGAAACTTGTTTGGGCTGTTGAGAGGAGTAAAAAACCATCAAAAATTTCAATCCTGCATGATTCTACCAAGAAATGTGATTCTTCATTCAAAACCTGATTTTTGCTATTGGGCTCTATTGAATAATGAATGTTTTGAATTTTCTTCAAAAGTAAAGTAGTTGCAAACTCATGCTTTTAGAGACTTGTTTGGGCTCATGAGAGGAGTAGAAAAACATCAAAAATTTCAGTCCTGCATGATTCTACCAAGAAATGTGTGTTCATTGAAACCGCTGGTTTTTGATAGTTTGGGCCCTATTGAATAATGAATGTTTTGAATTTTCTCCAAAAGTAAAGTAGTTGCAAACTCATCCAATTAGAAACTTGTTTGGGCTGTTGAGAGGAGTAAAAAACCATCAAAAATTTCAATCCTGCATGATTCTACCAAGAAATGTGATTCTTCATTCAAAACCTGATTTTTGCTATTGGGCTCTATTGAATAATGAATGTTTTGAATTTTCTCCAAAAGTAAAGTAGTTGCAAACTCATGCTTTTAGAGACTTGTTTGGGCTCATGAGAGGAGTAGAAAAACATCAAAAATTTCAGTCCTGCATGATTCTACCAAGAAATGTGTGTTCATTGAAACCGCTGGTTTTTGATAGTTTGGGCCCTATTGAATAATGAATGTTTTGAATTTTCTCCAAAAGTAAAGTAGTTGCAAACTCATCCTTTTAGAAACTTGTTTGGGCTGTTGAGAGGAGTAAAAAACCATCAAAAATTTCAATCCTGCATGATTTTACAAAGAAATGTGATTCTTCATTCAAAACCTGATTTTTGCTATTGGGCTCTATTGAATAATGAATGTTTTGAATTTTCTCCAAAAGTAAAGTAGTTGCAAACTCATCCTTTTAGAAACTTGTTTGGACTGTTGAGAGGAGTAAAAAACCATCAAAAATTTCAATCCTGCATGATTTTACCAAGAAATGTGATTCTTCATTCAAAACCTGATTTTTGCTATTGGGCTCTATTGAATAATGAATGTTTTGAATTTTCTCCAAAAGTAAAGTAGTTGCAAACTCATGCTTTTAGAGACTTGTTTGGGCTCATGAGAGGAGTAGAAAAACATCAAAAATTTCAGTCCTGCATGATTCTACCAAGAAATGTGTGTTCATTGAAACCGCTGGTTTTTGATAGTTTGGGCTCTATTGAATAATGAATGTTTTGAATTTTCTCCAAAAGTAAAGTAGTTGCAAACTCATCCTTTTAGAAACTTGTTTGGGCTGTTGAGAGGAGTAAAAAACCATCAAAAATTTCAATCCTGCATGATTCTACCAAGAAATGTGAATCTTCATTCAAAACCTGATTTTTGCTATTGGGCTCTATTGAATAATGAATGTTTTGAATTTTCTCCAAAAGTAAAGTAGTTGCAAACTCATGCTTTTAGAGACTTGTTTGGGCTCATGAGAGGAATAGAAAGACATCAAAAATTTCAGTCCTGCATGATTCTACCAAGAAATGTGTGTTCATTGAAACCGCTGGTTTTTGATAGTTTGGGCCCTATTGAATAATGAATGTTTTGAATTTTCTCCAAAAGTAAAGTAGTTGCAAACTCATCCTTTTAGAAACTTGTTTGGGCTGTTGAGCGGAGTAAAAAACCATCAAAAATTTCAATCCTGCATGATTCTACCAAGAAATGTGATTCTTCATTCAAAACCTGATTTTTGCTATTGGGCTCTATTGAATAATGAATGTTTTGAATGTTCTCCAAAAGTAAAGTAGTTGCAAACTCATGCTTTTAGAGACTTGTTTGGGCTCATGAGAGGAGTAGAAAAACATCAAAAATTTCAGTCCTGCATGATTCTACCACGAAATGTGTGTTCATTGAAACAGCTGGTTTTTGATAGTTTGGGCCCTATTGAATAATGAATGTTTTGAATTTTCTCCAAAAGTAAAGTAGTTGCAAACTCATCCTTTTAGAAACTTGTTTGGGCTGTTGAGAGGAGTAAAAAACTATCAAAAATTTCAATCCTGCATGATTTTACCAAGAAATGTGATTCTTAATTCAAAACCTGATTTTTGCTATTGGGCTCTATTGAATAGTGAATGTTTTGAATTTTCTCCAAAAGTAAAGTAGTTGCAAACTCATGCTTTTAGAGACTTGTTTGGGCTCATGAGAGGAGTAGAAAAACATCAAAAATTTCAGTCCTGCATGATTCTACCAAGAAATGTGTGTTCATTGAAACCGCTGGTTTTTGATAGTTTGGGCCCTATTGAATAATGAATGTTTTGAATTTTCTCCAAAAGTAAAGTAGTTGCAAACTCATCCTTTTAGAAACTTGTTTGGGCTGTTGAGAGGAGTAAAAAACCATCAAAAATTTCAATCCTGCATGATTTTACAAAGAAATGTGATTCTTCATTCAAAACCTGATTTTTGCTATTGGGCTCTATTGAATAATGAATGTTTTGAATTTTCTCCAAAAGTAAAGTAGTTGCAAACTCATCCTTTTAGAAACTTGTTTGGGCTGTTGAGAGGAGTAAAAAGCATCAAAAATTTCAATCCTGCATGATTTTACCAAGAAATGTGATTCTTCATTCAAAACCTGATTTTTGCTATTGGGCTCTATTGAATAATGAATGTTTTGAATTTTCTCCAAAAGTAAAGTAGTTGCAAACTCATGCTTTTAGAGACTTGTTTGGGCTCATGAGAGGAGTAGAAAAACATCAAAAATTTCAGTCCTGCATGATTCTACCAAGAAATGTGTGTTCATTGAAACCGCTGGTTTTTGATAGTTTGGGCCCTATTGAATAATGAATGTTTTGAATTTTCTCCAAAAGTAAAGTAGTTGCAAACTCATCCTTTTAGAAACTTGTTTGGGCTGTTGAGAGGAGTAAAAAACCATCAAAAATTTCAATCCTGCATGATTTTACAAAGAAATGTGATTCTTCATTCAAAACCTGATTTTTGCTATTGGGCTCTATTGAATAATGAATGTTTTGAATTTTCTCCAAAAGTAAAGTAGTTGCAAACTCATCCTTTTAGAAACTTGTTTGGACTGTTGAGAGGAGTAAAAAACCATCAAAAATTTCAATCCTGCATGATTTTACCAAGAAATGTGATTCTTCATTCAAAACCTGATTTTTGCTATTGGGCTCTATTGAATAATGAATGTTTTGAATTTTCTCCAAAAGTAAAGTAGTTGCAAACTCATGCTTTTAGAGACTTGTTTGGGCTCATGAGAGGAGTAGAAAAACATCAAAAATTTCAGTCCTGCATGATTCTACCAAGAAATGTGTGTTCATTGAAACCGCTGTTTTTTGATAGTTTGGGCCCTATTGAATAATGAATGTTTTGAATTTTCTCCAAAAGTAAAGTAGTTGCAAACTCATCCTTTTAGAAACTTGTTTGGGCTGTTGAGAGGAGTAAAAAACCATCAAAAATTTCAATCCTGCATGATTCTACCAAGAAATGTGAATCTTCATTCAAAACCTGATTTTTGCTATTGGGCTCTATTGAATAATGAATGTTTTGAATTTTCTCCAAAAGTAAAGTAGTTGCAAACTCATGCTTTTAGAGACTTGTTTGGGCTCATGAGAGGAATAGAAAGACATCAAAAATTTCAGTCCTGCATGATTCTACCAAGAAATGTGTGTTCATTGAAACCGCTGGTTTTTGATAGTTTGGGCCCTATTGAATAATGAATGTTTTGAATTTTCTCCAAAAGTAAAGTAGTTGCAAACTCATCCTTTTAGAAACTTGTTTGGGCTGTTGAGCGGAGTAAAAAACCATCAAAAATTTCAATCCTGCATGATTCTACCAAGAAATGTGATTCTTCATTCAAAACCTGATTTTTGCTATTGGGCTCTATTGAATAATGAATGTTTTGAATGTTCTCCAAAAGTAAAGTAGTTGCAAACTCATGCTTTTAGAGACTTGTTTGGGCTCATGAGAGGAGTAGAAAAACATCAAAAATTTCAGTCCTGCATGATTCTACCACGAAATGTGTGTTCATTGAAACAGCTGGTTTTTGATAGTTTGGGCCCTATTGAATAATGAATGTTTTGAATTTTCTCCAAAAGTAAAGTAGTTGCAAACTCATCCTTTTAGATACTTGTTTGGGCTGTTGAGAGGAGTAAAAAACCATCAAAAATTTCAATCCTGCATGATTCTACCAAGAAATGTGATTCTTCATTCAAAACCTGATTTTTGCTATTGGGCTCTATTGAATAATGAATGTTTTGAATTTTCTCCAAAAGTAAAGTAGTTGCAAACTCATGCTTTTAGAGACTTGTTTGGGCTCATGAGAGGAGTAGAAAAACATCAAAAATTTCAGTCCTGCATGATTCTACCAAGAAATGTGTGTTCATTGAAACAGCTGGTTTTTGATAGTTTGGGCCCTATTGAATAATGAATGTTTTGAATTTTCTCCAAAAGTAAAGTAGTTGCAAACTCATCCTTTTAGAAACTTGTTTGGGCTGTTGAGAGGAGTAAAAAACCATCAAAAATTTCAATCCTGCATGATTCTACCAAGAAATGTGATTCTTCATTCAAAACCTGATTTTTGCTATTGGGCTCTATTGAATAATGAATGTTTTGAATTTTCTCCAAAAGTAAAGTAGTTGCAAACTCATGCTTTTAGAGACTTGTTTGGGCTCATGAGAGGAGTAGAAAAACATCAAAAATTTCAGTCCTGCATGATTCTACCAAGAAATGTGTGTTCATTGAAACCGCTGGTTTTTGATAGTTTGGGCCCTATTGAATAATGAATGTTTTGAATTTTCTCCAAAAGTAAAGTAGTTGCAAACTCATCCTTTTAGAAACTTGTTTGGGCTGTTGAGAGGAGTAAAAAACCATCAAAAATTTCAATCCTGCATGATTCTACCAAGAAATGTGATTCTTCATTCAAAACCTGATTTTTGCTATTGGGCGCTATTGAATAATGAATGTTTTGAATTTTCTCCAAAAGTAAAGTAGTTGCAAACTCATGCTTTTAGAGACTTGTTTGGGCTCATGAGAGGAGTAGAAAAACATCAAAAATTTCAGTCCTGCACGATTCTACCAAGAAATGTGTGTTCATTGAAACCGCTGGTTTTTGATAGTTTGGGCCCTATTGAATAATGAATGTTTTGAATTTTCTCCAAAAGTAAAGTAGTTGCAAACTCATCCTTTTAGAAACTTGTTTGGGCTGTTGAGAGGAGTAAAAAACCATCAAAAATTTCAATCCTGCATGATTTTACCAAGAAATGTGATTCTTCATTCAAAACCTGATTTTTGCTATTGGGCTCTATTGAATAGTGAATGTTTTGAATTTTCTCCAAAAGTAAAGTAGTTGCAAACTCATGCTTTTAGAAACTTGTTTGGGCTCATGAGAGGAGTAGAAAAACATCAAAAATTTCAGTCCTGCATGATTCTACCAAGAAATGTGTGTTCATTGAAACCGCTGGTTTTTGATAGTTTGGGCCCTATTGAATAATGAATGTTTTGAATTTTCTCCAAAAGTAAAGTAGTTGCAAACTCATCCTTTTAGAAACTTGTTTGGGCTGTTGAGAGGAGTAAAAAACCATCAAAAATTTCAATCCTGCATGATTCTACCAAGAAATGTGATTCTTCATTCAAAACCTGATTTTTGCTATTGGGCTCTATTGAATAATGAATGTTTTGAATTTTCTCCAAAAGTAAAGTAGTTGCAAACTCATCCTTTTAGAGACTTGTTTGGGCTCATGAGAGGAGTAGAAAAACATCAAAAATTTCAGTCCTGCATGATTCTACCAAGAAATGTGTGTTCATTCAAACCGCTGGTTTTTGATAGTTTGGGCCCTATTGAATAATGAATGTTTTGAATTTTCTCCAAAAGTAAAGCAGTTGCAAACTCATCCTTTTAGAAACTTGTTTGGGCTGTAGAGAGGAGTAAAAAACCATCAAAAATTTCAATCCTGCATGATTCTACCAAGAAATGTGATTCTTCATTCAAAACCTGATTTTTGCTATTGGGCTCTGTTGAATAATGAATGTTTTGAATTTTCTCCAAAAGTAAAGTAGTTGCAAACTCATGCTTTTAGAGACTTATTTGGGCTCATGAGAGGAGTAGAAAAACATCAAAAATTTCAGTCCTGCATGATTCTACCAAGAAATGTGTGTTCATTGAAACCGCTGGTTTTTGATAGTTTGGGCCCTATTGAATAATGAATGTTTTGAATTTTCTCCAAAAGTAAAGTAGTTGCAAACTCATCCTTTTAGAAACTTGTTAGGGCTGTTGAGAGGAGTAAAAAACCATCAAAAATTTCAATCCTGCATGATTCTACCAAGAAATGTGATTCTTCATTCAAAACGCTGGTTTTGGCTATAGGGCTCTATTGAATAATGAATGTTTTGAATTTTCTCCAAAAGTAAAGTAGTTGCAAACTCATCCTTTTAGAGACTTGTTTGGGCTCATGAGAGGAGTAGAAAAACATCAAAAATTTCAGTCCTGCACGATTCCACCAAGAAATGTGTGTTCATTCAAACCGCTGTTTTTTAATATTTTGGGCCCTATTGAATAATGAATGTTTTGAATTTTCTCCAAAAGTAAAGTACTTGCAAACTCATCCTTTTAGAAACTTGTTTGGGCTGTTGAGAGGAGTAAAAAACCATCAAAAATTTCAATCCTGCATGATTCTACCAAGAAATGTGATTCTTCATTCAAAACCTGATTTTTGCTATTGGGCTCTATTGAATAATGAATGTTTTGAATTTTCTCCAAAAGTAAAGTAGTTGCAAACTCATGCTTTTAGAGACTTGTTTGGGCTCATGAGAGGAGTAGAAAAACATCAAAAATTTCAGTCCTGCATGATTCTACCAAGAAATGTGTGTTCATTGAAACCGTTGGTTTTTGATAGTTTGGGCCCTATTGAATAATGAATGTTTTGAATTTTCTCCAAAAGTAAAGTAGTTGCAAACTCATCCTTTTAGAAACTTGTTTGGGCTGTTGAGAGGAGTAAAAAACCATCAAAAATTTCAATCCTGCATGATTTTACAAAGAAATGTGATTCTTCATTCAAAACCTGATTTTTGCTATTGGGCTCTATTGAATAATGAATGTTTTGAATTTTCTCCAAAAGTAAAGTAGTTGCAAACTCATCCTTTTAGAAACTTGTTTGGGCTGTTGAGAGGAGTAAAAAACCATCAAAAATTTCAATCCTGCATGATTTTACTAAGAAATGTGATTCTTCATTCAAAACCTGATTTTTGCTATTGGGCTCTATTGAATAATGAATGTTTTGAATTTTCTCCAAAAGTAAAGTAGTTGCAAACTCATGCTTTTAGAGACTTGTTTGGGCTCATGAGAGGAGTAGAAAGACATCAAAAATTTCAGTCCTGCATGATTCTACCAAGAAATGTGTGTTCATTGAAACCGCTGGTTTTTGATAGTTTGGGCCCTATTGAATAATGAATGTTTTGAATTTTCTCCAAAAGTAAAGTAGTTGCAAACTCATCCTTTTAGAAACTTGTTTGGGCTGTTGAGAGGAGTAAAAAACCATCAAAAATTTCAATCCTGCATGATTCTACCAAGAAATGTGATTCTTCATTCAAAACCTGATTTTTGCTATTGGGCTCTATTGAATAATGAATGTTTTGAATTTTCTCCAAAAGTAAAGTAGTTGCAAACTTATCCTTTTAGAAACTTGTTTGGGCTGTTGAGAGGAGTAAAAAACCATCAAAAATTTCAATCCTGCATGATTCTACCAAGAAATGTGATTCTTCATTCAAAACGCTGGTTTTTGCTATTGGGCTCTATTGAATAATGAATGTTTTGAATTTTCTCCAAAAGTAAAGTAGTTGCAAACTCATCCTTTTAGAGACTTGTTTGGGCTCATGAGAGGAGTAGAAAAACATCAAAAATTTCAGTCCTGCACGATTCTACCAAGAAATGTGTGTTCATTCAAACCGCTGGTTTTTGATATTTTGGGCCCTATTGAATAATGAATGTTTTGAATTTTCTCCAAAAGTAAAGTAGTTGCAAACTCATCCTTTTAAAAACTTGTTTGGGCTGTTGAGAGGAGTAAAAAAACATCAAAAATTTCAATCCTGCATGATTCTACCAAGAAATGTGATTCTTCATTCAAAACCTGATTTTTGCTATTGGGCTCTATTGAATAATGAATGTTTTGAATTTTCTCCAAAAGTAAAGTAGTTGCAAACTCATGCTTTTAGAGACTTGTTTGGGCTCATGAGAGGAGTAGAAAAACATCAAAAATTACAGTCCTGCATGATTCTACCAAGAAATGTGTGTTCATTGAAACAGCTGGTTTTTGATAGTTTGGGCCCTATTGAATAATGAATGTTTTGAATTTTCTCCAAAAGTAAAGTAGTTGCAAACTCATCCTTTTAGAAACTTGTTTGGGCTGTTGAGAGGAGTAAAAAACCATCAAAAATTTCAATCCTGCATGATTCTACCAAGAAATGTGATTCTTCATTCAAAACGCTGGTTTTTGCTATTGGGCTCTATTGAATAATGAATGTTTTGAATTTTCTCCAAAAGTAAAGTAGTTGCAAACTCATGCTTTTAGAGACTTGTTTGGGCTCATGAGAGGAGTAGAAAAACATCAAAAATTTCAGTCCTGCATGATTCTACCAAGAAATGTGTGTTCATTCAAACCGCTGGTTTTTGATAGTTTGGGCCCTATTGAATAATGAATGTTTTGAATTTTCTCCAAAAGTAAAGTAGTTGCAAACTCATCCTTTTAGAAACTTGTTTGGGCTGTTGAGAGGAGTAAAAAACCATCAAAAATTTCAATCCTGCATGATTCTACCAGGAAATGTGATTCTTCATTCAAAACCTGATTTTTGCTATTGGGCTCTATTGAATAATGAATGTTTTGAATTTTCTCCAAAAGTAAAGTAGTTGCAAACTCATGCTTTTAGAGACTTGTTTGGGCTCATGAGAGGAGTAGAAAAACATCAAAAATTTAAGTCCTGCATGATTCTACCAAGAAATGTGTGTTCATTGAAACCGCTGGTTTTTGATAGTTTGGGCCCTATTGAATAATGAATGTTTTGAATTTTCTCCAAAAGTAAAGTAGTTGCAAACTCATCCTTTTAGAAACTTGTTTGGGCTGTTGAGAGGAGTAAAAAACCATCAAAAATTTCAATCCTGCATGATTCTACCAAGAAATGTGATTCTTCATTCAAAACCTGATTTTTGCTATTGGGCGCTATTGAATAATGAATGTTTTGAATTTTCTCCAAAAGTAAAGTAGTTGCAAACTCATGCTTTTAGAGACTTGTTTGGGCTCAAGAGAGGAGTAGAAAAACATCAAAAATTTCAGTCCTGCACGATTCTACCAAGAAATGTGTGTTCATTGAAACCGCTGGTTTTTGATAGTTTGGGCCCTATTGAATAATGAATGTTTTGAATTTTCTCCAAAAGTAAAGTAGTTGCAAACTCATCCTTTTAGAAACTTGTTTGGGCTGTTGAGATGAGTAAAAAACCATCAAAAATTTCAATCCTGCATGATTTTACCAAGAAATGTGATTCTTCATTCAAAACCTCATTTTTGCTATTGGGCTCTATTGAATAGTGAATGTTTTGAATTTTCTCCAAAAGTAAAGTAGTTGCAAACTCATGCTTTTAGAAACTTGTTTGGGCTCATGAGAGGAGTAGAAAAACATCAAAAATTTCAGTCCTGCATGATTCTACCAAGAAATGTGTGTTCATTGAAACCGCTGGTTTTTGATAGTTTGGGCCCTATTGAATAATGAATGTTTTGAATTTTCTCCAAAAGTAAAGTAGTTGCAAACTCATCCTTTTAGAAACTTGTTTGGGCTGTTGAGAGGAGTAAAAAACCATCAAAAATTTCAATCCTGCATGATTCTACCAAGAAATGTGATTCTTCATTCAAAACCTGATTTTTGCTATTGGGCTCTATTGAATAATGAATGTTTTGAATTTTCTCCAAAAGTAAAGTAGTTGCAAACTCATCCTTTTAGAGACTTGTTTGGGCTCATGAGAGGAGTAGAAAAACATCAAAAATTTCAGTCCTGCATGATTCTACCAAGAAATGTGTGTTCATTCAAACCGCTGGTTTTTGATAGTTTGGGCCCTATTGAATAATGAATGTTTTGAATTTTCTCCAAAAGTAAAGCAGTTGCAAACTCATCCTTTTAGAAACTTGTTTGGGCTGTAGAGAGGAGTAAAAACCCATCAAAAATTTCAATCCTGCATGATTCTACCAAGAAATGTGATTCTTCATTCAAAACCTGATTTTTGCTATTGGGCTCTATTGAATAATGAATGTTTTGAATTTTCTCCAAAAGTAAAGTAGTTGCAAACTCATGCTTTTAGAGACTTATTTGGGCTCATGAGAGGAGTAGAAAAACATCAAAAATTTCAGTCCTGCATGATTCTACCAAGAAATGTGTGTTCATTGAAACCGCTGGTTTTTGATAGTTTGGGCCCTATTGAATAATGAATGTTTTGAATTTTCTCCAAAAGTAAAGTAGTTGCAAACTCATCCTTTTAGAAACTTGTTAGGGCTGTTGAGAGGAGTAAAAAACCATCAAAAATTTCAATCCTGCATGATTCTACCAAGAAATGTGATTCTTCATTCAAAACGCTGGTTTTGGCTATTGGGCTCTATTGAATAATGAATGTTTTGAATTTTCTCCAAAAGTAAAGTAGTTGCAAACTCATCCTTTTAGAGACTTGTTTGGGCTCATGAGAGGAGTAGAAAAACATCAAAAATTTCAGTCCTGCACGATTCTACCAAGAAATGTGTGTTCATTCAAACCGCTGTTTTTTAATATTTTGGGCCCTATTGAATAATGAATGTTTTGAATTTTCTCCAAAAGTAAAGTACTTGCAAACTCATCCTTTTAGAAACTTGTTTGGGCTGTTGAGAGGAGTAAAAAACCATCAAAAATTTCAATCCTGCATGATTCTACCAAGAAATGTGATTCTTCATTCAAAACCTGATTTTTGCTATTGGGCTCTATTGAATAATGAATGTTTTGAATTTTCTCCAAAAGTAAAGTAGTTGCAAACTCATGCTTTTAGAGACTTTTTTGGGCTCATGAGAGGAGTAGAAAAACATCAAAAATTTCAGTCCTGCATGATTCTACCAAGAAATGTGTGTTCATTGAAACCGCTGGTTTTTGATAGTTTGGGCCCTATTGAATAATGAATGTTTTGAATTTTCTCCAAAAGTAAAGTAGTTGCAAACTCATCCTTTTAGAAACTTGTTTGGGCTGTTGAGAGGAGTAAAAAACCATCAAAAATTTCAATCCTGCATGATTCTACCAAGAAATGTGAATCTTCATTCAAAACCTGATTTTTGCTATTGGGCTCTATTGAATAATGAATGTTTTGAATTTTCTCCAAAAGTAAAGTAGTTGCAAACTCATGCTTTTAGAGACTTGTTTGGGCTCATGAGAGGAGTAGAAAGACATCAAAAATTTCAGTCCTGCATGATTCTACCAAGAAATGTGTGTTCATTGAAACCGCTGGTTTTTGATAGTTTGGGCCCTATTGAATAATGAATGTTTTGAATTTTCTCCAAAAGTAAAGTAGTTGCAAACTCATCCTTTTAGAAACTTGTTTGGGCTGTTGAGAGGAGTAAAAAACCATCAAAAATTTCAATCCTGCATGATTCTACCAAGAAATGTGATTCTTCATTCAAAACCTGATTTTTGCTATTGGGCTCTATTGAATAATGAATGTTTTGAATTTTCTCCAAAAGTAAAGTAGTTGCAAACTTATCCTTTTAGAAACTTGTTTGGGCTGTTGAGAGGAGTAAAAAACCATCAAAAATTTCAATCCTGCATGATTCTACCAAGAAATGTGATTCTTCATTCAAAACGCTGGTTTTTGCTATTGGGCTCTATTGAATAATGAATGTTTTGAATTTTCTCCAAAAGTAAAGTAGTTGCAAACTCATCCTTTTAGAGACTTGTTTGGGCTCATGAGAGGAGTAGAAAAACATCAAAAATTTCAGTCCTGCACGATTCTACCAAGAAATGTGTGTTCATTCAAACCGCTGGTTTTTGATATTTTGGGCCCTATTGAATAATGAATGTTTTGAATTTTCTCCAAAAGTAAAGTAGTTGCAAACTCATCCTTTTAAAAACTTGTTTGGGCTGTTGAGAGGAGTAAAAAAACATCAAAAATTTCAATCCTGCATGATTCTACCAAGAAATGTGATTCTTCATTCAAAACCTGATTTTTGCTATTGGGCTCTATTGAATAATGAATGTTTTGAATTTTCTCCAAAAGTAAAGTAGTTGCAAACTCATGCTTTTAGAGACTTGTTTGGGCTCATGAGAGGAGTAGAAAAACATCAAAAATTACAGTCCTGCATGATTCTACCAAGAAATGTGTGTTCATTGAAACAGCTGGTTTTTGATAGTTTGGGCCCTATTGAATAATGAATGTTTTGAATTTTCTCCAAAAGTAAAGTAGTTGCAAACTCATCCTTTTAGAAACTTGTTTGGGCTGTTGAGAGGAGTAAAAAACCATCAAAAATTTCAATCCTGCATGATTCTACCAAGAAATGTGATTCTTCATTCAAAACGCTGGTTTTTGCTATTGGGCTCTATTGAATAATGAATGTTTTGAATTTTCTCCAAAAGTAAAGTAGTTGCAAACTCATGCTTTTAGAGACTTGTTTGGGCTCATGAGAGGAGTAGAAAAACATCAAAAATTTCAGTCCTGCATGATTCTACCAAGAAATGTGTGTTCATTCAAACCGCTGGTTTTTGATAGTTTGGGCCCCATTGAATAATGAATGTTTTCAATTTTCTCCAAAAGTAAAGTAGTTGCAAACTCATCCTTTTAGAAACTTGTTTGGGCTGTTGAGAGGAGTACAAAACCATCAAAAATTTCAATCCTGCATGATTCTACCAAGAAATGTGATTCTTCATTCAAAATCTGATTTTTGCTATTGGGCTCTATTGAATAATGAATGTTTTGAATTTTCTCCAAAAGTAAAGTAGTTGCAAACTCATGCTTTTAGAGACTTGTTTGGGCTCATGAGAGGAGTAGAAAAACATCAAAAATTTCAGTCCTGCATGATTCTACCAAGAAATGTGTGTTCATTCAAACCGCTGGTTTTTGATAGTTTGGGCCCTATTGAATAATGAATGTTTTGAATTTTCTCCAAAAGTAAAGTAGTTGCAAACTCATCCTTTTAGAAACTTGTTTGGGCTGTTGAGAGGAGTAAAAAACCATCAAAAATTTCAATCCTGCATGATTCTACCAAGAAATGTGATTCTTCATTCAAAACCTGATTTTTGCTATTGGGCTCTATTGAATAATGAATGTTTTGAATTTTCTCCAAAAGTAAAGTAGTTGCAAACTCATGCTTTTAGAGACTTGTTTGGGCTCATGAGAGGAGTAGAAAAACATCAAAAATTTCAGTCCTGCATGATTCTACCAAGAAATGTGTGTTCATTGAAACCGCTGGTTTTTGATAGTTTGGGCCCTATTGAATAATGAATGTTTTGAATTTTCTCCAAAAGTAAAGTAGTTGCAAACTCATCCTTTTAGAAACTTGTTTGGGCTGTTGAGAGGAGTAAAAAACCATCAAAAATTTCAATCCTGCATGATTCTACCAAGAAATGTGATTCTTCATTCAAAACCTGATTTTTGCTATTGGGCGCTATTGAATAATGAATGTTTTGAATTTTCTCCAAAAGTAAAGTATTTGCAAACTCATGCTTTTAGAGACTTGTTTGGGCTCATGAGAGGAGTAGAAAAACATCAAAAATTTCAGTCCTGCACGATTCTACCAAGAAATGTGTGTTCATTGAAACCGCTGGTTTTTGATAGTTTGGGCCCTATTGAATAATGAATGTTTTGAATTTTCTCCAAAAGTAAAGTAGTTGCAAACTCATCCTTTTAGAAACTTGTTTGGGCTGTTGAGAGGAGTAAAAAACCATCAAAAATTTCAATCCTGCATGATTTTACAAAGAAATGTGATTCTTCATTCAAAACCTGATTTTTGCTATTGGGCTCTATTGAATAATGAATGTTTTGAATTTTCTCCAAAAGTAAAGTAGTTGCAAACTCATCCTTTTAGAAACTTGTTTGGGCTGTTGAGAGGAGTAAAAAGCATCAAAAATTTCAATCCTGCATGATTTTACCAAGAAATGTGATTCTTCATTCAAAACCTGATTTTTGCTATTGGGCTCTATTGAATAATGAATGTTTTGAATTTTCTCCAAAAGTAAAGTAGTTGCAAACTCATGCTTTTAGAGACTTGTTTGGGCTCATGAGAGGAGTAGAAAAACATAAAAAATTTCAGTCCTGCATGATTCTACCAAGAAATGTGTGTTCATTGAAACCGCTGGTTTTTGATAGTTTGGGCCCTATTGAATAATGAATGTTTTGAATTTTCTCCAAAAGTAAAGTAGTTGCAAACTCATCCTTTTAGAAACTTGTTTGGGCTGTTGAGAGGAGTAAAAAACCATCAAAAATTTCAATCCTGCATGATTTTACAAAGAAATGTGATTCTTCATTCAAAACCTGATTTTTGCTATTGGGCTCTATTGAATAATGAATGTTTTGAATTTTCTCCAAAAGTAAAGTAGTTGCAAACTCATCCTTTTAGAAACTTGTTTGGACTGTTGAGAGGAGTAAAAAACCATCAAAAATTTCAATCCTGCATGATTTTACCAAGAAATGTGATTCTTCATTCAAAACCTGATTTTTGCTATTGGGCTCTATTGAATAATGAATGTTTTGAATTTTCTCCAAAAGTAAAGTAGTTGCAAACTCATGCTTTTAGAGACTTGTTTGGGCTCATGAGAGGAGTAGAAAAACATCAAAAATTTCAGTCCTGCATGATTCTACCAAGAAATGTGTGTTCATTGAAACCGCTGGTTTTTGATAGTTTGGGCCCTATTGAATAATGAATGTTTTGAATTTTCTCCAAAAGTAAAGTAGTTGCAAACTCATCCTTTTAGAAACTTGTTTGGGCTGTTGAGAGGAGTAAAAAACCATCAAAAATTTCAATCCTGCATGATTCTACCAAGAAATGTGAATCTTCATTCAAAACCTGATTTTTGCTATTGGGCTCTATTGAATAATGAATGTTTTGAATTTTCTCCAAAAGTAAAGTAGTTGCAAACTCATGCTTTTAGAGACTTGTTTGGGCTCATGAGAGGAATAGAAAGACATCAAAAATTTCAGTCCTGCATGATTCTACCAAGAAATGTGTGTTCATTGAAACCGCTGGTTTTTGATAGTTTGGGCCCTATTGAATAATGAATGTTTTGAATTTTCTCCAAAAGTAAAGTAGTTGCAAACTCATCCTTTTAGAAACTTGTTTGGGCTGTTGAGCGGAGTAAAAAACCATCAAAAATTTCAATCCTGCATGATTCTACCAAGAAATGTGATTCTTCATTCAAAACCTGATTTTTGCTATTGGGCTCTATTGAATAATGAATGTTTTGAATGTTCTCCAAAAGTAAAGTAGTTGCAAACTCATGCTTTTAGAGACTTGTTTGGGCTCATGAGAGGAGTAGAAAAACATCAAAAATTTCAGTCCTGCATGATTCTACCACGAAATGTGTGTTCATTGAAACAGCTGGTTTTTGATAGTTTGGGCCCTATTGAATAATGAATGTTTTGAATTTTCTCCAAAAGTAAAGTAGTTGCAAACTCATCCTTTTAGATACTTGTTTGGGCTGTTGAGAGGAGTAAAAAACCATCAAAAATTTCAATCCTGCATGATTCTACCAAGAAATGTGATTCTTCATTCAAAACCTGATTTTTGCTATTGGGCTCTATTGAATAATGAATGTTTTGAATTTTCTCCAAAAGTAAAGTAGTTGCAAACTCATGCTTTTAGAGACTTGTTTGGGCTCATGAGAGGAGTAGAAAAACATCAAAAATTTCAGTCCTGCATGATTCTACCAAGAAATGTGTGTTCATTGAAACAGCTGGTTTTTGATAGTTTGGGCCCTATTGAATAATGAATGTTTTGAATTTTCTCCAAAAGTAAAGTAGTTGCAAACTCATCCTTTTAGAAACTTGTTTGGGCTGTTGAGAGGAGTAAAAAACCATCAAAAATTTCAATCCTGCATGATTCTACCAAGAAATGTGATTCTTCATTCAAAACCTGATTTTTGCTATTGGGCTCTATTGAATAATGAATGTTTTGAATTTTCTCCAAAAGTAAAGTAGTTGCAAACTCATGCTTTTAGAGACTTGTTTGGGCTCATGAGAGGAGTAGAAAAACATCAAAAATTTCAGTCCTGCATGATTCTACCAAGAAATGTGTGTTCATTGAAACCGCTGGTTTTTGATAGTTTGGGCCCTATTGAATAATGAATGTTTTGAATTTTCTCCAAAAGTAAAGTAGTTGCAAACTCATCCTTTTAGAAACTTGTTTGGGCTGTTGAGAGGAGTAAAAAACCATCAAAAATTTCAATCCTGCATGATTCTACCAAGAAATGTGATTCTTCATTCAAAACCTGATTTTTGCTATTGGGCGCTATTGAATAATGAATGTTTTGAATTTTCTCCAAAAGTAAAGTAGTTGCAAACTCATGCTTTTAGAGACTTGTTTGGGCTCATGAGAGGAGTAGAAAAACATCAAAAATTTCAGTCCTGCACGATTCTACCAAGAAATGTGTGTTCATTGAAACCGCTGGTTTTTGATAGTTTGGGCCCTATTGAATAATGAATGTTTTGAATTTTCTCCAAAAGTAAAGTAGTTGCAAACTCATCCTTTTAGAAACTTGTTTGGGCTGTTGAGAGGAGTAAAAAACCATCAAAAATTTCAATCCTGCATGATTTTACCAAGAAATGTGATTCTTCATTCAAAACCTGATTTTTGCTATTGGGCTCTATTGAATAGTGAATGTTTTGAATTTTCTCCAAAAGTAAAGTAGTTGCAAACTCATGCTTTTAGAAACTTGTTTGGGCTCATGAGAGGAGTAGAAAAACATCAAAAATTTCAGTCCTGCATGATTCTACCAAGAAATGTGTGTTCATTGAAACCGCTGGTTTTTGATAGTTTGGGCCCTATTGAATAATGAATGTTTTGAATTTTCTCCAAAAGTAAAGTAGTTGCAAACTCATCCTTTTAGAAACTTGTTTGGGCTGTTGAGAGGAGTAAAAAACCATCAAAAATTTCAATCCTGCATGACTCTACCAAGAAATGTGATTCTTCATTCAAAACCTGATTTTTGCTATTGGGCTCTATTGAATAATGAATGTTTTGAATTTTCTCCAAAAGTAAAGTAGTTGCAAACTCATCCTTTTAGAGACTTGTTTGGGCTCATGAGAGGAGTAGAAAAACATCAAAAATTTCAGTCCTGCATGATTCTACCAAGAAATGTGTGTTCATTCAAACCGCTGGTTTTTGATAGTTTGGGCCCTATTGAATAATGAATGTTTTGAATTTTCTCCAAAAGTAAAACAGTTGCAAACTCATCCTTTTAGAAACTTGTTTGGGCTGTAGAGAGGAGTAAAAAACCATCAAAAATTTCAATCCTGCATGATTCTACCAAGAAATGTGATTCTTCATTCAAAACCTGATTTTTGCTATTGGGCTCTGTTGAATAATGAATGTTTTGAATTTTCTCCAAAAGTAAAGTAGTTGCAAACTCATGCTTTTAGAGACTTATTTGGGCTCATGAGAGGAGTAGAAAAACATCAAAAATTTCAGTCCTGCATGATTCTACCAAGAAATGTGTGTTCATTGAAACCGCTGGTTTTTGATAGTTTGGGCCCTATTGAATAATGAATGTTTTGAATTTTCTCCAAAAGTAAAGTAGTTGCAAACTCATCCTTTTAGAAACTTGTTAGGGCTGTTGAGAGGAGTAAAAAACCATCAAAAATTTCAATCCTGCATGATTCTACCAAGAAATGTGATTCTTCATTCAAAACGCTGGTTTTGGCTATAGGGCTCTATTGAATAATGAATGTTTTGAATTTTCTCCAAAAGTAAAGTAGTTGCAAACTCATCCTTTTAGAGACTTGTTTGGGCTCATGAGAGGAGTAGAAAAACATCAAAAATTTCAGTCCTGCACGATTCCACCAAGAAATGTGTGTTCATTCAAACCGCTGTTTTTTAATATTTTGGGCCCTATTGAATAATGAATGTTTTGAATTTTCTCCAAAAGTAAAGTACTTGCAAACTCATCCTTTTAGAAACTTGTTTGGGCTGTTGAGAGGAGTAAAAAACCATCAAAAATTTCAATCCTGCATGATTCTACCAAGAAATGTGATTCTTCATTCAAAACCTGATTTTTGCTATTGGGCTCTATTGAATAATGAATGTTTTGAATTTTCTCCAAAAGTAAAGTAGTTGCAAACTCATGCTTTTAGAGACTTGTTTGGGCTCATGAGAGGAGTAGAAAAACATCAAAAATTTCAGTCCTGCATGATTCTACCAAGAAATGTGTGTTCATTGAAACCGTTGGTTTTTGATAGTTTGGGCCCTATTGAATAATGAATGTTTTGAATTTTCTCCAAAAGTAAAGTAGTTGCAAACTCATCCTTTTAGAAACTTGTTTGGGCTGTTGAGAGGAGTAAAAAACCATCAAAAATTTCAATCCTGCATGATTTTACAAAGAAATGTGATTCTTCATTCAAAACCTGATTTTTGCTATTGGGCTCTATTGAATAATGAATGTTTTGAATTTTCTCCAAAAGTAAAGTAGTTGCAAACTCATCCTTTTAGAAACTTGTTTGGGCTGTTGAGAGGAGTAAAAAACCATCAAAAATTTCAATCCTGCATGATTTTACTAAGAAATGTGATTCTTCATTCAAAACCTGATTTTTGCTATTGGGCTCTATTGAATAATGAATGTTTTGAATTTTCTCCAAAAGTAAAGTAGTTGCAAACTCATGCTTTTAGAGACTTGTTTGGGCTCATGAGAGGAGTAGAAAAACATCAAAAATTTCAGTCCTGCATGATTCTACCAAGAAATGTGTGTTCATTGAAACCGCTGGTTTTTGATAGTTTGGGCCCTATTGAATAATGAATGTTTTGAATTTTCTCCAAAAGTAAAGTAGTTGCAAACTCATCCTTTTAGAAACTTGTTTGGGCTGTTGAGAGGAGTAAAAAACCATCAAAAATTTCAATCCTACATGATTCTACCAAGAAATGTGAATCTTCATTCAAAACCTGATTTTTGCTATTGGGCTCTATTGAATAATGAATGTTTTGAATTTTCTCCAAAAGTAAAGTAGTTGCAAACTCATGCTTTTAGAGACTTGTTTGGGCTCATGAGAGGAGTAGAAAGACATCAAAAATTTCAGTCCTGCATGATTCTACCAAGAAATGTGTGTTCATTGAAACCGCTGGTTTTTGATAGTTTGGGCCCTATTGAATAATGAATGTTTTGAATTTTCTCCAAAAGTAAAGTAGTTGCAAACTCATCCTTTTAGAAACTTGTTTGGGCTGTTGAGAGGAGTAAAAAACCATCAAAAATTTCAATCCTGCATGATTCTACCAAGAAATGTGATTCTTCATTCAAAACCTGATTTTTGCTATTGGGCTCTATTGAATAATGAATGTTTTGAATTTTCTCCAAAAGTAAAGTAGTTGCAAACTTATCCTTTTAGAAACTTGTTTGGGCTGTTGAGAGGAGTAAAAAACCATCAAAAATTTCAATCCTGCATGATTCTACCAAGAAATGTGATTCTTCATTCAAAACGCTGGTTTTTGCTATTGGGCTCTATTGAATAATGAATGTTTTGAATTTTCTCCAAAAGTAAAGTAGTTGCAAACTCATCCTTTTAGAGACTTGTTTGGGCTCATGAGAGGAGTAGAAAAACATCAAAAATTTCAGTCCTGCACGATTCTACCAAGAAATGTGTGTTCATTCAAACCGCTGGTTTTTGATATTTTGGGCCCTATTGAATAATGAATGTTTTGAATTTTCTCCAAAAGTAAAGTAGTTGCAAACTCATCCTTTTAAAAACTTGTTTGGGCTGTTGAGAGGAGTAAAAAAACATCAAAAATTTCAATCCTGCATGATTCTACCAAGAAATGTGATTCTTCATTCAAAACCTGATTTTTGCTATTGGGCTCTATTGAATAATGAATGTTTTGAATTTTCTCCAAAAGTAAAGTAGTTGCAAACTCATGCTTTTAGAGACTTGTTTGGGCTCATGAGAGGAGTAGAAAAACATCAAAAATTACAGTCCTGCATGATTCTACCAAGAAATGTGTGTTCATTGAAACAGCTGGTTTTTGATAGTTTGGGCCCTATTGAATAATGAATGTTTTGAATTTTCTCCAAAAGTAAAGTAGTTGCAAACTCATCCTTTTAGAAACTTGTTTGGGCTGTTGAGAGGAGTAAAAAACCATCAAAAATTTCAATCCTGCATGATTCTACCAAGAAATGTGATTCTTCATTCAAAACGCTGGTTTTTGCTATTGGGCTCTATTGAATAATGAATGTTTTGAATTTTCTCCAAAAGTAAAGTAGTTGCAAACTCATGCTTTTAGAGACTTGTTTGGGCTCATGAGAGGAGTAGAAAAACATCAAAAATTTCAGTCCTGCATGATTCTACCAAGAAATGTGTGTTCATTCAAACCGCTGGTTTTTGATAGTTTGGGCCCTATTGAATAATGAATGTTTTGAATTTTCTCCAAAAGTAAAGTAGTTGCAAACTCATCCTTTTAGAAACTTGTTTGGGCTGTTGAGAGGAGTAAAAAACCATCAAAAATTTCAATCCTGCATGATTCTACCAGGAAATGTGATTCTTCATTCAAAACCTGATTTTTGCTATTGGGCTCTATTGAATAATGAATGTTTTGAATTTTCTCCAAAAGTAAAGTAGTTGCAAACTCATGCTTTTAGAGACTTGTTTGGGCTCATGAGAGGAGTAGAAAAACATCAAAAATTTCAGTCCTGCATGATTCTACCAAGAAATGTGTGTTCATTGAAACCGCTGGTTTTTGATAGTTTGGGCCCTATTGAATAATGAATGTTTTGAATTTTCTCCAAAAGTAAAGTAGTTGCAAACTCATCCTTTTAGAAACTTGTTTGGGCTGTTGAGAGGAGTAAAAAACCATCAAAAATTTCAATCCTGCATGATTCTACCAAGAAATGTGATTCTTCATTCAAAACCTGATTTTTGCTATTGGGCGCTATTGAATAATGAATGTTTTGAATTTTCTCCAAAAGTAAAGTAGTTGCAAACTCATGCTTTTAGAGACTTGTTTGGGCTCATGAGAGGAGTAGAAAAACATCAAAAATTTCAGTCCTGCACGATTCTACCAAGAAATGTGTGTTCATTGAAACCGCTGGTTTTTGATAGTTTGGGCCCTATTGAATAATGAATGTTTTGAATTTTCTCCAAAAGTAAAGTAGTTGCAAACTCATCCTTTTAGAAACTTGTTTGGGCTGTTGAGAGGAGTAAAAAACCATCAAAAATTTCAATCCTGCATGATTTTACCAAGAAATGTGATTCTTCATTCAAAACCTGATTTTTGCTATTGGGCTCTATTGAATAGTGAATGTTTTGAATTTTCTCCAAAAGTAAAGTAGTTGCAAACTCATGCTTTTAGAAACTTGTTTGGGCTCATGAGAGGAGTAGAAAAACATCAAAAATTTCAGTCCTGCATGATTCTACCAAGAAATGTGTGTTCATTGAAACCGCTGGTTTTTGATAGTTTGGGCCCTATTGAATAATGAATGTTTTGAATTTTCTCCAAAAGTAAAGTAGTTGCAAACTCATCCTTTTAGAAACTTGTTTGGGCTGTTGAGAGGAGTAAAAAACCATCAAAAATTTCAATCCTGCATGATTCTACCAAGAAATGTGATTCTTCATTCAAAACCTGATTTTTGCTATTGGGCTCTATTGAATAATGAATGTTTTGAATTTTCTCCAAAAGTAAAGTAGTTGCAAACTCATCCTTTTAGAGACTTGTTTGGGCTCATGAGAGGAGTAGAAAAACATCAAAAATTTCAGTCCTGCATGATTCTACCAAGAAATGTGTGTTCATTCAAACCGCTGGTTTTTGATAGTTTGGGCCCTATTGAATAATGAATGTTTTGAATTTTCTCCAAAAGTAAAGCAGTTGCAAACTCATCCTTTTAGAAACTTGTTTGGGCTGTAGAGAGGAGTAAAAAACCATCAAAAATTTCAATCCTGCATGATTCTACCAAGAAATGTGATTCTTCATTCAAAACCTGATTTTTGCTATTGGGCTCTATTGAATAATGAATGTTTTGAATTTTCTCCAAAAGTAAAGTAGTTGCAAACTCATGCTTTTAGAGACTTATTTGGGCTCATGAGAGGAGTAGAAAAACATCAAAAATTTCAGTCCTGCATGATTCTACCAAGAAATGTGTGTTCATTGAAACCGCTGGTTTTTGATAGTTTGGGCCCTATTGAATAATGAATGTTTTGAATTTTCTCCAAAAGTAAAGTAGTTGCAAACTCATCCTTTTAGAAACTTGTTAGGGCTGTTGAGAGGAGTAAAAAACCATCAAAAATTTCAATCCTGCATGATTCTACCAAGAAATGTGATTCTTCATTCAAAACGCTGGTTTTGGCTATTGGGCTCTATTGAATAATGAATGTTTTGAATTTTCTCCAAAAGTAAAGTAGTTGCAAACTCATCCTTTTAGAGACTTGTTTGGGCTCATGAGAGGAGTAGAAAAACATCAAAAATTTCAGTCCTGCACGATTCTACCAAGAAATGTGTGTTCATTCAAACCGCTGTTTTTTAATATTTTGGGCCCTATTGAATAATGAATGTTTTGAATTTTCTCCAAAAGTAAAGTACTTGCAAACTCATCCTTTTAGAAACTTGTTTGGGCTGTTGAGAGGAGTAAAAAACCATCAAAAATTTCAATCCTGCATGATTCTACCAAGAAATGTGATTCTTCATTCAAAACCTGATTTTTGCTATTGGGCTCTATTGAATAATGAATGTTTTGAATTTTCTCCAAAAGTAAAGTAGTTGCAAACTCATGCTTTTAGAGACTTGTTTGGGCTCATGAGAGGAGTAGAAAAACATCAAAAATTTCAGTCCTGCATGATTCTACCAAGAAATGTGTGTTCATTGAAACCGCTGGTTTTTGATAGTTTGGGCCCTATTGAATAATGAATGTTTTGAATTTTCTCCAAAAGTAAAGTAGTTGCAAACTCATCCTTTTAGAAACTTGTTTGGGCTGTTGAGAGGAGTAAAAAACCATCAAAAATTTCAATCCTGCATGATTTTACAAAGAAATGTGATTCTTCATTCAAAACCTGATTTTTGCTATTGGGCTCTATTGAATAATGAATGTTTTGAATTTTCTCCAAAAGTAAAGTAGTTGCAAACTCATCCTTTTAGAAACTTGTTTGGGCTGTTGAGAGGAGTAAAAAACCATCAAAAATTTCAATCCTGCATGATTTTACTAAGAAATGTGATTCTTCATTCAAAACCTGATTTTTGCTATTGGGCTCTATTGAATAATGAATGTTTTGAATTTTCTCCAAAAGTAAAGTAGTTGCAAACTCATGCTTTTAGAGACTTGTTTGGGCTCATGAGAGGAGTAGAAAAACATCAAAAATTTCAGTCCTGCATGATTCTACCAAGAAATGTGTGTTCATTGAAACCGCTGGTTTTTGATAGTTTGGGCCCTATTGAATAATGAATGTTTTGAATTTTCTCCAAAAGTAAAGTAGTTGCAAACTCATCCTTTTAGAAACTTGTTTGGGCTGTTGAGAGGAGTAAAAAACCATCAAAAATTTCAATCCTGCATGATTCTACCAAGAAATGTGAATCTTCATTCAAAACCTGATTTTTGCTATTGGGCTCTATTGAATAATGAATGTTTTGAATTTTCTCCAAAAGTAAAGTAGTTGCAAACTCATGCTTTTAGAGACTTGTTTGGGCTCATGAGAGGAGTAGAAAGACATCAAAAATTTCAGTCCTGCATGATTCTACCAAGAAATGTGTGTTCATTGAAACCGCTGGTTTTTGATAGTTTGGGCCCTATTGAATAATGAATGTTTTGAATTTTCTCCAAAAGTAAAGTAGTTGCAAACTCATCCTTTTAGAAACTTGTTTGGGCTGTTGAGAGGAGTAAAAAACCATCAAAAATTTCAATCCTGCATGATTCTACCAAGAAATGTGATTCTTCATTCAAAACCTGATTTTTGCTATTGGGCTCTATTGAATAATGAATGTTTTGAATTTTCTCCAAAAGTAAAGTAGTTGCAAACTTATCCTTTTAGAAACTTGTTTGGGCTGTTGAGAGGAGTAAAAAACCATCAAAAATTTCAATCCTGCATGATTCTACCAAGAAATGTGATTCTTCATTCAAAACGCTGGTTTTTGCTATTGGGCTCTATTGAATAATGAATGTTTTGAATTTTCTCCAAAAGTAAAGTAGTTGCAAACTCATCCTTTTAGAGACTTGTTTGGGCTCATGAGAGGAGTAGAAAAACATCAAAAATTTCAGTCCTGCACGATTCTACCAAGAAATGTGTGTTCATTCAAACCGCTGGTTTTTGATATTTTGGGCCCTATTGAATAATGAATGTTTTGAATTTTCTCCAAAAGTAAAGTAGTTGCAAACTCATCCTTTTAAAAACTTGTTTGGGCTGTTGAGAGGAGTAAAAAAACATCAAAAATTTCAATCCTGCATGATTCTACCAAGAAATGTGATTCTTCATTCAAAACCTGATTTTTGCTATTGGGCTCTATTGAATAATGAATGTTTTGAATTTTCTCCAAAAGTAAAGTAGTTGCAAACTCATGCTTTTAGAGACTTGTTTGGGCTCATGAGAGGAGTAGAAAAACATCAAAAATTACAGTCCTGCATGATTCTACCAAGAAATGTGTGTTCATTGAAACAGCTGGTTTTTGATAGTTTGGGCCCTATTGAATAATGAATGTTTTGAATTTTCTCCAAAAGTAAAGTAGTTGCAAACTCATCCTTTTAGAAACTTGTTTGGGCTGTTGAGAGGAGTAAAAAACCATCAAAAATTTCAATCCTGCATGATTCTACCAAGAAATGTGATTCTTCATTCAAAACGCTGGTTTTTGCTATTGGGCTCTATTGAATAATGAATGTTTTGAATTTTCTCCAAAAGTAAAGTAGTTGCAAACTCATGCTTTTAGAGACTTGTTTGGGCTCATGAGAGGAGTAGAAAAACATCAAAAATTTCAGTCCTGCATGATTCTACCAAGAAATGTGTGTTCATTCAAACCGCTGGTTTTTGATAGTTTGGGCCCCATTGAATAATGAATGTTTTCAATTTTCTCCAAAAGTAAAGTAGTTGCAAACTCATCCTTTTAGAAACTTGTTTGGGCTGTTGAGAGGAGTACAAAACCATCAAAAATTTCAATCCTGCATGATTCTACCAAGAAATGTGATTCTTCATTCAAAATCTGATTTTTGCTATTGGGCTCTATTGAATAATGAATGTTTTGAATTTTCTCCAAAAGTAAAGTAGTTGCAAACTCATGCTTTTAGAGACTTGTTTGGGCTCATGAGAGGAGTAGAAAAACATCAAAAATTTCAGTCCTGCATGATTCTACCAAGAAATGTGTGTTCATTCAAACCGCTGGTTTTTGATAGTTTGGGCCCTATTGAATAATGAATGTTTTGAATTTTCTCCAAAAGTAAAGTAGTTGCAAACTCATCCTTTTAGAAACTTGTTTGGGCTGTTGAGAGGAGTAAAAAACCATCAAAAATTTCAATCCTGCATGATTCTACCAAGAAATGTGATTCTTCATTCAAAACCTGATTTTTGCTATTGGGCTCTATTGAATAATGAATGTTTTGAATTTTCTCCAAAAGTAAAGTAGTTGCAAACTCATGCTTTTAGAGACTTGTTTGGGCTCATGAGAGGAGTAGAAAAACATCAAAAATTTCAGTCCTGCATGATTCTACCAAGAAATGTGTGTTCATTGAAACCGCTGGTTTTTGATAGTTTGGGCCCTATTGAATAATGAATGTTTTGAATTTTCTCCAAAAGTAAAGTAGTTGCAAACTCATCCTTTTAGAAACTTGTTTGGGCTGTTGAGAGGAGTAAAAAACCATCAAAAATTTCAATCCTGCATGATTCTACCAAGAAATGTGATTCTTCATTCAAAACCTGATTTTTGCTATTGGGCGCTATTGAATAATGAATGTTTTGAATTTTCTCCAAAAGTAAAGTATTTGCAAACTCATGCTTTTAGAGACTTGTTTGGGCTCATGAGAGGAGTAGAAAAACATCAAAAATTTCAGTCCTGCACGATTCTACCAAGAAATGTGTGTTCATTGAAACCGCTGGTTTTTGATAGTTTGGGCCCTATTGAATAATGAATGTTTTGAATTTTCTCCAAAAGTAAAGTAGATGCAAACTCATCCTTTTAGAAACTTGTTTGGGCTGTTGAGAGGAGTAAAAAACCATCAAAAATTTCAATCCTGCATGATTTTACCAAGAAATGTGATTCTTCATTCAAAACCTGATTTTTGCTATTGGGCTCTATTGAATAGTGAATGTTTTGAATTTTCTCCAAAAGTAAAGTAGTTGCAAACTCATGCTTTTAGAAACTTGTTTGGGCTCATGAGAGGAGTAGAAAAACATCAAAAATTTCAGTCCTGCATGATTCTACCAAGAAATGTGTGTTCATTGAAACCGCTGGTTTTTGATAGTTTGGGCCCTATTGAATAATGAATGTTTTGAATTTTCTCCAAAAGTAAAGTAGTTGCAAACTCATCCTTTTAGAAACTTGTTTGGGCTGTTGAGAGGAGTAAAAAACCATCAAAAATTTCAATCCTGCATGATTCTACCAAGAAATGTGATTCTTCATTCAAAACCTGATTTTTGCTATTGGGCTCTATTGAATAATGAATGTTTTGAATTTTCTCCAAAAGTAAAGTAGTTGCAAACTCATGCTTTTAGAGACTTGTTTGGGCTCATGAGAGGAGTAGAAAAACATCAAAAATTTCAGTCCTGCATGATTCTACCAAGAAATGTGTGTTCATTCAAACCGCTGGTTTTTGATAGTTTGGGCCCTATTGAATAATGAATGTTTTGAATTTTCTCCAAAAGTAAAGCAGTTGCAAACTCATCCTTTTAGAAACTTGTTTGGGCTGTAGAGAGGAGTAAAAAACCATCAAAAATTTCAATCCTGCATGATTCTACCAAGAAATGTGATTCTTCATTCAAAACGCTGGTTTTTGCTATTGGGCTCTATTGAATAATGAATGTTTTGAATTTTCTCCAAAAGTAAAGTAGTTGCAAACTCATGCTTTTAGAGACTTGTTTGGGCTCATGAGAGGAGTAGAAAAACATCAAAAATTTCAGTCCTGCATGATTCTACCAAGAAATGTGTGTTCATTGAAACCGCTGGTTTTTGATAGTTTGGGCCCTATTGAATAATGAATGTTTTGAATTTTCTCCAAAAGTAAAGTAGTTGCAAACTCATCCTTTTAGAAACTTGTTTGGGCTGTTGAGAGGAGTAAAAAACTATCAAAAATTTCAATCCTGCATGATTTTACCAAGAAATGTGATTCTTCATTCAAAACCTGATTTTTGCTATTGGGCTCTATTGAATAGTGAATGTTTTGAATTTTCTCCAAAAGTAAAGTAGTTGCAAACTCATGCTTTTAGAGACTTGTTTGGGCTCATGAGAGGAGTAGAAAAACATCAAAAATTTCAGTCCTGCATGATTCTACCAAGAAATGTGTGTTCATTGAAACCGCTGGTTTTTGATAGTTTGGGCCCTATTGAATAATGAATGTTTTGAATTTTCTCCAAAAGTAAAGTAGTTGCAAACTCATCCTTTTAGAAACTTGTTTGGGCTGTTGAGAGGAGTAAAAAAACATCAAAAATTTCAATCCTGCATGATTCTACCAAGAAATGTGATTCTTCATTCAAAACCTGATTTTTGCTATTGGGCTCTATTGAATAATGAATGTTTTGAATTTTCTCCAAAAGTAAAGTAGTTGCAAACTCATGCTTTTAGAGACTTGTTTGGGCTCATGAGAGGAGTAGAAAAACATCAAAAATTACAGTCCTGCATGATTCTACCAAGAAATGTGTGTTCATTGAAACAGCTGGTTTTTGATAGTTTGGGCCCTATTGAATAATGAATGTTTTGAATTTTCTCCAAAAGTAAAGTAGTTGCAAACTCATCCTTTTAGAAACTTGTTTGGGCTGTTGAGAGGAGTAAAAAACCATCAAAAATTTCAATCCTGCATGATTCTACCAAGAAATGTGATTCTTCATTCAAAACGCTGGTTTTTGCTATTGGGCTCTATTGAATAATGAATGTTTTGAATTTTCTCCAAAAGTAAAGTAGTTGCAAACTCATGCTTTTAGAGACTTGTTTGGGCTCATGAGAGGAGTAGAAAAACATCAAAAATTTCAGTCCTGCATGATTCTACCAAGAAATGTGTGTTCATTCAAACCGCTGGTTTTTGATAGTTTGGGCCCCATTGAATAATGAATGTTTTCAATTTTCTCCAAAAGTAAAGTAGTTGCAAACTCATCCTTTTAGAAACTTGTTTGGGCTGTTGAGAGGAGTACAAAACCATCAAAAATTTCAATCCTGCATGATTCTACCAAGAAATGTGATTCTTCATTCAAAATCTGATTTTTGCTATTGGGCTCTATTGAATAATGAATGTTTTGAATTTTCTCCAAAAGTAAAGTAGTTGCAAACTCATGCTTTTAGAGACTTGTTTGGGCTCATGAGAGGAGTAGAAAAACATCAAAAATTTCAGTCCTGCATGATTCTACCAAGAAATGTGTGTTCATTCAAACCGCTGGTTTTTGATAGTTTGGGCCCTATTGAATAATGAATGTTTTGAATTTTCTCCAAAAGTAAAGTAGTTGCAAACTCATCCTTTTAGAAACTTGTTTGGGCTGTTGAGAGGAGTAAAAAACCATCAAAAATTTCAATCCTGCATGATTCTACCAAGAAATGTGATTCTTCATTCAAAACCTGATTTTTGCTATTGGGCTCTATTGAATAATGAATGTTTTGAATTTTCTCCAAAAGTAAAGTAGTTGCAAACTCATGCTTTTAGAGACTTGTTTGGGCTCATGAGAGGAGTAGAAAAACATCAAAAATTTCAGTCCTGCATGATTCTACCAAGAAATGTGTGTTCATTGAAACCGCTGGTTTTTGATAGTTTGGGTCCTATTAAATAATGAATGTTTTGAATTTTCTCCAAAAGTAAAGTAGTTGCAAACTCATCCTTTTAGAAACTTGTTTGGGCTGTTGAGAGGAGTAAAAAACCATCAAAAATTTCAATCCTGCATGATTCTACCAAGAAATGTGATTCTTCATTCAAAACCTGATTTTTGCTATTGGGCGCTATTGAATAATGAATGTTTTGAATTTTCTCCAAAAGTAAAGTATTTGCAAACTCATGCTTTTAGAGACTTGTTTGGGCTCATGAGAGGAGTAGAAAAACATCAAAAATTTCAGTCCTGCACGATTCTACCAAGAAATGTGTGTTCATTGAAACCGCTGGTTTTTGATAGTTTGGGCCCTATTGAATAATGAATGTTTTGAATTTTCTCCAAAAGTAAAGTAGATGCAAACTCATCCTTTTAGAAACTTGTTTGGGCTGTTGAGAGGAGTAAAAAACCATCAAAAATTTCAATCCTGCATGATTTTACCAAGAAATGTGATTCTTCATTCAAAACCTGATTTTTGCTTTTGGGCTCTATTGAATAGTGAATGTTTTGAATTTTCTCCAAAAGTAAAGTAGTTGCAAACTCATGCTTTTAGAAACTTGTTTGGGCTCATGAGAGGAGTAGAAAAACATCAAAAATTTCAGTCCTGCATGATTCTACCAAGAAATGTGTGTTCATTGAAACCGCTGGTTTTTGATAGTTTGGGCCCTATTGAATAATGAATGTTTTGAATTTTCTCCAAAAGTAAAGTAGTTGCAAACTCATCCTTTTAGAAACTTGTTTGGGCTGTTGAGAGGAGTAAAAAACCATCAAAAATTTCAATCCTGCATGATTTTACCAAGAAATGTGATTCTTCATTCAAAACCTGATTTTTGCTATTGGGCTCTATTGAATAATGAATGTTTTGAATTTTCTCCAAAAGTAAAGTAGTTGCAAACTCATGCTTTTAGAGACTTGTTTGGGCTCATGAGAGGAGTAGAAAAACATCAAAAATTTCAGTCCTGCATGATTCTACCAAGAAATGTGTGTTCATTGAAACCGCTGGTTTTTGATAGTTTGGGCCCTATTGAATAATGAATGTTTTGAATTTTCTCCAAAAGTAAAGTAGTTGCAAACTCATCCTTTTAGAAACTTGTTTGGGCTGTTGAGAGGAGTAAAAAACCATCAAAAATTTCAATCCTGCATGATTCTACCAAGAAATGTGATTCTTCATTCAAAACCTGATTTTTGCTATTGGGCTCTATTGAATAATGAATGTTTTGAATTTTCTCCAAAAGTAAAGTAGTTGCAAACTCATGCTTTTAGAGACTTGTTTGGGCTCATGAGAGGAGTAGAAAAACATCAAAAATTTCAGTCCTGCATGATTCTACCAAGAAATGTGTGTTCATTCAAACCGCTGGTTTTTGATAGTTTGGGCCCTATTGAATAATGAATGTTTTGAATTTTCTCCAAAAGTAAAGCAGTTGCAAACTCATCCTTTTAGAAACTTGTTTGGGCTGTAGAGAGGAGTAAAAAACCATCAAAAATTTCAATCCTGCATGATTCTACCAAGAAATGTGATTCTTCATTCAAAACCTGATTTTTGCTATTGGGCTCTATTGAATAATGAATGTTTTGAATTTTCTCCAAAAGTAAAGTAGTTGCAAACTCATGCTTTTAGAGACTTGTTTGGGCTCATGAGAGGAGTAGAAAAACATCAAAAATTTCAGTCCTGCATGATTCTACCAAGAAATGTGTGTTCATTCAAACCGCTGGTTTTTGATAGTTTGGGCCCTATTGAATAATGAATGTTTTGAATTTTCTCCAAAAGTAAAGCAGTTGCAAACTCATCCTTTTAGAAACTTGTTTGGGCTGTAGAGAGGAGTAAAAAACCATCAAAAATTTCAATCCTGCATGATTCTACCAAGAAATGTGATTCTTCATTCAAAACCTGATTTTTGCTCTTGGGCTCTATTGAATAATGAATGTTTTGAATTTTCTCCAAAAGTAAAGTAGTTGCAAACTCATGCTTTTAGAGACTTGTTTGGGCTCATGAGAGGAGTAGAAAAACATCAAAAATTTCAGTCCTGCATGATTCTACCAAGAAATGTGTGTTCATTGAAACCGCTGGTTTTTGATAGTTTGGGCCCTATTGAATAATGAATGTTTTGAATTTTCTCCAAAAGTAAAGTAGTTGCAAACTCATCCTTTTAGAAACTTGTTAGGGCTGTTGAGAGGAGTAAAAAACCATCAAAAATTTCAATCCTGCATGATTCTACCAAGAAATGTGATTCTTCATTCAAAACGCTGGTTTTTGCTATTGGGCTCTATTGAATAATGAATGTTTTGAATTTTCTCCAAAAGTGAAGTAGTTGCAAACTCATCCTTTTAGAGACTTGTTTGGGCTCATGAGAGGAGTAGAAAAACATCAAAAATTTCAGTCCTGCACGATTCTACCAAGAAATGTGTGTTCATTCAAACCGCTGGTTTTTGATATTTTGGGCCCTATTGAATAATGAATATTTTGAATTTTCTCCAAAAGTAAAGTAGTTGCAAACTCATGCTTTTAGAGACTTGTTTGGGCTCATGAGAGGAGTAGAAAAACATCAAAAATTTCAGTCCTGCATGATTCTACCAAGAAATGTGTGTTCATTGAAACCGCTGGTTTTTGATAGTTTGGGCCCTATTGAATAATGAATGTTTTGAATTTTCTCCAAAAGTAAAGTAGTTGCAAACTCATCCTTTTAGAAACTTGTTTGGGCTGTTGAGAGGAGTAAAAAACCATCAAAAATTTCAATCCTGCATGATTTTACAAAGAAATGTGATTCTTCATTCAAAACCTGATTTTTGCTATTGGGCTCTATTGAATAATGAATGTTTTGAATTTTCTCCAAAAGTAAAGTAGTTGCAAACTCATCCTTTTAGAAACTTGTTTGGGCTGTTGAGAGGAGTAAAAAACCATCAAAAATTTCAATCCTGCATGATTTTACTAAGAAATGTGATTCTTCATTCAAAACCTGATTTTTGCTATTGGGCTCTATTGAATAATGAATGTTTTGAATTTTCTCCAAAAGTAAAGTAGTTGCAAACTCATGCTTTTAGAGACTTTTTTGGGCTCATGAGAGGAGTAGAAAAACATCAAAAATTTCAGTCCTGCATGATTCTACCAAGAAATGTGTGTTCATTGAAACCGCTGGTTTTTGATAGTTTGGGCCCTATTGAATAATGAATGTTTTGAATTTTCTCCAAAAGTAAAGTAGTTGCAAACTCATCCTTTTAGAAACTTGTTTGGGCTGTTGAGAGGAGTAAAAAACCATCAAAAATTTCAATCCTGCATGATTCTACCAAGAAATGTGAATCTTCATTCAAAACCTGATTTTTGCTATTGGGCTCTATTGAATAATGAATGTTTTGAATTTTCTCCAAAAGTAAAGTAGTTGCAAACTCATGCTTTTAGAGACTTGTTTGGGCTCATGAGAGGAGTAGAAAAACATCAAAAATTACAGTCCTGCATGATTCTACCAAGAAATGTGTGTTCATTGAAACAGCTGGTTTTTGATAGTTTGGGCCCTATTGAATAATGAATGTTTTGAATTTTCTCCAAAAGTAAAGTAGTTGCAAACTCATCCTTTTAGAAACTTGTTTGGGCTGTTGAGAGGAGTAAAAAACCATCAAAAATTTCAATCCTGCATGATTCTACCAAGAAATGTGATTCTTCATTCAAAACGCTGGTTTTTGCTATTGGGCTCTATTGAATAATGAATGTTTTGAATTTTCTCCAAAAGTAAAGTAGTTGCAAACTCATGCTTTTAGAGACTTGTTTGGGCTCATGAGAGGAGTAGAAAAACATCAAAAATTTCAGTCCTGCACGATTCTACCAAGAAATGTGTGTTCATTGAAACCGCTGGTTTTTGATAGTTTGGGCCCTATTGAATAATGAATGTTTTGAATTTTCTCCAAAAGTAAAGTAGATGCAAACTCATCCTTTTAGAAACTTGTTTGGGCTGTTGAGAGGAGTAAAAAACCATCAAAAATTTCAATCCTGCATGATTTTACCAAGAAATGTGATTCTTCATTCAAAACCTGATTTTTGCTATTGGGCTCTATTGAATAGTGAATGTTTTGAATTTTCTCCAAAAGTAAAGTAGTTGCAAACTCATGCTTTTAGAAACTTGTTTGGGCTCATGAGAGGAGTAGAAAAACATCAAAAATTTCAGTCCTGCATGATTCTACCAAGAAATGTGTGTTCATTGAAACCGCTGGTTTTTGATAGTTTGGGCCCTATTGAATAATGAATGTTTTGAATTTTCTCCAAAAGTAAAGTAGTTGCAAACTCATCCTTTTAGAAACTTGTTTGGGCTGTTGAGAGGAGTAAAAAACCATCAAAAATTTCAATCCTGCATGATTCTACCAAGAAATGTGATTCTTCATTCAAAACCTGATTTTTGCTATTGGGCTCTATTGAATAATGAATGTTTTGAATTTTCTCCAAAAGTAAAGTAGTTGCAAACTCATGCTTTTAGAGACTTGTTTGGGCTCATGAGAGGAGTAGAAAAACATCAAAAATTTCAGTCCTGCATGATTCTACCAAGAAATGTGTGTTCATTGAAACCGCTGGTTTTTGATAGTTTGGGCCCTATTGAATAATGAATGTTTTGAATTTTCTCCAAAAGTAAAGTAGTTGCAAACTCATCCTTTTAGAAACTTGTTTGGGCTGTTGAGAGGAGTAAAAAACTATCAAAAATTTCAATCCTGCATGATTTTACCAAGAAATGTGATTCTTCATTCAAAACCTGATTTTTGCTATTGGGCTCTATTGAATAGTGAATGTTTTGAATTTTCTCCAAAAGTAAAGTAGTTGCAAACTCATGCTTTTAGAGACTTGTTTGGGCTCATGAGAGGAGTAGAAAAACATCAAAAATTTCAGTCCTGCATGATTCTACCAAGAAATGTGTGTTCATTGAAACCGCTGGTTTTTGATAGTTTGGGCCCTATTGAATAATGAATGTTTTGAATTTTCTCCAAAAGTAAAGTAGTTGCAAACTCATCCTTTTAGAAACTTGTTTGGGCTGTTGAGAGGAGTAAAAAAACATCAAAAATTTCAATCCTGCATGATTCTACCAAGAAATGTGATTCTTCATTCAAAACCTGATTTTTGCTATTGGGCTCTATTGAATAATGAATGTTTTGAATTTTCTCCAAAAGTAAAGTAGTTGCAAACTCATGCTTTTAGAGACTTGTTTGGGCTCATGAGAGGAGTAGAAAAACATCAAAAATTACAGTCCTGCATGATTCTACCAAGAAATGTGTGTTCATTGAAACAGCTGGTTTTTGATAGTTTGGGCCCTATTGAATAATGAATGTTTTGAATTTTCTCCAAAAGTAAAGTAGTTGCAAACTCATCCTTTTAGAAACTTGTTTGGGCTGTTGAGAGGAGTAAAAAACCATCAAAAATTTCAATCCTGCATGATTCTACCAAGAAATGTGATTCTTCATTCAAAACGCTGGTTTTTGCTATTGGGCTCTATTGAATAATGAATGTTTTGAATTTTCTCCAAAAGTAAAGTAGTTGCAAACTCATGCTTTTAGAGACTTGTTTGGGCTCATGAGAGGAGTAGAAAAACATCAAAAATTTCAGTCCTGCATGATTCTACCAAGAAATGTGTGTTCATTCAAACCGCTGGTTTTTGATAGTTTGGGCCCCATTGAATAATGAATGTTTTCAATTTTCTCCAAAAGTAAAGTAGTTGCAAACTCATCCTTTTAGAAACTTGTTTGGGCTGTTGAGAGGAGTACAAAACCATCAAAAATTTCAATCCTGCATGATTCTACCAAGAAATGTGATTCTTCATTCAAAATCTGATTTTTGCTATTGGGCTCTATTGAATAATGAATGTTTTGAATTTTCTCCAAAAGTAAAGTAGTTGCAAACTCATGCTTTTAGAGACTTGTTTGGGCTCATGAGAGGAGTAGAAAAACATCAAAAATTTCAGTCCTGCATGATTCTACCAAGAAATGTGTGTTCATTGAAACCGCTGGTTTTTGATAGTTTGGGCCCTATTGAATAATGAATGTTTTGAATTTTCTCCAAAAGTAAAGTAGTTGCAAACTCATCCTTTTAGAAACTTGTTTGGGCTGTTGAGAGGAGTAAAAAACCATCAAAAATTTCAATCCTGCATGATTTTACCAAGAAATGTGATTCTTCATTCAAAACCTGATTTTTGCTATTGGGCTCTATTGAATAGTGAATGTTTTGAATTTTCTCCAAAAGTAAAGTAGTTGCAAACTCATGCTTTTAGAAACTTGTTTGGGCTCATGAGAGGAGTAGAAAAACATCAAAAATTTCAGTCCTGCATGATTCTACCAAGAAATGTGTGTTCATTGAAACCGCTGGTTTTTGATAGTTTGGGCCCTATTGAATAATGAATGTTTTGAATTTTCTCCAAAAGTAAAGTAGTTGCAAACTCATCCTTTTAGAAACTTGTTTGGGCTGTTGAGAGGAGTAAAAAACCATCAAAAATTTCAATCCTGCATGATTCTACCAAGAAATGTGATTCTTCATTCAAAACCTGATTTTTGCTATTGGGCTCTATTGAATAATGAATGTTTTGAATTTTCTCCAAAAGTAAAGTAGTTGCAAACTCATGCTTTTAGAGACTTGTTTGGGCTCATGAGAGGAGTAGAAAAACATCAAAAATTTCAGTCCTGCATGATTCTACCAAGAAATGTGTGTTCATTCAAACCGCTGGTTTTTGATAGTTTGGGCCCTATTGAATAATGAATGTTTTGAATTTTCTCCAAAAGTAAAGCAGTTGCAAACTCATCCTTTTAGAAACTTGTTTGGGCTGTAGAGAGGAGTAAAAAACCATCAAAAATTTCAATCCTGCATGATTCTACCAAGAAATGTGATTCTTCATTCAAAACGCTGGTTTTTGCTATTGGGCTCTATTGAATAATGAATGTTTTGAATTTTCTCCAAAAGTAAAGTAGTTGCAAACTCATGCTTTTAGAGACTTGTTTGGGCTCATGAGAGGAGTAGAAAAACATCAAAAATTTCAGTCCTGCATGATTCTACCAAGAAATGTGTGTTCATTGAAACCGCTGGTTTTTGATAGTTTGGGCCCTATTGAATAATGAATGTTTTGAATTTTCTCCAAAAGTAAAGTAGTTGCAAACTCATCCTTTTAGAAACTTGTTTGGGCTGTTGAGAGGAGTAAAAAACTATCAAAAATTTCAATCCTGCATGATTTTACCAAGAAATGTGATTCTTCATTCAAAACCTGATTTTTGCTATTGGGCTCTATTGAATAGTGAATGTTTTGAATTTTCTCCAAAAGTAAAGTAGTTGCAAACTCATGCTTTTAGAGACTTGTTTGGGCTCATGAGAGGAGTAGAAAAACATCAAAAATTTCAGTCCTGCATGATTCTACCAAGAAATGTGTGTTCATTGAAACCGCTGGTTTTTGACAGTTTGGGCCCTATTGAATAATGAATGTTTTGAATTTTCTCCAAAAGTAAAGTAGTTGCAAACTCATCCTTTTAGAAACTTGTTTGGGCTGTTGAGAGGAGTAAAAAAACATCAAAAATTTCAATCCTGCATGATTCTACCAAGAAATGTGATTCTTCATTCAAAACCTGATTTTTGCTATTGGGCTCTATTGAATAATGAATGTTTTGAATTTTCTCCAAAAGTAAAGTAGTTGCAAACTCATGCTTTTAGAGACTTGTTTGGGCTCATGAGAGGAGTAGAAAAACATCAAAAATTACAGTCCTGCATGATTCTACCAAGAAATGTGTGTTCATTGAAACAGCTGGTTTTTGATAGTTTGGGCCCTATTGAATAATGAATGTTTTGAATTTTCTCCAAAAGTAAAGTAGTTGCAAACTCATCCTTTTAGAAACTTGTTTGGGCTGTTGAGAGGAGTAAAAAACCATCAAAAATTTCAATCCTGCATGATTCTACCAAGAAATGTGATTCTTCATTCAAAACGCTGGTTTTTGCTATTGGGCTCTATTGAATAATGAATGTTTTGAATTTTCTCCAAAAGTAAAGTAGTTGCAAACTCATGCTTTTAGAGACTTGTTTGGGCTCATGAGAGGAGTAGAAAAACATCAAAAATTTCAGTCCTGCATGATTCTACCAAGAAATGTGTGTTCATTGAAACCGCTGGTTTTTGATAGTTTGGGTCCTATTAAATAATGAATGTTTTGAATTTTCTCCAAAAGTAAAGTAGTTGCAAACTCATCCTTTTAGAAACTTGTTTGGGCTGTTGAGAGGAGTAAAAAACCATCAAAAATTTCAATCCTGCATGATTCTACCAAGAAATGTGATTCTTCATTCAAAACCTGATTTTTGCTATTGGGCGCTATTGAATAATGAATGTTTTGAATTTTCTCCAAAAGTAAAGTATTTGCAAACTCATGCTTTTAGAGACTTGTTTGGGCTCATGAGAGGAGTAGAAAAACATCAAAAATTTCAGTCCTGCACGATTCTACCAAGAAATGTGTGTTCATTGAAACCGCTGGTTTTTGATAGTTTGGGCCCTATTGAATAATGAATGTTTTGAATTTTCTCCAAAAGTAAAGTAGATGCAAACTCATCCTTTTAGAAACTTGTTTGGGCTGTTGAGAGGAGTAAAAAACCATCAAAAATTTCAATCCTGCATGATTTTACCAAGAAATGTGATTCTTCATTCAAAACCTGATTTTTGCTATTGGGCTCTATTGAATAGTGAATGTTTTGAATTTTCTCCAAAAGTAAAGTAGTTGCAAACTCATGCTTTTAGAAACTTGTTTGGGCTCATGAGAGGAGTAGAAAAACATCAAAAATTTCAGTCCTGCATGATTCTACCAAGAAATGTGTGTTCATTGAAACCGCTGGTTTTTGATAGTTTGGGCCCTATTGAATAATGAATGTTTTGAATTTTCTCCAAAAGTAAAGTAGTTGCAAACTCATCCTTTTAGAAACTTGTTTGGGCTGTTGAGAGGAGTAAAAAACCATCAAAAATTTCAATCCTGCATGATTTTACCAAGAAATGTGATTCTTCATTCAAAACCTGATTTTTGCTATTGGGCTCTATTGAATAATGAATGTTTTGAATTTTCTCCAAAAGTAAAGTAGTTGCAAACTCATGCTTTTAGAGACTTGTTTGGGCTCATGAGAGGAGTAGAAAAACATCAAAAATTTCAGTCCTGCATGATTCTACCAAGAAATGTGTGTTCATTGAAACCGCTGGTTTTTGATAGTTTGGGCCCTATTGAATAATGAATGTTTTGAATTTTCTCCAAAAGTAAAGTAGTTGCAAACTCATCCTTTTAGAAACTTGTTTGGGCTGTTGAGAGGAGTAAAAAACCATCAAAAATTTCAATCCTGCATGATTCTACCAAGAAATGTGATTCTTCATTCAAAACCTGATTTTTGCTATTGGGCTCTATTGAATAATGAATGTTTTGAATTTTCTCCAAAAGTAAAGTAGTTGCAAACTCATGCTTTTAGAGACTTGTTTGGGCTCATGAGAGGAGTAGAAAAACATCAAAAATTTCAGTCCTGCATGATTCTACCAAGAAATGTGTGTTCATTCAAACCGCTGGTTTTTGATAGTTTGGGCCCTATTGAATAATGAATGTTTTGAATTTTCTCCAAAAGTAAAGCAGTTGCAAACTCATCCTTTTAGAAACTTGTTTGGGCTGTAGAGAGGAGTAAAAAACCATCAAAAATTTCAATCCTGCATGATTCTACCAAGAAATGTGATTCTTCATTCAAAACCTGATTTTTGCTATTGGGCTCTATTGAATAGTGAATGTTTTGAATTTTCTCCAAAAGTAAAGTAGTTGCAAACTCATGCTTTTAGAAACTTGTTTGGGCTCATGAGAGGAGTAGAAAAACATCAAAAATTTCAGTCCTGCATGATTCTACCAAGAAATGTGTGTTCATTGAAACCGCTGGTTTTTGATAGTTTGGGCCCTATTGAATAATGAATGTTTTGAATTTTCTCCAAAAGTAAAGCAGTTGCAAACTCATCCTTTTAGAAACTTGTTTGGGCTGTAGAGAGGAGTAAAAAACCATCAAAAATTTCAATCCTGCATGATTCTACCAAGAAATGTGATTCTTCATTCAAAACCTGATTTTTGCTCTTGGGCTCTATTGAATAATGAATGTTTTGAATTTTCTCCAAAAGTAAAGTAGTTGCAAACTCATGCTTTTAGAGACTTGTTTGGGCTCATGAGAGGAGTAGAAAAACATCAAAAATTTCAGTCCTGCATGATTCTACCAAGAAATGTGTGTTCATTGAAACCGCTGGTTTTTGATAGTTTGGGCCCTATTGAATAATGAATGTTTTGAATTTTCTCCAAAAGTAAAGTAGTTGCAAACTCATCCTTTTAGAAACTTGTTAGGGCTGTTGAGAGGAGTAAAAAACCATCAAAAATTTCAATCCTGCATGATTCTACCAAGAAATGTGATTCTTCATTCAAAACGCTGGTTTTTGCTATTGGGCTCTATTGAATAATGAATGTTTTGAATTTTCTCCAAAAGTGAAGTAGTTGCAAACTCATCCTTTTAGAGACTTGTTTGGGCTCATGAGAGGAGTAGAAAAACATCAAAAATTTCAGTCCTGCACGATTCTACCAAGAAATGTGTGTTCATTCAAACCGCTGGTTTTTGATATTTTGGGCCCTATTGAATAATGAATGTTTTGAATTTTCTCCAAAAGTAAAGTAGTTGCAAACTCATGCTTTTAGAGACTTGTTTGGGCTCATGAGAGGAGTAGAAAAACATCAAAAATTTCAGTCCTGCATGATTCTACCAAGAAATGTGTGTTCATTGAAACCGCTGGTTTTTGATAGTTTGGGCCCTATTGAATAATGAATGTTTTGAATTTTCTCCAAAAGTAAAGTAGTTGCAAACTCATCCTTTTAGAAACTTGTTTGGGCTGTTGAGAGGAGTAAAAAACCATCAAAAATTTCAATCCTGCATGATTTTACAAAGAAATGTGATTCTTCATTCAAAACCTGATTTTTGCTATTGGGCTCTATTGAATAATGAATGTTTTGAATTTTCTCCAAAAGTAAAGTAGTTGCAAACTCATCCTTTTAGAAACTTGTTTGGGCTGTTGAGAGGAGTAAAAAACCATCAAAAATTTCAATCCTGCATGATTTTACTAAGAAATGTGATTCTTCATTCAAAACCTGATTTTTGCTATTGGGCTCTATTGAATAATGAATGTTTTGAATTTTCTCCAAAAGTAAAGTAGTTGCAAACTCATGCTTTTAGAGACTTTTTTGGGCTCATGAGAGGAGTAGAAAAACATCAAAAATTTCAGTCCTGCATGATTCTACCAAGAAATGTGTGTTCATTGAAACCGCTGGTTTTTGATAGTTTGGGCCCTATTGAATAATGAATGTTTTGAATTTTCTCCAAAAGTAAAGTAGTTGCAAACTCATCCTTTTAGAAACTTGTTTGGGCTGTTGAGAGGAGTAAAAAACCATCAAAAATTTCAATCCTGCATGATTCTACCAAGAAATGTGAATCTTCATTCAAAACCTGATTTTTGCTATTGGGCTCTATTGAATAATGAATGTTTTGAATTTTCTCCAAAAGTAAAGTAGTTGCAAACTCATGCTTTTAGAGACTTGTTTGGGCTCATGAGAGGAGTAGAAAGACATCAAAAATTTCAGTCCTGCATGATTCTACCAAGAAATGTGTGTTCATTGAAACCGCTGGTTTTTGATAGTTTGGGCCCTATTGAATAATGAATGTTTTGAATTTTCTCCAAAAGTAAAGTAGTTGCAAACTCATCCTTTTAGAAACTTGTTTGGGCTGTTGAGAGGAGTAAAAAACCATCAAAAATTTCAATCCTGCATGATTCTACCAAGAAATGTGATTCTTCATTCAAAACCTGATTTTTGCTATTGGGCTCTATTGAATAATGAATGTTTTGAATTTTCTCCAAAAGTAAAGTAGTTGCAAACTTATCCTTTTAGAAACTTGTTTGGGCTGTTGAGAGGAGTAAAAAACCATCAAAAATTTCAATCCTGCATGATTCTACCAAGAAATGTGATTCTTCATTCAAAACGCTGGTTTTTGCTATTGGGCTCTATTGAATAATGAATGTTTTGAATTTTCTCCAAAAGTAAAGTAGTTGCAAACTCATCCTTTTAGAGACTTGTTTGGGCTCATGAGAGGAGTAGAAAAACATCAAAAATTTCAGTCCTGCACGATTCTACCAAGAAATGTGTGTTCATTCAAACCGCTGGTTTTTGATATTTTGGGCCCTATTGAATAATGAATGTTTTGAATTTTCTCCAAAAGTAAAGTAGTTGCAAACTCATCCTTTTAAAAACTTGTTTGGGCTGTTGAGAGGAGTAAAAAAACATCAAAAATTTCAATCCTGCATGATTCTACCAAGAAATGTGATTCTTCATTCAAAACCTGATTTTTGCTATTGGGCTCTATTGAATAATGAATGTTTTGAATTTTCTCCAAAAGTAAAGTAGTTGCAAACTCATGCTTTTAGAGACTTGTTTGGGCTCATGAGAGGAGTAGAAAAACATCAAAAATTACAGTCCTGCATGATTCTACCAAGAAATGTGTGTTCATTGAAACAGCTGGTTTTTGATAGTTTGGGCCCTATTGAATAATGAATGTTTTGAATTTTCTCCAAAAGTAAAGTAGTTGCAAACTCATCCTTTTAGAAACTTGTTTGGGCTGTTGAGAGGAGTAAAAAACCATCAAAAATTTCAATCCTGCATGATTCTACCAAGAAATGTGATTCTTCATTCAAAACGCTGGTTTTTGCTATTGGGCTCTATTGAATAATGAATGTTTTGAATTTTCTCCAAAAGTAAAGTAGTTGCAAACTCATGCTTTTAGAGACTTGTTTGGGCTCATGAGAGGAGTAGAAAAACATCAAAAATTTCAGTCCTGCATGATTCTACCAAGAAATGTGTGTTCATTCAAACCGCTGGTTTTTGATAGTTTGGGCCCCATTGAATAATGAATGTTTTCAATTTTCTCCAAAAGTAAAGTAGTTGCAAACTCATCCTTTTAGAAACTTGTTTGGGCTGTTGAGAGGAGTACAAAACCATCAAAAATTTCAATCCTGCATGATTCTACCAAGAAATGTGATTCTTCATTCAAAATCTGATTTTTGCTATTGGGCTCTATTGAATAATGAATGTTTTGAATTTTCTCCAAAAGTAAAGTAGTTGCAAACTCATGCTTTTAGAGACTTGTTTGGGCTCATGAGAGGAGTAGAAAAACATCAAAAATTTCAGTCCTGCATGATTCTACCAAGAAATGTGTGTTCATTCAAACCGCTGGTTTTTGATAGTTTGGGCCCTATTGAATAATGAATGTTTTGAATTTTCTCCAAAAGTAAAGTAGTTGCAAACTCATCCTTTTAGAAACTTGTTTGGGCTGTTGAGAGGAGTAAAAAACCATCAAAAATTTCAATCCTGCATGATTCTACCAAGAAATGTGATTCTTCATTCAAAACCTGATTTTTGCTATTGGGCTCTATTGAATAATGAATGTTTTGAATTTTCTCCAAAAGTAAAGTAGTTGCAAACTCATGCTTTTAGAGACTTGTTTGGGCTCATGAGAGGAGTAGAAAAACATCAAAAATTTCAGTCCTGCATGATTCTACCAAGAAATGTGTGTTCATTGAAACCGCTGGTTTTTGATAGTTTGGGCCCTATTGAATAATGAATGTTTTGAATTTTCTCCAAAAGTAAAGTAGTTGCAAACTCATCCTTTTAGAAACTTGTTTGGGCTGTTGAGAGGAGTAAAAAACCATCAAAAATTTCAATCCTGCATGATTCTACCAAGAAATGTGATTCTTCATTCAAAACCTGATTTTTGCTATTGGGCGCTATTGAATAATGAATGTTTTGAATTTTCTCCAAAAGTAAAGTATTTGCAAACTCATGCTTTTAGAGACTTGTTTGGGCTCATGAGAGGAGTAGAAAAACATCAAAAATTTCAGTCCTGCACGATTCTACCAAGAAATGTGTGTTCATTGAAACCGCTGGTTTTTGATAGTTTGGGCCCTATTGAATAATGAATGTTTTGAATTTTCTCCAAAAGTAAAGTAGATGCAAACTCATCCTTTTAGAAACTTGTTTGGGCTGTTGAGAGGAGTAAAAAACCATCAAAAATTTCAATCCTGCATGATTTTACCAAGAAATGTGATTCTTCATTCAAAACCTGATTTTTGCTATTGGGCTCTATTGAATAGTGAATGTTTTGAATTTTCTCCAAAAGTAAAGTAGTTGCAAACTCATGCTTTTAGAAACTTGTTTGGGCTCATGAGAGGAGTAGAAAAACATCAAAAATTTCAGTCCTGCATGATTCTACCAAGAAATGTGTGTTCATTGAAACCGCTGGTTTTTGATAGTTTGGGCCCTATTGAATAATGAATGTTTTGAATTTTCTCCAAAAGTAAAGTAGTTGCAAACTCATCCTTTTAGAAACTTGTTTGGGCTGTTGAGAGGAGTAAAAAACCATCAAAAATTTCAATCCTGCATGATTCTACCAAGAAATGTGATTCTTCATTCAAAACCTGATTTTTGCTATTGGGCTCTATTGAATAATGAATGTTTTGAATTTTCTCCAAAAGTAAAGTAGTTGCAAACTCATGCTTTTAGAGACTTGTTTGGGCTCATGAGAGGAGTAGAAAAACATCAAAAATTTCAGTCCTGCATGATTCTACCAAGAAATGTGTGTTCATTCAAACCGCTGGTTTTTGATAGTTTGGGCCCTATTGAATAATGAATGTTTTGAATTTTCTCCAAAAGTAAAGCAGTTGCAAACTCATCCTTTTAGAAACTTGTTTGGGCTGTAGAGAGGAGTAAAAAACCATCAAAAATTTCAATCCTGCATGATTCTACCAAGAAATGTGATTCTTCATTCAAAACGCTGGTTTTTGCTATTGGGCTCTATTGAATAATGAATGTTTTGAATTTTCTCCAAAAGTAAAGTAGTTGCAAACTCATGCTTTTAGAGACTTGTTTGGGCTCATGAGAGGAGTAGAAAAACATCAAAAATTTCAGTCCTGCATGATTCTACCAAGAAATGTGTGTTCATTGAAACCGCTGGTTTTTGATAGTTTGGGCCCTATTGAATAATGAATGTTTTGAATTTTCTCCAAAAGTAAAGTAGTTGCAAACTCATCCTTTTAGAAACTTGTTTGGGCTGTTGAGAGGAGTAAAAAACTATCAAAAATTTCAATCCTGCATGATTTTACCAAGAAATGTGATTCTTCATTCAAAACCTGATTTTTGCTATTGGGCTCTATTGAATAGTGAATGTTTTGAATTTTCTCCAAAAGTAAAGTAGTTGCAAACTCATGCTTTTAGAGACTTGTTTGGGCTCATGAGAGGAGTAGAAAAACATCAAAAATTTCAGTCCTGCATGATTCTACCAAGAAATGTGTGTTCATTGAAACCGCTGGTTTTTGATAGTTTGGGCCCTATTGAATAATGAATGTTTTGAATTTTCTCCAAAAGTAAAGTAGTTGCAAACTCATCCTTTTAGAAACTTGTTTGGGCTGTTGAGAGGAGTAAAAAAACATCAAAAATTTCAATCCTGCATGATTCTACCAAGAAATGTGATTCTTCATTCAAAACCTGATTTTTGCTATTGGGCTCTATTGAATAATGAATGTTTTGAATTTTCTCCAAAAGTAAAGTAGTTGCAAACTCATGCTTTTAGAGACTTGTTTGGGCTCATGAGAGGAGTAGAAAAACATCAAAAATTACAGTCCTGCATGATTCTACCAAGAAATGTGTGTTCATTGAAACAGCTGGTTTTTGATAGTTTGGGCCCTATTGAATAATGAATGTTTTGAATTTTCTCCAAAAGTAAAGTAGTTGCAAACTCATCCTTTTAGAAACTTGTTTGGGCTGTTGAGAGGAGTAAAAAACCATCAAAAATTTCAATCCTGCATGATTCTACCAAGAAATGTGATTCTTCATTCAAAACGCTGGTTTTTGCTATTGGGCTCTATTGAATAATGAATGTTTTGAATTTTCTCCAAAAGTAAAGTAGTTGCAAACTCATGCTTTTAGAGACTTGTTTGGGCTCATGAGAGGAGTAGAAAAACATCAAAAATTTCAGTCCTGCATGATTCTACCAAGAAATGTGTGTTCATTCAAACCGCTGGTTTTTGATAGTTTGGGCCCCATTGAATAATGAATGTTTTCAATTTTCTCCAAAAGTAAAGTAGTTGCAAACTCATCCTTTTAGAAACTTGTTTGGGCTGTTGAGAGGAGTACAAAACCATCAAAAATTTCAATCCTGCATGATTCTACCAAGAAATGTGATTCTTCATTCAAAATCTGATTTTTGCTATTGGGCTCTATTGAATAATGAATGTTTTGAATTTTCTCCAAAAGTAAAGTAGTTGCAAACTCATGCTTTTAGAGACTTGTTTGGGCTCATGAGAGGAGTAGAAAAACATCAAAAATTTCAGTCCTGCATGATTCTACCAAGAAATGTGTGTTCATTCAAACCGCTGGTTTTTGATAGTTTGGGCCCTATTGAATAATGAATGTTTTGAATTTTCTCCAAAAGTAAAGTAGTTGCAAACTCATCCTTTTAGAAACTTGTTTGGGCTGTTGAGAGGAGTAAAAAACCATCAAAAATTTCAATCCTGCATGATTCTACCAAGAAATGTGATTCTTCATTCAAAACCTGATTTTTGCTATTGGGCTCTATTGAATAATGAATGTTTTGAATTTTCTCCAAAAGTAAAGTAGTTGCAAACTCATGCTTTTAGAGACTTGTTTGGGCTCATGAGAGGAGTAGAAAAACATCAAAAATTTCAGTCCTGCATGATTCTACCAAGAAATGTGTGTTCATTGAAACCGCTGGTTTTTGATAGTTTGGGTCCTATTAAATAATGAATGTTTTGAATTTTCTCCAAAAGTAAAGTAGTTGCAAACTCATCCTTTTAGAAACTTGTTTGGGCTGTTGAGAGGAGTAAAAAACCATCAAAAATTTCAATCCTGCATGATTCTACCAAGAAATGTGATTCTTCATTCAAAACCTGATTTTTGCTATTGGGCGCTATTGAATAATGAATGTTTTGAATTTTCTCCAAAAGTAAAGTATTTGCAAACTCATGCTTTTAGAGACTTGTTTGGGCTCATGAGAGGAGTAGAAAAACATCAAAAATTTCAGTCCTGCACGATTCTACCAAGAAATGTGTGTTCATTGAAACCGCTGGTTTTTGATAGTTTGGGCCCTATTGAATAATGAATGTTTTGAATTTTCTCCAAAAGTAAAGTAGATGCAAACTCATCCTTTTAGAAACTTGTTTGGGCTGTTGAGAGGAGTAAAAAACCATCAAAAATTTCAATCCTGCATGATTTTACCAAGAAATGTGATTCTTCATTCAAAACCTGATTTTTGCTATTGGGCTCTATTGAATAGTGAATGTTTTGAATTTTCTCCAAAAGTAAAGTAGTTGCAAACTCATGCTTTTAGAAACTTGTTTGGGCTCATGAGAGGAGTAGAAAAACATCAAAAATTTCAGTCCTGCATGATTCTACCAAGAAATGTGTGTTCATTGAAACCGCTGGTTTTTGATAGTTTGGGCCCTATTGAATAATGAATGTTTTGAATTTTCTCCAAAAGTAAAGTAGTTGCAAACTCATCCTTTTAGAAACTTGTTTGGGCTGTTGAGAGGAGTAAAAAACCATCAAAAATTTCAATCCTGCATGATTTTACCAAGAATTGTGATTCTTCATTCAAAACCTGATTTTTGCTATTGGGCTCTATTGAATAATGAATGTTTTGAATTTTCTCCAAAAGTAAAGTAGTTGCAAACTCATGCTTTTAGAGACTTGTTTGGGCTCATGAGAGGAGTAGAAAAACATCAAAAATTTCAGTCCTGCATGATTCTACCAAGAAATGTGTGTTCATTGAAACCGCTGGTTTTTGATAGTTTGGGCCCTATTGAATAATGAATGTTTTGAATTTTCTCCAAAAGTAAAGTAGTTGCAAACTCATCCTTTTAGAAACTTGTTTGGGCTGTTGAGAGGAGTAAAAAACCATCAAAAATTTCAATCCTGCATGATTCTACCAAGAAATGTGATTCTTCATTCAAAACCTGATTTTTGCTATTGGGCTCTATTGAATAATGAATGTTTTGAATTTTCTCCAAAAGTAAAGTAGTTGCAAACTCATGCTTTTAGAGACTTGTTTGGGCTCATGAGAGGAGTAGAAAAACATCAAAAATTTCAGTCCTGCATGATTCTACCAAGAAATGTGTGTTCATTCAAACCGCTGGTTTTTGATAGTTTGGGCCCTATTGAATAATGAATGTTTTGAATTTTCTCCAAAAGTAAAGCAGTTGCAAACTCATCCTTTTAGAAACTTGTTTGGGCTGTAGAGAGGAGTAAAAAACCATCAAAAATTTCAATCCTGCATGATTCTACCAAGAAATGTGATTCTTCATTCAAAACCTGATTTTTGCTCTTGGGCTCTATTGAATAATGAATGTTTTGAATTTTCTCCAAAAGTAAAGTAGTTGCAAACTCATGCTTTTAGAGACTTGTTTGGGCTCATGAGAGGAGTAGAAAAACATCAAAAATTTCAGTCCTGCATGATTCTACCAAGAAATGTGTGTTCATTGAAACCGCTGGTTTTTGATAGTTTGGGCCCTATTGAATAATGAATGTTTTGAATTTTCTCCAAAAGTAAAGTAGTTGCAAACTCATCCTTTTAGAAACTTGTTAGGGCTGTTGAGAGGAGTAAAAAACCATCAAAAATTTCAATCCTGCATGATTCTACCAAGAAATGTGATTCTTCATTCAAAACGCTGGTTTTTGCTATTGGGCTCTATTGAATAATGAATGTTTTGAATTTTCTCCAAAAGTGAAGTAGTTGCAAACTCATCCTTTTAGAGACTTGTTTGGGCTCATGAGAGGAGTAGAAAAACATCAAAAATTTCAGTCCTGCACGATTCTACCAAGAAATGTGTGTTCATTCAAACCGCTGGTTTTTGATATTTTGGGCCCTATTGAATAATGAATGTTTTGAATTTTCTCCAAAAGTAAAGTAGTTGCAAACTCATGCTTTTAGAGACTTGTTTGGGCTCATGAGAGGAGTAGAAAAACATCAAAAATTTCAGTCCTGCATGATTCTACCAAGAAATGTGTGTTCATTGAAACCGCTGGTTTTTGATAGTTTGGGCCCTATTGAATAATGAATGTTTTGAATTTTCTCCAAAAGTAAAGTAGTTGCAAACTCATCCTTTTAGAAACTTGTTTGGGCTGTTGAGAGGAGTAAAAAACCATCAAAAATTTCAATCCTGCATGATTTTACAAAGAAATGTGATTCTTCATTCAAAACCTGATTTTTGCTATTGGGCTCTATTGAATAATGAATGTTTTGAATTTTCTCCAAAAGTAAAGTAGTTGCAAACTCATCCTTTTAGAAACTTGTTTGGGCTGTTGAGAGGAGTAAAAAACCATCAAAAATTTCAATCCTGCATGATTTTACCAAGAAATGTGATTCTTCATTCAAAACCTGATTTTTGCTATTGGGCTCTATTGAATAATGAATGTTTTGAATTTTCTCCAAAAGTAAAGTAGTTGCAAACTCATGCTTTTAGAGACTTGTTTGGGCTCATGAGAGGAGTAGAAAAACATCAAAAATTTCAGTCCTGCATGATTCTACCAAGAAATGTGTGTTCATTGAAACCGCTGGTTTTTGATAGTTTGGGCCCTATTGAATAATGAATGTTTTGAATTTTCTCCAAAAGTAAAGTAGTTGCAAACTCATCCTTTTAGAAACTTGTTTGGGCTGTTGAGAGGAGTAAAAAACCATCAAAAATTTCAATCCTGCATGATTCTACCAAGAAATGTGAATCTTCATTCAAAACCTGATTTTTGCTATTGGGCTCTATTGAATAATGAATGTTTTGAATTTTCTCCAAAAGTAAAGTAGTTGCAAACTCATGCTTTTAGAGACTTGTTTGGGCTCATGAGAGGAATAGAAAGACATCAAAAATTTCAGTCCTGCATGATTCTACCAAGAAATGTGTGTTCATTGAAACCGCTGGTTTTTGATAGTTTGGGCCCTATTGAATAATGAATGTTTTGAATTTTCTCCAAAAGTAAAGTAGTTGCAAACTCATCCTTTTAGAAACTTGTTTGGGCTGTTGAGAGGAGTAAAAAACCATCAAAAATTTCAATCCTGCATGATTCTACCAAGAAATGTGATTCTTCATTCAAAACCTGATTTTTGCTATTGGGCTCTATTGAATAATGAATGTTTTGAATGTTCTCCAAAAGTAAAGTAGTTGCAAACTCATGCTTTTAGAGACTTGTTTGGGCTCATGAGAGGAGTAGAAAAACATCAAAAATTTCAGTCCTGCATGATTCTACCACGAAATGTGTGTTCATTGAAACAGCTGGTTTTTGATAGTTTGGGCCCTATTGAATAATGAATGTTTTGAATTTTCTCCAAAAGTAAAGTAGTTGCAAACTCATCCTTTTAGAAACTTGTTTGGGCTGTTGAGAGGAGTAAAAAACCATCAAAAATTTCAATCCTGCATGATTCTACCAAGAAATGTGATTCTTCATTCAAAACCTGATTTTTGCTATTGGGCTCTATTGAATAATGAATGTTTTGAATTTTCTCCAAAAGTAAAGTAGTTGCAAACTCATGCTTTTAGAGACTTGTTTGGGCTCATGAGAGGAGTAGAAAAACATCAAAAATTTCAGTCCTGCATGATTCTACCAAGAAATGTGTGTTCATTGAAACAGCTGGTTTTTGATAGTTTGGGCCCTATTGAATAATGAATGTTTTGAATTTTCTCCAAAAGTAAAGTAGTTGCAAACTCATCCTTTTAGAAACTTGTTTGGGCTGTTGAGAGGAGTAAAAAACCATCAAAAATTTCAATCCTGCATGATTCTACCAAGAAATGTGATTCTTCATTCAAAACGCTGGTTTTTGCTATTGGGCTCTATTGAATAATGAATGTTTTGAATTTTCTCCAAAAGTAAAGTAGTTGCAAACTCATGCTTTTAGAGACTTGTTTGGGCTCATGAGAGGAGTAGAAAAACATCAAAAATTTCAGTCCTGCATGATTCTACCAAGAAATGTGTGTTCATTCAAACCGCTGGTTTTTGATAGTTTGGGCCCCATTGAATAATGAATGTTTTCAATTTTCTCCAAAAGTAAAGTAGTTGCAAACTCATCCTTTTAGAAACTTGTTTGGGCTGTTGAGAGGAGTAAAAAACCATCAAAAATTTCAATCCTGCATGATTCTACCAAGAAATGTGATTCTTCATTCAAAACGCTGGTTTTTGCTATTGGGCTCTATTGAATAATGAATGTTTTGAATTTTCTCCAAAAGTAAAGTAGTTGCAAACTCATGCTTTTAGAGACTTGTTTGGGCTCATGAGAGGAGTAGAAAAACATCAAAAATTTCAGTCCTGCATGATTCTACCAAGAAATGTGTGTTCATTCAAACCGCTGGTTTTTGATAGTTTGGGCCCTATTGAATAATGAATGTTTTGAATTTTCTCCAAAAGTAAAGTAGTTGCAAACTCATCCTTTTAGAAACTTGTTTGGGCTGTTGAGAGGAGTAAAAAACCATCAAAAATTTCAATCCTGCATGATTCTACCAAGAAATGTGATTCTTCATTCAAAACCTGATTTTTGCTATTGGGCTCTATTGAATAATGAATGTTTTGAATTTTCTCCAAAAGTAAAGTAGTTGCAAACTCATCCTTTTAGAGACTTGTTTGGGCTCATGAGAGGAGTAGAAAAACATCAAAAATTTCAGTCCTGCATGATTCTACCAAGAAATGTGTGTTCATTCAAACCGCTGGTTTTTGATAGTTTGGGCCCTATTGAATAATGAATGTTTTGAATTTTCTCCAAAAGTAAAGCAGTTGCAAACTCATCCTTTTAGAAACTTGTTTGGGCTGTAGAGAGGAGTAAAAAACCATCAAAAATTTCAATCCTGCATGATTCTACCAAGAAATGTGATTCTTCATTCAAAACCTGATTTTTGCTATTGGGCTCTGTTGAATAATGAATGTTTTGAATTTTCTCCAAAAGTAAAGTAGTTGCAAACTCATGCTTTTAGAGACTTATTTGGGCTCATGAGAGGAGTAGAAAAACATCAAAAATTTCAGTCCTGCATGATTCTACCAAGAAATGTGTGTTCATTGAAACCGCTGGTTTTTGATAGTTTGGGCCCTATTGAATAATGAATGTTTTGAATTTTCTCCAAAAGTAAAGTAGTTGCAAACTCATCCTTTTAGAAACTTGTTTGGGCTGTTGAGAGGAGTAAAAAACCATCAAAAATTTCAATCCTGCATGATTCTACCAAGAAATGTGATTCTTCATTCAAAACCTGATTTTTGCTATTGGGCTCTATTGAATAATGAATGTTTTGAATTTTCTCCAAAAGTAAAGTAGTTGCAAACTCATGCTTTTAGAGACTTGTTTGGGCTCATGAGAGGAGTAGAAAAACATCAAAAATTTCAGTCCTGCATGATTCTACCAAGAAATGTGTGTTCATTGAAACCGTTGGTTTTTGATAGTTTGGGCCCTATTGAATAATGAATGTTTTGAATTTTCTCCAAAAGTAAAGTAGTTGCAAACTCATCCTTTTAGAAACTTGTTTGGGCTGTTGAGAGGAGTAAAAAACCATCAAAAATTTCAATCCTGCATGATTTTACAAAGAAATGTGATTATTCATTCAAAACCTGATTTTTGCTATTGGGCTCTATTGAATAATGAATGTTTTGAATTTTCTCCAAAAGTAAAGTAGTTGCAAACTCATCCTTTTAGAAACTTGTTTGAGCTGTTGAGAGGAGTAAAAAACCATCAAAAATTTCAATCCTGCATGATTTTACTAAGAAATGTGATTCTTCATTCAAAACCTGATTTTTGCTATTGGGCTCTATTGAATAATGAATGTTTTGAATTTTCTCCAAAAGTAAAGTAGTTGCAAACTCATGCTTTTAGAGACTTGTTTGGGCTCATGAGAGGAGTAGAAAAACATCAAAAATTTCAGTCCTGCATGATTCTACCAAGAAATGTGTGTTCATTGAAACCGCTGGTTTTTGATAGTTTGGGCCCTATTGAATAATGAATGTTTTGAATTTTCTCCAAAAGTAAAGTAGTTGCAAACTCATCCTTTTAGAAACTTGTTTGGGCTGTTGAGAGGAGTAAAAAACCATCAAAAATTTCAATCCTGCATGATTCTACCAAGAAATGTGAATCTTCATTCAAAACCTGATTTTTGCTATTGGGCTCTATTGAATAATGAATGTTTTGAATTTTCTCCAAAACTAAAGTAGTTGCAAACTCATCCTTTTAGAGACTTGTTTGGGCTCATGAGAGGAGTAGAAAAACATCAAAAATTTCAGTCCTGCATGATTCTACCAAGAAATGTGTGTTCATTCAAACCGCTGGTTTTTGATAGTTTGGGCCCTATTGAATAATGAATGTTTTGAATTTTCTCCAAAAGTAAAGCAGTTGCAAACTCATCCTTTTAGAAACTTGTTTGGGCTGTAGAGAGGAGTAAAAAACCATCAAAAATTTCAATCCTGCATGATTCTACCAAGAAATGTGATTCTTCATTCAAAACCTGATTTTTGCTATTGGGCTCTATTGAATAATGAATGTTTTGAATTTTCTCCAAAAGTAAAGTAGTTGCAAACTCATGCTTTTAGAGACTTATTTGGGCTCATGAGAGGAGTAGAAAAACATCAAAAATTTCAGTCCTGCATGATTCTACCAAGAAATGTGTGTTCATTGAAACCGCTGGTTTTTGATAGTTTGGGCCCTATTGAATAATGAATGTTTTGAATTTTCTCCAAAAGTAAAGTAGTTGCAAACTCATCCTTTTAGAAACTTGTTAGGGCTGTTGAGAGGAGTAAAAAACCATCAAAAATTTCAATCCTGCATGATTCTACCAAGAAATGTGATTCTTCATTCAAAACGCTGGTTTTGGCTATTGGGCTCTATTGAATAATGAATGTTTTGAATTTTCTCCAAAAGTAAAGTAGTTGCAAACTCATCCTTTTAGAGACTTGTTTGGGCTCATGAGAGGAGTAGAAAAACATCAAAAATTTCAGTCCTGCACGATTCTACCAAGAAATGTGTGTTCATTCAAACCGCTGTTTTTTAATATTTTGGGCCCTATTGAATAATGAATGTTTTGAATTTTCTCCAAAAGTAAAGTACTTGCAAACTCATCCTTTTAGAAACTTGTTTGGGCTGTTGAGAGGAGTAAAAAACCATCAAAAATTTCAATCCTGCATGATTCTACCAAGAAATGTGATTCTTCATTCAAAACCTGATTTTTGCTATTGGGCTCTATTGAATAATGAATGTTTTGAATTTTCTCCAAAAGTAAAGTAGTTGCAAACTCATGCTTTTAGAGACTTGTTTGGGCTCATGAGAGGAGTAGAAAAACATCAAAAATTTCAGTCCTGCATGATTCTACCAAGAAATGTGTGTTCATTGAAACCGCTGGTTTTTGATAGTTTGGGCCCTATTGAATAATGAATGTTTTGAATTTTCTCCAAAAGTAAAGTAGTTGCAAACTCATCCTTTTAGAAACTTGTTTGGGCTGTTGAGAGGAGTAAAAAACCATCAAAAATTTCAATCCTGCATGATTTTACAAAGAAATGTGATTCTTCATTCAAAACCTGATTTTTGCTATTGGGCTCTATTGAATAATGAATGTTTTGAATTTTCTCCAAAAGTAAAGTAGTTGCAAACTCATCCTTTTAGAAACTTGTTTGGGCTGTTGAGAGGAGTAAAAAACCATCAAAAATTTCAATCCTGCATGATTTTACTAAGAAATGTGATTCTTCATTCAAAACCTGATTTTTGCTATTGGGCTCTATTGAATAATGAATGTTTTGAATTTTCTCCAAAAGTAAAGTAGTTGCAAACTCATGCTTTTAGAGACTTGTTTGGGCTCATGAGAGGAGTAGAAAAACATCAAAAATTTCAGTCCTGCATGATTCTACCAAGAAATGTGTGTTCATTGAAACCGCTGGTTTTTGATAGTTTGGGCCCTATTGAATAATGAATGTTTTGAATTTTCTCCAAAAGTAAAGTAGTTGCAAACTCATCCTTTTAGAAACTTGTTTGGGCTGTTGAGAGGAGTAAAAAACCATCAAAAATTTCAATCCTGCATGATTCTACCAAGAAATGTGAATCTTCATTCAAAACCTGATTTTTGCTATTGGGCTCTATTGAATAATGAATGTTTTGAATTTTCTCCAAAAGTAAAGTAGTTGCAAACTCATGCTTTTAGAGACTTGTTTGGGCTCATGAGAGGAGTAGAAAGACATCAAAAATTTCAGTCCTGCATGATTCTACCAAGAAATGTGTGTTCATTGAAACCGCTGGTTTTTGATAGTTTGGGCCCTATTGAATAATGAATGTTTTGAATTTTCTCCAAAAGTAAAGTAGTTGCAAACTCATCCTTTTAGAAACTTGTTTGGGCTGTTGAGAGGAGTAAAAAACCATCAAAAATTTCAATCCTGCATGATTCTACCAAGAAATGTGATTCTTCATTCAAAACCTGATTTTTGCTATTGGGCTCTATTGAATAATGAATGTTTTGAATTTTCTCCAAAAGTAAAGTAGTTGCAAACTTATCCTTTTAGAAACTTGTTTGGGCTGTTGAGAGGAGTAAAAAACCATCAAAAATTTCAATCCTGCATGATTCTACCAAGAAATGTGATTCTTCATTCAAAACGCTGGTTTTTGCTATTGGGCTCTATTGAATAATGAATGTTTTGAATTTTCTCCAAAAGTAAAGTAGTTGCAAACTCATCCTTTTAGAGACTTGTTTGGGCTCATGAGAGGAGTAGAAAAACATCAAAAATTTCAGTCCTGCACGATTCTACCAAGAAATGTGTGTTCATTCAAACCGCTGGTTTTTGATATTTTGGGCCCTATTGAATAATGAATGTTTTGAATTTTCTCCAAAAGTAAAGTAGTTGCAAACTCATCCTTTTAAAAACTTGTTTGGGCTGTTGAGAGGAGTAAAAAAACATCAAAAATTTCAATCCTGCATGATTCTACCAAGAAATGTGATTCTTCATTCAAAACCTGATTTTTGCTATTGGGCTCTATTGAATAATGAATGTTTTGAATTTTCTCCAAAAGTAAAGTAGTTGCAAACTCATGCTTTTAGAGACTTGTTTGGGCTCATGAGAGGAGTAGAAAAACATCAAAAATTACAGTCCTGCATGATTCTACCAAGAAATGTGTGTTCATTGAAACAGCTGGTTTTTGATAGTTTGGGCCCTATTGAATAATGAATGTTTTGAATTTTCTCCAAAAGTAAAGTAGTTGCAAACTCATCCTTTTAGAAACTTGTTTGGGCTGTTGAGAGGAGTAAAAAACCATCAAAAATTTCAATCCTGCATGATTCTACCAAGAAATGTGATTCTTCATTCAAAACGCTGGTTTTTGCTATTGGGCTCTATTGAATAATGAATGTTTTGAATTTTCTCCAAAAGTAAAGTAGTTGCAAACTCATGCTTTTAGAGACTTGTTTGGGCTCATGAGAGGAGTAGAAAAACATCAAAAATTTCAGTCCTGCATGATTCTACCAAGAAATGTGTGTTCATTCAAACCGCTGGTTTTTGATAGTTTGGGCCCCATTGAATAATGAATGTTTTCAATTTTCTCCAAAAGTAAAGTAGTTGCAAACTCATCCTTTTAGAAACTTGTTTGGGCTGTTGAGAGGAGTACAAAACCATCAAAAATTTCAATCCTGCATGATTCTACCAAGAAATGTGATTCTTCATTCAAAATCTGATTTTTGCTATTGGGCTCTATTGAATAATGAATGTTTTGAATTTTCTCCAAAAGTAAAGTAGTTGCAAACTCATGCTTTTAGAGACTTGTTTGGGCTCATGAGAGGAGTAGAAAAACATCAAAAATTTCAGTCCTGCATGATTCTACCAAGAAATGTGTGTTCATTCAAACCGCTGGTTTTTGATAGTTTGGGCCCTATTGAATAATGAATGTTTTGAATTTTCTCCAAAAGTAAAGTAGTTGCAAACTCATCCTTTTAGAAACTTGTTTGGGCTGTTGAGAGGAGTAAAAAACCATCAAAAATTTCAATCCTGCATGATTCTACCAAGAAATGTGATTCTTCATTCAAAACCTGATTTTTGCTATTGGGCTCTATTGAATAATGAATGTTTTGAATTTTCTCCAAAAGTAAAGTAGTTGCAAACTCATGCTTTTAGAGACTTGTTTGGGCTCATGAGAGGAGTAGAAAAACATCAAAAATTTCAGTCCTGCATGATTCTACCAAGAAATGTGTGTTCATTGAAACCGCTGGTTTTTGATAGTTTGGGCCCTATTGAATAATGAATGTTTTGAATTTTCTCCAAAAGTAAAGTAGTTGCAAACTCATCCTTTTAGAAACTTGTTTGGGCTGTTGAGAGGAGTAAAAAACCATCAAAAATTTCAATCCTGCATGATTCTACCAAGAAATGTGATTCTTCATTCAAAACCTGATTTTTGCTATTGGGCGCTATTGAATAATGAATGTTTTGAATTTTCTCCAAAAGTAAAGTATTTGCAAACTCATGCTTTTAGAGACTTGTTTGGGCTCATGAGAGGAGTAGAAAAACATCAAAAATTTCAGTCCTGCACGATTCTACCAAGAAATGTGTGTTCATTGAAACCGCTGGTTTTTGATAGTTTGGGCCCTATTGAATAATGAATGTTTTGAATTTTCTCCAAAAGTAAAGTAGATGCAAACTCATCCTTTTAGAAACTTGTTTGGGCTGTTGAGAGGAGTAAAAAACCATCAAAAATTTCAATCCTGCATGATTTTACCAAGAAATGTGATTCTTCATTCAAAACCTGATTTTTGCTATTGGGCTCTATTGAATAGTGAATGTTTTGAATTTTCTCCAAAAGTAAAGTAGTTGCAAACTCATGCTTTTAGAAACTTGTTTGGGCTCATGAGAGGAGTAGAAAAACATCAAAAATTTCAGTCCTGCATGATTCTACCAAGAAATGTGTGTTCATTGAAACCGCTGGTTTTTGATAGTTTGGGCCCTATTGAATAATGAATGTTTTGAATTTTCTCCAAAAGTAAAGTAGTTGCAAACTCATCCTTTTAGAAACTTGTTTGGGCTGTTGAGAGGAGTAAAAAACCATCAAAAATTTCAATCCTGCATGATTCTACCAAGAAATGTGATTCTTCATTCAAAACCTGATTTTTGCTATTGGGCTCTATTGAATAATGAATGTTTTGAATTTTCTCCAAAAGTAAAGTAGTTGCAAACTCATGCTTTTAGAGACTTGTTTGGGCTCATGAGAGGCGTAGAAAAACATCAAAAATTTCAGTCCTGCATGATTCTACCAAGAAATGTGTGTTCATTCAAACCGCTGGTTTTTGATAGTTTGGGCCCTATTGAATAATGAATGTTTTGAATTTTCTCCAAAAGTAAAGCAGTTGCAAACTCATCCTTTTAGAAACTTGTTTGGGCTGTAGAGAGGAGTAAAAAACCATCAAAAATTTCAATCCTGCATGATTCTACCAAGAAATGTGATTCTTCATTCAAAACGCTGGTTTTTGCTATTGGGCTCTATTGAATAATGAATGTTTTGAATTTTCTCCAAAAGTAAAGTAGTTGCAAACTCATGCTTTTAGAGACTTGTTTGGGCTCATGAGAGGAGTAGAAAAACATCAAAAATTTCAGTCCTGCATGATTCTACCAAAAAATGTGTGTTCATTGAAACCGCTGGTTTTTGATAGTTTGGGCCCTATTGAATAATGAATGTTTTGAATTTTCTCCAAAAGTAAAGTAGTTGCAAACTCATCATTTTAGAAACTTGTTTGGGCTGTTGAGAGGAGTAAAAAACTATCAAAAATTTCAATCCTGCATGATTTTACCAAGAAATGTGATTCTTCATTCAAAACCTGATTTTTGCTATTGGGCTCTATTGAATAGTGAATGTTTTGAATTTTCTCCAAAAGTAAAGTAGTTGCAAACTCATGCTTTTAGAGACTTGTTTGGGCTCATGAGAGGAGTAGAAAAACATCAAAAATTTCAGTCCTGCATGATTCTACCAAGAAATGTGTGTTCATTGAAACCGCTGGTTTTTGATAGTTTGGGCCCTATTGAATAATGAATGTTTTGAATTTTCTCCAAAAGTAAAGTAGTTGCAAACTCATCCTTTTAGAAACTTGTTTGGGCTGTTGAGAGGAGTAAAAAAACATCAAAAATTTCAATCCTGCATGATTCTACCAAGAAATGTGATTCTTCATTCAAAACCTGATTTTTGCTATTGGGCTCTATTGAATAATGAATGTTTTGAATTTTCTCCAAAAGTAAAGTAGTTGCAAACTCATGCTTTTAGAGACTTGTTTGGGCTCATGAGAGGAGTAGAAAAACATCAAAAATTACAGTCCTGCATGATTCTACCAAGAAATGTGTGTTCATTGAAACAGCTGGTTTTTGATAGTTTGGGCCCTATTGAATAATGAATGTTTTGAATTTTCTCCAAAAGTAAAGTAGTTGCAAACTCATCCTTTTAGAAACTTGTTTGGGCTGTTGAGAGGAGTAAAAAACCATCAAAAATTTCAATCCTGCATGATTCTACCAAGAAATGTGATTCTTCATTCAAAACGCTGGTTTTTGCTATTGGGCTCTATTGAATAATGAATGTTTTGAATTTTCTCCAAAAGTAAAGTAGTTGCAAACTCATGCTTTTAGAGACTTGTTTGGGCTCATGAGAGGAGTAGAAAAACATCAAAAATTTCAGTCCTGCATGATTCTACCAAGAAATGTGTGTTCATTCAAACCGCTGGTTTTTGATAGTTTGGGCCCCATTGAATAATGAATGTTTTCAATTTTCTCCAAAAGTAAAGTAGTTGCAAACTCATCCTTTTAGAAACTTGTTTGGGCTGTTGAGAGGAGTACAAAACCATCAAAAATTTCAATCCTGCATGATTCTACCAAGAAATGTGATTCTTCATTCAAAATCTGATTTTTGCTATTGGGCTCTATTGAATAATGAATGTTTTGAATTTTCTCCAAAAGTAAAGTAGTTGCAAACTCATGCTTTTAGAGACTTGTTTGGGCTCATGAGAGGAGTAGAAAAACATCAAAAATTTCAGTCCTGCATGATTCTACCAAGAAATGTGTGTTCATTCAAACGGCTGGTTTTTGATAGTTTGGGCCCTATTGAATAATGAATGTTTTGAATTTTCTCCAAAAGTAAAGTAGTTGCAAACTCATCCTTTTAGAAACTTGTTTGGGCTGTTGAGAGGAGTAAAAAACCATCAAAAATTTCAATCCTGCATGATTCTACCAAGAAATGTGATTCTTCATTCAAAACCTGATTTTTGCTATTGGGCTCTATTGAATAATGAATGTTTTGAATTTTCTCCAAAAGTAAAGTAGTTGCAAACTCATGCTTTTAGAGACTTGTTTGGGCTCATGAGAGGAGTAGAAAAACATCAAAAATTTCAGTCCTGCATGATTCTACCAAGAAATGTGTGTTCATTGAAACCGCTGGTTTTTGATAGTTTGGGTCCTATTAAATAATGAATGTTTTGAATTTTCTCCAAAAGTAAAGTAGTTGCAAACTCATCCTTTTAGAAACTTGTTTGGGCTGTTGAGAGGAGTAAAAAACCATCAAAAATTTCAATCCTGCATGATTCTACCAAGAAATGTGATTCTTCATTCAAAACCTGATTTTTGCTATTGGGCGCTATTGAATAATGAATGTTTTGAATTTTCTCCAAAAGTAAAGTATTTGCAAACTCATGCTTTTAGAGACTTGTTTGGGCTCATGAGAGGAGTAGAAAAACATCAAAAATTTCAGTCCTGCACGATTCTACCAAGAAATGTGTGTTCATTGAAACCGCTGGTTTTTGATAGTTTGGGCCCTATTGAATAATGAATGTTTTGAATTTTCTCCAAAAGTAAAGTAGATGCAAACTCATCCTTTTAGAAACTTGTTTGGGCTGTTGAGAGGAGTAAAAAACCATCAAAAATTTCAATCCTGCATGATTTTACCAAGAAATGTGATTCTTCATTCAAAACCTGATTTTTGCTATTGGGCTCTATTGAATAGTGAATGTTTTGAATTTTCTCCAAAAGTAAAGTAGTTGCAAACTCATGCTTTTAGAAACTTGTTTGGGCTCATGAGAGGAGTAGAAAAACATCAAAAATTTCAGTCCTGCATGATTCTACCAAGAAATGTGTGTTCATTGAAACCGCTGGTTTTTGATAGTTTGGGCCCTATTGAATAATGAATGTTTTGAATTTTCTCCAAAAGTAAAGTAGTTGCAAACTCATCCTTTTAGAAACTTGTTTGGGCTGTTGAGAGGAGTAAAAAACCATCAAAAATTTCAATCCTGCATGATTTTACCAAGAAATGTGATTCTTCATTCAAAACCTGATTTTTGCTATTGGGCTCTATTGAATAATGAATGTTTTGAATTTTCTCCAAAAGTAAAGTAGTTGCAAACTCATGCTTTTAGAGACTTGTTTGGGCTCATGAGAGGAGTAGAAAAACATCAAAAATTTCAGTCCTGCATGATTCTACCAAGAAATGTGTGTTCATTCAAACCGCTGGTTTTTGATAGTTTGGGCCCTATTGAATAATGAATGTTTTGAATTTTCTCCAAAAGTAAAGCAGTTGCAAACTCATCCTTTTAGAAACTTGTTTGGGCTGTAGAGAGGAGTAAAAAACCATCAAAAATTTCAATCCTGCATGATTCTACCAAGAAATGTGATTCTTCATTCAAAACCTGATTTTTGCTATTGGGCTCTATTGAATAATGAATGTTTTGAATTTTCTCCAAAAGTAAAGTAGTTGCAAACTCATGCTTTTAGAGACTTGTTTGGGCTCATGAGAGGAGTAGAAAAACATCAAAAATTTCAGTCCTGCATGATTCTACCAAGAAATGTGTGTTCATTCAAACCGCTGGTTTTTGATAGTTTGGGCCCTATTGAATAATGAATGTTTTGAATTTTCTCCAAAAGTAAAGCAGTTGCAAACTCATCCTTTTAGAAACTTGTTTGGGCTGTAGAGAGGAGTAAAAAACCATCAAAAATTTCAATCCTGCATGATTCTACCAAGAAATGTGATTCTTCATTCAAAACCTGATTTTTGCTCTTGGGCTCTATTGAATAATGAATGTTTTGAATTTTCTCCAAAAGTAAAGTAGTTGCAAACTCATGCTTTTAGAGACTTGTTTGGGCTCATGAGAGGAGTAGAAAAACATCAAAAATTTCAGTCCTGCATGATTCTACCAAGAAATGTGTGTTCATTGAAACCGCTGGTTTTTGATAGTTTGGGCCCTATTGAATAATGAATGTTTTGAATTTTCTCCAAAAGTAAAGTAGTTGCAAACTCATCCTTTTAGAAACTTGTTAGGGCTGTTGAGAGGAGTAAAAAACCATCAAAAATTTCAATCCTGCATGATTCTACCAAGAAATGTGATTCTTCATTCAAAACGCTGGTTTTTGCTATTGGGCTCTATTGAATAATGAATGTTTTGAATTTTCTCCAAAAGTGAAGTAGTTGCAAACTCATCCTTTTAGAGACTTGTTTGGGCTCATGAGAGGAGTAGAAAAACATCAAAAATTTCAGTCCTGCACGATTCTACCAAGAAATGTGTGTTCATTCAAACCGCTGGTTTTTGATATTTTGGGCCCTATTGAATAATGAATGTTTTGAATTTTCTCCAAAAGTAAAGTAGTTGCAAACTCATGCTTTTAGAGACTTGTTTGGGCTCATGAGAGGAGTAGAAAAACATCAAAAATTTCAGTCCTGCATGATTATACCAAGAAATGTGTGTTCATTGAAACCGCTGGTTTTTGATAGTTTGGGCCCTATTGAATAATGAATGTTTTGAATTTTCTCCAAAAGTAAAGTAGTTGCAAACTCATCCTTTTAGAAACTTGTTTGGGCTGTTGAGAGGAGTAAAAAACCATCAAAAATTTCAATCCTGCATGATTTTACAAAGAAATGTGATTCTTCATTCAAAACCTGATTTTTGCTATTGGGCTCTATTGAATAATGAATGTTTTGAATTTTCTCCAAAAGTAAAGTAGTTGCAAACTCATCCTTTTAGAAACTTGTTTGGGCTGTTGAGAGGAGTAAAAAACCATCAAAAATTTCAATCCTGCATGATTTTACCAAGAAATGTGATTCTTCATTCAAAACCTGATTTTTGCTATTGGGCTCTATTGAATAATGAATGTTTTGAATTTTCTCCAAAAGTAAAGTAGTTGCAAACTCATGCTTTTAGAGACTTGTTTGGGCTCATGAGAGGAGTAGAAAAACATCAAAAATTTCAGTCCTGCATGATTCTACCAAGAAATGTGTGTTCATTGAAACCGCTGGTTTTTGATAGTTTGGGCCCTATTGAATAATGAATGTTTTGAATTTTCTCCAAAAGTAAAGTAGTTGCAAGCTCATCCTTTTAGAAACTTGTTTGGGCTGTTGAGAGGAGTAAAAAACCATCAAAAATTTCAATCCTGCATGATTTTACAAAGAAATGTGATTCTTCATTCAAAACCTGATTTTTGCTATTGGGCTCTATTGAATAATGAATGTTTTGAATTTTCTCCAAAAGTAAAGTAGTTGCAAACTCATCCTTTTAGAAACTTGTTTGGGCTGTTGAGAGGAGTAAAAAACCATCAAAAATTTCAATCCTGCATGATTTTACCAAGAAATGTGATTCTTCATTCAAAACCTGATTTTTGCTATTGGGCTCTATTGAATAATGAATGTTTTGAATTTTCTCCAAAAGTAAAGTAGTTGCAAACTCATGCTTTTAGAGACTTGTTTGGGCTCATGAGAGGAGTAGAAAAACATCAAAAATTTCAGTCCTGCATGATTCTACCAAGAAATGTGTGTTCATTGAAACCGCTGGTTTTTGATAGTTTGGGCCCTATTGAATAATGAATGTTTTGAATTTTCTCCAAAAGTAAAGTAGTTGCAAACTCATCCTTTTAGAAACTTGTTTGGGCTGTTGAGAGGAGTAAAAAACCATCAAAAATTTCAATCCTGCATGATTCTACCAAGAAATGTGAATCTTCATTCAAAACCTGATTTTTGCTATTGGGCTCTATTGAATAATGAATGTTTTGAATTTTCTAAAAAGTAAAGTAGTTGCAAACTCATGCTTTTAGAGACTTGTTTGGGCTCATGAGAGGAGTAGAAAAACATCAAAAATTTCAGTCCTGCATGATTCTACCAAGAAATGTGTGTTCATTCAAACCGCTGGTTTTTGATAGTTTGGGCCCTATTGAATAATGAATGTTTTGAATTTTCTCCAAAAGTAAAGCAGTTGCAAACTCATCCTTTTAGAAACTTGTTTGGGCTGTAGAGAGGAGTAAAAAACCATCAAAAATTTCAATCCTGCATGATTCTACCAAGAAATGTGATTCTTCATTCAAAACCTGATTTTTGCTATTGGGCTCTATTGAATAATGAATGTTTTGAATTTTCTCCAAAAGTAAAGTAGTTGCAAACTCATGCTTTTAGAGACTTGTTTGGGCTCATGAGAGGAGTAGAAAAACATCAAAAATTTCAGTCCTGCATGATTCTACCAAGAAATGTGTGTTCATTCAAACCGCTGGTTTTTGATAGTTTGGGCCCTATTGAATAATGAATGTTTTGAATTTTCTCCAAAAGTAAAGCAGTTGCAAACTCATCCTTTTAGAAACTTGTTTGGGCTGTAGAGAGGAGTAAAAAACCATCAAAAATTTCAATCCTGCATGATTCTACCAAGAAATGTGATTCTTCATTCAAAACCTGATTTTTGCTCTTGGGCTCTATTGAATAATGAATGTTTTGAATTTTCTCCAAAAGTAAAGTAGTTGCAAACTCATGCTTTTAGAGACTTGTTTGGGCTCATGAGAGGAGTAGAAAAACATCAAAAATTTCAGTCCTGCATGATTCTACCAAGAAATGTGTGTTCATTGAAACCGCTGGTTTTTGATAGTTTGGGCCCTATTGAATAATGAATGTTTTGAATTTTCTCCAAAAGTAAAGTAGTTGCAAACTCATCCTTTTAGAAACTTGTTAGGGCTGTTGAGAGGAGTAAAAAACCATCAAAAATTTCAATCCTGCATGATTCTACCAAGAAATGTGATTCTTCATTCAAAACGCTGGTTTTTGCTATTGGGCTCTATTGAATAATGAATGTTTTGAATTTTCTCCAAAAGTGAAGTAGTTGCAAACTCATCCTTTTAGAGACTTGTTTGGGCTCATGAGAGGAGTAGAAAAACATCAAAAATTTCAGTCCTGCACGATTCTACCAAGAAATGTGTGTTCATTCAAACCGCTGGTTTTTGATATTTTGGGCCCTATTGAATAATGAATGTTTTGAATTTTCTCCAAAAGTAAAGTAGTTGCAAACTCATGCTTTTAGAGACTTGTTTGGGCTCATGAGAGGAGTAGAAAAACATCAAAAATTTCAGTCCTGCATGATTCTACCAAGAAATGTGTGTTCATTGAAACCGCTGGTTTTTGATAGTTTGGGCCCTATTGAATAATGAATGTTTTGAATTTTCTCCAAAAGTAAAGTAGTTGCAAACTCATCCTTTTAGAAACTTGTTTGGGCTGTTGAGAGGAGTAAAAAACCATCAAAAATTTCAATCCTGCATGATTTTACAAAGAAATGTGATTCTTCATTCAAAACCTGATTTTTGCTATTGGGCTCTATTGAATAATGAATGTTTTGAATTTTCTCCAAAAGTAAAGTAGTTGCAAACTCATCCTTTTAGAAACTTGTTTGGGCTGTTGAGAGGAGTAAAAAACCATCAAAAATTTCAATCCTGCATGATTTTACCAAGAAATGTGATTCTTCATTCAAAACCTGATTTTTGCTATTGGGCTCTATTGAATAATGAATGTTTTGAATTTTCTCCAAAAGTAAAGTAGTTGCAAACTCATGCTTTTAGAGACTTGTTTGGGCTCATGAGAGGAGTAGAAAAACATCAAAAATTTCAGTCCTGCATGATTCTACCAAGAAATGTGTGTTCATTGAAACCGCTGGTTTTTGATAGTTTGGGCCCTATTGAATAATGAATGTTTTGAATTTTCTCCAAAAGTAAAGTAGTTGCAAGCTCATCCTTTTAGAAACTTGTTTGGGCTGTTGAGAGGAGTAAAAAACCATCAAAAATTTCAATCCTGCATGATTTTACAAAGAAATGTGATTCTTCATTCAAAACCTGATTTTTGCTATTGGGCTCTATTGAATAATGAATGTTTTGAATTTTCTCCAAAAGTAAAGTAGTTGCAAACTCATCCTTTTAGAAACTTGTTTGGGCTGTTGAGAGGAGTAAAAAACCATCAAAAATTTCAATCCTGCATGATTTTACCAAGAAATGTGATTCTTCATTCAAAACCTGATTTTTGCTATTGGGCTCTATTGAATAATGAATGTTTTGAATTTTCTCCAAAAGTAAAGTAGTTGCAAACTCATGCTTTTAGAGACTTGTTTGGGCTCATGAGAGGAGTAGAAAAACATCAAAAATTTCAGTCCTGCATGATTCTACCAAGAAATGTGTGTTCATTGAAACCGCTGGTTTTTGATAGTTTGGGCCCTATTGAATAATGAATGTTTTGAATTTTCTCCAAAAGTAAAGTAGTTGCAAACTCATCCTTTTAGAAACTTGTTTGGGCTGTTGAGAGGAGTAAAAAACCATCAAAAATTTCAATCCTGCATGATTCTACCAAGAAATGTGAATCTTCATTCAAAACCTGATTTTTGCTATTGGGCTCTATTGAATAATGAATGTTTTGAATTTTCTCCAAAAGTAAAGTAGTTGCAAACTCATGCTTTTAGAGACTTGTTTGGGCTCATGAGAGGAATAGAAAGACATCAAAAATTTCAGTCCTGCATGATTCTACCAAGAAATGTGTGTTCATTGAAACCGCTGGTTTTTGATAGTTTGGGCCCTATTGAATAATGAATGTTTTGAATTTTCTCCAAAAGTAAAGTAGTTGCAAACTCATCCTTTTAGAAACTTGTTTGGGCTGTTGAGAGGAGTAAAAAACCATCAAAAATTTCAATCCTGCATGATTCTACCAAGAAATGTGATTCTTCATTCAAAACCTGATTTTTGCTATTGGGCTCTATTGAATAATGAATGTTTTGAATGTTCTCCAAAAGTAAAGTAGTTGCAAACTCATGCTTTTAGAGACTTGTTTGGGCTCATGAGAGGAGTAGAAAAACATCAAAAATTTCAGTCCTGCATGATTCTACCACGAAATGTGTGTTCATTGAAACAGCTGGTTTTTGATAGTTTGGGCCCTATTGAATAATGAATGTTTTGAATTTTCTCCAAAAGTAAAGTAGTTGCAAACTCATCCTTTTAGAAACTTGTTTGGGCTGTTGAGAGGAGTAAAAAACCATCAAAAATTTCAATCCTGCATGATTCTACCAAGAAATGTGATTCTTCATTCAAAACCTGATTTTTGCTATTGGGCTCTATTGAATAATGAATGTTTTGAATTTTCTCCAAAAGTAAAGTAGTTGCAAACTCATGCTTTTAGAGACTTGTTTGGGCTCATGAGAGGAGTAGAAAAACATCAAAAATTATAGTCCTGCATGATTCTACCAAGAAATGTGTGTTCATTGAAACAGCTGGTTTTTGATAGTTTGGGCCCTATTGAATAATGAATGTTTTGAATTTTCTCCAAAAGTAAAGTAGTTGCAAACTCATCCTTTTAGAAACTTGTTTGGGCTGTTGAGAGGAGTAAAAAACCATCAAAAATTTCAATCCTGCATGATTCTACCAAGAAATGTGATTCTTCATTCAAAACGCTGGTTTTTGCTATTGGGCTCTATTGAATAATGAATGTTTTGAATTTTCTCCAAAAGTAAAGTAGTTGCAAACTCATGCTTTTAGAGACTTGTTTGGGCTCATGAGAGGAGTAGAAAAACATCAAAAATTTCAGTCCTGCATGATTCTACCAAGAAATGTGTGTTCATTCAAACCGCTGGTTTTTGATAGTTTGGGCCCCATTGAATAATGAATGTTTTCAATTTTCTCCAAAAGTAAAGTAGTTGCAAACTCATCCTTTTAGAAACTTGTTTGGGCTGTTGAGAGGAGTAAAAAACCATCAAAAATTTCAATCCTGCATGATTCTACCAAGAAATGTGATTCTTCATTCAAAACGCTGGTTTTTGCTATTGGGCTCTATTGAATAATGAATGTTTTGAATTTTCTCCAAAAGTAAAGTAGTTGCAAACTCATGCTTTTAGAGACTTGTTTGGGCTCATGAGAGGAGTAGAAAAACATCAAAAATTTCAGTCCTGCATGATTCTACCAAGAAATGTGTGTTCATTCAAACCGCTGGTTTTTGATAGTTTGGGCCCTATTGAATAATGAATGTTTTGAATTTTCTCCAAAAGTAAAGTAGTTGCAAACTCATCCTTTTAGAAACTTGTTTGGGCTGTTGAGAGGAGTAAAAAACCATCAAAAATTTCAATCCTGCATGATTCTACCAAGAAATGTGATTCTTCATTCAAAACCTGATTTTTGCTATTGGGCTCTATTGAATAATGAATGTTTTGAATTTTCTCCAAAAGTAAAGTAGTTGCAAACTCATCCTTTTAGAGACTTGTTTGGGCTCATGAGAGGAGTAGAAAAACATCAAAAATTTCAGTCCTGCATGATTCTACCAAGAAATGTGTGTTCATTCAAACCGCTGGTTTTTGATAGTTTGGGCCCTATTGAATAATGAATGTTTTGAATTTTCTCCAAAAGTAAAGCAGTTGCAAACTCATCCTTTTAGAAACTTGTTTGGGCTGTAGAGAGGAGTAAAAAACCATCAAAAATTTCAATCCTGCATGATTCTACCAAGAAATGTGATTCTTCATTCAAAACCTGATTTTTGCTATTGGGCTCTGTTGAATAATGAATGTTTTGAATTTTCTCCAAAAGTAAAGTAGTTGCAAACTCATGCTTTTAGAGACTTATTTGGGCTCATGAGAGGAGTAGAAAAACATCAAAAATTTCAGTCCTGCATGATTCTACCAAGAAATGTGTGTTCATTGAAACCGCTGGTTTTTGATAGTTTGGGCCCTATTGAATAATGAATGTTTTGAATTTTCTCCAAAAGTAAAGTAGTTGCAAACTCATCCTTTTAGAAACTTGTTTGGGCTGTTGAGAGGAGTAAAAAACCATCAAAAATTTCAATCCTGCATGATTCTACCAAGAAATGTGATTCTTCATTCAAAACCTGATTTTTGCTATTGGGCTCTATTGAATAATGAATGTTTTGAATTTTCTCCAAAAGTAAAGTAGTTGCAAACTCATGCTTTTAGAGACTTGTTTGGGCTCATGAGAGGAGTAGAAAAACATCAAAAATTTCAGTCCTGCATGATTCTACCAAGAAATGTGTGTTCATTGAAACCGTTGGTTTTTGATAGTTTGGGCCCTATTGAATAATGAATGTTTTGAATTTTCTCCAAAAGTAAAGTAGTTGCAAACTCATCCTTTTAGAAACTTGTTTGGGCTGTTGAGAGGAGTAAAAAACCATCAAAAATTTCAATCCTGCATGATTTTACAAAGAAATGTGATTATTCATTCAAAACCTGATTTTTGCTATTGGGCTCTATTGAATAATGAATGTTTTGAATTTTCTCCAAAAGTAAAGTAGTTGCAAACTCATCCTTTTAGAAACTTGTTTGAGCTGTTGAGAGGAGTAAAAAACCATCAAAAATTTCAATCCTGCATGATTTTACTAAGAAATGTGATTCTTCATTCAAAACCTGATTTTTGCTATTGGGCTCTATTGAATAATGAATGTTTTGAATTTTCTCCAAAAGTAAAGTAGTTGCAAACTCATGCTTTTAGAGACTTGTTTGGGCTCATGAGAGGAGTAGAAAAACATCAAAAATTTCAGTCCTGCATGATTCTACCAAGAAATGTGTGTTCATTGAAACCGCTGGTTTTTGATAGTTTGGGCCCTATTGAATAATGAATGTTTTGAATTTTCTCCAAAAGTAAAGTAGTTGCAAACTCATCCTTTTAGAAACTTGTTTGGGCTGTTGAGAGGAGTAAAAAACCATCAAAAATTTCAATCCTGCATGATTCTACCAAGAAATGTGAATCTTCATTCAAAACCTGATTTTTGCTATTGGGCTCTATTGAATAATGAATGTTTTGAATTTTCTCCAAAAGTAAAGTAGTTGCAAACTCATGCTTTTAGAGACTTGTTTGGGCTCATGAGAGGAGTAGAAAGACATCAAAAATTTCAGTCCTGCATGATTCTACCAAGAAATGTGTGTTCATTGAAACCGCTGGTTTTTGATAGTTTGGGCCCTATTGAATAATGAATGTTTTGAATTTTCTCCAAAAGTAAAGTAGTTGCAAACTCATCCTTTTAGAAACTTGTTTGGGCTGTTGAGAGGAGTAAAAAACCATCAAAAATTTCAATCCTGCATGATTCTACCAAGAAATGTGATTCTTCATTCAAAACCTGATTTTTGCTATTGGGCTCTATTGAATAATGAATGTTTTGAATTTTCTCCAAAAGTAAAGTAGTTGCAAACTTATCCTTTTAGAAACTTGTTTGGGCTGTTGAGAGGAGTAAAAAACCATCAAAAATTTCAATCCTGCATGATTCTACCAAGAAATGTGATTCTTCATTCAAAACGCTGGTTTTTGCTATTGGGCTCTATTGAATAATGAATGTTTTGAATTTTCTCCAAAAGTAAAGTAGTTGCAAACTCATCCTTTTAGAGACTTGTTTGGGCTCATGAGAGGAGTAGAAAAACATCAAAAATTTCAGTCCTGCACGATTCTACCAAGAAATGTGTGTTCATTCAAACCGCTGGTTTTTGATATTTTGGGCCCTATTGAATAATGAATGTTTTGAATTTTCTCCAAAAGTAAAGTAGTTGCAAACTCATCCTTTTAAAAACTTGTTTGGGCTGTTGAGAGGAGCAAAAAAACATCAAAAATTTCAATCCTGCATGATTCTACCAAGAAATGTGATTCTTCATTCAAAACCTGATTTTTGCTATTGGGCTCTATTGAATAATGAATGTTTTGAATTTTCTCCAAAAGTAAAGTAGTTGCAAACTCATGCTTTTAGAGACTTGTTTGGGCTCATGAGAGGAGTAGAAAAACATCAAAAATTACAGTCCTGCTTGATTCTACCAAGAAATGTGTGTTTATTGAAACAGCTGGTTTTTGATAGTTTGGGCCCTATTGAATAATGAATGTTTTGAATTTTCTCCAAAAGTAAAGTAGTTGCAAACTCATCCTTTTAGAAACTTGTTTGGGCTGTTGAGAGGAGTAAAAAACCATCAAAAATTTCAATCCTGCATGATTCTACCAAGAAATGTGATTCTTCATTCAAAACCTGATTTTTGCTATTGGGCTCTATTGAATAATGAATGTTTTGAATTTTCTCCAAAAGTAAAGTAGTTGCAAACTCATGCTTTTAGAGACTTGTTTGGGCTCATGAGAGGAGTAGAAAAACATCAAAAATTTCAGTCCTGCATGATTCTACCAAGAAATGTGTGTTCATTGAAACCGCTGGTTTTTGATAGTTTGGGCCCTATTGAATAATGAATGTTTTGAATTTTCTCCAAAAGTAAAGTAGTTGCAAACTCATCCTTTTAGAAACTTGTTTGGGCTGTTGAGAGGAGTAAAAAACCATCAAAAATTTCAATCCTGCATGATTCTACCAAGAAATGTGATTCTTCATTCAAAACCTGATTTTTGCTATTGGGCGCTATTGAATAATGAATGTTTTGAATTTTCTCCAAAAGTAAAGTATTTGCAAACTCATGCTTTTAGAGACTTGTTTGGGCTCATGAGAGGAGTAGAAAAACATCAAAAATTTCAGTCCTGCACGATTCTACCAAGAAATGTGTGTTCATTGAAACCGCTGGTTTTTGATAGTTTGGGCCCTATTGAATAATGAATGTTTTGAATTTTCTCCAAAAGTAAAGTAGATGCAAACTCATCCTTTTAGAAACTTGTTTGGGCTGTTGAGAGGAGTAAAAAACCATCAAAAATTTCAATCCTGCATGATTTTACCAAGAAATGTGATTCTTCATTCAAAACCTGATTTTTGCTATTGGGCTCTATTGAATAGTGAATGTTTTGAATTTTCTCCAAAAGTAAAGTAGTTGCAAACTCATGCTTTTAGAAACTTGTTTGGGCTCATGAGAGGAGTAGAAAAACATCAAAAATTTCAGTCCTGCATGATTCTACCAAGAAATGTGTGTTCATTGAAACCGCTGGTTTTTGATAGTTTGGGCCCTATTGAATAATGAATGTTTTGAATTTTCTCCAAAAGTAAAGTAGTTGCAAACTCATCCTTTTAGAAACTTGTTTGGGCTGTTGAGAGGAGTAAAAAACCATCAAAAATTTCAATCCTGCATGATTCTACCAAGAAATGTGATTCTTCATTCAAAACCTGATTTTTGCTATTGGGCTCTATTGAATAATGAATGTTTTGAATTTTCTCCAAAAGTAAAGTAGTTGCAAACTCATGCTTTTAGAGACTTGTTTGGGCTCATGAGAGGCGTAGAAAAACATCAAAAATTTCAGTCCTGCATGATTCTACCAAGAAATGTGTGTTCATTCAAACCGCTGGTTTTTGATAGTTTGGGCCCTATTGAATAATGAATGTTTTGAATTTTCTCCAAAAGTAAAGCAGTTGCAAACTCATCCTTTTAGAAACTTGTTTGGGCTGTAGAGAGGAGTAAAAAACCATCAAAAATTTCAATCCTGCATGATTCTACCAAGAAATGTGATTCTTCATTCAAAACGCTGGTTTTTGCTATTGGGCTCTATTGAATAATGAATGTTTTGAATTTTCTCCAAAAGTAAAGTAGTTGCAAACTCATGCTTTTAGAGACTTGTTTGGGCTCATGAGAGGAGTAGAAAAACATCAAAAATTTCAGTCCTGCATGATTCTACCAAAAAATGTGTGTTCATTGAAACCGCTGGTTTTTGATAGTTTGGGCCCTATTGAATAATGAATGTTTTGAATTTTCTCCAAAAGTAAAGTAGTTGCAAACTCATCATTTTAGAAACTTGTTTGGGCTGTTGAGAGGAGTAAAAAACTATCAAAAATTTCAATCCTGCATGATTTTACCAAGAAATGTGATTCTTCATTCAAAACCTGATTTTTGCTATTGGGCTCTATTGAATAGTGAATGTTTTGAATTTTCTCCAAAAGTAAAGTAGTTGCAAACTCATGCTTTTAGAGACTTGTTTGGGCTCATGAGAGGAGTAGAAAAACATCAAAAATTTCAGTCCTGCATGATTCTACCAAGAAATGTGTGTTCATTGAAACCGCTGGTTTTTGATAGTTTGGGCCCTATTGAATAATGAATGTTTTGAATTTTCTCCAAAAGTAAAGTAGTTGCAAACTCATCCTTTTAGAAACTTGTTTGGGCTGTTGAGAGGAGTAAAAAAACATCAAAAATTTCAATCCTGCATGATTCTACCAAGAAATGTGATTCTTCATTCAAAACCTGATTTTTGCTATTGGGCTCTATTGAATAATGAATGTTTTGAATTTTCTCCAAAAGTAAAGTAGTTGCAAACTCATGCTTTTAGAGACTTGTTTGGGCTCATGAGAGGAGTAGAAAAACATCAAAAATTACAGTCCTGCATGATTCTACCAAGAAATGTGTGTTCATTGAAACAGCTGGTTTTTGATAGTTTGGGCCCTATTGAATAATGAATGTTTTGAATTTTCTCCAAAAGTAAAGTAGTTGCAAACTCATCCTTTTAGAAACTTGTTTGGGCTGTTGAGAGGAGTAAAAAACCATCAAAAATTTCAATCCTGCATGATTCTACCAAGAAATGTGATTCTTCATTCAAAACGCTGGTTTTTGCTATTGGGCTCTATTGAATAATGAATGTTTTGAATTTTCTCCAAAAGTAAAGTAGTTGCAAACTCATGCTTTTAGAGACTTGTTTGGGCTCATGAGAGGAGTAGAAAAACATCAAAAATTTCAGTCCTGCATGATTCTACCAAGAAATGTGTGTTCATTCAAACCGCTGGTTTTTGATAGTTTGGGCCCCATTGAATAATGAATGTTTTCAATTTTCTCCAAAAGTAAAGTAGTTGCAAACTCATCCTTTTAGAAACTTGTTTGGGCTGTTGAGAGGAGTACAAAACCATCAAAAATTTCAATCCTGCATGATTCTACCAAGAAATGTGATTCTTCATTCAAAATCTGATTTTTGCTATTGGGCTCTATTGAATAATGAATGTTTTGAATTTTCTCCAAAAGTAAAGTAGTTGCAAACTCATGCTTTTAGAGACTTGTTTGGGCTCATGAGAGGAGTAGAAAAACATCAAAAATTTCAGTCCTGCATGATTCTACCAAGAAATGTGTGTTCATTCAAACCGCTGGTTTTTGATAGTTTGGGCCCTATTGAATAATGAATGTTTTGAATTTTCTCCAAAAGTAAAGTAGTTGCAAACTCATCCTTTTAGAAACTTGTTTGGGCTGTTGAGAGGAGTAAAAAACCATCAAAAATTTCAATCCTGCATGATTCTACCAAGAAATGTGATTCTTCATTCAAAACCTGATTTTTGCTATTGGGCTCTATTGAATAATGAATGTTTTGAATTTTCTCCAAAAGTAAAGTAGTTGCAAACTCATGCTTTTAGAGACTTGTTTGGGCTCATGAGAGGAGTAGAAAAACATCAAAAATTTCAGTCCTGCATGATTCTACCAAGAAATGTGTGTTCATTGAAACCGCTGGTTTTTGATAGTTTGGGTCCTATTAAATAATGAATGTTTTGAATTTTCTCCAAAAGTAAAGTAGTTGCAAACTCATCCTTTTAGAAACTTGTTTGGGCTGTTGAGAGGAGTAAAAAACCATCAAAAATTTCAATCCTGCATGATTCTACCAAGAAATGTGATTCTTCATTCAAAACCTGATTTTTGCTATTGGGCGCTATTGAATAATGAATGTTTTGAATTTTCTCCAAAAGTAAAGTATTTGCAAACTCATGCTTTTAGAGACTTGTTTGGGCTCATGAGAGGAGTAGAAAAACATCAAAAATTTCAGTCCTGCACGATTCTACCAAGAAATGTGTGTTCATTGAAACCGCTGGTTTTTGATAGTTTGGGCCCTATTGAATAATGAATGTTTTGAATTTTCTCCAAAAGTAAAGTAGATGCAAACTCATCCTTTTAGAAACTTGTTTGGGCTGTTGAGAGGAGTAAAAAACCATCAAAAATTTCAATCCTGCATGATTTTACCAAGAAATGTGATTCTTCATTCAAAACCTGATTTTTGCTATTGGGCTCTATTGAATAGTGAATGTTTTGAATTTTCTCCAAAAGTAAAGTATTTGCAAACTCATGCTTTTAGAAACTTGTTTGGGCTCATGAGAGGAGTAGAAAAACATCAAAAATTTCAGTCCTGCATGATTCTACCAAGAAATGTGTGTTCATTGAAACCGCTGGTTTTTGATAGTTTGGGCCCTATTGAATAATGAATGTTTTGAATTTTCTCCAAAAGTAAAGTAGTTGCAAACTCATCCTTTTAGAAACTTGTTTGGGCTGTTGAGAGGAGTAAAAAACCATCAAAAATTTCAATCCTGCATGATTTTACCAAGAAATGTGATTCTTCATTCAAAACCTGATTTTTGCTATTGGGCTCTATTGAATAATGAATGTTTTGAATTTTCTCCAAAAGTAAAGTAGTTGCAAACTCATGCTTTTAGAGACTTGTTTGGGCTCATGAGAGGAGTAGAAAAACATCAAAAATTTCAGTCCTGCATGATTCTACCAAGAAATGTGTGTTCATTCAAACCGCTGGTTTTTGATAGTTTGGGCCCTATTGAATAATGAATGTTTTGAATTTTCTCCAAAAGTAAAGCAGTTGCAAACTCATCCTTTTAGAAACTTGTTTGGGCTGTAGAGAGGAGTAAAAAACCATCAAAAATTTCAATCCTGCATGATTCTACCAAGAAATGTGATTCTTCATTCAAAACCTGATTTTTGCTATTGGGCTCTATTGAATAATGAATGTTTTGAATTTTCTCCAAAAGTAAAGTAGTTGCAAACTCATGCTTTTAGAGACTTGTTTGGGCTCATGAGAGGAGTAGAAAAACATCAAAAATTTCAGTCCTGCATGATTCTACCAAGAAATGTGTGTTCATTCAAACCGCTGGTTTTTGATAGTTTGGGCCCTATTGAATAATGAATGTTTTGAATTTTCTCCAAAAGTAAAGCAGTTGCAAACTCATCCTTTTAGAAACTTGTTTGGGCTGTAGAGAGGAGTAAAAAACCATCAAAAATTTCAATCCTGCATGATTCTACCAAGAAATGTGATTCTTCATTCAAAACCTGATTTTTGCTCTTGGGCTCTATTGAATAATGAATGTTTTGAATTTTCTCCAAAAGTAAAGTAGTTGCAAACTCATGCTTTTAGAGACTTGTTTGGGCTCATGAGAGGAGTAGAAAAACATCAAAAATTTCAGTCCTGCATGATTCTACCAAGAAATGTGTGTTCATTGAAACCGCTGGTTTTTGATAGTTTGGGCCCTATTGAATAATGAATGTTTTGAATTTTCTCCAAAAGTAAAGTAGTTGCAAACTCATCCTTTTAGAAACTTGTTAGGGCTGTTGAGAGGAGTAAAAAACCATCAAAAATTTCAATCCTGCATGATTCTACCAAGAAATGTGATTCTTCATTCAAAACGCTGGTTTTTGCTATTGGGCTCTATTGAATAATGAATGTTTTGAATTTTCTCCAAAAGTGAAGTAGTTGCAAACTCATCCTTTTAGAGACTTGTTTGGGCTCATGAGAGGAGTAGAAAAACATCAAAAATTTCAGTCCTGCACGATTCTACCAAGAAATGTGTGTTCATTCAAACCGCTGGTTTTTGATATTTTGGGCCCTATTGAATAATGAATGTTTTGAATTTTCTCCAAAAGTAAAGTAGTTGCAAACTCATGCTTTTAGAGACTTGTTTGGGCTCATGAGAGGAGTAGAAAAACATCAAAAATTTCAGTCCTGCATGATTCTACCAAGAAATGTGTGTTCATTGAAACCGCTGGTTTTTGATAGTTTGGGCCCTATTGAATAATGAATGTTTTGAATTTTCTCCAAAAGTAAAGTAGTTGCAAACTCATCCTTTTAGAAACTTGTTTGGGCTGTTGAGAGGAGTAAAAAACCATCAAAAATTTCAATCCTGCATGATTTTACAAAGAAATGTGATTCTTCATTCAAAACCTGATTTTTGCTATTGGGCTCTATTGAATAATGAATGTTTTGAATTTTCTCCAAAAGTAAAGTAGTTGCAAACTCATCCTTTTAGAAACTTGTTTGGGCTGTTGAGAGGAGTAAAAAACCATCAAAAATTTCAATCCTGCATGATTTTACCAAGAAATGTGATTCTTCATTCAAAACCTGATTTTTGCTATTGGGCTCTATTGAATAATGAATGTTTTGAATTTTCTCCAAAAGTAAAGTAGTTGCAAACTCATGCTTTTAGAGACTTGTTTGGGCTCATGAGAGGAGTAGAAAAACATCAAAAATTTCAGTCCTGCATGATTCTACCAAGAAATGTGTGTTCATTGAAACCGCTGGTTTTTGATAGTTTGGGCCCTATTGAATAATGAATGTTTTGAATTTTCTCCAAAAGTAAAGTAGTTGCAAGCTCATCCTTTTAGAAACTTGTTTGGGCTGTTGAGAGGAGTAAAAAACCATCAAAAATTTCAATCCTGCATGATTTTACAAAGAAATGTGATTCTTCATTCAAAACCTGATTTTTGCTATTGGGCTCTATTGAATAATGAATGTTTTGAATTTTCTCCAAAAGTAAAGTAGTTGCAAACTCATCCTTTTAGAAACTTGTTTGGGCTGTTGAGAGGAGTAAAAAACCATCAAAAATTTCAATCCTGCATGATTTTACCAAGAAATGTGATTCTTCATTCAAAACCTGATTTTTGCTATTGGGCTCTATTGAATAATGAATGTTTTGAATTTTCTCCAAAAGTAAAGTAGTTGCAAACTCATGCTTTTAGAGACTTGTTTGGGCTCATGAGAGGAGTAGAAAAACATCAAAAATTTCAGTCCTGCATGATTCTACCAAGAAATGTGTGTTCATTGAAACCGCTGGTTTTTGATAGTTTGGGCCCTATTGAATAATGAATGTTTTGAATTTTCTCCAAAAGTAAAGTAGTTGCAAACTCATCCTTTTAGAAACTTGTTTGGGCTGTTGAGAGGAGTAAAAAACCATCAAAAATTTCAATCCTGCATGATTCTACCAAGAAATGTGAATCTTCATTCAAAACCTGATTTTTGCTATTGGGCTCTATTGAATAATGAATGTTTTGAATTTTCTCCAAAAGTAAAGTAGTTGCAAACTCATGCTTTTAGAGACTTGTTTGGGCTCATGAGAGGAATAGAAAGACATCAAAAATTTCAGTCCTGCATGATTCTACCAAGAAATGTGTGTTCATTGAAACCGCTGGTTTTTGATAGTTTGGGCCCTATTGAATAATGAATGTTTTGAATTTTCTCCAAAAGTAAAGTAGTTGCAAACTCATCCTTTTAGAAACTTGTTTGGGCTGTTGAGAGGAGTAAAAAACCATCAAAAATTTCAATCCTGCATGATTCTACCAAGAAATGTGATTCTTCATTCAAAACCTGATTTTTGCTATTGGGCTCTATTGAATAATGAATGTTTTGAATGTTCTCCAAAAGTAAAGTAGTTGCAAACTCATGCTTTTAGAGACTTGTTTGGGCTCATGAGAGGAGTAGAAAAACATCAAAAATTTCAGTCCTGCATGATTCTACCACGAAATGTGTGTTCATTGAAACAGCTGGTTTTTGATAGTTTGGGCCCTATTGAATAATGAATGTTTTGAATTTTCTCCAAAAGTAAAGTAGTTGCAAACTCATCCTTTTAGAAACTTGTTTGGGCTGTTGAGAGGAGTAAAAAACCATCAAAAATTTCAATCCTGCATGATTCTACCAAGAAATGTGATTCTTCATTCAAAACCTGATTTTTGCTATTGGGCTCTATTGAATAATGAATGTTTTGAATTTTCTCCAAAAGTAAAGTAGTTGCAAACTCATGCTTTTAGAGACTTGTTTGGGCTCATGAGAGGAGTAGAAAAACATCAAAAATTATAGTCCTGCATGATTCTACCAAGAAATGTGTGTTCATTGAAACAGCTGGTTTTTGATAGTTTGGGCCCTATTGAATAATGAATGTTTTGAATTTTCTCCAAAAGTAAAGTAGTTGCAAACTCATCCTTTTAGAAACTTGTTTGGGCTGTTGAGAGGAGTAAAAAACCATCAAAAATTTCAATCCTGCATGATTCTACCAAGAAATGTGATTCTTCATTCAAAACGCTGGTTTTTGCTATTGGGCTCTATTGAATAATGAATGTTTTGAATTTTCTCCAAAAGTAAAGTAGTTGCAAACTCATGCTTTTAGAGACTTGTTTGGGCTCATGAGAGGAGTAGAAAAACATCAAAAATTTCAGTCCTGCATGATTCTACCAAGAAATGTGTGTTCATTCAAACCGCTGGTTTTTGATAGTTTGGGCCCCATTGAATAATGAATGTTTTCAATTTTCTCCAAAAGTAAAGTAGTTGCAAACTCATCCTTTTAGAAACTTGTTTGGGCTGTTGAGAGGAGTAAAAAACCATCAAAAATTTCAATCCTGCATGATTCTACCAAGAAATGTGATTCTTCATTCAAAACGCTGGTTTTTGCTATTGGGCTCTATTGAATAATGAATGTTTTGAATTTTCTCCAAAAGTAAAGTAGTTGCAAACTCATGCTTTTAGAGACTTGTTTGGGCTCATGAGAGGAGTAGAAAAACATCAAAAATTTCAGTCCTGCATGATTCTACCAAGAAATGTGTGTTCATTCAAACCGCTGGTTTTTGATAGTTTGGGCCCTATTGAATAATGAATGTTTTGAATTTTCTCCAAAAGTAAAGTAGTTGCAAACTCATCCTTTTAGAAACTTGTTTGGGCTGTTGAGAGGAGTAAAAAACCATCAAAAATTTCAATCCTGCATGATTCTACCAAGAAATGTGATTCTTCATTCAAAACCTGATTTTTGCTATTGGGCTCTATTGAATAATGAATGTTTTGAATTTTCTCCAAAAGTAAAGTAGTTGCAAACTCATCCTTTTAGAGACTTGTTTGGGCTCATGAGAGGAGTAGAAAAACATCAAAAATTTCAGTCCTGCATGATTCTACCAAGAAATGTGTGTTCATTCAAACCGCTGGTTTTTGATAGTTTGGGCCCTATTGAATAATGAATGTTTTGAATTTTCTCCAAAAGTAAAGCAGTTGCAAACTCATCCTTTTAGAAACTTGTTTGGGCTGTAGAGAGGAGTAAAAAACCATCAAAAATTTCAATCCTGCATGATTCTACCAAGAAATGTGATTCTTCATTCAAAACCTGATTTTTGCTATTGGGCTCTGTTGAATAATGAATGTTTTGAATTTTCTCCAAAAGTAAAGTAGTTGCAAACTCATGCTTTTAGAGACTTATTTGGGCTCATGAGAGGAGTAGAAAAACATCAAAAATTTCAGTCCTGCATGATTCTACCAAGAAATGTGTGTTCATTGAAACCGCTGGTTTTTGATAGTTTGGGCCCTATTGAATAATGAATGTTTTGAATTTTCTCCAAAAGTAAAGTAGTTGCAAACTCATCCTTTTAGAAACTTGTTTGGGCTGTTGAGAGGAGTAAAAAACCATCAAAAATTTCAATCCTGCATGATTCTACCAAGAAATGTGATTCTTCATTCAAAACCTGATTTTTGCTATTGGGCTCTATTGAATAATGAATGTTTTGAATTTTCTCCAAAAGTAAAGTAGTTGCAAACTCATGCTTTTAGAGACTTGTTTGGGCTCATGAGAGGAGTAGAAAAACATCAAAAATTTCAGTCCTGCATGATTCTACCAAGAAATGTGTGTTCATTGAAACCGTTGGTTTTTGATAGTTTGGGCCCTATTGAATAATGAATGTTTTGAATTTTCTCCAAAAGTAAAGTAGTTGCAAACTCATCCTTTTAGAAACTTGTTTGGGCTGTTGAGAGAAGTAAAAAACCATCAAAAATTTCAATCCTGCATGATTTTACAAAGAAATGTGATTATTCATTCAAAACCTGATTTTTGCTATTGGGCTCTATTGAATAATGAATGTTTTGAATTTTCTCCAAAAGTAAAGTAGTTGCAAACTCATCCTTTTAGAAACTTGTTTGAGCTGTTGAGAGGAGTAAAAAACCATCAAAAATTTCAATCCTGCATGATTTTACTAAGAAATGTGATTCTTCATTCAAAACCTGATTTTTGCTATTGGGCTCTATTGAATAATGAATGTTTTGAATTTTCTCCAAAAGTAAAGTAGTTGCAAACTCATGCTTTTAGAGACTTGTTTGGGCTCATGAGAGGAGTAGAAAAACATCAAAAATTTCAGTCCTGCATGATTCTACCAAGAAATGTGTGTTCATTGAAACCGCTGGTTTTTGATAGTTTGGGCCCTATTGAATAATGAATGTTTTGAATTTTCTCCAAAAGTAAAGTAGTTGCAAACTCATCCTTTTAGAAACTTGTTTGGGCTGTTGAGAGGAGTAAAAAACCATCAAAAATTTCAATCCTGCATGATTCTACCAAGAAATGTGAATCTTCATTCAAAACCTGATTTTTGCTATTGGGCTCTATTGAATAATGAATGTTTTGAATTTTCTCCAAAAGTAAAGTAGTTGCAAACTCATGCTTTTAGAGACTTGTTTGGGCTCATGAGAGGAGTAGAAAGACATCAAAAATTTCAGTCCTGCATGATTCTACCAAGAAATGTGTGTTCATTGAAACCGCTGGTTTTTGATAGTTTGGGCCCTATTGAATAATGAATGTTTTGAATTTTCTCCAAAAGTAAAGTAGTTGCAAACTCATCCTTTTAGAAACTTGTTTGGGCTGTTGAGAGGAGTAAAAAACCATCAAAAATTTCAATCCTGCATGATTCTACCAAGAAATGTGATTCTTCATTCAAAACCTGATTTTTGCTATTGGGCTCTATTGAATAATGAATGTTTTGAATTTTCTCCAAAAGTAAAGTAGTTGCAAACTTATCCTTTTAGAAACTTGTTTGGGCTGTTGAGAGGAGTAAAAAACCATCAAAAATTTCAATCCTGCATGATTCTACCAAGAAATGTGATTCTTCATTCAAAACGCTGGTTTTTGCTATTGGGCTCTATTGAATAATGAATGTTTTGAATTTTCTCCAAAAGTAAAGTAGTTGCAAACTCATCCTTTTAGAGACTTGTTTGGGCTCATGAGAGGAGTAGAAAAACATCAAAAATTTCAGTCCTGCACGATTCTACCAAGAAATGTGTGTTCATTCAAACCGCTGGTTTTTGATATTTTGGGCCCTATTGAATAATGAATGTTTTGAATTTTCTCCAAAAGTAAAGTAGTTGCAAACTCATCCTTTTAAAAACTTGTTTGGGCTGTTGAGAGGAGTAAAAAAACATCAAAAATTTCAATCCTGCATGATTCTACCAAGAAATGTGATTCTTCATTCAAAACCTGATTTTTGCTATTGGGCTCTATTGAATAATGAATGTTTTGAATTTTCTCCAAAAGTAAAGTAGTTGCAAACTCATGCTTTTAGAGACTTGTTTGGGCTCATGAGAGGAGTAGAAAAACATCAAAAATTACAGTCCTGCTTGATTCTACCAAGAAATGTGTGTTTATTGAAACAGCTGGTTTTTGATAGTTTGGGCCCTATTGAATAATGAATGTTTTGAATTTTCTCCAAAAGTAAAGTAGTTGCAAACTCATCCTTTTAGAAACTTGTTTGGGCTGTTGAGAGGAGTAAAAAACCATCAAAAATTTCAATCCTGCATGATTCTACCAAGAAATGTGATTCTTCATTCAAAACGCTGGTTTTTGCTATTGGGCTCTATTGAATAATGAATGTTTTGAATTTTCTCCAAAAGTAAAGTAGTTGCAAACTCATGCTTTTAGAGACTTGTTTGGGCTCATGAGAGGAGTAGAAAAACATCAAAAATTTCAGTCCTGCATGATTCTACCAAGAAATGTGTGTTCATTCAAACCGCTGGTTTTTGATAGTTTGGGCCCCATTGAATAATGAATGTTTTCAATTTTCTCCAAAAGTAAAGTAGTTGCAAACTCATCCTTTTAGAAACTTGTTTGGGCTGTTGAGAGGAGTAAAAAACCATCAAAAATTTCAATCCTGCATGATTCTACCAAGAAATGTGATTCTTCATTCAAAACGCTGGTTTTTGCTATTGGGCTCTATTGAATAATGAATGTTTTGAATTTTCTCCAAAAGTAAAGTAGTTGCAAACTCATGCTTTTAGAGACTTGTTTGGGCTCATGAGAGGAATAGAAAGACATCAAAAATTTCAGTCCTGCATGATTCTACCAAGAAATGTGTGTTCATTGAAACCGCTGGTTTTTGATAGTTTGGGCCCTATTGAATAATGAATGTTTTGAATTTTCTCCAAAAGTAAAGTAGTTGCAAACTCATCCTTTTAGAAACTTGTTTGGGCTGTTGAGAGGAGTAAAAAACCATCAAAAATTTCAATCCTGCATGATTCTACCAAGAAATGTGATTCTTCATTCAAAACCTGATTTTTGCTATTGGGCTCTATTGAATAATGAATGTTTTGAATGTTCTCCAAAAGTAAAGTAGTTGCAAACTCATGCTTTTAGAGACTTGTTTGGGCTCATGAGAGGAGTAGAAAAACATCAAAAATTTCAGTCCTGCATGATTCTACCACGAAATGTGTGTTCATTGAAACAGCTGGTTTTTGATAGTTTGGGCCCTATTGAATAATGAATGTTTTGAATTTTCTCCAAAAGTAAAGTAGTTGCAAACTCATCCTTTTAGAAACTTGTTTGGGCTGTTGAGAGGAGTAAAAAACCATCAAAAATTTCAATCCTGCATGATTCTACCAAGAAATGTGATTCTTCATTCAAAACCTGATTTTTGCTATTGGGCTCTATTGAATAATGAATGTTTTGAATTTTCTCCAAAAGTAAAGTAGTTGCAAACTCATGCTTTTAGAGACTTGTTTGGGCTCATGAGAGGAGTAGAAAAACATCAAAAATTATAGTCCTGCATGATTCTACCAAGAAATGTGTGTTCATTGAAACAGCTGGTTTTTGATAGTTTGGGCCCTATTGAATAATGAATGTTTTGAATTTTCTCCAAAAGTAAAGTAGTTGCAAACTCATCCTTTTAGAAACTTGTTTGGGCTGTTGAGAGGAGTAAAAAACCATCAAAAATTTCAATCCTGCATGATTCTACCAAGAAATGTGATTCTTCATTCAAAACGCTGGTTTTTGCTATTGGGCTCTATTGAATAATGAATGTTTTGAATTTTCTCCAAAAGTAAAGTAGTTGCAAACTCATGCTTTTAGAGACTTGTTTGGGCTCATGAGAGGAGTAGAAAAACATCAAAAATTTCAGTCCTGCATGATTCTACCAAGAAATGTGTGTTCATTCAAACCGCTGGTTTTTGATAGTTTGGGCCCCATTGAATAATGAATGTTTTCAATTTTCTCCAAAAGTAAAGTAGTTGCAAACTCATCCTTTTAGAAACTTGTTTGGGCTGTTGAGAGGAGTAAAAAACCATCAAAAATTTCAATCCTGCATGATTCTACCAAGAAATGTGATTCTTCATTCAAAACGCTGGTTTTTGCTATTGGGCTCTATTGAATAATGAATGTTTTGAATTTTCTCCAAAAGTAAAGTAGTTGCAAACTCATGCTTTTAGAGACTTGTTTGGGCTCATGAGAGGAGTAGAAAAACATCAAAAATTTCAGTCCTGCATGATTCTACCAAGAAATGTGTGTTCATTCAAACCGCTGGTTTTTGATAGTTTGGGCCCTATTGAATAATGAATGTTTTGAATTTTCTCCAAAAGTAAAGTAGTTGCAAACTCATCCTTTTAGAAACTTGTTTGGGCTGTTGAGAGGAGTAAAAAACCATCAAAAATTTCAATCCTGCATGATTCTACCAAGAAATGTGATTCTTCATTCAAAACCTGATTTTTGCTATTGGGCTCTATTGAATAATGAATGTTTTGAATTTTCTCCAAAAGTAAAGTAGTTGCAAACTCATCCTTTTAGAGACTTGTTTGGGCTCATGAGAGGAGTAGAAAAACATCAAAAATTTCAGTCCTGCATGATTCTACCAAGAAATGTGTGTTCATTCAAACCGCTGGTTTTTGATAGTTTGGGCCCTATTGAATAATGAATGTTTTGAATTTTCTCCAAAAGTAAAGCAGTTGCAAACTCATCCTTTTAGAAACTTGTTTGGGCTGTAGAGAGGAGTAAAAAACCATCAAAAATTTCAATCCTGCATGATTCTACCAAGAAATGTGATTCTTCATTCAAAACCTGATTTTTGCTATTGGGCTCTGTTGAATAATGAATGTTTTGAATTTTCTCCAAAAGTAAAGTAGTTGCAAACTCATGCTTTTAGAGACTTATTTGGGCTCATGAGAGGAGTAGAAAAACATCAAAAATTTCAGTCCTGCATGATTCTACCAAGAAATGTGTGTTCATTGAAACCGCTGGTTTTTGATAGTTTGGGCCCTATTGAATAATGAATGTTTTGAATTTTCTCCAAAAGTAAAGTAGTTGCAAACTCATCCTTTTAGAAACTTGTTTGGGCTGTTGAGAGGAGTAAAAAACCATCAAAAATTTCAATCCTGCATGATTCTACCAAGAAATGTGATTCTTCATTCAAAACCTGATTTTTGCTATTGGGCTCTATTGAATAATGAATGTTTTGAATTTTCTCCAAAAGTAAAGTAGTTGCAAACTCATGCTTTTAGAGACTTGTTTGGGCTCATGAGAGGAGTAGAAAAACATCAAAAATTTCAGTCCTGCATGATTCTACCAAGAAATGTGTGTTCATTGAAACCGTTGGTTTTTGATAGTTTGGGCCCTATTGAATAATGAATGTTTTGAATTTTCTCCAAAAGTAAAGTAGTTGCAAACTCATCCTTTTAGAAACTTGTTTGGGCTGTTGAGAGGAGTAAAAAACCATCAAAAATTTCAATCCTGCATGATTTTACAAAGAAATGTGATTATTCATTCAAAACCTGATTTTTGCTATTGGGCTCTATTGAATAATGAATGTTTTGAATTTTCTCCAAAAGTAAAGTAGTTGCAAACTCATCCTTTTAGAAACTTGTTTGAGCTGTTGAGAGGAGTAAAAAACCATCAAAAATTTCAATCCTGCATGATTTTACTAAGAAATGTGATTCTTCATTCAAAACCTGATTTTTGCTATTGGGCTCTATTGAATAATGAATGTTTTGAATTTTCTCCAAAAGTAAAGTAGTTGCAAACTCATGCTTTTAGAGACTTGTTTGGGCTCATGAGAGGAGTAGAAAAACATCAAAAATTTCAGTCCTGCATGATTCTACCAAGAAATGTGTGTTCATTGAAACCGCTGGTTTTTGATAGTTTGGGCCCTATTGAATAATGAATGTTTTGAATTTTCTCCAAAAGTAAAGTAGTTGCAAACTCATCCTTTTAGAAACTTGTTTGGGCTGTTGAGAGGAGTAAAAAACCATCAAAAATTTCAATCCTGCATGATTCTACCAAGAAATGTGAATCTTCATTCAAAACCTGATTTTTGCTATTGGGCTCTATTGAATAATGAATGTTTTGAATTTTCTCCAAAAGTAAAGTAGTTGCAAACTCATGCTTTTAGAGACTTGTTTGGGCTCATGAGAGGAGTAGAAAGACATCAAAAATTTCAGTCCTGCATGATTCTACCAAGAAATGTGTGTTCATTGAAACCGCTGGTTTTTGATAGTTTGGGCCCTATTGAATAATGAATGTTTTGAATTTTCTCCAAAAGTAAAGTAGTTGCAAACTCATCCTTTTAGAAACTTGTTTGGGCTGTTGAGAGGAGTAAAAAACCATCAAAAATTTCAATCCTGCATGATTCTACCAAGAAATGTGATTCTTCATTCAAAACCTGATTTTTGCTATTGGGCTCTATTGAATAATGAATGTTTTGAATTTTCTCCAAAAGTAAAGTAGTTGCAAACTTATCCTTTTAGAAACTTGTTTGGGCTGTTGAGAGGAGTAAAAAACCATCAAAAATTTCAATCCTGCATGATTCTACCAAGAAATGTGATTCTTCATTCAAAACGCTGGTTTTTGCTATTGGGCTCTATTGAATAATGAATGTTTTGAATTTTCTCCAAAAGTAAAGTAGTTGCAAACTCATCCTTTTAGAGACTTGTTTGGGCTCATGAGAGGAGTAGAAAAACATCAAAAATTTCAGTCCTGCACGATTCTACCAAGAAATGTGTGTTCATTCAAACCGCTGGTTTTTGATATTTTGGGCCCTATTGAATAATGAATGTTTTGAATTTTCTCCAAAAGTAAAGTAGTTGCAAACTCATCCTTTTAAAAACTTGTTTGGGCTGTTGAGAGGAGTAAAAAAACATCAAAAATTTCAATCCTGCATGATTCTACCAAGAAATGTGATTCTTCATTCAAAACCTGATTTTTGCTATTGGGCTCTATTGAATAATGAATGTTTTGAATTTTCTCCAAAAGTAAAGTAGTTGCAAACTCATGCTTTTAGAGACTTGTTTGGGCTCATGAGAGGAGTAGAAAAACATCAAAAATTACAGTCCTGCTTGATTCTACCAAGAAATGTGTGTTTATTGAAACAGCTGGTTTTTGATAGTTTGGGCCCTATTGAATAATGAATGTTTTGAATTTTCTCCAAAAGTAAAGTAGTTGCAAACTCATCCTTTTAGAAACTTGTTTGGGCTGTTGAGAGGAGTAAAAAACCATCAAAAATTTCAATCCTGCATGATTCTACCAAGAAATGTGATTCTTCATTCAAAACGCTGGTTTTTGCTATTGGGCTCTATTGAATAATGAATGTTTTGAATTTTCTCCAAAAGTAAAGTAGTTGCAAACTCATGCTTTTAGAGACTTGTTTGGGCTCATGAGAGGAGTAGAAAAACATCAAAAATTTCAGTCCTGCATGATTCTACCAAGAAATGTGTGTTCATTCAAACCGCTGGTTTTTGATAGTTTGGGCCCCATTGAATAATGAATGTTTTCAATTTTCTCCAAAAGTAAAGTAGTTGCAAACTCATCCTTTTAGAAACTTGTTTGGGCTGTTGAGAGGAGTAAAAAACCATCAAAAATTTCAATCCTGCATGATTCTACCAAGAAATGTGATTCTTCATTCAAAACGCTGGTTTTTGCTATTGGGCTCTATTGAATAATGAATGTTTTGAATTTTCTCCAAAAGTAAAGTAGTTGCAAACTCATGCTTTTAGAGACTTGTTTGGGCTCATGAGAGGAGTAGAAAAACATCAAAAATTTCAGTCCTGCATGATTCTACCAAGAAATGTGTGTTCATTCAAACCGCTGGTTTTTGATAGTTTGGGCCCTATTGAATAATGAATGTTTTGAATTTTCTCCAAAAGTAAAGTAGTTGCAAACTCATCCTTTTAGAAACTTGTTTGGGCTGTTGAGAGGAGTAAAAAACCATCAAAAATTTCAATCCTGCATGATTCTACCAAGAAATGTGATTCTTCATTCAAAACCTGATTTTTGCTATTGGGCTCTATTGAATAATGAATGTTTTGAATTTTCTCCAAAAGTAAAGTAGTTGCAAACTCATGCTTTTAGAGACTTGTTTGGGCTCATGAGAGGAGTAGAAAAACATCAAAAATTTCAGTCCTGCATGATTCTACCAAGAAATGTGTGTTCATTGAAACCGCTGGTTTTTGATAGTTTGGGCCCTATTGAATAATGAATGTTTTGAATTTTCTCCAAAAGTAAAGTAGTTGCAAACTCATCCTTTTAGAAACTTGTTTGGGCTGTTGAGAGGAGTAAAAAACCATCAAAAATTTCAATCCTGCATGATTCTACCAAGAAATGTGATTCTTCATTCAAAACCTGACTTTTGCTATTGGGCGCTATTGAATAATGAATGTTTTGAATTTTCTCCAAAAGTAAAGTAGTTGCAAACTCATGCTTTTAGAGACTTGTTTGGGCTCATGAGAGGAGTAGAAAAACATCAAAAATTTCAGTCCTGCACGATTCTACCAAGAAATGTGTGTTCATTGAAACCGCTGGTTTTTGATAGTTTGGGCCCTATTGAATAATGAATGTTTTGAATTTTCTCCAAAAGTAAAGTAGTTGCAAACTCATCCTTTTAGAAACTTGTTTGGGCTGTTGAGAGGAGTGAAAAACCATCAAAAATTTCAATCCTGCATGATTTTACCAAGAAATGTGATTCTTCATTCAAAACCTGATTTTTGCTATTGGGCTCTATTGAATAGTGAATGTTTTGAATTTTCTCCAAAAGTAAAGTAGTTGCAAACTCATGCTTTTAGAAACTTGTTTGGGCTCATGAGAGGAGTAGAAAAACATCAAAAATTTCAGTCCTGCATGATTCTACCAAGAAATGTGTGTTCATTGAAACCGCTGGTTTTTGATAGTTTGGGCCCTATTGAATAATGAATGTTTTGAATTTTCTCCAAAAGTAAAGTAGTTGCAAACTCATCCTTTTAGAAACTTGTTTGGGCTGTTGAGAGGAGTAAAAAACCATCAAAAATTTCAATCCTGCATGATTCTACCAAGAAATGTGATTCTTCATTCAAAACCTGATTTTTGCTATTGGGCTCTATTGAATAATGAATGTTTTGAATTTTCTCCAAAAGTAAAGTAGTTGCAAACTTATCCTTTTAGAAACTTGTTTGGGCTGTTGAGAGGAGTAAAAAACCATCAAAAATTTCAATCCTGCATGATTCTACCAAGAAATGTGATTCTTCATTCAAAACGCTGGTTTTTGCTATTGGGCTCTATTGAATAATGAATGTTTTGAATTTTCTCCAAAAGTAAAGTAGTTGCAAACTCATCCTTTTAGAGACTTGTTTGGGCTCATGAGAGGAGTAGAAAAACATCAAAAATTTCAGTCCTGCACGATTCTACCAAGAAATGTGTGTTCATTCAAACCGCTGGTTTTTGATATTTTGGGCCCTATTGAATAATGAATGTTTTGAATTTTCTCCAAAAGTAAAGTAGTTGCAAACTCATCCTTTTAAAAACTTGTTTGGGCTGTTGAGAGGAGTAAAAAAACATCAAAAATTTCAATCCTGCATGATTCTACCAAGAAATGTGATTCTTCATTCAAAACCTGATTTTTGCTATTGGGCTCTATTGAATAATGAATGTTTTGAATTTTCTCCAAAAGTAAAGTAGTTGCAAACTCATGCTTTTAGAGACTTGTTTGGGCTCATGAGAGGAGTAGAAAAACATCAAAAATTACAGTCCTGCATGATTCTACCAAGAAATGTGTGTTCATTGAAACAGCTGGTTTTTGATAGTTTGGGCCCTATTGAATAATGAATGTTTTGAATTTTCTCCAAAAGTAAAGTAGTTGCAAACTCATCCTTTTAGAAACTTGTTTGGGCTGTTGAGAGGAGTAAAAAACCATCAAAAATTTCAATCCTGCATGATTCTACCAAGAAATGTGATTCTTCATTCAAAACGCTGGTTTTTGCTATTGGGCTCTATTGAATAATGAATGTTTTGAATTTTCTCCAAAAGTAAAGTAGTTGCAAACTCATGCTTTTAGAGACTTGTTTGGGCTCATGAGAGGAGTAGAAAAACATCAAAAATTTCAGTCCTGCATGATTCTACCAAGAAATGTGTGTTCATTCAAACCGCTGGTTTTTGATAGTTTGGGCCCCATTGAATAATGAATGTTTTCAATTTTCTCCAAAAGTAAAGTAGTTGCAAACTCATCCTTTTAGAAACTTGTTTGGGCTGTTGAGAGGAGTACAAAACCATCAAAAATTTCAATCCTGCATGATTCTACCAAGAAATGTGATTCTTCATTCAAAATCTGATTTTTGCTATTGGGCTCTATTGAATAATGAATGTTTTGAATTTTCTCCAAAAGTAAAGTAGTTGCAAACTCATGCTTTTAGAGACTTGTTTGGGCTCATGAGAGGAGTAGAAAAACATCAAAAATTTCAGTCCTGCATGATTCTACCAAGAAATGTGTGTTCATTCAAACCGCTGGTTTTTGATAGTTTGGGCCCTATTGAATAATGAATGTTTTGAATTTTCTCCAAAAGTAAAGTAGTTGCAAACTCATCCTTTTAGAAACTTGTTTGGGCTGTTGAGAGGAGTAAAAAACCATCAAAAATTTCAATCCTGCATGATTCTACCAAGAAATGTGATTCTTCATTCAAAACCTGATTTTTGCTATTGGGCTCTATTGAATAATGAATGTTTTGAATTTTCTCCAAAAGTAAAGTAGTTGCAAACTCATGCTTTTAGAGACTTGTTTGGGCTCATGAGAGGAGTAGAAAAACATCAAAAATTTCAGTCCTGCATGATTCTACCAAGAAATGTGTGTTCATTGAAACCGCTGGTTTTTGATAGTTTGGGCCCTATTGAATAATGAATGTTTTGAATTTTCTCCAAAAGTAAAGTAGTTGCAAACTCATCCTTTTAGAAACTTGTTTGGGCTGTTGAGAGGAGTAAAAAACCATCAAAAATTTCAATCCTGCATGATTCTACCAAGAAATGTGATTCTTCATTCAAAACCTGATTTTTGCTATTGGGCGCTATTGAATAATGAATGTTTTGAATTTTCTCCAAAAGTAAAGTATTTGCAAACTCATGCTTTTAGAGACTTGTTTGGGCTCATGAGAGGAGTAGAAAAACATCAAAAATTTCAGTCCTGCACGATTCTACCAAGAAATGTGTGTTCATTGAAACCGCTGGTTTTTGATAGTTTGGGCCCTATTGAATAATGAATGTTTTGAATTTTCTCCAAAAGTAAAGTAGATGCAAACTCATCCTTTTAGAAACTTGTTTGGGCTGTTGAGAGGAGTAAAAAAACATCAAAAATTTCAATCCTGCATGATTTTACCAAGAAATGTGATTCTTCATTCAAAACCTGATTTTTGCTATTGGGCTCTATTGAATAGTGAATGTTTTGAATTTTCTCCAAAAGTAAAGTAGTTGCAAACTCATGCTTTTAGAAACTTGTTTGGGCTCATGAGAGGAGTAGAAAAACATCAAAAATTTCAGTCCTGCATGATTCTACCAAGAAATGTGTGTTCATTGAAACCGCTGGTTTTTGATAGTTTGGGCCCTATTGAATAATGAATGTTTTGAATTTTCTCCAAAAGTAAAGTAGTTGCAAACTCATCCTTTTAGAAACTTGTTTGGGCTGTTGAGAGGAGTAAAAAACCATCAAAAATTTCAATCCTGCATGATTCTACCAAGAAATGTGATTCTTCATTCAAAACCTGATTTTTGCTATTGGGCTCTATTGAATAATGAATGTTTTGAATTTTCTCCAAAAGTAAAGTAGTTGCAAACTCATGCTTTTAGAGACTTGTTTGGGCTCATGAGAGGAGTAGAAAAACATCAAAAATTTCAGTCCTGCATGATTCTACCAAGAAATGTGTGTTCATTCAAACCGCTGGTTTTTGATAGTTTGGGCCCTATTGAATAATGAATGTTTTGAATTTTCTCCAAAAGTAAAGCAGTTGCAAACTCATCCTTTTAGAAACTTGTTTGGGCTGTAGAGAGGAGTAAAAAACCATCAAAAATTTCAATCCTGCATGATTCTACCAAGAAATGTGATTCTTCATTCAAAACGCTGGTTTTTGCTATTGGGCTCTATTGAATAATGAATGTTTTGAATTTTCTCCAAAAGTAAAGTAGTTGCAAACTCATGCTTTTAGAGACTTGTTTGGGCTCATGAGAGGAGTAGAAAAACATCAAAAATTTCAGTCCTGCATGATTCTACCAAGAAATGTGTGTTCATTGAAACCGCTGGTTTTTGATAGTTTGGGCCCTATTGAATAATGAATGTTTTGAATTTTCTCCAAAAGTAAAGTAGTTGCAAACTCATCCTTTTAGAAACTTGTTTGGGCTGTTGAGAGGAGTAAAAAACTATCAAAAATTTCAATCCTGCATGATTTTACCAAGAAATGTGATTCTTCATTCAAAACCTGATTTTTGCTATTGGGCTCTATTGAATAGTGAATGTTTTGAATTTTCTCCAAAAGTAAAGTAGTTGCAAACTCATGCTTTTAGAGACTTGTTTGGGCTCATGAGAGGAGTAGAAAAACATCAAAAATTTCAGTCCTGCATGATTCTACCAAGAAATGTGTGTTCATTGAAACCGCTGGTTTTTGATAGTTTGGGCCCTATTGAATAATGAATGTTTTGAATTTTCTCCAAAAGTAAAGTAGTTGCAAACTCATCCTTTTAGAAACTTGTTTGGGCTGTTGAGAGGAGTAAAAAAACATCAAAAATTTCAATCCTGCATGATTCTACCAAGAAATGTGATTCTTCATTCAAAACCTGATTTTTGCTATTGGGCTCTATTGAATAATGAATGTTTTGAATTTTCTCCAAAAGTAAAGTAGTTGCAAACTCATCCTTTTAGAGACTTGTTTGGGCTCATGAGAGGAGTAGAAAAACATCAAAAATTACAGTCCTGCATGATTCTACCAAGAAATGTGTGTTCATTGAAACAGCTGGTTTTTGATAGTTTGGGCCCTATTGAATAATGAATGTTTTGAATTTTCTCCAAAAGTAAAGTAGTTGCAAACTCATCCTTTTAGAAACTTGTTTGGGCTGTTGAGAGGAGTAAAAAACCATCAAAAATTTCAATCCTGCATGATTCTACCAAGAAATGTGATTCTTCATTCAAAACGCTGGTTTTTGCTATTGGGCTCTATTGAATAATGAATTTTTTGAATTTTCTCCAAAAGTAAAGTAGTTGCAAACTCATGCTTTTAGAGACTTGTTTGGGCTCATGAGAGGAGTAGAAAAACATCAAAAATTTCAGTCCTGCATGATTCTACCAAGAAATGTGTGTTCATTCAAACCGCTGGTTTTTGATAGTTTGGGCCCCATTGAATAATGAATGTTTTCAATTTTCTCCAAAAGTAAAGTAGTTGCAAACTCATCCTTTTAGAAACTTGTTTGGGCTGTTGAGAGGAGTAAAAAACCATCAAAAATTTCAATCCTGCATGATTCTACCAAGAAATGTGATTCTTCATTCAAAATGCTGGTTTTTGCTATTGGGCTCTATTGAATAATGAATGTTTTGAATTTTCTCCAAAAGTAAAGTAGTTGCAAACTCATCCTTTTAGAGACTTGTTTGGGCTCATGAGAGGAGTAGAAAAACATCAAAAATTTCAGTCCTGCATGATTCTACCAAGAAATGTGTGTTCATTCAAACCGCTGGTTTTTGATATTTTGGGCCCTATTGAATAATGAATGTTTTGAATTTTCTCCAAAAGTAAAGTAGTTGCAAACTCATCCTTTTAGAAACTTGTTTGGGCTGTTGAGAGGAGTACAAAACCATCAAAAATTTCAATCCTGCATGATTCTACCAAGAAATGTGATTCTTCATTCAAAATCTGATTTTTGCTATTGGGCTCTATTGAATAATGAATGTTTTGAATTTTCTCCAAAAGTAAAGTAGTTGCAAACTCATGCTTTTAGAGACTTGTTTGGGCTCATGAGAGGAGTAGAAAAACATCAAAAATTTCAGTCCTGCATGATTCTACCAAGAAATGTGTGTTCATTCAAACCGCTGGTTTTTGATAGTTTGGGCCCTATTGAATAATGAATGTTTTGAATTTTCTCCAAAAGTAAAGTAGTTGCAAACTCATCCTTTTAGAAACTTGTTTGGGCTGTTGAGAGGAGTAAAAAAACATCAAAAATTTCAATCCTGCATGATTCTACCAAGAAATGTGATTCTTCATTCAAAACCTGATTTTTGCTATTGGGCTCTATTGAATAATGAATGTTTTGAATTTTCTCCAAAAGTAAAGTAGTTGCAAACTCATGCTTTTAGAGACTTGTTTGGGCTCATGAGAGGAGTAGAAAAACATCAAAAATTTCAGTCCTGCATGATTCTACCAAGAAATGTGTGTTCATTGAAACCGCTGGTTTTTGATAGTTTGGGCCCTATTGAATAATGAATGTTTTGAATTTTCTCCAAAAGTAAAGTAGTTGCAAACTCATCCTTTTAGAAACTTGTTTGGGCTGTTGAGAGGAGTAAAAAACCATCAAAAATTTCAATCCTGCATGATTCTACCAAGAAATGTGATTCTTCATTCAAAACCTGATTTTTGCTATTGGGCGCTATTGAATAATGAATGTTTTGAATTTTCTCCAAAAGTAAAGTATTTGCAAACTCATGCTTTTAGAGACTTGTTTGGGCTCATGAGAGGAGTAGAAAAACATCAAAAATTTCAGTCCTGCACGATTCTACCAAGAAATGTGTGTTCATTGAAACCGCTGGTTTTTGATAGTTTGGTCCCTATTGAATAATGAATGTTTTGAATTTTCTCCAAAAGTAAAGTAGATGCAAACTCATCCTTTTAGAAACTTGTTTGGGCTGTTGAGAGGAGTAAAAAACCATCAAAAATTTCAATCCTGCATGATTTTACCAAGAAATGTGATTCTTCATTCAAAACCTGATTTTTGCTATTGGGCTCTATTGAATAGTGAATGTTTTGAATTTTCTCCAAAAGTAAAGTAGTTGCAAACTCATGCTTTTAGAAACTTGTTTGGGCTCATGAGAGGAGTAGAAAAACATCAAAAATTTCAGTCCTGCATGATTCTACCAAGAAATGTGTGTTCATTGAAACCGCTGGTTTTTGATAGTTTGGGCCCTATTGAATAATGAATGTTTTGAATTTTCTCCAAAAGTAAAGTAGTTGCAAACTCATCCTTTTAGAAACTTGTTTGGGCTGTTGAGAGGAGTAAAAAACCATCAAAAATTTCAATCCTGCATGATTTTACCAAGAAATGTGATTCTTCATTCAAAACCTGATTTTTGCTATTGGGCTCTATTGAATAATGAATGTTTTGAATTTTCTCCAAAAGTAAAGTAGTTGCAAACTCATGCTTTTAGAGACTTGTTTGGGCTCATGAGAGGAGTAGAAAAACATCAAAAATTTCAGTCCTGCATGATTCTACCAAGAAATGTGTGTTCATTGAAACCGCTGGTTTTTGATAGTTTGGGCCCTATTGAATAATGAATGTTTTGAATTTTCTCCAAAAGTAAAGTAGTTGCAAACTCATCCTTTTAGAAACTTGTTTGGGCTGTTGAGAGGAGTAAAAAACCATCAAAAATTTCAATCCTGCATGATTCTACCAAGAAATGTGATTCTTCATTCAAAACCTGATTTTTGCTATTGGGCTCTATTGAATAATGAATGTTTTGAATTTTCTCCAAAAGTAAAGTAGTTGCAAACTCATGCTTTTAGAGACTTGTTTGGGCTCATGAGAGGAGTAGAAAAACATCAAAAATTTCAGTCCTGCATGATTCTACCAAGAAATGTGTGTTCATTCAAACCGCTGGTGTTTGATAGTTTGGGCCCTATTGAATAATGAATGTTTTGAATTTTCTCCAAAAGTAAAGTAGTTGCAAACTCATCCTTTTAGAAACTTGTTTGGGCTGTAGAGAGGAGTAAAAAACCATCAAAAATTTCAATCCTGCATGATTCTACCAAGAAATGTGATTCTTCATTCAAAACCTGATTTTTGCTATTGGGCTCTATTGAATAATGAATGTTTTGAATTTTCTCCAAAAGTAAAGTAGTTGCAAACTCATGCTTTTAGAGACTTGTTTGGGCTCATGAGAGGAGTAGAAAAACATCAAAAATTTCAGTCCTGCATGTTTCTACCAAGAAATGTGTGTTCATTCAAACCGCTGGTTTTTGATAGTTTGGGCCCTATTGAATAATGAATGTTTTGAATTTTCTCCAAAAGTAAAGCAGTTGCAAACTCATCCTTTTAGAAACTTGTTTGGGCTGTAGAGAGGAGTAAAAAACCATCAAAAATTTCAATCCTGCATGATTCTACCAAGAAATGTGATTCTTCATTCAAAACCTGATTTTTGCTATTGGGCTCTATTGAATAATGAATGTTTTGAATTTTCTCCAAAAGTAAAGTAGTTGCAAACTCATGCTTTTAGAGACTTGTTTGGGCTCATGAGAGGAGTAGAAAAACATCAAAAATTTCAGTCCTGCATGATTCTACCAAGAAATGTGTGTTCATTGAAACCGCTGGTTTTTGATAGTTTGGGCCCTATTGAATAATGAATGTTTTGAATTTTCTCCAGAAGTAAAGTATTTGCAAACTCATCCTTTTAGAAACTTGTTAGGGCTGTTGAGAGGAGTAAAAAACCATCAAAAATTTCAATCCTGCATGATTCTACCAAGAAATGTGATTCTTCATTCAAAACGCTGGTTTTTGCTATTGGGCTCTATTGAATAATGAATGTTTTGAATTTTCTCCAAAAGTGAAGTAGTTGCAAACTCATCCTTTTAGAGACTTGTTTGGGCTCATGAGAGGAGTAGAAAAACATCAAAAATTTCAGTCCTGCACGATTCTACCAAGAAATGTGTGTTCATTCAAACCGCTGGTTTTTGATATTTTGGGCCCTATTGAATAATGAATGTTTTGAATTTTCTCCAAAAGTAAAGTAGTTGCAAACTCATGCTTTTAGAGACTTGTTTGGGCTCATGAGAGGAGTAGAAAAACATCAAAAATTTCAGTCCTGCATGATTCTACCAAGAAATGTGTGTTCATTGAAACCGCTGGTTTTTGATAGTTTGGGCCCTATTGAATAATGAATGTTTTGAATTTTCTCCAAAAGTAAAGTAGTTGCAAACTCATCCTTTTAGAAACTTGTTTGGGCTGTTGAGAGGAGTAAAAAACTATCAAAAATTTCAATCCTGCATGATTTTACCAAGAAATGTGATTCTTCATTCAAAACCTGATTTTTGCTATTGGGCTCTATTGAATAGTGAATGTTTTGAATTTTCTCCAAAAGTAAAGTAGTTGCAAACTCATGCTTTTAGAGACTTGTTTGGGCTCATGAGAGGAGTAGAAAAACATCAAAAATTTCAGTCCTGCATGATTCTACCAAGAAATGTGTGTTCATTGAAACCGCTGGTTTTTGATAGTTTGGGCCCTATTGAATAATGAATGTTTTGAATTTTCTCCAAAAGTAAAGTAGTTGCAAACTCATCCTTTTAGAAACTTGTTTGGGCTGTTGAGAGGAGTAAAAAACCATCAAAAATTTCAATCCTGCATGATTCTACCAAGAAATGTGATTCTTCATTCAAAACCTGATTTTTGCTATTGGGCTCTATTGAATAATGAATGTTTTGAATTTTCTCCAAAAGTAAAGTAGTTGCAAACTCATGCTTTTAGAGACTTGTTTGGGCTCATGAGAGGAGTAGAAAAACATCAAAAATTTCAGTCCTGCATGATTCTACCAAGAAATGTGTGTTCATTGAAACCGCTGGTTTTTGATAGTTTGGGCCCTATTGAATAATGAATGTTTTGAATTTTCTCCAAAAGTAAAGTAGTTGCAAACTCATCCTTTTAGAAACTTGTTTGGGCTGTTGAGAGGAGTAAAAAACCATCAAAAATTTCAATCCTGCATGATTTTACAAAGAAATGTGATTCTTCATTCAAAACCTGATTTTTGCTATTGGGCTCTATTGAATAATGAATGTTTTGAATTTTCTCCAAAAGTAAAGTAGTTGCAAACTCATCCTTTTAGAAACTTGTTTGGGCTGTTGAGAGGAGTAAAAAACCATCAAAAATTTCAATCCTGCATGATTTTACCAAGAAATGTGATTCTTCATTCAAAACCTGATTTTTGCTATTGGGCTCTATTGAATAATGAATGTTTTGAATTTTCTCCAAAAGTAAAGTAGTTGCAAACTCATGCTTTTAGAGACTTGTTTGGGCTCATGAGAGGAGTAGAAAAACATCAAAAATTTCAGTCCTGCATGATTCTACCAAGAAATGTGTGTTCATTGAAACCGCTGGTTTTTGATAGTTTGGGCCCTATTGAATAATGAATGTTTTGAATTTTCTCCAAAAGTAAAGTAGTTGCAAACTCATCCTTTTAGAAACTTGTTTGGGCTGTTGAGAGGAGTAAAAAACCATCAAAAATTTCAATCCTGCATGATTCTACCAAGAAATGTGAATCTTCATTCAAAACCTGATTTTTGCTATTGGGCTCTATTGAAAAATGAATGTTTTGAATTTTCTCCAAAAGTAAAGTAGTTGCAAACTCATGCTTTTAGAGACTTGTTTGGGCTCATGAGAGGAGTAGAAAGACATCAAAAATTTCAGTCCTGCATGATTCTACCAAGAAATGTGTGTTCATTGAAACCGCTGGTTTTTGATAGTTTGGGCCCTATTGAATAATGAATGTTTTGAATTTTCTCCAAAAGTAAAGTAGTTGCAGTTTGCAACTACTTTACTTTTGGAGAAAATTCAAAACATTCATTATTCAATAGGGCCCAAACTATCAAAAACCAGCGGTTTCAATGAACACACATTTCTTGGTAGAATCATGCAGGACTGAAATTTTAAAGTAAAGTAAAGTAAAGTAGTTGCAAACTCATGCTTTTAGAGACTTGTTTGGGCTCATGAGAGGAGTAGAAAAACATCAAAAATTTCAGTCCTGCATGATTCTACCACGAAATGTGTGTTCATTGAAACAGCTGGTTTTTGATAGTTTGGGCCCTATTGAATAATGAATGTTTTGAATTTTCTCCAAAAGTAAAGTAGTTGCAAACTCATCCTTTTAGAAACTTGTTTGGGCTGTTGAGAGGAGTAAAAAACCATCAAAAATTTCAATCCTGCATGATTCTACCAAGAAATGTGATTCTTCATTCAAAACGCTGGTTTTTGCTATTGGGCTCTATTGAATAATGAATGTTTTGAATTTTCTCCAAAAGTAAAGTAGTTGCAAACTCATCCTTTTAGAGACTTGTTTGGGCTCATGAGAGGAGTAGAAAAAAATCAAAAATTTCAGTCCTGCACGATTCTACCAAGAAATGTGTGTTCATTCAAACCGCTGGTTTTTGATATTTTGGGCCCTATTGAATAATGAATGTTTTGAATTTTCTCCAAAAGTAAAGTAGTTGCAAACTCATCCTTTTAGAAACTTGTTTGGGCTGTTGAGAGGAGTAAAAAACCATCAAAAATTTCAATCCTGCATGATTCTACCAAGAAATGTGATTCTTCATTCAAAACCTGATTTTTGCTATTGGGCTCTATTGAATAATGAATGTTTTGAATTTTCTCCAAAAGTAAAGTAGTTGCAAACTCAAGCTTTTAGAGACTTGTTTGGGCTCATGAGAGGAGTAGGAAAACATCAAAAATTTCAGTCCTGCATGATTCTACCAAGAAATGTGTGTTCATTGAAACCGCTGGTTTTTGATAGTTTGGGCCCTATTGAATAATGAATGTTTTGAATTTTCTCCAAAAGTAAAGTAGTTGCAAACTTATCCTTTTAGAAACTTGTTTGGGCTGTTGAGAGGAGTAAAAAAACCATCAAAAATTTCAATCCTGCATGATTCTACCAAGAAATGTGATTCTTCATTCAAAACGCTGGTTTTTGCTATTGGGCTCTATTGAATAATGAATGTTTTGAATTTTCTCCAAAAGTAAAGGAGTTGCAAACTCATCCTTTTAGAGACTTGTTTGGGCTCATGAGAGGAGTAGAAAAACATCAAAAATTTCAGTCCTGCACGATTCTACCAAGAAATGTGTGTTCATTGAAACCGCTGGTTTTTGATAGTTTGGGCCCTATTGAATAATGAATGTTTTGAATTTTCTCCAAAAGTAAAGTAGTTGCAAACTCATCCTTTTAGAAACTTGTTTGGGCTGTTGAGAGGAGTAAAAAACCATCAAAAATTTCAATCCTGCATGATTTTACCAAGAAATGTGATTCTTCATTCAAAACCTGATTTTTGCTATTGGGCTCTATTGAATAATGAATGTTTTGAATTTTCTCCAAAAGTGAAGTAGTTGCAAACTCATCCTTTTAGAGACTTGTTTGGGCTCATGAGAGGAGTAGAAAAACATCAAAAATTTCAGTCCTGCACGATTCTACCAAGAAATGTGTGTTCATTCAAACCGCTGGTTTTTGATATTTTGGGCCCTATTGAATAATGAATGTTTTGAATTTTCTCCAAAAGTAAAGTAGTTGCAAACTCATCCTTTTAGAAACTTGTTTGGGCTGTTGAGAGGAGTAAAAAACCATCAAAAATTTCAATCCTGCATGATTCTACCAAGAAATGTGATTCTTCATTCAAAACCTGATTTTTGCTATTGGGCTCTATTGAATAATGAATGTTTTGAATTTTCTCCAAAAGTAAAGTAGTTGCAAACTCAAGCTTTTAGAGACTTGTTTGGGCTCATGAGAGGAGTAGAAAAACATCAAAAATTTCAGTCCTGCACGATTCTACCAAGAAATGTGTGTTCATTCAAACCGCTGTTTTTTGATATTTTGGGCCCTATTGAATAATGAATGTTTTGAATTTTCTCCAAAAGTAAAGTAGTTGCAAACTCATGCTTTTAGAGACTTGTTTGGGCTCATGAGAGGAGTAGAAAAACATCAAAAATTTCAGTCCTGCATGATTCTACCAAGAAATGTGTGTTCATTGAAACCGCTGGTTTTTGATAGTTTGGGCCCTATTGAATAATGAATGTTTTGAATTTTCTCCAAAAGTAAAGTAGTTGCAAACTCATCCTTTTAGAAACTTGTTTGGGCTGTTGAGAGGAGTAAAAAACTATCAAAAATTTCAATCCTGCATGATTTTACCAAGAAATGTGATTCTTCATTCAAAACCTGATTTTTGCTATTGGGCTCTATTGAATAGTGAATGTTTTGAATTTTCTCCAAAAGTAAAGTAGTTGCAAACTCATGCTTTTAGAGACTTGTTTGGGCTCATGAGAGGAGTAGAAAAACATCAAAAATTTCAGTCCTGCATGATTCTACCAAGAAATGTGTGTTCATTGAAACCGCTGGTTTTTGATAGTTTGGGCCCTATTGAATAATGAATGTTTTGAATTTTCTCCAAAAGTAAAGTAGTTGCAAACTCATCCTTTTAGAAACTTGTTTGGGCTGTTGAGAGGAGTAAAAAACCATCAAAAATTTCAATCCTGCATGATTCTACCAAGAAATGTGATTCTTCATTCAAAACCTGATTTTTGCTATTGGGCTCTATTGAATAATGAATGTTTTGAATTTTCTCCAAAAGTAAAGTAGTTGCAAACTCATGCTTTTAGAGACTTGTTTGGGCTCATGAGAGGAGTAGAAAAACATCAAAAATTTCAGTCCTGCATGATTCTACCAAGAAATGTGTGTTCATTGAAACCGCTGGTTTTTGATAGTTTGGGCCCTATTGAATAATGAATGTTTTGAATTTTCTCCAAAAGTAAAGTAGTTGCAAACTCATCCTTTTAGAAACTTGTTTGGGCTGTTGAGAGGAGTAAAAAACCATCAAAAATTTCAATCCTGCATGATTTTACAAAGAAATGTGATTCTTCATTCAAAACCTGATTTTTGCTATTGGGCTCTATTGAATAATGAATGTTTTGAATTTTCTCCAAAAGTAAAGTAGTTGCAAACTCATCCTTTTAGAAACTTGTTTGGGCTGTTGAGAGGAGTAAAAAACCATCAAAAATTTCAATCCTGCATGATTTTACCAAGAAATGTGATTCTTCATTCAAAACCTGATTTTTGCTATTGGGCTCTATTGAATAATGAATGTTTTGAATTTTCTCCAAAAGTAAAGTAGTTGCAAACTCATGCTTTTAGAGACTTGTTTGGGCTCATGAGAGGAGTAGAAAAACATCAAAAATTTCAGTCCTGCATGATTCTACTAAGAAATGTGTGTTCATTGAAACCGCTGGTTTTTGATAGTTTGGGCCCTATTGAATAATGAATGTTTTGAATTTTCTCCAAAAGTAAAGTAGTTGCAAACTCATCCTTTTAGAAACTTGTTTGGGCTGTTGAGAGGAGTAAAAAACCATCAAAAATTTCAATCCTGCATGATTCTACCAAGAAATGTGAATCTTCATTCAAAACCTGATTTTTGCTATTGGGCTCTATTGAAAAATGAATGTTTTGAATTTTCTCCAAAAGTAAAGTAGTTGCAAACTCATGCTTTTAGAGACTTGTTTGGGCTCATGAGAGGAGTAGAAAGACATCAAAAATTTCAGTCCTGCATGATTCTACCAAGAAATGTGTGTTCATTGAAACCGCTGGTTTTTGATAGTTTGGGCCCTATTGAATAATGAATGTTTTGAATTTTCTCCAAAAGTAAAGTAGTTGCAGTTTGCAACTACTTTACTTTTGGAGAAAATTCAAAACATTCATTATTCAATAGGGCCCAAACTATCAAAAACCAGCGGTTTCAATGAACACACATTTCTTGGTAGAATCATGCAGGACTGAAATTTTAAAGTAAAGTAAAGTAAAGTAGTTGCAAACTCATGCTTTTAGAGACTTGTTTGGGCTCATGAGAGGAGTAGAAAAACATCAAAAATTTCAGTCCTGCATGATTCTACCACGAAATGTGTGTTCATTGAAACAGCTGGTTTTTGATAGTTTGGGCCCTATTGAATAATGAATGTTTTGAATTTTCTCCAAAATTAAAGTAGTTGCAAACTCATCCTTTTAGAAACTTGTTTGGGCTGTTGAGAGGAGTAAAAAACCATCAAAAATTTCAATCCTGCATGATTCTACCAAGAAATGTGATTCTTCATTCAAAACGCTGGTTTTTGCTATTGGGCTCTATTGAATAATGAATGTTTTGAATTTTCTCCAAAAGTAAAGTAGTTGCAAACTCATCCTTTTAGAGACTTGTTTGGGCTCATGAGAGGAGTAGAAAAAAATCAAAAATTTCAGTCCTGCACGATTCTACCAAGAAATGTGTGTTCATTCAAACCGCTGGTTTTTGATATTTTGGGCCCTATTGAATAATGAATGTTTTGAATTTTCTCCAAAAGTAAAGTAGTTGCAAACTCATCCTTTTAGAAACTTGTTTGGGCTGTTGAGAGGAGTAAAAAACCATCAAAAATTTCAATCCTGCATGATTCTACCAAGAAATGTGATTCTTCATTCAAAACCTGATTTTTGCTATTGGGCTCTATTGAATAATGAATGTTTTGAATTTTCTCCAAAAGTAAAGTAGTTGCAAACTCAAGCTTTTAGAGACTTGTTTGGGCTCATGAGAGGAGTAGGAAAACATCAAAAATTTCAGTCCTGCATGATTCTACCAAGAAATGTGTGTTCATTGAAACCGCTGGTTTTTGATAGTTTGGGCCCTATTGAATAATGAATGTTTTGAATTTTCTCCAAAAGTAAAGTAGTTGCAAACTTATCCTTTTAGAAACTTGTTTGGGCTGTTGAGAGGAGTAAAAAACCATCAAAAATTTCAATCCTGCATGATTCTACCAAGAAATGTGATTCTTCATTCAAAACGCTGGTTTTTGCTATTGGGCTCTATTGAATAATGAATGTTTTGAATTTTCTCCAAAAGTAAAGTAGTTGCAAACTCATCCTTTTAGAGACTTGTTTGGGCTCATGAGAGGAGTAGAAAAACATCAAAAATTTCAGTCCTGCACGATTCTACCAAGAAATGTGTGTTCATTCAAACCGCTGGTTTTTGATATTTTGGGCCCTATTGAATAATGAATGTTTTGAATTTTCTCCAAAAGTAAAGTAGTTGCAAACTCATCCTTTTAGAAACTTGTTTGGGCTGTTGAGAGGAGTACAAAACAATCAAAAATTTCAATCCTGCATGATTCTACCAAGAAATGTGATTCTTCATTCAAAACCTGATTTTTGCTATTGGGCTCTATTGAATAATGAATGTTTTGAATTTTCTCCAAAAGTAAAGTAGTTGCAAACTCATGCTTTTAGAGACTTGTTTGGGCTCATGAGAGGAGTAGAAAAACATCAAAAATTTCAGTCCTGCATGATTCTACCAAGAAATGTGTGTTCATTGAAACCGCTGGTTTTTGATAGTTTGGGCCCTATTGAATAATGAATGTTTTGAATTTTCTCCAAAAGTAAAGTAGTTGCAAACTCATCCTTTTAGAAACTTGTTTGGGCTGTTGAGAGGAGTAAAAAACCATCAAAAATTTCAATCCTGCATGATTCTACCAAGAAATGTGATTCTTCATTCAAAACCTGATTTTTGCTATTGGGCGCTATTGAATAATGAATGTTTTGAATTTTCTCCAAAAGTAAAGTATTTGCAAACTCATGCTTTTAGAGACTTGTTTGGGCTCATGAGAGGAGTAGAAAAACATCAAAAATTTCAGTCCTGCACGATTCTACCAAGAAATGTGTGTTCATTGAAACCGCTGGTTTTTGATAGTTTGGGCCCTATTGAATAATGAATGTTTTGAATTTTCTCCAAAAGTAAAGTAGATGCAAACTCATCCTTTTAGAAACTTGTTTGGGCTGTTGAGAGGAGTAAAAAACCATCAAAAATTTCAATCCTGCATGATTTTACCAAGAAATGTGATTCTTCATTCAAAACCTGATTTTTGCTATTGGGCTCTATTGAATAGTGAATGTTTTGAATTTTCTCCAAAAGTAAAGTAGTTGCAAACTCATGCTTTTAGAAACTTGTTTGGGCTCATGAGAGGAGTAGAAAAACATCAAAAATTTCAGTCCTGCATGATTCTACCAAGAAATGTGTGTTCATTGAAACCGCTGGTTTTTGATAGTTTGGGCCCTATTGAATAATGAATGTTTTGAATTTTCTCCAAAAGTAAAGTAGTTGCAAACTCATCCTTTTAGAAACTTGTTAGGGCTGTTGAGAGGAGTAAAAAACCATCAAAAATTTCAATCCTGCATGATTCTACCAAGAAATGTGATTCTTCATTCAAAACGCTGGTTTTTGCTATTGGGCTCTATTGAATAATGAATGTTTTGAATTTTCTCCAAAAGTGAAGTAGTTGCAAACTCATCCTTTTAGAGACTTGTTTGGGCTCATGAGAGGAGTAGAAAAACATCAAAAATTTCAGTCCTGCACGATTCTACCAAGAAATGTGTGTTCATTCAAACCGCTGGTTTTTGATATTTTGGGCCCTATTGAATAATGAATGTTTTGAATTTTCTCCAAAAGTAAAGTAGTTGCAAACTCATGCTTTTAGAGACTTGTTTGGGCTCATGAGAGGAGTAGAAAAACATCAAAAATTTCAGTCCTGCATGATTCTACCAAGAAATGTGTGTTCATTGAAACCGCTGGTTTTTGATAGTTTGGGCCCTATTGAATAATGAATGTTTTGAATTTTCTCCAAAAGTAAAGTAGTTGCAAACTCATCCTTTTAGAAACTTGTTTGGGCTGTTGAGAGGAGTAAAAAACCATCAAAAATTTCAATCCTGCATGATTTTTACAAAGAAATGTGATTCTTCATTCAAAACCTGATTTTTGCTATTGGGCTCTATTGAATAATGAATGTTTTGAATTTTCTCCAAAAGTAAAGTAGTTGCAAACTCATCCTTTTAGAAACTTGTTTGGGCTGTTGAGAGGAGTAAAAAACCATCAAAAATTTCAATCCTGCATGATTTTACTAAGAAATGTGATTCTTCATTCAAAACCTGATTTTTGCTATTGGGCTCTATTGAATAATGAATGTTTTGAATTTTCTCCAAAAGTAAAGTAGTTGCAAACTCATGCTTTTAGAGACTTTTTTGGGCTCATGAGAGGAGTAGAAAAACATCAAAAATTTCAGTCCTGCATGATTCTACCAAGAAATGTGTGTTCATTGAAACCGCTGGTTTTTGATAGTTTGGGCCCTATTGAATAATGAATGTTTTGAATTTTCTCCAAAAGTAAAGTAGTTGCAAACTCATCCTTTTAGAAACTTGTTTGGGCTGTTGAGAGGAGTAAAAAACCATCAAAAATTTCAATCCTGCATGATTCTACCAAGAAATGTGAATCTTCATTCAAAACCTGATTTTTGCTATTGGGCTCTATTGAATAATGAATGTTTTGAATTTTCTCCAAAAGTAAAGTAGTTGCAAACTCATGCTTTTAGAGACTTGTTTGGGCTCATGAGAGGAGTAGAAAGACATCAAAAATTTCAGTCCTGCATGATTCTACCAAGAAATGTGTGTTCATTGAAACCGCTGGTTTTTGATAGTTTGGGCCCTATTGAATAATGAATGTTTTGAATTTTCTCCAAAAGTAAAGTAGTTGCAAACTCATCCTTTTAGAAACTTGTTTGGGCTGTTGAGAGGAGTAAAAAACCATCAAAAATTTCAATCCTGCATGATTCTACCAAGAAATGTGATTCTTCATTCAAAACCTGATTTTTGCTATTGGGCTCTATTGAATAATGAATGTTTTGAATTTTCTCCAAAAGTAAAGTAGTTGCAAACTTATCCTTTTAGAAACTTGTTTGGGCTGTTGAGAGGAGTAAAAAACCATCAAAAATTTCAATCCTGCATGATTCTACCAAGAAATGTGATTCTTCATTCAAAACGCTGGTTTTTGCTATTGGGCTCTATTGAATAATGAATGTTTTGAATTTTCTCCAAAAGTAAAGTAGTTGCAAACTCATCCTTTTAGAGACTTGTTTGGGCTCATGAGAGGAGTAGAAAAACATCAAAAATTTCAGTCCTGCACGATTCTACCAAGAAATGTGTGTTCATTCAAACCGCTGGTTTTTGATATTTTGGGCCCTATTGAATAATGAATGTTTTGAATTTTCTCCAAAAGTAAAGTAGTTGCAAACTCATCCTTTTAAAAACTTGTTTGGGCTGTTGAGAGGAGTAAAAAAACATCAAAAATTTCAATCCTGCATGATTCTACCAAGAAATGTGATTCTTCATTCAAAACCTGATTTTTGCTATTGGGCTCTATTGAATAATGAATGTTTTGAATTTTCTCCAAAAGTAAAGTAGTTGCAAACTCATGCTTTTAGAGACTTGTTTGGGCTCATGAGAGGAGTAGAAAAACATCAAAAATTACAGTCCTGCATGATTCTACCAAGAAATGTGTGTTCATTGAAACAGCTGGTTTTTGATAGTTTGGGCCCTATTGAATAATGAATGTTTTGAATTTTCTCCAAAAGTAAAGTAGTTGCAAACTCATCCTTTTAGAAACTTGTTTGGGCTGTTGAGAGGAGTAAAAAACCATCAAAAATTTCAATCCTGCATGATTCTACCAAGAAATGTGATTCTTCATTCAAAACGCTGGTTTTTGCTATTGGGCTCTATTGAATAATGAATGTTTTGAATTTTCTCCAAAAGTAAAGTAGTTGCAAACTCATGCTTTTAGAGACTTGTTTGGGCTCATGAGAGGAGTAGAAAAACATCAAAAATTTCAGTCCTGCATGATTCTACCAAGAAATGTGTGTTCATTCAAACCGCTGGTTTTTGATAGTTTGGGCCCCATTGAATAATGAATGTTTTCAATTTTCTCCAAAAGTAAAGTAGTTGCAAACTCATCCTTTTAGAAACTTGTTTGGGCTGTTGAGAGGAGTACAAAACCATCAAAAATTTCAATCCTGCATGATTCTACCAAGAAATGTGATTCTTCATTCAAAATCTGATTTTTGCTATTGGGCTCTATTGAATAATGAATGTTTTGAATTTTCTCCAAAAGTAAAGTAGTTGCAAACTCATGCTTTTAGAGACTTGTTTGGGCTCATGAGAGGAGTAGAAAAACATCAAAAATTTCAGTCCTGCATGATTCTACCAAGAAATGTGTGTTCATTCAAACCGCTGGTTTTTGATAGTTTGGGCCCTATTGAATAATGAATGTTTTGAATTTTCTCCAAAAGTAAAGTAGTTGCAAACTCATCCTTTTAGAAACTTGTTTGGGCTGTTGAGAGGAGTAAAAAACCATCAAAAATTTCAATCCTGCATGATTCTACCAAGAAATGTGATTCTTCATTCAAAACCTGATTTTTGCTATTGGGCTCTATTGAATAATGAATGTTTTGAATTTTCTCCAAAAGTAAAGTAGTTGCAAACTCATGCTTTTAGAGACTTGTTTGGGCTCATGAGAGGAGTAGAAAAACATCAAAAATTTCAGTCCTGCATGATTCTACCAAGAAATGTGTGTTCATTGAAACCGCTGGTTTTTGATAGTTTGGGCCCTATTGAATAATGAATGTTTTGAATTTTCTCCAAAAGTAAAGTAGTTGCAAACTCATCCTTTTAGAAACTTGTTTGGGCTGTTGAGAGGAGTAAAAAACCATCAAAAATTTCAATCCTGCATGATTCTACCAAGAAATGTGATTCTTCATTCAAAACCTGATTTTTGCTATTGGGCGCTATTGAATAATGAATGTTTTGAATTTTCTCCAAAAGTAAAGTATTTGCAAACTCATGCTTTTAGAGACTTGTTTGGGCTCATGAGAGGAGTAGAAAAACATCAAAAATTTCAGTCCTGCACGATTCTACCAAGAAATGTGTGTTCATTGAAACCGCTGGTTTTTGATAGTTTGGGCCCTATTGAATAATGAATGTTTTGAATTTTCTCCAAAAGTAAAGTAGATGCAAACTCATCCTTTTAGAAACTTGTTTGGGCTGTTGAGAGGAGTAAAAAACCATCAAAAATTTCAATCCTGCATGATTTTACCAAGAAATGTGATTCTTCATTCAAAACCTGATTTTTGCTATTGGGCTCTATTGAATAGTGAATGTTTTGAATTTTCTCCAAAAGTAAAGTAGTTGCAAACTCATGCTTTTAGAAACTTGTTTGGGCTCATGAGAGGAGTAGAAAAACATCAAAAATTTCAGTCCTGCATGATTCTACCAAGAAATGTGTGTTCATTGAAACCGCTGGTTTTTGATAGTTTGGGCCCTATTGAATAATGAATGTTTTGAATTTTCTCCAAAAGTAAAGTAGTTGCAAACTCATCCTTTTAGAAACTTGTTTGGGCTGTTGAGAGGAGTAAAAAACCATCAAAAATTTCAATCCTGCATGATTCTACCAAGAAATGTGATTCTTCATTCAAAACCTGATTTTTGCTATTGGGCTCTATTGAATAATGAATGTTTTGAATTTTCTCCAAAAGTAAAGTAGTTGCAAACTCATGCTTTTAGAGACTTGTTTGGGCTCATGAGAGGAGTAGAAAAACATCAAAAATTTCAGTCCTGCATGATTCTACCAAGAAATGTGTGTTCATTCAAACCGCTGGTTTTTGATAGTTTGGGCCCTATTGAATAATGAATGTTTTGAATTTTCTCCAAAAGTAAAGCAGTTGCAAACTCATCCTTTTAGAAACTTGTTTGGGCTGTAGAGAGGAGTAAAAAACCATCAAAAATTTCAATCCTGCATGATTCTACCAAGAAATGTGATTCTTCATTCAAAACGCTGGTTTTTGCTATTGGGCTCTATTGAATAATGAATGTTTTGAATTTTCTCCAAAAGTAAAGTAGTTGCAAACTCATGCTTTTAGAGACTTGTTTGGGCTCATGAGAGGAGTAGAAAAACATCAAAAATTTCAGTCCTGCATGATTCTACCAAGAAATGTGTGTTCATTGAAACCGCTGGTTTTTGATAGTTTGGGCCCTATTGAATAATGAATGTTTTGAATTTTCTCCAAAAGTAAAGTAGTTGCAAACTCATCCTTTTAGAAACTTGTTTGGGCTGTTGAGAGGAGTAAAAAACTATCAAAAATTTCAATCCTGCATGATTTTACCAAGAAATGTGATTCTTCATTCAAAACCTGATTTTTGCTATTGGGCTCTATTGAATAGTGAATGTTTTGAATTTTCTCCAAAAGTAAAGTAGTTGCAAACTCATGCTTTTAGAGACTTGTTTGGGCTCATGAGAGGAGTAGAAAAACATCAAAAATTTCAGTCCTGCATGATTCTACCAAGAAATGTGTGTTCATTGAAACCGCTGGTTTTTGATAGTTTGGGCCCTATTGAATAATGAATGTTTTGAATTTTCTCCAAAAGTAAAGTAGTTGCAAACTCATCCTTTTAGAAACTTGTTTGGGCTGTTGAGAGGAGTAAAAAAACATCAAAAATTTCAATCCTGCATGATTCTACCAAGAAATGTGATTCTTCATTCAAAACCTGATTTTTGCTATTGGGCTCTATTGAATAATGAATGTTTTGAATTTTCTCCAAAAGTAAAGTAGTTGCAAACTCATGCTTTTAGAGACTTGTTTGGGCTCATGAGAGGAGTAGAAAAACATCAAAAATTACAGTCCTGCATGATTCTACCAAGAAATGTGTGTTCATTGAAACAGCTGGTTTTTGATAGTTTGGGCCCTATTGAATAATGAATGTTTTGAATTTTCTCCAAAAGTAAAGTAGTTGCAAACTCATCCTTTTAGAAACTTGTTTGGGCTGTTGAGAGGAGTAAAAAACCATCAAAAATTTCAATCCTGCATGATTCTACCAAGAAATGTGATTCTTCATTCAAAACGCTGGTTTTTGCTATTGGGCTCTATTGAATAATGAATGTTTTGAATTTTCTCCAAAAGTAAAGTAGTTGCAAACTCATGCTTTTAGAGACTTGTTTGGGCTCATGAGAGGAGTAGAAAAACATCAAAAATTTCAGTCCTGCATGATTCTACCAAGAAATGTGTGTTCATTCAAACCGCTGGTTTTTGATAGTTTGGGCCCCATTGAATAATGAATGTTTTCAATTTTCTCCAAAAGTAAAGTAGTTGCAAACTCATCCTTTTAGAAACTTGTTTGGGCTGTTGAGAGGAGTACAAAACCATCAAAAATTTCAATCCTGCATGATTCTACCAAGAAATGTGATTCTTCATTCAAAATCTGATTTTTGCTATTGGGCTCTATTGAATAATGAATGTTTTGAATTTTCTCCAAAAGTAAAGTAGTTGCAAACTCATGCTTTTAGAGACTTGTTTGGGCTCATGAGAGGAGTAGAAAAACATCAAAAATTTCAGTCCTGCATGATTCTACCAAGAAATGTGTGTTCATTCAAACCGCTGGTTTTTGATAGTTTGGGCCCTATTGAATAATGAATGTTTTGAATTTTCTCCAAAAGTAAAGTAGTTGCAAACTCATCCTTTTAGAAACTTGTTTGGGCTGTTGAGAGGAGTAAAAAACCATCAAAAATTTCAATCCTGCATGATTCTACCAAGAAATGTGATTCTTCATTCAAAACCTGATTTTTGCTATTGGGCTCTATTGAATAATGAATGTTTTGAATTTTCTCCAAAAGTAAAGTAGTTGCAAACTCATGCTTTTAGAGACTTGTTTGGGCTCATGAGAGGAGTAGAAAAACATCAAAAATTTCAGTCCTGCATGATTCTACCAAGAAATGTGTGTTCATTGAAACCGCTGGTTTTTGATAGTTTGGGTCCTATTAAATAATGAATGTTTTGAATTTTCTCCAAAAGTAAAGTAGTTGCAAACTCATCCTTTTAGAAACTTGTTTGGGCTGTTGAGAGGAGTAAAAAACCATCAAAAATTTCAATCCTGCATGATTCTACCAAGAAATGTGATTCTTCATTCAAAACCTGATTTTTGCTATTGGGCGCTATTGAATAATGAATGTTTTGAATTTTCTCCAAAAGTAAAGTATTTGCAAACTCATGCTTTTAGAGACTTGTTTGGGCTCATGAGAGGAGTAGAAAAACATCAAAAATTTCAGTCCTGCACGATTCTACCAAGAAATGTGTGTTCATTGAAACCGCTGGTTTTTGATAGTTTGGGCCCTATTGAATAATGAATGTTTTGAATTTTCTCCAAAAGTAAAGTAGATGCAAACTCATCCTTTTAGAAACTTGTTTGGGCTGTTGAGAGGAGTAAAAAACCATCAAAAATTTCAATCCTGCATGATTTTACCAAGAAATGTGATTCTTCATTCAAAACCTGATTTTTGCTATTGGGCTCTATTGAATAGTGAATGTTTTGAATTTTCTCCAAAAGTAAAGTAGTTGCAAACTCATGCTTTTAGAAACTTGTTTGGGCTCATGAGAGGAGTAGAAAAACATCAAAAATTTCAGTCCTGCATGATTCTACCAAGAAATGTGTGTTCATTGAAACCGCTGGTTTTTGATAGTTTGGGCCCTATTGAATAATGAATGTTTTGAATTTTCTCCAAAAGTAAAGTAGTTGCAAACTCATCCTTTTAGAAACTTGTTTGGGCTGTTGAGAGGAGTAAAAAACCATCAAAAATTTCAATCCTGCATGATTTTACCAAGAAATGTGATTCTTCATTCAAAACCTGATTTTTGCTATTGGGCTCTATTGAATAATGAATGTTTTGAATTTTCTCCAAAAGTAAAGTAGTTGCAAACTCATGCTTTTAGAGACTTGTTTGGGCTCATGAGAGGAGTAGAAAAACATCAAAAATTTCAGTCCTGCATGATTCTACCAAGAAATGTGTGTTCATTGAAACCGCTGGTTTTTGATAGTTTGGGCCCTATTGAATAATGAATGTTTTGAATTTTCTCCAAAAGTAAAGTAGTTGCAAACTCATCCTTTTAGAAACTTGTTTGGGCTGTTGAGAGGAGTAAAAAACCATCAAAAATTTCAATCCTGCATGATTCTACCAAGAAATGTGATTCTTCATTCAAAACCTGATTTTTGCTATTGGGCTCTATTGAATAATGAATGTTTTGAATTTTCTCCAAAAGTAAAGTAGTTGCAAACTCATGCTTTTAGAGACTTGTTTGGGCTCATGAGAGGAGTAGAAAAACATCAAAAATTTCAGTCCTGCATGATTCTACCAAGAAATGTGTGTTCATTCAAACCGCTGGTTTTTGATAGTTTGGGCCCTATTGAATAATGAATGTTTTGAATTTTCTCCAAAAGTAAAGCAGTTGCAAACTCATCCTTTTAGAAACTTGTTTGGGCTGTAGAGAGGAGTAAAAAACCATCAAAAATTTCAATCCTGCATGATTCTACCAAGAAATGTGATTCTTCATTCAAAACCTGATTTTTGCTATTGGGCTCTATTGAATAATGAATGTTTTGAATTTTCTCCAAAAGTAAAGTAGTTGCAAACTCATGCTTTTAGAGACTTGTTTGGGCTCATGAGAGGAGTAGAAAAACATCAAAAATTTCAGTCCTGCATGATTCTACCAAGAAATGTGTGTTCATTCAAACCGCTGGTTTTTGATAGTTTGGGCCCTATTGAATAATGAATGTTTTGAATTTTCTCCAAAAGTAAAGCAGTTGCAAACTCATCCTTTTAGAAACTTGTTTGGGCTGTAGAGAGGAGTAAAAAACCATCAAAAATTTCAATCCTGCATGATTCTACCAAGAAATGTGATTCTTCATTCAAAACCTGATTTTTGCTCTTGGGCTCTATTGAATAATGAATGTTTTGAATTTTCTCCAAAAGTAAAGTAGTTGCAAACTCATGCTTTTAGAGACTTGTTTGGGCTCATGAGAGGAGTAGAAAAACATCAAAAATTTCAGTCCTGCATGATTCTACCAAGAAATGTGTGTTCATTGAAACCGCTGGTTTTTGATAGTTTGGGCCCTATTGAATAATGAATGTTTTGAATTTTCTCCAAAAGTAAAGTAGTTGCAAACTCATCCTTTTAGAAACTTGTTAGGGCTGTTGAGAGGAGTAAAAAACCATCAAAAATTTCAATCCTGCATGATTCTACCAAGAAATGTGATTCTTCATTCAAAACGCTGGTTTTTGCTATTGGGCTCTATTGAATAATGAATGTTTTGAATTTTCTCCAAAAGTGAAGTAGTTGCAAACTCATCCTTTTAGAGACTTGTTTGGGCTCATGAGAGGAGTAGAAAAACATCAAAAATTTCAGTCCTGCACGATTCTACCAAGAAATGTGTGTTCATTCAAACCGCTGGTTTTTGATATTTTGGGCCCTATTGAATAATGAATGTTTTGAATTTTCTCCAAAAGTAAAGTAGTTGCAAACTCATGCTTTTAGAGACTTGTTTGGGCTCATGAGAGGAGTAGAAAAACATCAAAAATTTCAGTCCTGCATGATTCTACCAAGAAATGTGTGTTCATTGAAACCGCTGGTTTTTGATAGTTTGGGCCCTATTGAATAATGAATGTTTTGAATTTTCTCCAAAAGTAAAGTAGTTGCAAACTCATCCTTTTAGAAACTTGTTTGGGCTGTTGAGAGGAGTAAAAAACCATCAAAAATTTCAATCCTGCATGATTTTACAAAGAAATGTGATTCTTCATTCAAAACCTGATTTTTGCTATTGGGCTCTATTGAATAATGAATGTTTTGAATTTTCTCCAAAAGTAAAGTAGTTGCAAACTCATCCTTTTAGAAACTTGTTTGGGCTGTTGAGAGGAGTAAAAAACCATCAAAAATTTCAATCCTGCATGATTTTACCAAGAAATGTGATTCTTCATTCAAAACCTGATTTTTGCTATTGGGCTCTATTGAATAATGAATGTTTTGAGTTTTCTCCAAAAGTAAAGTAGTTGCAAACTCATGCTTTTAGAGACTTGTTTGGGCTCATGAGAGGAGTAGAAAAACATCAAAAATTTCAGTCCTGCATGATTCTACCAAGAAATGTGTGTTCATTGAAACCGCTGGTTTTTGATAGTTTGGGCCCTATTGAATAATGAATGTTTTGAATTTTCTCCAAAAGTAAAGTAGTTGCAAACTCATCCTTTTAGAAACTTGTTTGGGCTGTTGAGAGGAGTAAAAAACCATCAAAAATTTCAATCCTGCATGATTTTACAAAGAAATGTGATTCTTCATTCAAAACCTGATTTTTGCTATTGGGCTCTATTGAATAATGAATGTTTTGAATTTTCTCCAAAAGTAAAGTAGTTGCAAACTCATCCTTTTAGAAACTTGTTTGGGCTGTTGAGAGGAGTAAAAAACCATCAAAAATTTCAATCCTGCATGATTTTACCAAGAAATGTGATTCTTCATTCAAAACCTGATTTTTGCTATTGGGCTCTATTGAATAATGAATGTTTTGAATTTTCTCCAAAAGTAAAGTAGTTGCAAACTCATGCTATTAGAGACTTGTTTGGGCTCATGAGAGGAGTAGAAAAACATCAAAAATTTCAGTCCTGCATGATTCTACCAAGAAATGTGTGTTCATTGAAACCGCTGGTTTTTGATAGTTTGGGCCCTATTGAATAATGAATGTTTTGAATTTTCTCCAAAAGTAAAGTAGTTGCAAACTCATCCTTTTAGAAACTTGTTTGGGCTGTTGAGAGGAGTAAAAAACCATCAAAAATTTCAATCCTGCATGATTCTACCAAGAAATGTGAATCTTCATTCAAAACCTGATTTTTGCTATTGGGCTCTATTGAATAATGAATGTTTTGAATTTTCTCCAAAAGTAAAGTAGTTGCAAACTCATGCTTTTAGAGACTTGTTTGGGCTCATGAGAGGAATAGAAAGACATCAAAAATTTCAGTCCTGCATGATTCTACCAAGAAATGTGTGTTCATTGAAACCGCTGGTTTTTGATAGTTTGGGCCCTATTGAATAATGAATGTTTTGAATTTTCTCCAAAAGTAAAGTAGTTGCAAACTCATCCTTTTAGAAACTTGTTTGGGCTGTTGAGAGGAGTAAAAAACCATCAAAAATTTCAATCCTGCATGATTCTACCAAGAAATGTGATTCTTCATTCAAAACCTGATTTTTGCTATTGGGCTCTATTGAATAATGAATGTTTTGAATGTTCTCCAAAAGTAAAGTAGTTGCAAACTCATGCTTTTAGAGACTTGTTTGGGCTCATGAGAGGAGTAGAAAAACATCAAAAATTTCAGTCCTGCATGATTCTACCACGAAATGTGTGTTCATTGAAACAGCTGGTTTTTGATAGTTTGGGCCCTATTGAATAATGAATGTTTTGAATTTTCTCCAAAAGTAAAGTAGTTGCAAACTCATCCTTTTAGAAACTTGTTTGGGCTGTTGAGAGGAGTAAAAAACCATCAAAAATTTCAATCCTGCATGATTCTACCAAGAAATGTGATTCTTCATTCAAAACCTGATTTTTGCTATTGGGCTCTATTGAATAATGAATGTTTTGAATTTTCTCCAAAAGTAAAGTAGTTGCAAACTCATGCTTTTAGAGACTTGTTTGGGCTCATGAGAGGAGTAGAAAAACATCAAAAATTTCAGTCCTGCATGATTCTACCAAGAAATGTGTGTTCATTGAAACAGCTGGTTTTTGATAGTTTGGGCCCTATTGAATAATGAATGTTTTGAATTTTCTCCAAAAGTAAAGTAGTTGCAAACTCATCCTTTTAGAAACTTGTTTGGGCTGTTGAGAGGAGTAAAAAACCATCAAAAATTTCAATCCTGCATGATTCTACCAAGAAATGTGATTCTTCATTCAAAACGCTGGTTTTTGCTATTGGGCTCTATTGAATAATGAATGTTTTGAATTTTCTCCAAAAGTAAAGTAGTTGCAAACTCATGCTTTTAGAGACTTGTTTGGGCTCATGAGAGGAGTAGAAAAACATCAAAAATTTCAGTCCTGCATGATTCTACCAAGAAATGTGTGTTCATTCAAACCGCTGGTTTTTGATAGTTTGGGCCCCATTGAATAATGAATGTTTTCAATTTTCTCCAAAAGTAAAGTAGTTGCAAACTCATCCTTTTAGAAACTTGTTTGGGCTGTTGAGAGGAGTAAAAAACCATCAAAAATTTCAATCCTGCATGATTCTACCAAGAAATGTGATTCTTCATTCAAAACGCTGGTTTTTGCTATTGGGCTCTATTGAATAATGAATGTTTTGAATTTTCTCCAAAAGTAAAGTAGTTGCAAACTCATGCTTTTAGAGACTTGTTTGGGCTCATGAGAGGAGTAGAAAAACATCAAAAATTTCAGTCCTGCATGATTCTACCAAGAAATGTGTGTTCATTCAAACCGCTGGTTTTTGATAGTTTGGGCCCTATTGAATAATGAATGTTTTGAATTTTCTCCAAAAGTAAAGTAGTTGCAAACTCATCCTTTTAGAAACTTGTTTGGGCTGTTGAGAGGAGTAAAAAACCATCAAAAATTTCAATCCTGCATGATTCTACCAAGAAATGTGATTCTTCATTCAAAACCTGATTTTTGCTATTGGGCTCTATTGAATAATGAATGTTTTGAATTTTCTCCAAAAGTAAAGTAGTTGCAAACTCATCCTTTTAGAGACTTGTTTGGGCTCATGAGAGGAGTAGAAAAACATCAAAAATTTCAGTCCTGCATGATTCTACCAAGAAATGTGTGTTCATTCAAACCGCTGGTTTTTGATAGTTTGGGCCCTATTGAATAATGAATGTTTTGAATTTTCTCCAAAAGTAAAGCAGTTGCAAACTCATCCTTTTAGAAACTTGTTTGGGCTGTAGAGAGGAGTAAAAAACCATCAAAAATTTCAATCCTGCATGATTCTACCAAGAAATGTGATTCTTCATTCAAAACCTGATTTTTGCTATTGGGCTCTGTTGAATAATGAATGTTTTGAATTTTCTCCAAAAGTAAAGTAGTTGCAAACTCATGCTTTTAGAGACTTATTTGGGCTCATGAGAGGAGTAGAAAAACATCAAAAATTTCAGTCCTGCATGATTCTACCAAGAAATGTGTGTTCATTGAAACCGCTGGTTTTTGATAGTTTGGGCCCTATTGAATAATGAATGTTTTGAATTTTCTCCAAAAGTAAAGTAGTTGCAAACTCATCCTTTTAGAAACTTGTTTGGGCTGTTGAGAGGAGTAAAAAACCATCAAAAATTTCAATCCTGCATGATTCTACCAAGAAATGTGATTCTTCATTCAAAACCTGATTTTTGCTATTGGGCTCTATTGAATAATGAATGTTTTGAATTTTCTCCAAAAGTAAAGTAGTTGCAAACTCATGCTTTTAGAGACTTGTTTGGGCTCATGAGAGGAGTAGAAAAACATCAAAAATTTCAGTCCTGCATGATTCTACCAAGAAATGTGTGTTCATTGAAACCGTTGGTTTTTGATAGTTTGGGCCCTATTGAATAATGAATGTTTTGAATTTTCTCCAAAAGTAAAGTAGTTGCAAACTCATCCTTTTAGAAACTTGTTTGGGCTGTTGAGAGGAGTAAAAAACCATCAAAAATTTCAATCCTGCATGATTTTACAAAGAAATGTGATTATTCATTCAAAACCTGATTTTTGCTATTGGGCTCTATTGAATAATGAATGTTTTGAATTTTCTCCAAAAGTAAAGTAGTTGCAAACTCATCCTTTTAGAAACTTGTTTGAGCTGTTGAGAGGAGTAAAAAACCATCAAAAATTTCAATCCTGCATGATTTTACTAAGAAATGTGATTCTTCATTCAAAACCTGATTTTTGCTATTGGGCTCTATTGAATAATGAATGTTTTGAATTTTCTCCAAAAGTAAAGTAGTTGCAAACTCATGCTTTTAGAGACTTGTTTGGGCTCATGAGAGGAGTAGAAAAACATCAAAAATTTCAGTCCTGCATGATTCTACCAAGAAATGTGTGTTCATTGAAACCGCTGGTTTTTGATAGTTTGGGCCCTATTGAATAATGAATGTTTTGAATTTTCTCCAAAAGTAAAGTAGTTGCAAACTCATCCTTTTAGAAACTTGTTTGGGCTGTTGAGAGGAGTAAAAAACCATCAAAAATTTCAATCCTGCATGATTCTACCAAGAAATGTGAATCTTCATTCAAAACCTGATTTTTGCTATTGGGCTCTATTGAATAATGAATGTTTTGAATTTTCTCCAAAAGTAAAGTAGTTGCAAACTCATCCTTTTAGAGACTTGTTTGGGCTCATGAGAGGAGTAGAAAAACATCAAAAATTTCAGTCCTGCATGATTCTACCAAGAAATGTGTGTTCATTCAAACCGCTGGTTTTTGATAGTTTGGGCCCTATTGAATAATGAATGTTTTGAATTTTCTCCAAAAGTAAAGCAGTTGCAAACTCATCCTTTTAGAAACTTGTTTGGGCTGTAGAGAGGAGTAAAAAACCATCAAAAATTTCAATCCTGCATGATTCTACCAAGAAATGTGATTCTTCATTCAAAACCTGATTTTTGCTATTGGGCTCTATTGAATAATGAATGTTTTGAATTTTCTCCAAAAGTAAAGTAGTTGCAAACTCATGCTTTTAGAGACTTATTTGGGCTCATGAGAGGAGTAGAAAAACATCAAAAATTTCAGTCCTGCATGATTCTACCAAGAAATGTGTGTTCATTGAAACCGCTGGTTTTTGATAGTTTGGGCCCTATTGAATAATGAATGTTTTGAATTTTCTCCAAAAATAAAGTAGTTGCAAACTCATCCTTTTAGAAACTTGTTAGGGCTGTTGAGAGGAGTAAAAAACCATCAAAAATTTCAATCCTGCATGATTCTACCAAGAAATGTGATTCTTCATTCAAAACGCTGGTTTTGGCTATTGGGCTCTATTGAATAATGAATGTTTTGAATTTTCTCCAAAAGTAAAGTAGTTGCAAACTCATCCTTTTAGAGACTTGTTTGGGCTCATGAGAGGAGTAGAAAAACATCAAAAATTTCAGTCCTGCACGATTCTACCAAGAAATGTGTGTTCATTCAAACCGCTGTTTTTTAATATTTTGGGCCCTATTGAATAATGAATGTTTTGAATTTTCTCCAAAAGTAAAGTACTTGCAAACTCATCCTTTTAGAAACTTGTTTGGGCTGTTGAGAGGAGTAAAAAACCATCAAAAATTTCAATCCTGCATGATTCTACCAAGAAATGTGATTCTTCATTCAAAACCTGATTTTTGCTATTGGGCTCTATTGAATAATGAATGTTTTGAATTTTCTCCAAAAGTAAAGTAGTTGCAAACTCATGCTTTTAGAGACTTGTTTGGTCTCATGAGAGGAGTAGAAAAACATCAAAAATTTCAGTCCTGCATGATTCTACCAAGAAATGTGTGTTCATTGAAACCGCTGGTTTTTGATAGTTTGGGCCCTATTGAATAATGAATGTTTTGAATTTTCTCCAAAAGTAAAGTAGTTGCAAACTCATCCTTTTAGAAACTTGTTTGGGCTGTTGAGAGGAGTAAAAAACCATCAAAAATTTCAATCCTGCATGATTTTACAAAGAAATGTGATTCTTCATTCAAAACCTGATTTTTGCTATTGGGCTCTATTGAATAATGAATGTTTTGAATTTTCTCCAAAAGTAAAGTAGTTGCAAACTCATCCTTTTAGAAACTTGTTTGGGCTGTTGAGAGGAGTAAAAAACCATCAAAAATTTCAATCCTGCATGATTTTACTAAGAAATGTGATTCTTCATTCAAAACCTGATTTTTGCTATTGGGCTCTATTGAATAATGAATGTTTTGAATTTTCTCCAAAAGTAAAGTAGTTGCAAACTCATGCTTTTAGAGACTTGTTTGGGCTCATGAGAGGAGTAGAAAAACATCAAAAATTTCAGTCCTGCATGATTCTACCAAGAAATGTGTGTTCATTGAAACCGCTGGTTTTTGATAGTTTGGGCCCTATTGAATAATGAATGTTTTGAATTTTCTCCAAAAGTAAAGTAGTTGCAAACTCATCCTTTTAGAAACTTGTTTGGGCTGTTGAGAGGAGTAAAAAACCATCAAAAATTTCAATCCTGCATGATTCTACCAAGAAATGTGAATCTTCATTCAAAACCTGATTTTTGCTATTGGGCTCTATTGAATAATGAATGTTTTGAATTTTCTCCAAAAGTAAAGTAGTTGCAAACTCATGCTTTTAGAGACTTGTTTGGGCTCATGAGAGGAGTAGAAAGACATCAAAAATTTCAGTCCTGCATGATTCTACCAAGAAATGTGTGTTCATTGAAACCGCTGGTTTTTGATAGTTTGGGCCCTATTGAATAATGAATGTTTTGAATTTTCTCCAAAAGTAAAGTAGTTGCAAACTCATCCTTTTAGAAACTTGTTTGGGCTGTTGAGAGGAGTAAAAAACCATCAAAAATTTCAATCCTGCATGATTCTACCAAGAAATGTGATTCTTCATTCAAAACCTGATTTTTGCTATTGGGCTCTATTGAATAATGAATGTTTTGAATTTTCTCCAAAAGTAAAGTAGTTGCAAACTTATCCTTTTAGAAACTTGTTTGGGCTGTTGAGAGGAGTAAAAAACCATCAAAAATTTCAATCCTGCATGATTCTACCAAGAAATGTGATTCTTCATTCAAAACGCTGGTTTTTGCTATTGGGCTCTATTGAATAATGAATGTTTTGAATTTTCTCCAAAAGTAAAGTAGTTGCAAACTCATCCTTTTAGAGACTTGTTTGGGCTCATGAGAGGAGTAGAAAAACATCAAAAATTTCAGTCCTGCACGATTCTACCAAGAAATGTGTGTTCATTCAAACCGCTGGTTTTTGATATTTTGGGCCCTATTGAATAATGAATGTTTTGAATTTTCTCCAAAAGTAAAGTAGTTGCAAACTCATCCTTTTAAAAACTTGTTTGGGCTGTTGAGAGGAGTAAAAAAACATCAAAAATTTCAATCCTGCATGATTCTACCAAGAAATGTGATTCTTCATTCAAAACCTGATTTTTGCTATTGGGCTCTATTGAATAATGAATGTTTTGAATTTTCTCCAAAAGTAAAGTAGTTGCAAACTCATGCTTTTAGAGACTTGTTTGGGCTCATGAGAGGAGTAGAAAAACATCAAAAATTACAGTCCTGCATGATTCTACCAAGAAATGTGTGTTCATTGAAACAGCTGGTTTTTGATAGTTTGGGCCCTATTGAATAATGAATGTTTTGAATTTTCTCCAAAAGTAAAGTAGTTGCAAACTCATCCTTTTAGAAACTTGTTTGGGCTGTTGAGAGGAGTAAAAAACCATCAAAAATTTCAATCCTGCATGATTCTACCAAGAAATGTGATTCTTCATTCAAAACGCTGGTTTTTGCTATTGGGCTCTATTGAATAATGAATGTTTTGAATTTTCTCCAAAAGTAAAGTAGTTGCAAACTCATGCTTTTAGAGACTTGTTTGGGCTCATGAGAGGAGTAGAAAAACATCAAAAATTTCAGTCCTGCATGATTCTACCAAGAAATGTGTGTTCATTCAAACCGCTGGTTTTTGATAGTTTGGGCCCCATTGAATAATGAATGTTTTCAATTTTCTCCAAAAGTAAAGTAGTTGCAAACTCATCCTTTTAGAAACTTGTTTGGGCTGTTGAGAGGAGTACAAAACCATCAAAAATTTCAATCCTGCATGATTCTACCAAGAAATGTGATTCTTCATTCAAAATCTGATTTTTGCTATTGGGCTCTATTGAATAATGAATGTTTTGAATTTTCTCCAAAAGTAAAGTAGTTGCAAACTCATGCTTTTAGAGACTTGTTTGGGCTCATGAGAGGAGTAGAAAAACATCAAAAATTTCAGTCCTGCATGATTCTACCAAGAAATGTGTGTTCATTCAAACCGCTGGTTTTTGATAGTTTGGGCCCTATTGAATAATGAATGTTTTGAATTTTCTCCAAAAGTAAAGTAGTTGCAAACTCATCCTTTTAGAAACTTGTTTGGGCTGTTGAGAGGAGTAAAAAACCATCAAAAATTTCAATCCTGCATGATTCTACCAAGAAATGTGATTCTTCATTCAAAACCTGATTTTTGCTATTGGGCTCTATTGAATAATGAATGTTTTGAATTTTCTCCAAAAGTAAAGTAGTTGCAAACTCATGCTTTTAGAGACTTGTTTGGGCTCATGAGAGGAGTAGAAAAACATCAAAAATTTCAGTCCTGCATGATTCTACCAAGAAATGTGTGTTCATTGAAACCGCTGGTTTTTGATAGTTTGGGCCCTATTGAATAATGAATGTTTTGAATTTTCTCCAAAAGTAAAGTAGTTGCAAACTCATCCTTTTAGAAACTTGTTTGGGCTGTTGAGAGGAGTAAAAAACCATCAAAAATTTCAATCCTGCATGATTCTACCAAGAAATGTGATTCTTCATTCAAAACCTGATTTTTGCTATTGGGCGCTATTGAATAATGAATGTTTTGAATTTTCTCCAAAAGTAAAGTATTTGCAAACTCATGCTTTTAGAGACTTGTTTGGGCTCATGAGAGGAGTAGAAAAACATCAAAAATTTCAGTCCTGCACGATTCTACCAAGAAATGTGTGTTCATTGAAACCGCTGGTTTTTGATAGTTTGGGCCCTATTGAATAATGAATGTTTTGAATTTTCTCCAAAAGTAAAGTAGATGCAAACTCATCCTTTTAGAAACTTGTTTGGGCTGTTGAGAGGAGTAAAAAACCATCAAAAATTTCAATCCTGCATGATTTTACCAAGAAATGTGATTCTTCATTCAAAACCTGATTTTTGCTATTGGGCTCTATTGAATAGTGAATGTTTTGAATTTTCTCCAAAAGTAAAGTAGTTGCAAACTCATGCTTTTAGAAACTTGTTTGGGCTCATGAGAGGAGTAGAAAAACATCAAAAATTTCAGTCCTGCATGATTCTACCAAGAAATGTGTGTTCATTGAAACCGCTGGTTTTTGATAGTTTGGGCCCTATTGAATAATGAATGTTTTGAATTTTCTCCAAAAGTAAAGTAGTTGCAAACTCATCCTTTTAGAAACTTGTTTGGGCTGTTGAGAGGAGTAAAAAACCATCAAAAATTTCAATCCTGCATGATTCTACCAAGAAATGTGATTCTTCATTCAAAACCTGATTTTTGCTATTGGGCTCTATTGAATAATGAATGTTTTGAATTTTCTCCAAAAGTAAAGTAGTTGCAAACTCATGCTTTTAGAGACTTGTTTGGGCTCATGAGAGGAGTAGAAAAACATCAAAAATTTCAGTCCTGCATGATTCTACCAAGAAATGTGTGTTCATTCAAACCGCTGGTTTTTGATAGTTTGGGCCCTATTGAATAATGAATGTTTTGAATTTTCTCCAAAAGTAAAGCAGTTGCAAACTCATCCTTTTAGAAACTTGTTTGGGCTGTAGAGAGGAGTAAAAAACCATCAAAAATTTCAATCCTGCATGATTCTACCAAGAAATGTGATTCTTCATTCAAAACGCTGGTTTTTGCTATTGGGCTCTATTGAATAATGAATGTTTTGAATTTTCTCCAAAAGTAAAGTAGTTGCAAACTCATGCTTTTAGAGACTTGTTTGGGCTCATGAGAGGAGTAGAAAAACATCAAAAATTTCAGTCCTGCATGATTCTACCAAAAAATGTGTGTTCATTGAAACCGCTGGTTTTTGATAGTTTGGGCCCTATTGAATAATGAATGTTTTGAATTTTCTCCAAAAGTAAAGTAGTTGCAAACTCATCATTTTAGAAACTTGTTTGGGCTGTTGAGAGGAGTAAAAAACTATCAAAAATTTCAATCCTGCATGATTTTACCAAGAAATGTGATTCTTCATTCAAAACCTGATTTTTGCTATTGGGCTCTATTGAATAGTGAATGTTTTGAATTTTCTCCAAAAGTAAAGTAGTTGCAAACTCATGCTTTTAGAGACTTGTTTGGGCTCATGAGAGGAGTAGAAAAACATCAAAAATTTCAGTCCTGCATGATTCTACCAAGAAATGTGTGTTCATTGAAACCGCTGGTTTTTGATAGTTTGGGCCCTATTGAATAATGAATGTTTTGAATTTTCTCCAAAAGTAAAGTAGTTGCAAACTCATCCTTTTAGAAACTTGTTTGGGCTGTTGAGAGGAGTAAAAAAACATCAAAAATTTCAATCCTGCATGATTCTACCAAGAAATGTGATTCTTCATTCAAAACCTGATTTTTGCTATTGGGCTCTATTGAATAATGAATGTTTTGAATTTTCTCCAAAAGTAAAGTAGTTGCAAACTCATGCTTTTAGAGACTTGTTTGGGCTCATGAGAGGAGTAGAAAAACATCAAAAATTACAGTCCTGCATGATTCTACCAAGAAATGTGTGTTCATTGAAACAGCTGGTTTTTGATAGTTTGGGCCCTATTGAATAATGAATGTTTTGAATTTTCTCCAAAAGTAAAGTAGTTGCAAACTCATCCTTTTAGAAACTTGTTTGGGCTGTTGAGAGGAGTAAAAAACCATCAAAAATTTCAATCCTGCATGATTCTACCAAGAAATGTGATTCTTCATTCAAAACGCTGGTTTTTGCTATTGGGCTCTATTGAATAATGAATGTTTTGAATTTTCTCCAAAAGTAAAGTAGTTGCAAACTCATGCTTTTAGAGACTTGTTTGGGCTCATGAGAGGAGTAGAAAAACATCAAAAATTTCAGTCCTGCATGATTCTACCAAGAAATGTGTGTTCATTCAAACCGCTGGTTTTTGATAGTTTGGGCCCCATTGAATAATGAATGTTTTCAATTTTCTCCAAAAGTAAAGTAGTTGCAAACTCATCCTTTTAGAAACTTGTTTGGGCTGTTGAGAGGAGTACAAAACCATCAAAAATTTCAATCCTGCATGATTCTACCAAGAAATGTGATTCTTCATTCAAAATCTGATTTTTGCTATTGGGCTCTATTGAATAATGAATGTTTTGAATTTTCTCCAAAAGTAAAGTAGTTGCAAACTCATGCTTTTAGAGACTTGTTTGGGCTCATGAGAGGAGTAGAAAAACATCAAAAATTTCAGTCCTGCATGATTCTACCAAGAAATGTGTGTTCATTCAAACCGCTGGTTTTTGATAGTTTGGGCCCTATTGAATAATGAATGTTTTGAATTTTCTCCAAAAGTAAAGTAGTTGCAAACTCATCCTTTTAGAAACTTGTTTGGGCTGTTGAGAGGAGTAAAAAACCATCAAAAATTTCAATCCTGCATGATTCTACCAAGAAATGTGATTCTTCATTCAAAACCTGATTTTTGCTATTGGGCTCTATTGAATAATGAATGTTTTGAATTTTCTCCAAAAGTAAAGTAGTTGCAAACTCATGCTTTTAGAGACTTGTTTGGGCTCATGAGAGGAGTAGAAAAACATCAAAAATTTCAGTCCTGCATGATTCTACCAAGAAATGTGTGTTCATTGAAACCGCTGGTTTTTGATAGTTTGGGTCCTATTAAATAATGAATGTTTTGAATTTTCTCCAAAAGTAAAGTAGTTGCAAACTCATCCTTTTAGAAACTTGTTTGGGCTGTTGAGAGGAGTAAAAAACCATCAAAAATTTCAATCCTGCATGATTCTACCAAGAAATGTGATTCTTCATTCAAAACCTGATTTTTGCTATTGGGCGCTATTGAATAATGAATGTTTTGAATTTTCTCCAAAAGTAAAGTATTTGCAAACTCATGCTTTTAGAGACTTGTTTGGGCTCATGAGAGGAGTAGAAAAACATCAAAAATTTCAGTCCTGCACGATTCTACCAAGAAATGTGTGTTCATTGAAACCGCTGGTTTTTGATAGTTTGGGCCCTATTGAATAATGAATGTTTTGAATTTTCTCCAAAAGTAAAGTAGATGCAAACTCATCCTTTTAGAAACTTGTTTGGGCTGTTGAGAGGAGTAAAAAACCATCAAAAATTTCAATCCTGCATGATTTTACCAAGAAATGTGATTCTTCATTCAAAACCTGATTTTTGCTATTGGGCTCTATTGAATAGTGAATGTTTTGAATTTTCTCCAAAAGTAAAGTAGTTGCAAACTCATGCTTTTAGAAACTTGTTTGGGCTCATGAGAGGAGTAGAAAAACATCAAAAATTTCAGTCCTGCATGATTCTACCAAGAAATGTGTGTTCATTGAAACCGCTGGTTTTTGATAGTTTGGGCCCTATTGAATAATGAATGTTTTGAATTTTCTCCAAAAGTAAAGTAGTTGCAAACTCATCCTTTTAGAAACTTGTTTGGGCTGTTGAGAGGAGTAAAAAACCATCAAAAATTTCAATCCTGCATGATTTTACCAAGAAATGTGATTCTTCATTCAAAACCTGATTTTTGCTATTGGGCTCTATTGAATAATGAATGTTTTGAATTTTCTCCAAAAGTAAAGTAGTTGCAAACTCATGCTTTTAGAGACTTGTTTGGGCTCATGAGAGGAGTAGAAAAACATCAAAAATTTCAGTCCTGCATGATTCTACCAAGAAATGTGTGTTCATTCAAACCGCTGGTTTTTGATAGTTTGGGCCCTATTGAATAATGAATGTTTTGAATTTTCTCCAAAAGTAAAGCAGTTGCAAACTCATCCTTTTAGAAACTTGTTTGGGCTGTAGAGAGGAGTAAAAAACCATCAAAAATTTCAATCCTGCATGATTCTACCAAGAAATGTGATTCTTCATTCAAAACCTGATTTTTGCTATTGGGCTCTATTGAATAATGAATGTTTTGAATTTTCTCCAAAAGTAAAGTAGTTGCAAACTCATGCTTTTAGAGACTTGTTTGGGCTCATGAGAGGAGTAGAAAAACATCAAAAATTTCAGTCCTGCATGATTCTACCAAGAAATGTGTGTTCATTCAAACCGCTGGTTTTTGATAGTTTGGGCCCTATTGAATAATGAATGTTTTGAATTTTCTCCAAAAGTAAAGCAGTTGCAAACTCATCCTTTTAGAAACTTGTTTGGGCTGTAGAGAGGAGTAAAAAACCATCAAAAATTTCAATCCTGCATGATTCTACCAAGAAATGTGATTCTTCATTCAAAACCTGATTTTTGCTCTTGGGCTCTATTGAATAATGAATGTTTTGAATTTTCTCCAAAAGTAAAGTAGTTGCAAACTCATGCTTTTAGAGACTTGTTTGGGCTCATGAGAGGAGTAGAAAAACATCAAAAATTTCAGTCCTGCATGATTCTACCAAGAAATGTGTGTTCATTGAAACCGCTGGTTTTTGATAGTTTGGGCCCTATTGAATAATGAATGTTTTGAATTTTCTCCAAAAGTAAAGTAGTTGCAAACTCATCCTTTTAGAAACTTGTTAGGGCTGTTGAGAGGAGTAAAAAACCATCAAAAATTTCAATCCTGCATGATTCTACCAAGAAATGTGATTCTTCATTCAAAACGCTGGTTTTTGCTATTGGGCTCTATTGAATAATGAATGTTTTGAATTTTCTCCAAAAGTGAAGTAGTTGCAAACTCATCCTTTTAGAGACTTGTTTGGGCTCATGAGAGGAGTAGAAAAACATCAAAAATTTCAGTCCTGCACGATTCTACCAAGAAATGTGTGTTCATTCAAACCGCTGGTTTTTGATATTTTGGGCCCTATTGAATAATGAATGTTTTGAATTTTCTCCAAAAGTAAAGTAGTTGCAAACTCATGCTTTTAGAGACTTGTTTGGGCTCATGAGAGGAGTAGAAAAACATCAAAAATTTCAGTCCTGCATGATTCTACCAAGAAATGTGTGTTCATTGAAACCGCTGGTTTTTGATAGTTTGGGCCCTATTGAATAATGAATGTTTTGAATTTTCTCCAAAAGTAAAGTAGTTGCAAACTCATCCTTTTAGAAACTTGTTTGGGCTGTTGAGAGGAGTAAAAAACCATCAAAAATTTCAATCCTGCATGATTTTACAAAGAAATGTGATTCTTCATTCAAAACCTGATTTTTGCTATTGGGCTCTATTGAATAATGAATGTTTTGAATTTTCTCCAAAAGTAAAGTAGTTGCAAACTCATCCTTTTAGAAACTTGTTTGGGCTGTTGAGAGGAGTAAAAAACCATCAAAAATTTCAATCCTGCATGATTTTACCAAGAAATGTGATTCTTCATTCAAAACCTGATTTTTGCTATTGGGCTCTATTGAATAATGAATGTTTTGAATTTTCTCCAAAAGTAAAGTAGTTGCAAACTCATGCTTTTAGAGACTTGTTTGGGCTCATGAGAGGAGTAGAAAAACATCAAAAATTTCAGTCCTGCATGATTCTACCAAGAAATGTGTGTTCATTGAAACCGCTGGTTTTTGATAGTTTGGGCCCTATTGAATAATGAATGTTTTGAATTTTCTCCAAAAGTAAAGTAGTTGCAAGCTCATCCTTTTAGAAACTTGTTTGGGCTGTTGAGAGGAGTAAAAAACCATCAAAAATTTCAATCCTGCATGATTTTACAAAGAAATGTGATTCTTCATTCAAAACCTGATTTTTGCTATTGGGCTCTATTGAATAATGAATGTTTTGAATTTTCTCCAAAAGTAAAGTAGTTGCAAACTCATCCTTTTAGAAACTTGTTTGGGCTGTTGAGAGGAGTAAAAAACCATCAAAAATTTCAATCCTGCATGATTTTACCAAGAAATGTGATTCTTCATTCAAAACCTGATTTTTGCTATTGGGCTCTATTGAATAATGAATGTTTTGAATTTTCTCCAAAAGTAAAGTAGTTGCAAACTCATGCTTTTAGAGACTTGTTTGGGCTCATGAGAGGAGTAGAAAAACATCAAAAATTTCAGTCCTGCATGATTCTACCAAGAAATGTGTGTTCATTGAAACCGCTGGTTTTTGATAGTTTGGGCCCTATTGAATAATGAATGTTTTGAATTTTCTCCAAAAGTAAAGTAGTTGCAAACTCATCCTTTTAGAAACTTGTTTGGGCTGTTGAGAGGAGTAAAAAACCATCAAAAATTTCAATCCTGCATGATTCTACCAAGAAATGTGAATCTTCATTCAAAACCTGATTTTTGCTATTGGGCTCTATTGAATAATGAATGTTTTGAATTTTCTCCAAAAGTAAAGTAGTTGCAAACTCATGCTTTTAGAGACTTGTTTGGGCTCATGAGAGGAATAGAAAGACATCAAAAATTTCAGTCCTGCATGATTCTACCAAGAAATGTGTGTTCATTGAAACCGCTGGTTTTTGATAGTTTGGGCCCTATTGAATAATGAATGTTTTGAATTTTCTCCAAAAGTAAAGTAGTTGCAAACTCATCCTTTTAGAAACTTGTTTGGGCTGTTGAGAGGAGTAAAAAACCATCAAAAATTTCAATCCTGCATGATTCTACCAAGAAATGTGATTCTTCATTCAAAACCTGATTTTTGCTATTGGGCTCTATTGAATAATGAATGTTTTGAATGTTCTCCAAAAGTAAAGTAGTTGCAAACTCATGCTTTTAGAGACTTGTTTGGGCTCATGAGAGGAGTAGAAAAACATCAAAAATTTCAGTCCTGCATGATTCTACCACGAAATGTGTGTTCATTGAAACAGCTGGTTTTTGATAGTTTGGGCCCTATTGAATAATGAATGTTTTGAATTTTCTCCAAAAGTAAAGTAGTTGCAAACTCATCCTTTTAGAAACTTGTTTGGGCTGTTGAGAGGAGTAAAAAACCATCAAAAATTTCAATCCTGCATGATTCTACCAAGAAATGTGATTCTTCATTCAAAACCTGATTTTTGCTATTGGGCTCTATTGAATAATGAATGTTTTGAATTTTCTCCAAAAGTAAAGTAGTTGCAAACTCATGCTTTTAGAGACTTGTTTGGGCTCATGAGAGGAGTAGAAAAACATCAAAAATTATAGTCCTGCATGATTCTACCAAGAAATGTGTGTTCATTGAAACAGCTGGTTTTTGATAGTTTGGGCCCTATTGAATAATGAATGTTTTGAATTTTCTCCAAAAGTAAAGTAGTTGCAAACTCATCCTTTTAGAAACTTGTTTGGGCTGTTGAGAGGAGTAAAAAACCATCAAAAATTTCAATCCTGCATGATTCTACCAAGAAATGTGATTCTTCATTCAAAACGCTGGTTTTTGCTATTGGGCTCTATTGAATAATGAATGTTTTGAATTTTCTCCAAAAGTAAAGTAGTTGCAAACTCATGCTTTTAGAGACTTGTTTGGGCTCATGAGAGGAGTAGAAAAACATCAAAAATTTCAGTCCTGCATGATTCTACCAAGAAATGTGTGTTCATTCAAACCGCTGGTTTTTGATAGTTTGGGCCCCATTGAATAATGAATGTTTTCAATTTTCTCCAAAAGTAAAGTAGTTGCAAACTCATCCTTTTAGAAACTTGTTTGGGCTGTTGAGAGGAGTAAAAAACCATCAAAAATTTCAATCCTGCATGATTCTACCAAGAAATGTGATTCTTCATTCAAAACGCTGGTTTTTGCTATTGGGCTCTATTGAATAATGAATGTTTTGAATTTTCTCCAAAAGTAAAGTAGTTGCAAACTCATGCTTTTAGAGACTTGTTTGGGCTCATGAGAGGAGTAGAAAAACATCAAAAATTTCAGTCCTGCATGATTCTACCAAGAAATGTGTGTTCATTCAAACCGCTGGTTTTTGATAGTTTGGGCCCTATTGAATAATGAATGTTTTGAATTTTCTCCAAAAGTAAAGTAGTTGCAAACTCATCCTTTTAGAAACTTGTTTGGGCTGTTGAGAGGAGTAAAAAACCATCAAAAATTTCAATCCTGCATGATTCTACCAAGAAATGTGATTCTTCATTCAAAACCTGATTTTTGCTATTGGGCTCTATTGAATAATGAATGTTTTGAATTTTCTCCAAAAGTAAAGTAGTTGCAAACTCATCCTTTTAGAGACTTGTTTGGGCTCATGAGAGGAGTAGAAAAACATCAAAAATTTCAGTCCTGCATGATTCTACCAAGAAATGTGTGTTCATTCAAACCGCTGGTTTTTGATAGTTTGGGCCCTATTGAATAATGAATGTTTTGAATTTTCTCCAAAAGTAAAGCAGTTGCAAACTCATCCTTTTAGAAACTTGTTTGGGCTGTAGAGAGGAGTAAAAAACCATCAAAAATTTCAATCCTGCATGATTCTACCAAGAAATGTGATTCTTCATTCAAAACCTGATTTTTGCTATTGGGCTCTGTTGAATAATGAATGTTTTGAATTTTCTCCAAAAGTAAAGTAGTTGCAAACTCATGCTTTTAGAGACTTATTTGGGCTCATGAGAGGAGTAGAAAAACATCAAAAATTTCAGTCCTGCATGATTCTACCAAGAAATGTGTGTTCATTGAAACCGCTGGTTTTTGATAGTTTGGGCCCTATTGAATAATGAATGTTTTGAATTTTCTCCAAAAGTAAAGTAGTTGCAAACTCATCCTTTTAGAAACTTGTTTGGGCTGTTGAGAGGAGTAAAAAACCATCAAAAATTTCAATCCTGCATGATTCTACCAAGAAATGTGATTCTTCATTCAAAACCTGATTTTTGCTATTGGGCTCTATTGAATAATGAATGTTTTGAATTTTCTCCAAAAGTAAAGTAGTTGCAAACTCATGCTTTTAGAGACTTGTTTGGGCTCATGAGAGGAGTAGAAAAACATCAAAAATTTCAGTCCTGCATGATTCTACCAAGAAATGTGTGTTCATTGAAACCGTTGGTTTTTGATAGTTTGGGCCCTATTGAATAATGAATGTTTTGAATTTTCTCCAAAAGTAAAGTAGTTGCAAACTCATCCTTTTAGAAACTTGTTTGGGCTGTTGAGAGGAGTAAAAAACCATCAAAAATTTCAATCCTGCATGATTTTACAAAGAAATGTGATTATTCATTCAAAACCTGATTTTTGCTATTGGGCTCTATTGAATAATGAATGTTTTGAATTTTCTCCAAAAGTAAAGTAGTTGCAAACTCATCCTTTTAGAAACTTGTTTGAGCTGTTGAGAGGAGTAAAAAACCATCAAAAATTTCAATCCTGCATGATTTTACTAAGAAATGTGATTCTTCATTCAAAACCTGATTTTTGCTATTGGGCTCTATTGAATAATGAATGTTTTGAATTTTCTCCAAAAGTAAAGTAGTTGCAAACTCATGCTTTTAGAGACTTGTTTGGGCTCATGAGAGGAGTAGAAAAACATCAAAAATTTCAGTCCTGCATGATTCTACCAAGAAATGTGTGTTCATTGAAACCGCTGGTTTTTGATAGTTTGGGCCCTATTGAATAATGAATGTTTTGAATTTTCTCCAAAAGTAAAGTAGTTGCAAACTCATCCTTTTAGAAACTTGTTTGGGCTGTTGAGAGGAGTAAAAAACCATCAAAAATTTCAATCCTGCATGATTCTACCAAGAAATGTGAATCTTCATTCAAAACCTGATTTTTGCTATTGGGCTCTATTGAATAATGAATGTTTTGAATTTTCTCCAAAAGTAAAGTAGTTGCAAACTCATGCTTTTAGAGACTTGTTTGGGCTCATGAGAGGAGTAGAAAGACATCAAAAATTTCAGTCCTGCATGATTCTACCAAGAAATGTGTGTTCATTGAAACCGCTGGTTTTTGATAGTTTGGGCCCTATTGAATAATGAATGTTTTGAATTTTCTCCAAAAGTAAAGTAGTTGCAAACTCATCCTTTTAGAAACTTGTTTGGGCTGTTGAGAGGAGTAAAAAACCATCAAAAATTTCAATCCTGCATGATTCTACCAAGAAATGTGATTCTTCATTCAAAACCTGATTTTTGCTATTGGGCTCTATTGAATAATGAATGTTTTGAATTTTCTCCAAAAGTAAAGTAGTTGCAAACTTATCCTTTTAGAAACTTGTTTGGGCTGTTGAGAGGAGTAAAAAACCATCAAAAATTTCAATCCTGCATGATTCTACCAAGAAATGTGATTCTTCATTCAAAACGCTGGTTTTTGCTATTGGGCTCTATTGAATAATGAATGTTTTGAATTTTCTCCAAAAGTAAAGTAGTTGCAAACTCATCCTTTTAGAGACTTGTTTGGGCTCATGAGAGGAGTAGAAAAACATCAAAAATTTCAGTCCTGCACGATTCTACCAAGAAATGTGTGTTCATTCAAACCGCTGGTTTTTGATATTTTGGGCCCTATTGAATAATGAATGTTTTGAATTTTCTCCAAAAGTAAAGTAGTTGCAAACTCATCCTTTTAAAAACTTGTTTGGGCTGTTGAGAGGAGTAAAAAAACATCAAAAATTTCAATCCTGCATGATTCTACCAAGAAATGTGATTCTTCATTCAAAACCTGATTTTTGCTATTGGGCTCTATTGAATAATGAATGTTTTGAATTTTCTCCAAAAGTAAAGTAGTTGCAAACTCATGCTTTTAGAGACTTGTTTGGGCTCATGAGAGGAGTAGAAAAACATCAAAAATTACAGTCCTGCTTGATTCTACCAAGAAATGTGTGTTTATTGAAACAGCTGGTTTTTGATAGTTTGGGCCCTATTGAATAATGAATGTTTTGAATTTTCTCCAAAAGTAAAGTAGTTGCAAACTCATCCTTTTAGAAACTTGTTTGGGCTGTTGAGAGGAGTAAAAAACCATCAAAAATTTCAATCCTGCATGATTCTACCAAGAAATGTGATTCTTCATTCAAAACGCTGGTTTTTGCTATTGGGCTCTATTGAATAATGAATGTTTTGAATTTTCTCCAAAAGTAAAGTAGTTGCAAACTCATGCTTTTAGAGACTTGTTTGGGCTCATGAGAGGAGTAGAAAAACATCAAAAATTTCAGTCCTGCATGATTCTACCAAGAAATGTGTGTTCATTCAAACCGCTGGTTTTTGATAGTTTGGGCCCCATTGAATAATGAATGTTTTCAATTTTCTCCAAAAGTAAAGTAGTTGCAAACTCATCCTTTTAGAAACTTGTTTGGGCTGTTGAGAGGAGTAAAAAACCATCAAAAATTTCAATCCTGCATGATTCTACCAAGAAATGTGATTCTTCATTCAAAACGCTGGTTTTTGCTATTGGGCTCTATTGAATAATGAATGTTTTGAATTTTCTCCAAAAGTAAAGTAGTTGCAAACTCATGCTTTTAGAGACTTGTTTGGGCTCATGAGAGGAGTAGAAAAACATCAAAAATTTCAGTCCTGCATGATTCTACCAAGAAATGTGTGTTCATTCAAACCGCTGGTTTTTGATAGTTTGGGCCCTATTGAATAATGAATGTTTTGAATTTTCTCCAAAAGTAAAGTAGTTGCAAACTCATCCTTTTAGAAACTTGTTTGGGCTGTTGAGAGGAGTAAAAAACCATCAAAAATTTCAATCCTGCATGATTCTACCAAGAAATGTGATTCTTCATTCAAAACCTGATTTTTGCTATTGGGCTCTATTGAATAATTAATGTTTTGAATTTTCTCCAAAAGTAAAGTAGTTGCAAACTCATGCTTTTAGAGACTTGTTTGGGCTCATGAGAGGAGTAGAAAAACATCAAAAATTTCAGTCCTGCATGATTCTACCAAGAAATGTGTGTTCATTGAAACCGCTGGTTTTTGATAGTTTGGGCCCTATTGAATAATGAATGTTTTGAATTTTCTCCAAAAGTAAAGTAGTTGCAAACTCATCCTTTTAGAAACTTGTTTGGGCTGTTGAGAGGAGTAAAAAACCATCAAAAATTTCAATCCTGCATGATTCTACCAAGAAATGTGATTCTTCATTCAAAACCTGACTTTTGCTATTGGGCGCTATTGAATAATGAATGTTTTGAATTTTCTCCAAAAGTAAAGTAGTTGCAAACTCATGCTTTTAGAGACTTGTTTGGGCTCATGAGAGGAGTAGAAAAACATCAAAAATTTCAGTCCTGCACGATTCTACCAAGAAATGTGTGTTCATTGAAACCGCTGGTTTTTGATAGTTTGGGCCCTATTGAATAATGAATGTTTTGAATTTTCTCCAAAAGTAAAGTAGTTGCAAACTCATCCTTTTAGAAACTTGTTTGGGCTGTTGAGAGGAGTGAAAAACCATCAAAAATTTCAATCCTGCATGATTTTACCAAGAAATGTGATTCTTCATTCAAAACCTGATTTTTGCTATTGGGCTCTATTGAATAGTGAATGTTTTGAATTTTCTCCAAAAGTAAAGTAGTTGCAAACTCATGCTTTTAGAAACTTGTTTGGGCTCATGAGAGGAGTAGAAAAACATCAAAAATTTCAGTCCTGCATGATTCTACCAAGAAATGTGTGTTCATTGAAACCGCTGGTTTTTGATAGTTTGGGCCCTATTGAATAATGAATGTTTTGAATTTTCTCCAAAAGTAAAGTAGTTGCAAACTCATCCTTTTAGAAACTTGTTTGGGCTGTTGAGAGGAGTAAAAAACCATCAAAAATTTCAATCCTGCATGATTCTACCAAGAAATGTGATTCTTCATTCAAAACCTGATTTTTGCTATTGGGCTCTATTGAATAATGAATGTTTTGAATTTTCTCCAAAAGTAAAGTAGTTGCAAACTTATCCTTTTAGAAACTTGTTTGGGCTGTTGAGAGGAGTAAAAAACCATCAAAAATTTCAATCCTGCATGATTCTACCAAGAAATGTGATTCTTCATTCAAAACGCTGGTTTTTGCTATTGGGCTCTATTGAATAATGAATGTTTTGAATTTTCTCCAAAAGTAAAGTAGTTGCAAACTCATCCTTTTAGAGACTTGTTTGGGCTCATGAGAGGAGTAGAAAAACATCAAAAATTTCAGTCCTGCACGATTCTACCAAGAAATGTGTGTTCATTCAAACCGCTGGTTTTTGATATTTTGGGCCCTATTGAATAATGAATGTTTTGAATTTTCTCCAAAAGTAAAGTAGTTGCAAACTCATCCTTTTAAAAACTTGTTTGGGCTGTTGAGAGGAGTAAAAAAACATCAAAAATTTCAATCCTGCATGATTCTACCAAGAAATGTGATTCTTCATTCAAAACCTGATTTTTGCTATTGGGCTCTATTGAATAATGAATGTTTTGAATTTTCTCCAAAAGTAAAGTAGTTGCAAACTCATGCTTTTAGAGACTTGTTTGGGCTCATGAGAGGAGTAGAAAAACATCAAAAATTACAGTCCTGCATGATTCTACCAAGAAATGTGTGTTCATTGAAACAGCTGGTTTTTGATAGTTTGGGCCCTATTGAATAATGAATGTTTTGAATTTTCTCCAAAAGTAAAGTAGTTGCAAACTCATCCTTTTAGAAACTTGTTTGGGCTGTTGAGAGGAGTAAAAAACCATCAAAAATTTCAATCCTGCATGATTCTACCAAGAAATGTGATTCTTCATTCAAAACGCTGGTTTTTGCTATTGGGCTCTATTGAATAATGAATGTTTTGAATTTTCTCCAAAAGTAAAGTAGTTGCAAACTCATGCTTTTAGAGACTTGTTTGGGCTCATGAGAGGAGTAGAAAAACATCAAAAATTTCAGTCCTGCATGATTCTACCAAGAAATGTGTGTTCATTCAAACCGCTGGTTTTTGATAGTTTGGGCCCCATTGAATAATGAATGTTTTCAATTTTCTCCAAAAGTAAAGTAGTTGCAAACTCATCCTTTTAGAAACTTGTTTGGGCTGTTGAGAGGAGTACAAAACCATCAAAAATTTCAATCCTGCATGATTCTACCAAGAAATGTGATTCTTCATTCAAAATCTGATTTTTGCTATTGGGCTCTATTGAATAATGAATGTTTTGAATTTTCTCCAAAAGTAAAGTAGTTGCAAACTCATGCTTTTAGAGACTTGTTTGGGCTCATGAGAGGAGTAGAAAAACATCAAAAATTTCAGTCCTGCATGATTCTACCAAGAAATGTGTGTTCATTCAAACCGCTGGTTTTTGATAGTTTGGGCCCTATTGAATAATGAATGTTTTGAATTTTCTCCAAAAGTAAAGTAGTTGCAAACTCATCCTTTTAGAAACTTGTTTGGGCTGTTGAGAGGAGTAAAAAACCATCAAAAATTTCAATCCTGCATGATTCTACCAAGAAATGTGATTCTTCATTCAAAACCTGATTTTTGCTATTGGGCTCTATTGAATAATGAATGTTTTGAATTTTCTCCAAAAGTAAAGTAGTTGCAAACTCATGCTTTTAGAGACTTGTTTGGGCTCATGAGAGGAGTAGAAAAACATCAAAAATTTCAGTCCTGCATGATTCTACCAAGAAATGTGTGTTCATTGAAACCGCTGGTTTTTGATAGTTTGGGCCCTATTGAATAATGAATGTTTTGAATTTTCTCCAAAAGTAAAGTAGTTGCAAACTCATCCTTTTAGAAACTTGTTTGGGCTGTTGAGAGGAGTAAAAAACCATCAAAAATTTCAATCCTGCATGATTCTACCAAGAAATGTGATTCTTCATTCAAAACCTGATTTTTGCTATTGGGCGCTATTGAATAATGAATGTTTTGAATTTTCTCCAAAAGTAAAGTATTTGCAAACTCATGCTTTTAGAGACTTGTTTGGGCTCATGAGAGGAGTAGAAAAACATCAAAAATTTCAGTCCTGCACGATTCTACCAAGAAATGTGTGTTCATTGAAACCGCTGGTTTTTGATAGTTTGGGCCCTATTGAATAATGAATGTTTTGAATTTTCTCCAAAAGTAAAGTAGATGCAAACTCATCCTTTTAGAAACTTGTTTGGGCTGTTGAGAGGAGTAAAAAACCATCAAAAATTTCAATCCTGCATGATTTTACCAAGAAATGTGATTCTTCATTCAAAACCTGATTTTTGCTATTGGGCTCTATTGAATAGTGAATGTTTTGAATTTTCTCCAAAAGTAAAGTAGTTGCAAACTCATGCTTTTAGAAACTTGTTTGGGCTCATGAGAGGAGTAGAAAAACATCAAAAATTTCAGTCCTGCATGATTCTACCAAGAAATGTGTGTTCATTGAAACCGCTGGTTTTTGATAGTTTGGGCCCTATTGAATAATGAATGTTTTGAATTTTCTCCAAAAGTAAAGTAGTTGCAAACTCATCCTTTTAGAAACTTGTTTGGGCTGTTGAGAGGAGTAAAAAACCATCAAAAATTTCAATCCTGCATGATTCTACCAAGAAATGTGATTCTTCATTCAAAACCTGATTTTTGCTATTGGGCTCTATTGAATAATGAATGTTTTGAATTTTCTCCAAAAGTAAAGTAGTTGCAAACTCATGCTTTTAGAGACTTGTTTGGGCTCATGAGAGGAGTAGAAAAACATCAAAAATTTCAGTCCTGCATGATTCTACCAAGAAATGTGTGTTCATTCAAACCGCTGGTTTTTGATAGTTTGGGCCCTATTGAATAATGAATGTTTTGAATTTTCTCCAAAAGTAAAGCAGTTGCAAACTCATCCTTTTAGAAACTTGTTTGGGCTGTAGAGTGGAGTAAAAAACCATCAAAAATTTCAATCCTGCATGATTCTACCAAGAAATGTGATTCTTCATTCAAAACGCTGGTTTTTGCTATTGGGCTCTATTGAATAATGAATGTTTTGAATTTTCTCCAAAAGTAAAGTAGTTGCAAACTCATGCTTTTAGAGACTTGTTTGGGCTCATGAGAGGAGTAGAAAAACATCAAAAATTTCAGTCCTGCATGATTCTACCAAGAAATGTGTGTTCATTGAAACCGCTGGTTTTTGATAGTTTGGGCCCTATTGAATAATGAATGTTTTGAATTTTCTCCAAAAGTAAAGTAGTTGCAAACTCATCCTTTTAGAAACTTGTTTGGGCTGTTGAGAGGAGTAAAAAACTATCAAAAATTTCAATCCTGCATGATTTTACCAAGAAATGTGATTCTTCATTCAAAACCTGATTTTTGCTATTGGGCTCTATTGAATAGTGAATGTTTTGAATTTTCTCCAAAAGTAAAGTAGTTGCAAACTCATGCTTTTAGAGACTTGTTTGGGCTCATGAGAGGAGTAGAAAAACATCAAAAATTTCAGTCCTGCATGATTCTACCAAGAAATGTGTGTTCATTGAAACCGCTGGTTTTTGATAGTTTGGGCCCTATTGAATAATGAATGTTTTGAATTTTCTCCAAAAGTAAAGTAGTTGCAAACTCATCCTTTTAGAAACTTGTTTGGGCTGTTGAGAGGAGTAAAAAAACATCAAAAATTTCAATCCTGCATGATTCTACCAAGAAATGTGATTCTTCATTCAAAACCTGATTTTTGCTATTGGGCTCTATTGAATAATGAATGTTTTGAATTTTCTCCAAAAGTAAAGTAGTTGCAAACTCATCCTTTTAGAGACTTGTTTGGGCTCATGAGAGGAGTAGAAAAACATCAAAAATTACAGTCCTGCATGATTCTACCAAGAAATGTGTGTTCATTGAAACAGCTGGTTTTTGATAGTTTGGGCCCTATTGAATAATGAATGTTTTGAATTTTCTCCAAAAGTAAAGTAGTTGCAAACTCATCCTTTTAGAAACTTGTTTGGGCTGTTGAGAGGAGTAAAAAACCATCAAAAATTTCAATCCTGCATGATTCTACCAAGAAATGTGATTCTTCATTCAAAACGCTGGTTTTTGCTATTGGGCTCTATTGAATAATGAATGTTTTGAATTTTCTCCAAAAGTAAAGTAGTTGCAAACTCATGCTTTTAGAGACTTGTTTGGGCTCATGAGAGGAGTAGAAAAACATCAAAAATTTCAGTCCTGCATGATTCTACCAAGAAATGTGTGTTCATTCAAACCGCTGGTTTTTGATAGTTTGGGCCCCATTGAATAATGAATGTTTTCAATTTTCTCCAAAAGTAAAGTAGTTGCAAACTCATCCTTTTAGAAACTTGTTTGGGCTGTTGAGAGGAGTAAAAAACCATCAAAAATTTCAATCCTGCATGATTCTACCAAGAAATGTGATTCTTCATTCAAAATGCTGGTTTTTGCTATTGGGCTCTATTGAATAATGAATGTTTTGAATTTTCTCCAAAAGTAAAGTAGTTGCAAACTCATCCTTTTAGAGACTTGTTTGGGCTCATGAGAGGAGTAGAAAAACATCAAAAATTTCAGTCCTGCATGATTCTACCAAGAAATGTGTGTTCATTCAAACCGCTGGTTTTTGATATTTTGGGCCCTATTGAATAATGAATGTTTTGAATTTTCTCCAAAAGTAAAGTAGTTGCAAACTCATCCTTTTAGAAACTTGTTTGGGCTGTTGAGAGGAGTACAAAACCATCAAAAATTTCAATCCTGCATGATTCTACCAAGAAATGTGATTCTTCATTCAAAATCTGATTTTTGCTATTGGGCTCTATTGAATAATGAATGTTTTGAATTTTCTCCAAAAGTAAAGTAGTTGCAAACTCATGCTTTTAGAGACTTGTTTGGGCTCATGAGAGGAGTAGAAAAACATCAAAAATTTCAGTCCTGCATGATTCTACCAAGAAATGTGTGTTCATTCAAACCGCTGGTTTTTGATAGTTTGGGCCCTATTGAATAATGAATGTTTTGAATTTTCTCCAAAAGTAAAGTAGTTGCAAACTCATCCTTTTAGAAACTTGTTTGGGCTGTTGAGAGGAGTAAAAAAACATCAAAAATTTCAATCCTGCATGATTCTACCAAGAAATGTGATTCTTCATTCAAAACCTGATTTTTGCTATTGGGCTCTATTGAATAATGAATGTTTTGAATTTTCTCCAAAAGTAAAGTAGTTGCAAACTCATGCTTTTAGAGACTTGTTTGGGCTCATGAGAGGAGTAGAAAAACATCAAAAATTTCAGTCCTGCATGATTCTACCAAGAAATGTGTGTTCATTGAAACCGCTGGTTTTTGATAGTTTGGGCCCTATTGAATAATGAATGTTTTGAATTTTCTCCAAAAGTAAAGTAGTTGCAAACTCATCCTTTTAGAAACTTGTTTGGGCTGTTGAGAGGAGTAAAAAACCATCAAAAATTTCAATCCTGCATGATTCTACCAAGAAATGTGATTCTTCATTCAAAACCTGATTTTTGCTATTGGGCGCTATTGAATAATGAATGTTTTGAATTTTCTCCAAAAGTAAAGTATTTGCAAACTCATGCTTTTAGAGACTTGTTTGGGCTCATGAGAGGAGTAGAAAAACATCAAAAATTTCAGTCCTGCACGATTCTACCAAGAAATGTGTGTTCATTGAAACCGCTGGTTTTTGATAGTTTGGGCCCTATTGAATAATAAATGTTTTGAATTTTCTCCAAAAGTAAAGTAGATGCAAACTCATCCTTTTAGAAACTTGTTTGGGCTGTTGAGAGGAGTAAAAAACCATCAAAAATTTCAATCCTGCATGATTTTACCAAGAAATGTGATTCTTCATTCAAAACCTGATTTTTGCTATTGGGCTCTATTGAATAGTGAATGTTTTGAATTTTCTCCAAAAGTAAAGTAGTTGCAAACTCATGCTTTTAGAAACTTGTTTGGGCTCATGAGAGGAGTAGAAAAACATCAAAAATTTCAGTCCTGCATGATTCTACCAAGAAATGTGTGTTCATTGAAACCGCTGGTTTTTGATAGTTTGGGCCCTATTGAATAATGAATGTTTTGAATTTTCTCCAAAAGTAAAGTAGTTGCAAACTCATCCTTTTAGAAACTTGTTTGGGCTGTTGAGAGGAGTAAAAAACCATCAAAAATTTCAATCCTGCATGATTTTACCAAGAAATGTGATTCTTCATTCAAAACCTGATTTTTGCTATTGGGCTCTATTGAATAATGAATGTTTTGAATTTTCTCCAAAAGTAAAGTAGTTGCAAACTCATGCTTTTAGAGACTTGTTTGGGCTCATGAGAGGAGTAGAAAAACATCAAAAATTTCAGTCCTGCATGATTCTACCAAGAAATGTGTGTTCATTGAAACCGCTGGTTTTTGATAGTTTGGGCCCTATTGAATAATGAATGTTTTGAATTTTCTCCAAAAGTAAAGTAGTTGCAAACTCATCCTTTTAGAAACTTGTTTGGGCTGTAGAGAGGAGTAAAAAACCATCAAAAATTTCAATCCTGCATGATTCTACCAAGAAATGTGATTCTTCATTCAAAACCTGATTTTTGCTATTGGGCTCTATTGAATAATGAATGTTTTGAATTTTCTCCAAAAGTAAAGTAGTTGCAAACTCATGCTTTTAGAGACTTGTTTGGGCTCATGAGAGGAGTAGAAAAACATCAAAAATTTCAGTCCTGCATGTTTCTACCAAGAAATGTGTGTTCATTCAAACCGCTGGTTTTTGATAGTTTGGGCCCTATTGAATAATGAATGTTTTGAATTTTCTCCAAAAGTAAAGCAGTTGCAAACTCATCCTTTTAGAAACTTGTTTGGGCTGTAGAGAGGAGTAAAAAACCATCAAAAATTTCAATCCTGCATGATTCTACCAAGAAATGTGATTCTTCATTCAAAACCTGATTTTTGCTATTGGGCTCTATTGAATAATGAATGTTTTGAATTTTCTCCAAAAGTAAAGTAGTTGCAAACTCATGCTTTTAGAGACTTGTTTGGGCTCATGAGAGGAGTAGAAAAACATCAAAAATTTCAGTCCTGCATGATTCTACCAAGAAATGTGTGTTCATTGAAACCGCTGGTTTTTGATAGTTTGGGCCCTATTGAATAATGAATGTTTTGAATTTTCTCCAGAAGTAAAGTAGTTGCAAACTCATCCTTTTAGAAACTTGTTAGGGCTGTTGAGAGGAGTAAAAAACCATCAAAAATTTCAATCCTGCATGATTCTACCAAGAAATGTGATTCTTCATTCAAAACGCTGGTTTTTGCTATTGGGCTCTATTGAATAATGAATGTTTTGAATTTTCTCCAAAAGTGAAGTAGTTGCAAACTCATCCTTTTAGAGACTTGTTTGGGCTCATGAGAGGAGTAGAAAAACATCAAAAATTTCAGTCCTGCACGATTCTACCAAGAAATGTGTGTTCATTCAAACCGCTGGTTTTTGATATTTTGGGCCCTATTGAATAATGAATGTTTTGAATTTTCTCCAAAAGTAAAGTAGTTGCAAACTCATGCTTTTAGAGACTTGTTTGGGCTCATGAGAGGAGTAGAAAAACATCAAAAATTTCAGTCCTGCATGATTCTACCAAGAAATGTGTGTTCATTGAAACCGCTGGTTTTTGATAGTTTGGGCCCTATTGAATAATGAATGTTTTGAATTTTCTCCAAAAGTAAAGTAGTTGCAAACTCATCCTTTTAGAAACTTGTTTGGGCTGTTGAGAGGAGTAAAAAACTATCAAAAATTTCAATCCTGCATGATTTTACCAAGAAATGTGATTCTTCATTCAAAACCTGATTTTTGCTATTGGGCTCTATTGAATAGTGAATGTTTTGAATTTTCTCCAAAAGTAAAGTAGTTGCAAACTCATGCTTTTAGAGACTTGTTTGGGCTCATGAGAGGAGTAGAAAAACATCAAAAATTTCAGTCCTGCATGATTCTACCAAGAAATGTGTGTTCATTGAAACCGCTGGTTTTTGATAGTTTGGGCCCTATTGAATAATGAATGTTTTGAATTTTCTCCAAAAGTAAAGTAGTTGCAAACTCATCCTTTTAGAAACTTGTTTGGGCTGTTGAGAGGAGTAAAAAACCATCAAAAATTTCAATCCTGCATGATTCTACCAAGAAATGTGATTCTTCATTCAAAACCTGATTTTTGCTATTGGGCTCTATTGAATAATGAATGTTTTGAATTTTCTCCAAAAGTAAAGTAGTTGCAAACTCATGCTTTTAGAGACTTGTTTGGGCTCATGAGAGGAGTAGAAAAACATCAAAAATTTCAGTCCTGCATGATTCTACCAAGAAATGTGTGTTCATTGAAACCGCTGGTTTTTGATAGTTTGGGCCCTATTGAATAATGAATGTTTTGAATTTTCTCCAAAAGTAAAGTAGTTGCAAACTCATCCTTTTAGAAACTTGTTTGGGCTGTTGAGAGGAGTAAAAAACCATCAAAAATTTCAATCCTGCATGATTTTACAAAGAAATGTGATTCTTCATTCAAAACCTGATTTTTGCTATTGGGCTCTATTGAATAATGAATGTTTTGAATTTTCTCCAAAAGTAAAGTAGTTGCAAACTCATCCTTTTAGAAACTTGTTTGGGCTGTTGAGAGGAGTAAAAAACCATCAAAAATTTCAATCCTGCATGATTTTACCAAGAAATGTGATTCTTCATTCAAAACCTGATTTTTGCTATTGGGCTCTATTGAATAATGAATGTTTTGAATTTTCTCCAAAAGTAAAGTAGTTGCAAACTCATGCTTTTAGAGACTTGTTTGGGCTCATGAGAGGAGTAGAAAAACATCAAAAATTTCAGTCCTGCATGATTCTACCAAGAAATGTGTGTTCATTGAAACCGCTGGTTTTTGATAGTTTGGGCCCTATTGAATAATGAATGTTTTGAATTTTCTCCAAAAGTAAAGTAGTTGCAAACTCATCCTTTTAGAAACTTGTTTGGGCTGTTGAGAGGAGTAAAAAACCATCAAAAATTTCAATCCTGCATGATTCTACCAAGAAATGTGAATCTTCATTCAAAACCTGATTTTTGCTATTGGGCTCTATTGAAAAATGAATGTTTTGAATTTTCTCCAAAAGTAAAGTAGTTGCAAACTCATGCTTTTAGAGACTTGTTTGGGCTCATGAGAGGAGTAGAAAGACATCAAAAATTTCAGTCCTGCATGATTCTACCAAGAAATGTGTGTTCATTGAAACCGCTGGTTTTTGATAGTTTGGGCCCTATTGAATAATGAATGTTTTGAATTTTCTCCAAAAGTAAAGTAGTTGCAGTTTGCAACTACTTTACTTTTGGAGAAAATTCAAAACATTCATTATTCAATAGGGCCCAAACTATCAAAAACCAGCGGTTTCAATGAACACACATTTCTTGGTAGAATCATGCAGGACTGAAATTTTAAAGTAAAGTAAAGTAAAGTAGTTGCAAACTCATGCTTTTAGAGACTTGTTTGGGCTCATGAGAGGAGTAGAAAAACATCAAAAATTTCAGTCCTGCATGATTCTACCACGAAATGTGTGTTCATTGAAACAGCTGGTTTTTGATAGTTTGGGCCCTATTGAATAATGAATGTTTTGAATTTTCTCCAAAAGTAAAGTAGTTGCAAACTCATCCTTTTAGAAACTTGTTTGGGCTGTTGAGAGGAGTAAAAAACCATCAAAAATTTCAATCCTGCATGATTCTACCAAGAAATGTGATTCTTCATTCAAAACGCTGGTTTTTGCTATTGGGGTCTATTGAATAATGAATGTTTTGAATTTTCTCCAAAAGTAAAGTAGTTGCAAACTCATCCTTTTAGAGACTTGTTTGGGCTCATGAGAGGAGTAGAAAAAAATCAAAAATTTCAGTCCTGCACGATTCTACCAAGAAATGTGTGTTCATTCAAACCGCTGGTTTTTGATATTTTGGGCCCTATTGAATAATGAATGTTTTGAATTTTCTCCAAAAGTAAAGTAGTTGCAAACTCATCCTTTTAGAAACTTGTTTGGGCTGTTGAGAGGAGTAAAAAACCATCAAAAATTTCAATCCTGCATGATTCTACCAAGAAATGTGATTCTTCATTCAAAACCTGATTTTTGCTATTGGGCTCTATTGAATAATGAATGTTTTGAATTTTCTCCAAAAGTAAAGTAGTTGCAAACTCAAGCTTTTAGAGACTTGTTTGGGCTCATGAGAGGAGTAGGAAAACATCAAAAATTTCAGTCCTGCATGATTCTACCAAGAAATGTGTGTTCATTGAAACCGCTGGTTTTTGATAGTTTGGGCCCTATTGAATAATGAATGTTTTGAATTTTCTCCAAAAGTAAAGTAGTTGCAAACTTATCCTTTTAGAAACTTGTTTGGGCTGTTGAGAGGAGTAAAAAAACCATCAAAAATTTCAATCCTGCATGATTCTACCAAGAAATGTGATTCTTCATTCAAAACGCTGGTTTTTGCTATTGGGCTCTATTGAATAATGAATGTTTTGAATTTTCTCCAAAAGTAAAGGAGTTGCAAACTCATCCTTTTAGAGACTTGTTTGGGCTCATGAGAGGAGTAGAAAAACATCAAAAATTTCAGTCCTGCACGATTCTACCAAGAAATGTGTGTTCATTGAAACCGCTGGTTTTTGATAGTTTGGGCCCTATTGAATAATGAATGTTTTGAATTTTCTCCAAAAGTAAAGTAGTTGCAAACTCATCCTTTTAGAAACTTGTTTGGGCTGTTGAGAGGAGTAAAAAACCATCAAAAATTTCAATCCTGCATGATTTTACCAAGAAATGTGATTCTTCATTCAAAACCTGATTTTTGCTATTGGGCTCTATTGAATAATGAATGTTTTGAATTTTCTCCAAAAGTGAAGTAGTTGCAAACTCATCCTTTTAGAGACTTGTTTGGGCTCATGAGAGGAGTAGAAAAACATCAAAAATTTCAGTCCTGCACGATTCTACCAAGAAATGTGTGTTCATTCAAACCGCTGGTTTTTGATATTTTGGGCCCTATTGAATAATGAATGTTTTGAATTTTCTCCAAAAGTAAAGTAGTTGCAAACTCATCCTTTTAGAAACTTGTTTGGGCTGTTGAGAGGAGTAAAAAACCATCAAAAATTTCAATCCTGCATGATTCTACCAAGAAATGTGATTCTTCATTCAAAACCTGATTTTTGCTATTGGGCTCTATTGAATAATGAATGTTTTGAATTTTCTCCAAAAGTAAAGTAGTTGCAAACTCAAGCTTTTAGAGACTTGTTTGGGCTCATGAGAGGAGTAGAAAAACATCAAAAATTTCAGTCCTGCACGATTCTACCAAGAAATGTGTGTTCATTCAAACCGCTGTTTTTTGATATTTTGGGCCCTATTGAATAATGAATGTTTTGAATTTTCTCCAAAAGTAAAGTAGTTGCAAACTCATGCTTTTAGAGACTTGTTTGGGCTCATGAGAGGAGTAGAAAAACATCAAAAATTTCAGTCCTGCATGATTCTACCAAGAAATGTGTGTTCATTGAAACCGCTGGTTTTTGATAGTTTGGGCCCTATTGAATAATGAATGTTTTGAATTTTCTCCAAAAGTAAAGTAGTTGCAAACTCATCCTTTTAGAAACTTGTTTGGGCTGTTGAGAGGAGTAAAAAACTATCAAAAATTTCAATCCTGCATGATTTTACCAAGAAATGTGATTCTTCATTCAAAACCTGATTTTTGCTATTGGGCTCTATTGAATAGTGAATGTTTTGAATTTTCTCCAAAAGTAAAGTAGTTGCAAACTCATGCTTTTAGAGACTTGTTTGGGCTCATGAGAGGAGTAGAAAAACATCAAAAATTTCAGTCCTGCATGATTCTACCAAGAAATGTGTGTTCATTGAAACCGCTGGTTTTTGATAGTTTGGGCCCTATTGAATAATGAATGTTTTGAATTTTCTCCAAAAGTAAAGTAGTTGCAAACTCATCCTTTTAGAAACTTGTTTGGGCTGTTGAGAGGAGTAAAAAACCATCAAAAATTTCAATCCTGCATGATTCTACCAAGAAATGTGATTCTTCATTCAAAACCTGATTTTTGCTATTGGGCTCTATTGAATAATGAATGTTTTGAATTTTCTCCAAAAGTAAAGTAGTTGCAAACTCATGCTTTTAGAGACTTGTTTGGGCTCATGAGAGGAGTAGAAAAACATCAAAAATTTCAGTCCTGCATGATTCTACCAAGAAATGTGTGTTCATTGAAACCGCTGGTTTTTGATAGTTTGGGCCCTATTGAATAATGAATGTTTTGAATTTTCTCCAAAAGTAAAGTAGTTGCAAACTCATCCTTTTAGAAACTTGTTTGGGCTGTTGAGAGGAGTAAAAAACCATCAAAAATTTCAATCCTGCATGATTTTACAAAGAAATGTGATTCTTCATTCAAAACCTGATTTTTGCTATTGGGCTCTATTGAATAATGAATGTTTTGAATTTTCTCCAAAAGTAAAGTAGTTGCAAACTCATCCTTTTAGAAACTTGTTTGGGCTGTTGAGAGGAGTAAAAAACCATCAAAAATTTCAATCCTGCATGATTTTACCAAGAAATGTGATTCTTCATTCAAAACCTGATTTTTGCTATTGGGCTCTATTGAATAATGAATGTTTTGAATTTTCTCCAAAAGTAAAGTAGTTGCAAACTCATGCTTTTAGAGACTTGTTTGGGCTCATGAGAGGAGTAGAAAAACATCAAAAATTTCAGTCCTGCATGATTCTACTAAGAAATGTGTGTTCATTGAAACCGCTGGTTTTTGATAGTTTGGGCCCTATTGAATAATGAATGTTTTGAATTTTCTCCAAAAGTAAAGTAGTTGCAAACTCATCCTTTTAGAAACTTGTTTGGGCTGTTGAGAGGAGTAAAAAACCATCAAAAATTTCAATCCTGCATGATTCTACCAAGAAATGTGAATCTTCATTCAAAACCTGATTTTTGCTATTGGGCTCTATTGAAAAATGAATGTTTTGAATTTTCTCCAAAAGTAAAGTAGTTGCAAACTCATGCTTTTAGAGACTTGTTTGGGCTCATGAGAGGAGTAGAAAGACATCAAAAATTTCAGTCCTGCATGATTCTACCAAGAAATGTGTGTTCATTGAAACCGCTGGTTTTTGATAGTTTGGGCCCTATTGAATAATGAATGTTTTGAATTTTCTCCAAAAGTAAAGTAGTTGCAGTTTGCAACTACTTTACTTTTGGAGAAAATTCAAAACATTCATTATTCAATAGGGCCCAAACTATCAAAAACCAGCGGTTTCAATGAACACACATTTCTTGGTAGAATCATGCAGGACTGAAATTTTAAAGTAAAGTAAAGTAAAGTAGTTGCAAACTCATGCTTTTAGAGACTTGTTTGGGCTCATGAGAGGAGTAGAAAAACATCAAAAATTTCAGTCCTGCATGATTCTACCACGAAATGTGTGTTCATTGAAACAGCTGGTTTTTGATAGTTTGGGCCCTATTGAATAATGAATGTTTTGAATTTTCTCCAAAATTAAAGTAGTTGCAAACTCATCCTTTTAGAAACTTGTTTGGGCTGTTGAGAGGAGTAAAAAACCATCAAAAATTTCAATCCTGCATGATTCTACCAAGAAATGTGTTTCTTCATTCAAAACGCTGGTTTTTGCTATTGGGCTCTATTGAATAATGAATGTTTTGAATTTTCTCCAAAAGTAAAGTAGTTGCAAACTCATCCTTTTAGAGACTTGTTTGGGCTCATGAGAGGAGTAGAAAAAAATCAAAAATTTCAGTCCTGCACGATTCTACCAAGAAATGTGTGTTCATTCAAACCGCTGGTTTTTGATATTTTGGGCCCTATTGAATAATGAATGTTTTGAATTTTCTCCAAAAGTAAAGTAGTTGCAAACTCATCCTTTTAGAAACTTGTTTGGGCTGTTGAGAGGAGTAAAAAACCATCAAAAATTTCAATCCTGCATGATTCTACCAAGAAATGTGATTCTTCATTCAAAACCTGATTTTTGCTATTGGGCTCTATTGAATAATGAATGTTTTGAATTTTCTCCAAAAGTAAAGTAGTTGCAAACTCAAGCTTTTAGAGACTTGTTTGGGCTCATGAGAGGAGTAGGAAAACATCAAAAATTTCAGTCCTGCATGATTCTACCAAGAAATGTGTGTTCATTGAAACCGCTGGTTTTTGATAGTTTGGGCCCTATTGAATAATGAATGTTTTGAATTTTCTCCAAAAGTAAAGTAGTTGCAAACTTATCCTTTTAGAAACTTGTTTGGGCTGTTGAGAGGAGTAAAAAACCATCAAAAATTTCAATCCTGCATGATTCTACCAAGAAATGTGATTCTTCATTCAAAACGCTGGTTTTTGCTATTGGGCTCTATTGAATAATGAATGTTTTGAATTTTCTCCAAAAGTAAAGTAGTTGCAAACTCATCCTTTTAGAGACTTGTTTGGGCTCATGAGAGGAGTAGAAAAACATCAAAAATTTCAGTCCTGCACGATTCTACCAAGAAATGTGTGTTCATTCAAACCGCTGGTTTTTGATATTTTGGGCCCTATTGAATAATGAATGTTTTGAATTTTCTCCAAAAGTAAAGTAGTTGCAAACTCATCCTTTTAGAAACTTGTTTGGGCTGTTGAGAGGAGTACAAAACAATCAAAAATTTCAATCCTGCATGATTCTACCAAGAAATGTGATTCTTCATTCAAAACCTGATTTTTGCTATTGGGCTCTATTGAATAATGAATGTTTTGAATTTTCTCCAAAAGTAAAGTAGTTGCAAACTCATGCTTTTAGAGACTTGTTTGGGCTCATGAGAGGAGTAGAAAAACATCAAAAATTTCAGTCCTGCATGATTCTACCAAGAAATGTGTGTTCATTGAAACCGCTGGTTTTTGATAGTTTGGGCCCTATTGAATAATGAATGTTTTGAATTTTCTCCAAAAGTAAAGTAGTTGCAAACTCATCCTTTTAGAAACTTGTTTGGGCTGTTGAGAGGAGTAAAAAACCATCAAAAATTTCAATCCTGCATGATTCTACCAAGAAATGTGATTCTTCATTCAAAACCTGATTTTTGCTATTGGGCGCTATTGAATAATGAATGTTTTGAATTTTCTCCAAAAGTAAAGTATTTGCAAACTCATGCTTTTAGAGACTTGTTTGGGCTCATGAGAGGAGTAGAAAAACATCAAAAATTTCAGTCCTGCACGATTCTACCAAGAAATGTGTGTTCATTGAAACCGCTGGTTTTTGATAGTTTGGGCCCTATTGAATAATGAATGTTTTGAATTTTCTCCAAAAGTAAAGTAGATGCAAACTCATCCTTTTAGAAACTTGTTTGGGCTGTTGAGAGGAGTAAAAAACCATCAAAAATTTCAATCCTGCATGATTTTACCAAGAAATGTGATTCTTCATTCAAAACCTGATTTTTGCTATTGGGCTCTATTGAATAGTGAATGTTTTGAATTTTCTCCAAAAGTAAAGTAGTTGCAAACTCATGCTTTTAGAAACTTGTTTGGGCTCATGAGAGGAGTAGAAAAACATCAAAAATTTCAGTCCTGCATGATTCTACCAAGAAATGTGTGTTCATTGAAACCGCTGGTTTTTGATAGTTTGGGCCCTATTGAATAATGAATGTTTTGAATTTTCTCCAAAAGTAAAGTAGTTGCAAACTCATCCTTTTAGAAACTTGTTTGGGCTGTTGAGAGGAGTAAAAAACCATCAAAAATTTCAATCCTGCATGATTTTACCAAGAAATGTGATTCTTCATTCAAAACCTGATTTTTGCTATTGGGCTCTATTGAATAATGAATGTTTTGAATTTTCTCCAAAAGTAAAGTAGTTGCAAACTCATGCTTTTAGAGACTTGTTTGGGCTCATGAGAGGAGTAGAAAAACATCAAAAATTTCAGTCCTGCATGATTCTACCAAGAAATGTGTGTTCATTGAAACGGCTGGTTTTTGATAGTTTGGGCCCTATTGAATAATGAATGTTTTGAATTTTCTCCAAAAGTAAAGTAGTTGCAAACTCATCCTTTTAGAAACTTGTTTGGGCTGTTGAGAGGAGTAAAAAACCATCAAAAATTTCAATCCTGCATGATTCTACCAAGAAATGTGATTCTTCATTCAAAACCTGATTTTTGCTATTGGGCTCTATTGAATAATGAATGTTTTGAATTTTCTCCAAAAGTAAAGTAGTTGCAAACTCATGCTTTTAGAGACTTGTTTGGGCTCATGAGAGGAGTAGAAAAACATCAAAAATTTCAGTCCTGCATGATTCTACCAAGAAATGTGTGTTCATTCAAACCGCTGGTTTTTGATAGTTTGGGCCCTATTGAATAATGAATGTTTTGAATTTTCTCCAAAAGTAAAGCAGTTGCAAACTCATCCTTTTAGAAACTTGTTTGGGCTGTTGAGAGGAGTAAAAAACCATCAAAAATTTCAATCCTGCATGATTCTACCAAGAAATGTGATTCTTCATTCAAAACCTGATTTTTGCTATTGGGCTCTATTGAATAATGAATGTTTTGAATTTTCTCCAAAAGTAAAGTAGTTGCAAACTCATGCTTTTAGAGACTTGTTTGGGCTCATGAGAGGAGTAGGAAAACATCAAAAATTTCAGTCCTGCATGATTCTACCAAGAAATGTGTGTTCATTGAAACCGCTGGTTTTTGATAGTTTGGGCCCTATTGAATAATGAATGTTTTGAATTTTCTCCAAAAGTAAAGTAGTTGCAAACTTATCCTTTTAGAAACTTGTTTGGGCTGTAGAGAGGAGTAAAAAACCATCAAAAATTTCAATCCTGCATGATTCTACCAAGAAATGTGATTCTTCATTCAAAACGCTGGTTTTTGCTATTGGGCTCTATTGAATAATGAATGTTTTGAATTTTCTCCAAAAGTAAAGTAGTTGCAAACTCATCCTTTTAGAGACTTGTTTGGGCTCATGAGAGGAGTAGAAAAACATCAAAAATTTCAGTCCTGCACGATTCTACCAAGAAATGTGTGTTCATTCAAACCGCTGGTTTTTGATATTTTGGGCCCTATTGAATAATGAATGTTTTGAATTTTCTCCAAAAGTAAAGTAGTTGCAAACTCATCCTTTTAGAAACTTGTTTGGGCTGTTGAGAGGAGTAAAAAACCATCAAAAATTTCAATCCTGCATGATTCTACCAAGAAATGTGATTCTTCATTCAAAACCTGATTTTTGCTATTGGGCTCTATTGAATAATGAATGTTTTGAATTTTCTCCAAAAGTAAAGTAGTTGCAAACTCATGCTTTTAGAGACTTGTTTGGGCTCATGAGAGGAGTAGAAAAACATCAAAAATTTCAGTCCTGCATGATTCTACCAAGAAATGTGTGTTCATTGAAACCGCTGGTTTTTGATATTTTGGGCCCTATTGAATAATGAATGTTTTGAATTTTCTCCAAAAGTAAAGTAGTTGCAAACTCATCCTTTTAGAAACTTGTTTGGGCTGTTGAGAGGAGTAAAAAACCATCAAAATTTCAATCCTGCATGATTCTACCAAGAAATGTGATTCTTCATTCAAAACCTGATTTTTGCTATTGGGCGCTATTGAATAATGAATGTTTTGAATTTTCTCCAAAAGTAAAGTATTTGCAAACTCATGCTTTTAGAGACTTGTTTGGGCTCATGAGAGGAGTAGAAAAACATCAAAAATTTCAGTCCTGCACGATTCTACCAAGAAATGTGTGTTCATTGAAACCGCTGGTTTTTGATAGTTTGGGCCCTATTGAATAATGAATGTTTTGAATTTTCTCCAAAAGTAAAGTAGATGCAAACTCATCCTTTTAGAAACTTGTTTGGGCTGTTGAGAGGAGTAAAAAACCATCAAAAATTTCAATCCTGCATGATTTTACCAAGAAATGTGATTCTTCATTCAAAACCTGATTTTTGCTATTGGGCTCTATTGAATAATGAATGTTTTGAATTTTCTCCAAAAGTAAAGTAGTTGCAAACTCATGCTTTTAGAGACTTGTTTGGGCTCATGAGAGGAGTAGAAAAACATCAAAAATTTCAGTCCTGCATGATTCTACCAAGAAATGTGTGTTCATTGAAACCGCTGGTTTTTGATATTTTGGGCCCTATTGAATAATGAATGTTTTGAATTTTCTCCAAAAGTAAAGTAGTTGCAAACTCATCCTTTTAGAAACTTGTTTGGGCTGTTGAGAGGAGTAAAAAACCATCAAAAATTTCAATCCTGCATGATTCTACCAAGAAATGTGATTCTTCATTCAAAACCTGATTTTTGCTATTGGGCTCTATTGAATAATGAATGTTTTGAATTTTCTCCATTTTCAATCAACTTTATTAAATTTTCAAAGGTAACAGTAATGTTTTTTAGTAGCATTGAAATGTAGATGTTACATTTATACTGATAAAAGAAAAAAAAAGGGGGGGGTAGGTTATGATGAGGGTAAGGAGTTCAGAATGAGTTTAATTGTTTTATTGAGACAAACAAAGGCCAAAACAAAAGGAGAAGGGGGGGGGAAAGAAATATAACAGTAATGTTACAAATATGAAGTAAGTTGAGATATAGATCTAACTAACAGTACAGTCACAAATAAATTGCAGGTACAAACATAGAATTTCAATACAAATAAAAAATTAACCGTTGTTTAATAAAACAATAGTGCGGTTAAGGAATTGTACAATATGAACAACCATACAGATAATCAATTTGGATTAGGAGTAGGAGAGAGGCCAATGCAGAAATCTAGGAAGCGCTAAAATCTGTCCAGCATTTCCATCTTTTACTATAAGTTATATAGTAGTTGTTTGCAGTAGCATGGCTTTTTTCGTATGATTCATGAAGATTCATTTTATCGATAATGTCGCTAATTTTGGGAACTGAATCTTCTTTCCAGAAAAGAGCTATTGCATTTTTAGTTATTAAGAGTAGATGGATAATGACAGAACGGTGAGATGAATGAATATCTTCAAGGTCAAGTGATAACAGGGCCTTATGTGGAGTTAAAGTTATTGTAGTTTTGGTGACTTTATTGATTAAATCAGAAATCTCAGACCATAAAGGTCTGATTTTCGAACATTCCCAAAACATGTGGAGTAAGCTACCTATTTCACCACAATGTCTCCAGCATTCAGGAGATCTACCAGGAAAAATTTTTGCTAGCTTAAAGGGGGTAAAGTACCATCTAGATAAGATTTTAAAGTATGATTCGTGAAGGTTTGCACAAATGTTAGACGAGTATGTTGATTTTAGTGCTTTGGTCCATTGTTGCTGAGTTCTTGTAATGTTGAGGTCTTTTTCCCAGTTAAGCATAAAGGTAGTTTTTTCCGGATTATTACTAGAGTTAAGAAAGTCGTAGATGTTTCTAGATTTCCAATAATATTTATTGCCAGGGTTACATATTAGTAGACTAGTGGAATCTGTTATAAAGGTTCTTTTTCTTAATAGCTTCTTAATGAGTTTTTTTAAGTTAGATAGAAAGTGGAAGTCGCTGATGGCAAAGTTAAATTTAGTTCGCAGTAGATCATCGCTGATGAATTGCTTACCATCATGCAAATCCACTAGCTTTTTAATACCAACTTGTTTCCAATTAGAGGGAATATCCTTTTCCAGGATTAAACTAAAGGTTTTGAGAGGAACATTTTTGATTTGTTGATATTTTGATCCTTTTTTAGTATGAATTTGGGATTTAGCTAAGTATTTCCAAGCTAATAATGTGGCTGATATTGTTGGAGAAATATGTGGTAAGTGACTAGAGGATACAAAACCATCCAAAATCAGTCTTGACAGTGGAATGTTACTGTTCCAAACTTTCTCTATATCCGTCCAAATTGGACAGTTATCCTGATTAAACCATGACAAGGATTGTATTATGAGATTTGAATAGTAATAGTTAACTAAGTTAGGGAGGGCCAAACCTCCCTCATCCTTCCGTCTAGTGAGTGTTAGAAATGCTATTCTAGCTTTTTTTTGGTTGGAAATAAATCTGTTTACTATAGATTGCAGTTGTCTAATATATTTAAGGGGAATAGAGAAAGGCAAAGACCTAAAAATGTAAAGTATCTTGGGAAGGGTGAGAAGTTTAAAGAGGACTATCCTCCCTACCCACGAGATTTCATGCTTAGAGTGAGCATTAAATTCCATTTGAGTATTTTTAATAAGATTCCGCATATTTACTTCAATCGTTTTGGCAAAGTTCCTGGTTATTGAGATGCCTAAATACAAAATTGCGTCTTTTTCCCATTCATATTTAGTAACGTTTTTGATACTAGAGATGATTTCATTGCATAGGAAAAAGTCTAAAATTTTGGACTTTGTGTCATTTATTTTAAAGAACGAGACTTTTGAAAATTCCTCAAAAATAGGGAGTACCCCTTTGACCGAATCCAATGGATTTGAAAGGCTTAGAATAATATCATCAGCAAATAACCCTATCTTGTACTGTGTTTCACCTATTTTGATGCCCTCAACACGTTCATTGGATCTAATGGTTTCTGCTAGAGGTTCCATAATTAAGGCAAAGAGTAAAGGCGAGAGGGGACATCCTTGTCTAGTGCCATTGGTAATCAAAATTTGTTTAGAAAGATGGTTATTAGCATATATATTAGCAGAAGGGGATGAATAAAGTGCCATTATTGTATTTATTAATTTAGAGCTAAAACCGAATTTGTCTAGAGTGGCGACTAAAAATTCCCAGCTGACTCTGTCAAAGGCTTTTTCAGCATCTAGTGCTAGAAGTAATGATGAGATCTTTTTGGTTTTGATATGGTTAATTAGATTAAATACTCTCCTGGTCCCATCACTAGTTTGCCGGCCACTTATAAAGCCTAATTGATCTCTATGTACTATGTTAGGAAGGAATTTTTTAATTCTTGTGGCAATAATTTTTGAATAAATTTTAACATCTGTGTTAATTAATGAAATGGGCCTATAACTTTTAACAGATTCTGAGTCTCCTTTAGGCTTAGGAATTAAAGATATGATGGCTTGCAACATTTCATGAGGGAACCTTCCAGTCTCAGAAGCTTTATTAAAAATCCGAGTCAGGTAAGGAGTTAATATTGAGGCAAAGGTCAGATAATAGTCATTTGAGAAACCGTCAGGGCCCGGTGATTTCTTTGTTTTGAGTGTTTTAATGGCCTCTAATACTTCTAGATCTGAAAAAGGAACCTCAAGTAATGATAATTGTTGATTTGATAGTTTCGGTAGATTAAGGCGCTTGAGAAAATCATTAATATTTTGTTTGCTTGGTTGCGGAATATTTAGATCATCTTTAAGATTATATAATGAAGTATAATAGTCTGCAAATTTATTAACTATATCTGCCGGATTGACAAACGACTCCCCACTATGTTTAATTTTATTGATTCTATTCTTTATTCTATACGTCTTAAATTTTTGGGCCATAATCTTAGTCGGCTTGTTGAATGAGGAATAAAAATTTGACTTCATGCTTTTTGCAAATTTTTCATATTCATGAAAGAGAATCGCCCTTAATTTGGTTCTAAGTTTAATAATTTCCAAGTGGAGAATCGTAGAAGGTTGGGGTAGTTTTTTCTGAGTGTCCTCTTTATCTTTAATCTCTAATTGTATTTTGTTGATATCTTTAATATTTTGTTTTTTAATTTTACAGGAAATATGTATCATCATACCTCTTACAACCGCCTTATGGGCATTCCAAATTGTAAAAGGGCATATGCCATCTGTTTCGTTTTCTTTAAAGTAGTTTTTAATAGATGATTCGATTTCTTCCTTTAATTCGGGTTTGTGTAATAGTGAAGAGTTTCCTCTCCATAGGGGGTGGTGGCCTGATGATCTACCTATTAGTACTTCACATAGAACGGGTGCATGATCTGAGAAGGTTCTAGGAAGGATCTCGATTTTTTTGAATTTGGAAATAGAAAGGGAATCCGTAATAAAAAGATCTATTCTAGAGAAGGTTTTATGAATCAAGGAGTAATGAGTGTATTCCAGAGAAGAGGTATTAAGACACCTAAAAATATCTAAATACTCGTGGTTAATAAGCCAATTACCCAGTTCTGGAAAAGCTGATCTGGTGGGAGAAGTAGAGTCATATACACCATTCGGGACAATATTAAAGTCTCCAACTACGATCAGTGTGCCTTTTTTAACCTCTTGTATTTTTTTGTCCAAATTATTAAAGTAGCGCATTTGACCATCGTTGGGCGCATACACATTCACTAGAGTGGTTAATTGATTTTCTATTAAACAGATTAGGATCAGGTATCTACCCTCTGAATCGGAAAACTGTTCGATCAATTCAAATGAGATAGAATTTTTAATTAAAGTAATCACCCCAGCTTTTTTTGATTCATTTAAGGATTTAAATGAATGCGGAAAATTTTTGTTTTCTATCCCGGGGTGTCCTGATTTGGCTAATTTCACCTCTTGGAGACAGATTATATCTGCTTTACTTCTTTTGATCTCTCTCCATGTCCAGTACCTCTTGACGGGGCTGTTCAAACCCCTAACATTGAAAGATAACAACTTAACCATAAATAAAATAACAATTAACAATTAAATAATAAACCTCTACAACAATACAGGAAGCAACTGCAACTTGCAGATAAACTTCCTAAATGGGGAAAGTTCGTGCATCTCCGTAGGAAGCCTTCCAGGTAAAGAAAAAGACTGATACATGAATATTTCTTCAACCCGGAGTTTCTCCTCTTTTATCCAGGGAGTCAAGAAAATTTATACCCTCCTGTGGAGACAAAATTGGAAGGACCCTGCCACCATGGTTGATCAGGAGCTTGGTAGGAAACCCCCATCGATACATCACCCCTTTCTTCCTTAATAAAGTGGTTACCTCATTAAAGTTTTTTCTAGACTGTATAGTATCTTTTGAGAGGTCTGCAAACGATTTGATATGATCGTATGGGTGGGGGAGATGTTTGTTAGTTTTAAGGTAATTTAAGAATTTCTCTTTTGTGGAGAAGAAATGGAATCTAAGTATAGTGTCTCTAGGGACATCTGATGGTATGGATCCAGGACGGGGGAGCCTGTGGATCCTGTCAATCATAAGTTCTGGTTCTGGTAAAGATGGCAGGATTTTGACTAATATCTCTTTAACATAATTTTGTAAATTATTCTGGCTAATCTTTTCTGAAATACCTCTCAGTTTTAAGTTGTTTCTCCTACTGCGATCCTCAAGATCGGCCAATTTGTTACGTAGAAAAATAATTTCTTTTTGAGTATCGGATTGTTGTTTTTGAATGGTCTCGGATTTTTTTTCCAGAGCCTCTATTTTAGTAACATTTTTATCAATCCTGGTATTAATTGTAGCAATTTTAACTTGTAGACGATTAGTGTTTTCGTCCAATGTTGACTTTAGGGATCTATTTAGGGCTTGAATGATATCTTTGATATATTGTTCAGAAGCCCCCTTTTCTGATGCCTGAAAATCCTCAAGACCTGTAAGAGAGCTTGAGTCTTCACTAACAGAGCTAGAATCTAGTCTAGGTCTGCTTTTATCTGGACTTTGTAAGGGAGAAGTCTCATAAAAAACTTCCTCATCTGAGAGGACAGGGTGACTCCCTGGTTTAGACTCATCTCTTTTTGTTTTCCTATTTATTGTAGTGTCCATATCTGTTTGGATATTGTCTAATTCCTGTAACATATTAGTGTCCCCTTTCTGTCCAATCGAAAATTTTGTATTTTTAGGAGTAGTAGGGGGACTAATACAAATAGCTTCGTCCTGCTCTGTTAAATCTGGTTTACGAGATTTTTCCTTTATCTGTTTGGACTTGTTGCCTCTTTGACTCATTGTGTCAATTAAAGGATTGCCTCTTTCTAATTATTAAGACCCGATAATGAAATGACAATTCCTGTTACGGTTAGATACCAAGATAAATGTAGATTAGATAACAGGAGAGAACCCACTTAAGTTATCCCCAGTGAATTATACACAGGTCCTATTATGATATGTAACAAGGGAGTTATAACATCAATCCTTAATTGAAGATCAAATAGTATGACAGTAGGTACAGAGAAACACTTTTATAGAAAAAATAATAGTCCCAATATGTTCAGAAAATTTGAGTGTCTAATATTCTAACTGAGACACAGGGGAACCACAGAGAGTTAAATACCTCAGTAGGCACCTCAGTACTTACAAAGGAAAGACTCCAAATAGGAGCTTTATTCTACTTAATATCTTAAATCTTTTAACGGAATCAAGCAGATTGTGGGAGTGTAACTGATCAATAATAAGTCAGTTTGGTTTTACTGCATTGTATTATAATATAATAGTTAACCTTCTAGATAATTACCTATGTTGAATATCAATTAACAATTAACACCAGACCAGATTCAATTAGGAATAATAGGGCTACAAATGCTCAAGGATACCTCAGACTAGACCACACAAGACCAGAAATCACACACTACCAATTTTCCCTTCAGAAATAAATATTAATCAGCTAAATACCGCCAAATCTCATCACTAGATAGTCCTCGATGCTGCTCGTTCTATGGTGAAATTTCTTTTTCTTGTTGTAGATTCCTCCGTTGTTGTTCCCGTAGACTCCCTCTGCAAGATTCTGCTGTTGCTACCCAGAAACGAGACCAGGCACCCGCCTCCAGTCTCCACTCCAGCCTTTCCACCTCTGTAGACTTTCACCGGGGGCTCCTGGATATCTCTACAAGTTGTTGTCGCCTTGTTGTGAACTTCACCTTGACCTTGGCACACTGTTGCAATTAAAGATGAATGCGGAAAAGTCCTATACAGCTCCGATGTGAATGTCGGGCTTCAATCCCCGCCGCTACACCGCTCCAACTTCAGACGTCGAAGCCTCCACTGCTCGGCTCTTCTCTACTATTAATGGCACAGGGAGTTCTTTTCAGGGCCGCCCCAACCAATCAGTAATCCTCCGCTATCAACAGCGGCTCCTCCGGTTGGTTTCTCCTGGATTTACCTTAGTTGTTGCGCCACTTGCCACCGCTGGTCCTCTCTTCTCACTCTCTGCTATATCTCCGCTCCCCGATGCTGTCGGCCCCTCAGGCAGGACTCCGGAATCAAATCTCCCGCCTTTTCTCCTGCGTCTCTCCCTCTCTCAGCTCAGGCGCGGCTCTGCTGTGAGAGAAAAGCGCGGGAAAATTCTGTAGGTCTATTTCACCGCCAATTAGTGCTTCCCACTCCCTTTTCTCTCTCCAGAAGTCGCTGGACTATCCACCAGGGCTCCCGATATCTTCTCCTCCTCTATTCTCCGGTGTCACTATGTTTACTGCCGCTGTCAGTCCTCTTAAACCTGTCACCGGTCTCCGCTACAGCGTCGGCTCCTCGCAATAGGCTTCGGGGTTTCCCCCTCCGGTTTTCCCACCAAAATTTAACAGCGTCTCTCTCTTCTTCTGTTTAGCCGCGCAGCTACAGCAGATAGCAGTCGCGGGCGCGGGAAATCAAATCACCTCACCGCCAATTAGTTTAACTTGCTCCCGCTTTTCTCCTTAGACGCCGCTGTCTTCTACTCCGGAACCCCGGCTTCTTCTTCTTCTTAGATGCTACTGTTCCTCACCACCGCTGGCCCTCCAAGTCCCACCGCCGATCCCAGCAGCGCTGACGGCCCCCTGCACCTGAATCCGGGCTTCCACGTTAATTTTCGCGCCTTTTCGCCGCAGCGTCTCTCCTCTTCTTAATCTGAGCGCTCCGCTGCAGCAGGGAGCAGAGGCAGGAGAATCTTGCTGAGTCACTCTGTCTTTGATTAATCCAGCTCGTTCCCGCTTTTTTCTCCAGCCAGCTCTGTACTCTTCACTGAATCTTCTGAATTCCTCCTCTTTTCTGTTTATTAGCGATGCTGTATTCACTACTACTGCCGCTGTTGGTCTTCTAATCTTCTGAAGTCTGTCACTGATCCACGCTGCAGTGTCTTCTTCATTCAGTAGACTCCTGAGATGCTTCTGCTTATTTTTCCCGCCACTTATAGCAATGTCTCTCTTCTCCTCTGTCCGAGCTTGCTGCTGCAGAGGGCAAGCGCGGGAAAATCTCACTGATTCACTCCTGCAACTTCAGAAGGCCATATCTCAGGAAGAATCCAGCTTAGAAACTCCAGGAAGGTCTCAAAATGATCCTGGGGGAAAGGATTCTCGGATCCAATAAATCTCTGTAATCAAATTCTTCTTGTTTGCTTCTTGTGTCGCTTAACGAGGGAGGCTTCCTCAGAGCTCAGAGCTCACACAGCCTGCTCCATCGAGCTCCAGACCACGCCCCCTTGAATTTTCTCCAAAAGTAAAGTAGTTGCAAACTCATGCTTTTAGAGACTTGTTTGGGCTCATGAGAGGAGTAGAAAAACATCAAAAATTTCAGTCCTGCATGATTCTACCAAGAAATGTGTGTTCATTCAAACCGCTGGTTTTTGATAGTTTGGGCCCTATTGAATAATGAATGTTTTGAATTTTCTCCAAAAGTAAAGCAGTTGCAAACTCATCCTTTTAGAAACTTGTTTGGGCTGTAGAGAGGAGTAAAAAACCATCAAAAATTTCAATCCTGCATGATTCTACCAAGAAATGTGATTCTTCATTCAAAACCTGATTTTTGCTATTGGGCTCTATTGAATAATGAATGTTTTGAATTTTCTCCAAAAGTAAAGTAGTTGCAAACTCATGCTTTTAGAGACTTGTTTGGGCTCATGAGAGGAGTAGAAAAACATCAAAAATTTCAGTCCTGCATGATTCTACCAAGAAATGTGTGTTCATTCAAACCGCTGGTTTTTGATAGTTTGGGCCCTATTGAATAATGAATGTTTTGAATTTTCTCCAAAAGTAAAGTAGTTGCAAACTCATCCTTTTAGAAACTTGTTAGGGCTGTTGAGAGGAGTAAAAAACCATCAAAAATTTCAATCCTGCATGATTCTACCAAGAAATGTGATTCTTCATTCAAAACGCTGGTTTTTGCTATTGGGCTCTATTGAATAATGAATGTTTTGAATTTTCTCCAAAAGTAAAGTAGTTGCAAACTCATCCTTTTAGAGACTTGTTTGGGCTCATGAGAGGAGTAGAAAAACATCAAAAATTTCAGTCCTGCACGATTCTACCAAGAAATGTGTGTTCATTCAAACCGCTGGTTTTTGATATTTTGGGCCCTATTGAATAATGAATGTTTTGAATTTTCTCCAAAAGTAAAGTAGTTGCAAACTCATCCTTTTAGAAACTTGTTTGGGCTGTTGAGAGGAGTAAAAAACCATCAAAAATTTCAATCCTGCATGATTCTACCAAGAAATGTGATTCTTCATTCAAAACCTGATTTTTGCTATTGGGCTCTATTGAATAATGAATGTTTTGAATTTTCTCCAAAAGTAAAGTAGTTGCAAACTCAAGCTTTTAGAGACTTGTTTGGGCTCATGAGAGGAGTAGAAAAACATCAAAAATTTCAGTCCTGCACGATTCTACCAAGAAATGTGTGTTCATTCAAACCGCTGTTTTTTGATATTTTGGGCCCTTTTGAATAATGAATGTTTTGAATTTTCTCCAAAAGTAAAGTAGTTGCAAACTCATGCTTTTAGAGACTTGTTTGGGCTCATGAGAGGAGTAAAAAACCATCAAAAATTTCAATCCTGCATGATTCTACCAAGAAATGTGATTCTTCATTCAAAACCTGATTTTTGCTATTGGGCTCTATTGAATAATGAATGTTTTGAATTTTCTCCAAAAGTAAAGTAGTTGCAAACTCATGCTTTTAGAGACTTGTTTGGGCTCATGAGAGGAGTAGAAAAACATCAAAAATTTCAGTCCTGCATGATTCTACCAAGAAATGTGTGTTCATTGAAACAGCTGGTTTTTGATAGTTTGGGCCCTATTGAATAATGAATGTTTTGAATTTTCTCCAAAAGTAAAGTAGTTGCAAACTCATCCTTTTAGAAACTTGTTTGGGCTGTTGAGAGGAGTAAAAAACCATCAAAAATTTCAATCCTGCATGATTCTACCAAGAAATGTGATTCTTCATTCAAAACACTGGTTTTTGCTATTGGGCTCTATTGAATAATGAATGTTTTGAATTTTCTCCAAAAGTAAAGTAGTTGCAAACTCATGCTTTTAGAGACTTGTTTGGGCTCATGAGAGGAGTAGAAAAACATCAAAAATTTCAGTCCTGCATGATTCTACCAAGAAATGTGTGTTCATTCAAACCGCTGGTTTTTGATAGTTTGGGCCCCATTGAATAATGAATGTTTTCAATTTTCTCCAAAAGTAAAGTAGTTGCAAACTCATCCTTTTAGAAACTTGTTTGGGCTGTTGAGAGGAGTAAAAAACCATCAAAAATTTCAATCCTGCATGATTCTACCAAGAAATGTGATTCTTCATTCAAAACGCTGGTTTTTGCTATTGGGCTCTATTGAATAATGAATGTTTTGAATTTTCTCCAAAACTAAAGTAGTTGCAAACTCATCCTTTTGGAGACTTGTTTGGGCTCATGAGAGGAGTAGAAAAATATCAAAAATTTCAGTCCTGCACGATTCTACCAAGAAATGTGTGTTCATTCAAACCGCTGGTTTTTGATATTTTGGGCCCTATTGAATAATGAATGTTTTGAATTTTCTCCAAAAGTAAAGTAGTTGCAAACTCATCCTTTTAGAAACTTGTTTGGGCTGTTGAGAGGAGTACAAAACCATCAAAAATTTCAATCCTGCATGATTCTACCAAGAAATGTGATTCTTCATTCAAAATCTGATTTTTGCTATTGGGCTCTATTGAATAATGAATGTTTTGAATTTTCTCCAAAAGTAAAGTAGTTGCAAACTCATGCTTTTAGAGACTTGTTTGGGCTCATGAGAGGAGTAGAAAAACATCAAAAATTTCAGTCCTGCATGATTCTACCAAGAAATGTGTGTTCATTCAAACCGCTGGTTTTTGATAGTTTGGGCCCTATTGAATAATGAATGTTTTGAATTTTCTCCAAAAGTAAAGTAGTTGCAAACTCATCCTTTTAGAAACTTGTTTGGGCTGTTGAGAGGAGTAAAAAACCATCAAAAATTTCAATCCTGCATGATTTTACCAAGAAATGTGATTCTTCATTCAAAACCTGATTTTTGCTATTGGGCTCTATTGAATAATGAATGTTTTGAATTTTCTCCAAAAGTAAAGTAGTTGCAAACTCAAGCTTTTAGAGACTTGTTTGGGCTCATGAGAGGAGTAGGAAAACATCAAAAATTTCAGTCCTGCATGATTCTACCAAGAAATGTGTGTTCATTGAAACCGCTGGTTTTTGATAGTTTGGGCCCTATTGAATAATGAATGTTTTGAATTTTCTCCAAAAGTAAAGTAGTTGCAAACTAATCCTTTTAGAAACTTGTTTGGGCTGTTGAGAGGAGTAAAAAACCATCAAAAATTTCAATCCTGCATGATTCTACCAAGAAATGTGATTCTTCATTCAAAACGCTGGTTTTTGCTATTGGGCTCTATTGAATAATGAATGTTTTGAATTTTCTCCAAAAGTAAAGTAGTTGCAAACTCATCCTTTTAGAGACTTGTTTGGGCTCATGAGAGGAGTAGAAAAACATCAAAAATTTCAGTCCTGCACGATTCTACCAAGAAATGTGTGTTCATTCAAACCGCTGGTTTTTGATATTTTGGGCCCTATTGAATAATGAATGTTTTGAATTTTCTCCAAAAGTAAAGTAGTTGCAAACTCATCCTTTTAGAAACTTGTTTGGGCTGTTGAGAGGAGTAAAAAAACATCAAAAATTTCAATCCTGCATGATTCTACCAAAAAATGTGATTCTTCATTCAAAACCTGATTTTTGCTATTGGGCTCTATTGAATAATGAATGTTTTGAATTTTCTCCAAAAGTAAAGTAGTTGCAAACTCATGCTTTTAGAGACTTGTTTGGGCTCATGAGAGGAGTAGAAAAACATCAAAAATTTCAGTCCTGCATGATTCTACCAAGAAATGTGTGTTCATTCAAACCGCTGGTTTTTGATAGTTTGGGCCCTATTGAATAATGAATGTTTTGAATTTTCTCCAAAAGTAAAGTAGTTGCAAACTCATCCTTTTAGAAACTTGTTTGGGCTGTTGAGTGGAGTAAAAAACCATCAAAAATTTCAATCCTGCATGATTCTACCAAGAAATGTGATTCTTCATTCAAAACCTGATTTTTGCTATTGGGCTCTATTGAATAATGAATGTTTTGAATTTTCTCCAAAAGCAAAGTAGTTGCAAACTCATGCTTTTAGAGACTTGTTTGGGCTCATGAGAGGAGTAGAAAAACATCAAAAATTTCAGTCCTGCATGATTCTACCAAGAAATGTGTGTTCATTGAAACCGCTGGTTTTTGATAGTTTGGGCCCTATTGAATAATGAATGTTTTCAATTTTCTCCAAAAGTAAAGTAGTTGCAAACTCATCCTTTTAGAAACTTGTTTGGGCTGTTGAGAGGAGTAAAAAACCATCAAAAATTTCAATCCTGCATGATTCTACCAAGAAATGTGATTCTTCATTCAAAACGCTGGTTTTTGCTATTGGGCTCTATTGAATAATGAATGTTTTGAATTTTCTCCAAAACTAAAGTAGTTGCAAACTCATCCTTTTAGAGACTTGTTTGGGCTCATGAGAGGAGTAGAAAAACATCAAAAATTTCAGTCCTGCACGATTCTACCAAGAAATGTGTGTTCATTCAAACCGCTGGTTTTTGATATTTTGGGCCCTATTGAATAATGAATGTTTTGAATTTTCTCCAAAAGTAAAGTAGTTGCAAACTAATCCTTTTAGAAACTTGTTTGGGCTGTTGAGAGGAGTACAAAACCATCAAAAATTTCAATCCTGCATGATTCTACCAAGAAATGTGATTCTTCATTCAAAATCTGATTTTTGCTATTGGGCTCTATTGAATAATGAATGTTTTGAATTTTCTCCAAAAGTAAAGTAGTTGCAAACTCATGCTTTTAGAGACTTGCTTGGGCTCATGAGAGGAGTAGAAAAACATCAAAAATTTCAGTCCTGCATGATTCTACCAAGAAATGTGTGTTCATTCAAACCGCTGGTTTTTGATAGTTTGGGCCCTATTGAATAATGAATGTTTTGAATTTTCTCCAAAAGTAAAGTAGTTGCAAACTCATCCTTTTAGAAACTTGTTTGGGCTGTTGAGAGGAGTAAAAAACCATCAAAAATTTCAATCCTGCATGATTCTACCAAGAAATGTGATTCTTCATTCAAAACCTGATTTTTGCTATTGGGCGCTATTGAATAATGAATGTTTTGAATTTTCTCCAAAAGTAAAGTAGTTGCAAACTCATGCTTTTAGAGACTTGTTTGGGCTCATGAGAGGAGTAGAAAAACATCAAAAATTTCAGTCCTGCACGATTCTACCAAGAAATGTGTGTTCATTGAAACCGCTGGTTTTTGATAGTTTGGGCCCTATTGAATAATGAATGTTTTGAATTTTCTCCATAAGTAAAGTAGTTGCAAACTCATGCTTTTAGAGACTTGTTTGGGCTCATGAGAGGAGTAGAAAAACATCAAAAATTTCAGTCCTACACGATTCTACCAAGAAATGTGTGTTCATTGAAACCGCTGGTTTTTGATAGTTTGGGCCCTATTGAATAATGAATGTTTTGAATTTTCTCCAAAAGTAAAGTAGTTGCAAGCTCATGCTTTTAGAGACTTGTTTGGGCTCATGAGAGGAGTAGAAAAACATCAAAAATTTCAGTCCTGCATGATTCTACCAAGAAATGTGTGTTCATTCAAACTGCTGGTTTTTGATAGTTTGGGCCCTATTGAATAATGAATGTTTTGAATTTTCTCCAAAAGTAAAGTAGTTGCAAACTCATCCTTTTAGAAACTTGTTTGGGCTGTTGAGAGGAGTAAAAAACCATCAAAAATTTCAATCCTGCATGATTTTACCAAGAAATGTGATTCTTCATTCAAAACCTGATTTTTGCTATTGGGCTCTATTGAATAATGAATGTTTTGAATTTTCTCCAAAAGTAAAGTAGTTGCAAACTCAAGCTTTTAGAGACTTGTTTGGGCTCATGAGAGGAGTAGGAAAACATCAAAAATTTCAGTCCTGCATGATTCTACCAAGAAATGTGTGTTCATTGAAACCGCTGGTTTTTGATAGTTTGGGCCCTATTGAATAATGAATGTTTTGAATTTTCTCCAAAAGTAAAGTAGTTGCAAACTCATCCTTTTAGAAACTTGTTTGGGCTGTTGAGAGGAGTAAAAAACCATCAAAAATTTCAATCCTGCATGATTCTACCAAGAAATGTGATTCTTCATTCAAAACGCTGGTTTTTGCTATTGGGCTCTATTGAATAATGAATGTTTTGAATTTTCTCCAAAAGTAAAGTAGTTGCAAACTCATCCTTTTAGAGACTTGTTTGGGCTCATGAGAGGAGTAGAAAAACATCAAAAATTTCAGTCCTGCACGATTCTGCCAAGAAATGTGTGTTCATTCAAACCGCTGGTTTTTGATATTTTGGGCCCTATTGAATAATGAATGTTTTGAATTTTCTCCAAAAGTAAAGTAGTTGCAAACTCATCCTTTTAGAAACTTGTTTGGGCTGTTGAGAGGAGTAAAAAACCATCAAAAATTTCAATCCTGCATGATTCTACCAAGAAATGTGATTCTTCATTCAAAACCTGATTTTTGCTATTGGGCGCTATTGAATAATGAATGTTTTGAATTTTCTCCAAAAGTAAAGTAGTTGCAAACTCATGCTTTTAGAGACTTGTTTGGGCTCATGAGAGGAGTAGAAAAACATCAAAAATTTCAGTCCTGCACGATTCTACCAAGAAATGTGTGTTCATTGAAACCGCTGGTTTTTGATAGTTTGGGCCCTATTGAATAATGAATGTTTTGAATTTTCTCCAAAAGTAAAGTAGTTGCAAACTCATGCTTTTAGAGACTTGTTTGGGCTCATGAGAGGAGTAGAAAAACATCAAAAATTTCAGTCCTGCACGATTCTGCCAAGAAATGTGTGTTCATTCAAACCGCTGGTTTTTGATATTTTGGGCCCTATTGAATAATGAATGTTTTGAATTTTCTCCAAAATTAAAGTAGTTGCAAACTCATCCTTTTAGAAACTTGTTTGGGCTGTTGAGAGGAGTAAAAAACCATCAAAAATTTCAATCCTGCATGATTCTACCAAGAAATGTGATTCTTCATTCAAAACCTGATTTTTGCTATTGGGCGCTATTGAATAATGAATGTTTTGAATTTTCTCCAAAAGTAAAGTAGTTGCAAACTCATGCTTTTAGAGACTTGTTTGGGCTCATGAGAGGAGTAGAAAAACATCAAAAATTTCAGTCCTGCACGATTCTACCAAGAAATGTGTGTTCATTGAAACCGCTGGTTTTTGATAGTTTGGGCCCTATTGAATAATGAATGTTTTGAATTTTCTCCAAAAGTAAAGTAGTTGCAAACTCATCCTTTTAGAAACTTGTTTGGGCTGTTGAGAGGAGTACAAAACCATCAAAAATTTCAATCCTGCATGATTCTACCAAGAAATGTGATTCTTCATTCAAAATCTGATTTTTGCTATTGGGCTCTATTGAATAATGAATGTTTTGAATTTTCTCCAAAAGTAAAGTAGTTGCAAACTCATGCTTTTAGAGACTTGTTTGGGCTCATGAGAGGAGTAGAAAAACATCAAAAATTTCAGTCCTGCATGATTCTACCAAGAAATGTGTGTTCATCCAAACCGCTGGTTTTTGATAGTTTGGGCCCTATTGAATAATGAATGTTTTGAATTTTCTCCAAAAGTAAAGTAGTTGCAAACTCATCCTTTTAGAAACTTGTTTGGGCTGTTGAGAGGAGTAAAAAACCATCAAAAATTTCAATCCTGCATGATTTTACCAAGAAATGTGATTCTTCATTCAAAACCTGATTTTTGCTATTGGGCTCTATTGAATAATGAATGTTTTGAATTTTCTCCAAAAGTAAAGTAGTTGCAAACTCAAGCTTTTAGAGACTTGTTTGGGCTCATGAGAGGAGTAGGAAAACATCAAAAATTTCAGTCCTGCATGATTCTACCAAGAAATGTGTGTTCATTGAAACCGCTGGTTTTTGATAGTTTGGGCCCTATTGAATAATGAATGTTTTGAATTTTCTCCAAAAGTAAAGTAGTTGCAAACTAATCCTTTTAGAAACTTGTTTGGGCTGTTGAGAGGAGTAAAAAACCATCAAAAATTTCAATCCTGCATGATTCTACCAAGAAATGTGATTCTTCATTCAAAACGCTGGTTTTTGCTATTGGGCTCTATTGAATAATGAATGTTTTGAATTTTCTCCAAAAGTAAAGTAGTTGCAAACTCATCCTTTTAGAGACTTGTTTGGGCTCATGAGAGGAGTAGAAAAACATCAAAAATTTCAGTCCTGCACGATTCTACCAAGAAATGTGTGTTCATTCAAACCGCTGGTTTTTGATATTTTGGGCCCTATTGAATAATGAATGTTTTGAATTTTCTCCAAAAGTAAAGTAGTTGCAAACTCATCCTTTTAGAAACTTGTTTGGGCTGTTGAGAGGAGTAAAAAAACATCAAAAATTTCAATCCTGCATGATTCTACCAAAAAATGTGATTCTTCATTCAAAACCTGATTTTTGCTATTGGGCTCTATTGAATAATGAATGTTTTGAATTTTCTCCAAAAGTAAAGTAGTTGCAAACTCATGCTTTTAGAGACTTGTTTGGGCTCATGAGAGGAGTAGAAAAACATCAAAAATTTCAGTCCTGCATGATTCTACCAAGAAATGTGTGTTCATTCAAACCGCTGGTTTTTGATAGTTTGGGCCCTATTGAATAATGAATGTTTTGAATTTTCTCCAAAAGTAAAGTAGTTGCAAACTCATCCTTTTAGAAACTTGTTTGGGCTGTTGAGTGGAGTAAAAAACCATCAAAAATTTCAATCCTGCATGATTCTACCAAGAAATGTGATTCTTCATTCAAAACCTGATTTTTGCTATTGGGCTCTATTGAATAATGAATGTTTTGAATTTTCTCCAAAAGCAAAGTAGTTGCAAACTCATGCTTTTAGAGACTTGTTTGGGCTCATGAGAGGAGTAGAAAAACATCAAAAATTTCAGTCCTGCATGATTCTACCAAGAAATGTGTGTTCATTGAAACCGCTGGTTTTTGATAGTTTGGGCCCTATTGAATAATGAATGTTTTCAATTTTCTCCAAAAGTAAAGTAGTTGCAAACTCATCCTTTTAGAAACTTGTTTGGGCTGTTGAGAGGAGTAAAAAACCATCAAAAATTTCAATCCTGCATGATTCTACCAAGAAATGTGATTCTTCATTCAAAACGCTGGTTTTTGCTATTGGGCTCTATTGAATAATGAATGTTTTGAATTTTCTCCAAAACTAAAGTAGTTGCAAACTCATCCTTTTAGAGACTTGTTTGGGCTCATGAGAGGAGTAGAAAAACATCAAAAATTTCAGTCCTGCACGATTCTACCAAGAAATGTGTGTTCATTCAAACCGCTGGTTTTTGATATTTTGGGCCCTATTGAATAATGAATGTTTTGAATTTTCTCCAAAAGTAAAGTAGTTGCAAACTAATCCTTTTAGAAACTTGTTTGGGCTGTTGAGAGGAGTACAAAACCATCAAAAATTTCAATCCTGCATGATTCTACCAAGAAATGTGATTCTTCATTCAAAATCTGATTTTTGCTATTGGGCTCTATTGAATAATGAATGTTTTGAATTTTCTCCAAAGTAAAGTAGTTGCAAACTCATGCTTTTAGAGACTTGCTTGGGCTCATGAGAGGAGTAGAAAAACATCAAAAATTTCAGTCCTGCATGATTCTACCAAGAAATGTGTGTTCATTCAAACCGCTGGTTTTTGATAGTTTGGGCCCTATTGAATAATGAATGTTTTGAATTTTCTCCAAAAGTAAAGTAGTTGCAAACTCATCCTTTTAGAAACTTGTTTGGGCTGTTGAGAGGAGTAAAAAACCATCAAAAATTTCAATCCTGCATGATTCTACCAAGAAATGTGATTCTTCATTCAAAACCTGATTTTTGCTATTGGGCGCTATTGAATAATGAATGTTTTGAATTTTCTCCAAAAGTAAAGTAGTTGCAAACTCATGCTTTTAGAGACTTGTTTGGGCTCATGAGAGGAGTAGAAAAACATCAAAAATTTCAGTCCTGCACGATTCTACCAAGAAATGTGTGTTCATTGAAACCGCTGGTTTTTGATAGTTTGGGCCCTATTGAATAATGAATGTTTTGAATTTTCTCCAAAAGTAAAGTAGTTGCAAACTCATGCTTTTAGAGACTTGTTTGGGCTCATGAGAGGAGTAGAAAAACATCAAAAATTTCAGTCCTGCACGATTCTGCCAAGAAATGTGTGTTCATTCAAACCGCTGGTTTTTGATATTTTGGGCCCTATTGAATAATGAATGTTTTGAATTTTCTCCAAAATTAAAGTAGTTGCAAACTCATCCTTTTAGAAACTTGTTTGGGCTGTTGAGAGGAGTAAAAAACCATCAAAAATTTCAATCCTGCATGATTCTACCAAGAAATGTGATTCTTCATTCAAAACCTGATTTTTGCTATTGGGCGCTATTGAATAATGAATGTTTTGAATTTTCTCCAAAAGTAAAGTAGTTGCAAACTCATGCTTTTAGAGACTTGTTTGGGCTCATGAGAGGAGTAGAAAAACATCAAAAATTTCAGTCCTGCACGATTCTACCAAGAAATGTGTGTTCATTGAAACCGCTGGTTTTTGATAGTTTGGGCCCTATTGAATAATGAATGTTTTGAATTTTCTCCAAAAGTAAAGTAGTTGCAAACTCATCCTTTTAGAAACTTGTTTGGGCTGTTGAGAGGAGTACAAAACCATCAAAAATTTCAATCCTGCATGATTCTACCAAGAAATGTGATTCTTCATTCAAAATCTGATTTTTGCTATTGGGCTCTATTGAATAATGAATGTTTTGAATTTTCTCCAAAAGTAAAGTAGTTGCAAACTCATGCTTTTAGAGACTTGTTTGGGCTCATGAGAGGAGTAGAAAAACATCAAAAATTTCAGTCCTGCATGATTCTACCAAGAAATGTGTGTTCATCCAAACCGCTGGTTTTTGATAGTTTGGGCCCTATTGAATAATGAATGTTTTGAATTTTCTCCAAAAGTAAAGTAGTTGCAAACTCATCCTTTTAGAAACTTGTTTGGGCTGTTGAGAGGAGTAAAAAACCATCAAAAATTTCAATCCTGCATGATTTTACCAAGAAATGTGATTCTTCATTCAAAACCTGATTTTTGCTATTGGGCTCTATTGAATAATGAATGTTTTGAATTTTCTCCAAAAGTAAAGTAGTTGCAAACTCAAGCTTTTAGAGACTTGTTTGGGCTCATGAGAGGAGTAGGAAAACATCAAAAATTTCAGTCCTGCATGATTCTACCAAGAAATGTGTGTTCATTGAAACCGCTGGTTTTTGATAGTTTGGGCCCTATTGAATAATGAATGTTTTGAATTTTCTCCAAAAGTAAAGTAGTTGCAAACTAATCCTTTTAGAAACTTGTTTGGGCTGTTGAGAGGAGTAAAAAACCATCAAAAATTTCAATCCTGCATGATTCTACCAAGAAATGTGATTCTTCATTCAAAACGCTGGTTTTTGCTATTGGGCTCTATTGAATAATGAATGTTTTGAATTTTCTCCAAAAGTAAAGTAGTTGCAAACTCATCCTTTTAGAGACTTGTTTGGGCTCATGAGAGGAGTAGAAAAACATCAAAAATTTCAGTCCTGCACGATTCTACCAAGAAATGTGTGTTCATTCAAACCGCTGGTTTTTGATATTTTGGGCCCTATTGAATAATGAATGTTTTGAATTTTCTCCAAAAGTAAAGTAGTTGCAAACTCATCCTTTTAGAAACTTGTTTGGGCTGTTGAGAGGAGTAAAAAAACATCAAAAATTTCAATCCTGCATGATTCTACCAAAAAATGTGATTCTTCATTCAAAACCTGATTTTTGCTATTGGGCTCTATTGAATAATGAATGTTTTGAATTTTCTCCAAAAGTAAAGTAGTTGCAAACTCATGCTTTTAGAGACTTGTTTGGGCTCATGAGAGGAGTAGAAAAACATCAAAAATTTCAGTCCTGCATGATTCTACCAAGAAATGTGTGTTCATTCAAACCGCTGGTTTTTGATAGTTTGGGCCCTATTGAATAATGAATGTTTTGAATTTTCTCCAAAAGTAAAGTAGTTGCAAACTCATCCTTTTAGAAACTTGTTTGGGCTGTTGAGTGGAGTAAAAAACCATCAAAAATTTCAATCCTGCATGATTCTACCAAGAAATGTGATTCTTCATTCAAAACCTGATTTTTGCTATTGGGCTCTATTGAATAATGAATGTTTTGAATTTTCTCCAAAAGCAAAGTAGTTGCAAACTCATGCTTTTAGAGACTTGTTTGGGCTCATGAGAGGAGTAGAAAAACATCAAAAATTTCAGTCCTGCATGATTCTACCAAGAAATGTGTGTTCATTGAAACCGCTGGTTTTTGATAGTTTGGGCCCTATTGAATAATGAATGTTTTCAATTTTCTCCAAAAGTAAAGTAGTTGCAAACTCATCCTTTTAGAAACTTGTTTGGGCTGTTGAGAGGAGTAAAAAACCATCAAAAATTTCAATCCTGCATGATTCTACCAAGAAATGTGATTCTTCATTCAAAACGCTGGTTTTTGCTATTGGGCTCTATTGAATAATGAATGTTTTGAATTTTCTCCAAAACTAAAGTAGTTGCAAACTCATCCTTTTAGAGACTTGTTTGGGCTCATGAGAGGAGTAGAAAAACATCAAAAATTTCAGTCCTGCACGATTCTACCAAGAAATGTGTGTTCATTCAAACCGCTGGTTTTTGATATTTTGGGCCCTATTGAATAATGAATGTTTTGAATTTTCTCCAAAAGTAAAGTAGTTGCAAACTAATCCTTTTAGAAACTTGTTTGGGCTGTTGAGAGGAGTACAAAACCATCAAAAATTTCAATCCTGCATGATTCTACCAAGAAATGTGATTCTTCATTCAAAATCTGATTTTTGCTATTGGGCTCTATTGAATAATGAATGTTTTGAATTTTCTCCAAAGTAAAGTAGTTGCAAACTCATGCTTTTAGAGACTTGCTTGGGCTCATGAGAGGAGTAGAAAAACATCAAAAATTTCAGTCCTGCATGATTCTACCAAGAAATGTGTGTTCATTCAAACCGCTGGTTTTTGATAGTTTGGGCCCTATTGAATAATGAATGTTTTGAATTTTCTCCAAAAGTAAAGTAGTTGCAAACTCATCCTTTTAGAAACTTGTTTGGGCTGTTGAGAGGAGTAAAAAACCATCAAAAATTTCAATCCTGCATGATTCTACCAAGAAATGTGATTCTTCATTCAAAACCTGATTTTTGCTATTGGGCGCTATTGAATAATGAATGTTTTGAATTTTCTCCAAAAGTAAAGTAGTTGCAAACTCATGCTTTTAGAGACTTGTTTGGGCTCATGAGAGGAGTAGAAAAACATCAAAAATTTCAGTCCTGCACGATTCTACCAAGAAATGTGTGTTCATTGAAACCGCTGGTTTTTGATAGTTTGGGCCCTATTGAATAATGAATGTTTTGAATTTTCTCCATAAGTAAAGTAGTTGCAAACTCATGCTTTTAGAGACTTGTTTGGGCTCATGAGAGGAGTAGAAAAACATCAAAAATTTCAGTCCTACACGATTCTACCAAGAAATGTGTGTTCATTGAAACCGCTGGTTTTTGATAGTTTGGGCCCTATTGAATAATGAATGTTTTGAATTTTCTCCAAAAGTAAAGTAGTTGCAAGCTCATGCTTTTAGAGACTTGTTTGGGCTCATGAGAGGAGTAGAAAAACATCAAAAATTTCAGTCCTGCATGATTCTACCAAGAAATGTGTGTTCATTCAAACTGCTGGTTTTTGATAGTTTGGGCCCTATTGAATAATGAATGTTTTGAATTTTCTCCAAAAGTAAAGTAGTTGCAAACTCATCCTTTTAGAAACTTGTTTGGGCTGTTGAGAGGAGTAAAAAACCAAAAAAAATTTCAATCCTGCATGATTTTACCAAGAAATGTGATTCTTCATTCAAAACCTGATTTTTGCTATTGGGCTCTATTGAATAATGAATGTTTTGAATTTTCTCCAAAAGTAAAGTAGTTGCAAACTCAAGCTTTTAGAGACTTGTTTGGGCTCATGAGAGGAGTAGGAAAACATCAAAAATTTCAGTCCTGCATGATTCTACCAAGAAATGTGTGTTCATTGAAACCGCTGGTTTTTGATAGTTTGGGCCCTATTGAATAATGAATGTTTTGAATTTTCTCCAAAAGTAAAGTAGTTGCAAACTCATCCTTTTAGAAACTTGTTTGGGCTGTTGAGAGGAGTAAAAAACCATCAAAAATTTCAATCCTGCATGATTCTACCAAGAAATGTGATTCTTCATTCAAAACGCTGGTTTTTGCTATTGGGCTCTATTGAATAATGAATGTTTTGAATTTTCTCCAAAAGTAAAGTAGTTGCAAACTCATCCTTTTAGAGACTTGTTTGGGCTCATGAGAGGAGTAGAAAAACATCAAAAATTTCAGTCCTGCACGATTCTGCCAAGAAATGTGTGTTCATTCAAACCGCTGGTTTTTGATATTTTGGGCCCTATTGAATAATGAATGTTTTGAATTTTCTCCAAAAGTAAAGTAGTTGCAAACTCATCCTTTTAGAAACTTGTTTGGGCTGTTGAGAGGAGTAAAAAACCATCAAAAATTTCAATCCTGCATGATTCTACCAAGAAATGTGATTCTTCATTCAAAACCTGATTTTTGCTATTGGGCGCTATTGAATAATGAATGTTTTGAATTTTCTCCAAAAGTAAAGTAGTTGCAAACTCATGCTTTTAGAGACTTGTTTGGGCTCTTGAGAGGAGTAGAAAAACATCAAAAATTTCAGTCCTGCACGATTCTACCAAGAAATGTGTGTTCATTGAAACCGCTGGTTTTTGATAGTTTGGGCCCTATTGAATAATGAATATTTTGAATTTTCTCCAAAAGTAAAGTAGTTGCAAACTCATGCTTTTAGAGACTTGTTTGGGCTCATGAGAGGAGTAGAAAAACATCAAAAATTTCAGTCCTGCATGATTCTACCAAGAAATGTGTGTTCATTCAAACCGCTGGTTTTTGATAGTTTGGGCCCTATTGAATAATGAATGTTTTGAATTTTCTCCAAAAGTAAAGTAGTTGCAAACTCATCCTTTTAGAAACTTGTTTGGGCTGTTGAGAGGAGTAAAAAACCATCAAAAATTTCAATCCTGCATGATTTTACCAAGAAATGTGATTCTTCATTCAAAACCTGATTTTTGCTATTGGGCTCTATTGAATAATGAATGTTTTGAATTTTCTCCAAAAGTAAAGTAGTTGCAAACTCAAGCTTTTAGAGACTTGTTTGGGCTCATGAGAGGAGTAGGAAAACATCAAAAATTTCAGTCCTGCATGATTCTACCAAGAAATGTGTGTTCATTGAAACCGCTGGTTTTTGATAGTTTGGGCCCTATTGAATAATGAATGTTTTGAATTTTCTCCAAAAGTAAAGTAGTTGCAAACTAATCCTTTTAGAAACTTGTTTGGGCTGTTGAGAGGAGTAAAAAACCATCAAAAATTTCAATCCTGCATGATTCTACCAAGAAATGTGATTCTTCATTCAAAACGCTGGTTTTTGCTATTGGGCTCTATTGAATAATGAATGTTTTGAATTTTCTCCAAAAGTAAAGTAGTTGCAAACTCATCCTTTTAGAGACTTGTTTGGGCTCATGAGAGGAGTAGAAAAACATCAAAAATTTCAGTCCTGCACGATTCTACCAAGAAATGTGTGTTCATTCAAACCGCTGGTTTTTGATATTTTGGGCCCTATTGAATAATGAATGTTTTGAATTTTCTCCAAAAGTAAAGTAGTTGCAAACTCATCCTTTTAGAAACTTGTTTGGGCTGTTGAGAGGAGTAAAAAAACATCAAAAATTTCAATCCTGCATGATTCTACCAAAAAATGTGATTCTTCATTCAAAACCTGATTTTTGCTATTGGGCTCTATTGAATAATGAATGTTTTGAATTTTCTCCAAAAGTAAAGTAGTTGCAAACTCATGCTTTTAGAGACTTGTTTGGGCTCATGAGAGGAGTAGAAAAACATCAAAAATTTCAGTCCTGCATGATTCTACCAAGAAATGTGTGTTCATTCAAACCGCTGGTTTTTGATAGTTTGGGCCCTATTGAATAATGAATGTTTTGAATTTTCTCCAAAAGTAAAGTAGTTGCAAACTCATCCTTTTAGAAACTTGTTTGGGCTGTTGAGTGGAGTAAAAAACCATCAAAAATTTCAATCCTGCATGATTCTACCAAGAAATGTGATTCTTCATTCAAAACCTGATTTTTGCTATTGGGCTCTATTGAATAATGAATGTTTTGAATTTTCTCCAAAAGCAAAGTAGTTGCAAACTCATGCTTTTAGAGACTTGTTTGGGCTCATGAGAGGAGTAGAAAAACATCAAAAATTTCAGTCCTGCATGATTCTACCAAGAAATGTGTGTTCATTGAAACCGCTGGTTTTTGATAGTTTGGGCCCTATTGAATAATGAATGTTTTCAATTTTCTCCAAAAGTAAAGTAGTTGCAAACTCATCCTTTTAGAAACTTGTTTGGGCTGTTGAGAGGAGTAAAAAACCATCAAAAATTTCAATCCTGCATGATTCTACCAAGAAATGTGATTCTTCATTCAAAACGCTGGTTTTTGCTATTGGGCTCTATTGAATAATGAATGTTTTGAATTTTCTCCAAAAGTAAAGTAGTTGCAAACTCAAGCTTTTAGAGACTTGTTTGGGCTCATGAGAGGAGTAGAAAAACATCAAAAATTTCAGTCCTGCACGATTCTACCAAGAAATGTGTGTTCATTCAAACCGCTGGTTTTTGATATTTTGGGCCCTATTGAATAATGAATGTTTTGAATTTTCTCCAAAAGTAAAGTAGTTGCAAACTCATCCTTTTAGAAACTTGTTTGGGCTGTTGAGAGGAGTACAAAACCATCAAAAATTTCAATCCTGCATGATTCTACCAAGAAATGTGATTCTTCATTCAAAATCTGATTTTTGCTATTGGGCTCTATTGAATAATGAATGTTTTGAATTTTCTCCAAAAGTAAAGTAGTTGCAAACTCATGCTTTTAGAGACTTGTTTGGGCTCATGAGAGGAGTAGAAAAACATCAAAAATTTCAGTCCTGCATGATTCTACCAAGAAATGTGTGTTCATTCAAACCGCTGGTTTTTGATAGTTTGGGCCCTATTGAATAATGAATGTTTTGAATTTTCTCCAAAAGTAAAGTAGTTGCAAACTCATCCTTTTAGAAACTTGTTTGGGCTGTTGAGAGGAGTAAAAAACCATCAAAAATTTCAATCCTGCATGATTCTACCAAGAAATGTGATTCTTCATTCAAAACCTGATTTTTGCTATTGGGCGCTATTGAATAATGAATGTTTTGAATTTTCTCCAAAAGTAAAGTAGTTGCAAACTCATGCTTTTAGAGACTTGTTTGGGCTCATGAGAGGAGTAGAAAAACATCAAAAATTTCAGTCCTGCACGATTCTACCAAGAAATGTGTGTTCATTCAAACCGCTGGTTTTTGATATTTTGGGCCCTATTGAATAATGAATGTTTTGAATTTTCTCCAAAAGTAAAGTAGTTGCAAACTCATCCTTTTAGAAACTTGTTTGGGCTGTTGAGAGGAGTACAAAACCATCAAAAATTTCAATCCTGCATGATTCTACCAAGAAATGTGATTCTTCATTCAAAATCTGATTTTTGCTATTGGGCTCTATTGAATAATGAATGTTTTGAATTTTCTCCAAAAGTAAAGTAGTTGCAAACTCATGCTTTTAGAGACTTGTTTGGGCTCATGAGAGGAGTAGAAAAACATCAAAAATTTCAGTCCTGCATGATTCTACCAAGAAATGTGTGTTCATTCAAACCGCTGGTTTTTGATAGTTTGGGCCCTATTGAATAATGAATGTTTTGAATTTTCTCCAAAAGTAAAGTAGTTGCAAACTCATCCTTTTAGAAACTTGTTTGGGCTGTTGAGAGGAGTAAAAAACCATCAAAAATTTCAATCCTGCATGATTCTACCAAGAAATGTGATTCTTCATTCAAAACCTGATTTTTGCTATTGGGCGCTATTGAATAATGAATGTTTTGAATTTTCTCCAAAAGTAAAGTAGTTGCAAACTCATGCTTTTAGAGACTTGTTTGGGCTCATGAGAGGAGTAGAAAAACATCAAAAATTTCAGTCCTGCACGATTCTACCAAGAAATGTGTGTTCATTGAAACCGCTGGTTTTTGATAGTTTGGGCCCTATTGAATAATGAATGTTTTGAATTTTCTCCATAAGTAAAGTAGTTGCAAACTCATGCTTTTAGAGACTTGTTTGGGCTCATGAGAGGAGTAGAAAAACATCAAAAATTTCAGTCCTACACGATTCTACCAAGAAATGTGTGTTCATTGAAACCGCTGGTTTTTGATAGTTTGGGCCCTATTGAATAATGAATGTTTTGAATTTTCTCCAAAAGTAAAGTAGTTGCAAGCTCATGCTTTTAGAGACTTGTTTGGGCTCATGAGAGGAGTAGAAAAACATCAAAAATTTCAGTCCTGCATGATTCTACCAAGAAATGTGTGTTCATTCAAACTGCTGGTTTTTGATAGTTTGGGCCCTATTGAATAATGAATGTTTTGAATTTTCTCCAAAAGTAAAGTAGTTGCAAACTCATCCTTTTAGAAACTTGTTTGGGCTGTTGAGAGGAGTAAAAAACCATCAAAAATTTCAATCCTGCATGATTTTACCAAGAAATGTGATTCTTCATTCAAAACCTGATTTTTGCTATTGGGCTCTATTGAATAATGAATGTTTTGAATTTTCTCCAAAAGTAAAGTAGTTGCAAACTCAAGCTTTTAGAGACTTGTTTGGGCTCATGAGAGGAGTAGGAAAACATCAAAAATTTCAGTCCTGCATGATTCTACCAAGAAATGTGTGTTCATTGAAACCGCTGGTTTTTGATAGTTTGGGCCCTATTGAATAATGAATGTTTTGAATTTTCTCCAAAAGTAAAGTAGTTGCAAACTCATCCTTTTAGAAACTTGTTTGGGCTGTTGAGAGGAGTAAAAAACCATCAAAAATTTCAATCCTGCATGATTCTACCAAGAAATGTGATTCTTCATTCAAAACGCTGGTTTTTGCTATTGGGCTCTATTGAATAATGAATGTTTTGAATTTTCTCCAAAAGTAAAGTAGTTGCAAACTCATCCTTTTAGAGACTTGTTTGGGCTCATGAGAGGAGTAGAAAAACATCAAAAATTTCAGTCCTGCACGATTCTACCAAGAAATGTGTGTTCATTCAAACCGCTGGTTTTTGATATTTTGGGCCCTATTGAATAATGAATGTTTTGAATTTTCTCCAAAAGTAAAGTAGTTGCAAACTCATCCTTTTAGAAACTTGTTTGGGCTGTTGAGAGGAGTAAAAAAACATCAAAAATTTCAATCCTGCATGATTCTACCAAGAAATGTGATTCTTCATTCAAAACCTGATTTTTGCTATTGGGCTCTATTGAATAATGAATGTTTTGAATTTTCTCCAAAAGTAAAGTAGTTGCAAACTCATGCTTTTAGAGACTTGTTTGGGCTCATGAGAGGAGTAGAAAAACATCAAAAATTTCAGTCCTGCATGATTCTACCAAGAAATGTGTGTTCATTCAAACCGCTGGTTTTTGATAGTTTGGGCCCTATTGAATAATGAATGCTTTGAATTTTCTCCAAAAGTAAAGTAGTTGCAAACTCATCCTTTTAGAAACTTGTTTGGGCTGTTGAGAGGAGTAAAAAACCATCAAAAATTTCAATCCTGCATGATTCTACCAAGAAATGTGATTCTTCATTCAAAACCTGATTTTTGCTATTGGGCTCTATTGAATAATGAATGTTTTGAATTTTCTCCAAAAGTAAAGTAGTTGCAAACTCATGCTTTTAGAGACTTGTTTGGGCTCATGAGAGGAGTAGAAAAACATCAAAAATTTCAGTCCTGCATGATTCTACCAAGAAATGTGTGTTCATTGAAACCGCTGGTTTTTGATAGTTTGGGCCCTATTGAATAATGAATGTTTTGAATTTTCTCCAAAAGTAAAGTAGTTGCAAACTCATCCTTTTAGAAACTTGTTTGGGCTGTTGAGAGGAGTAAAAAAACATCAAAAATTTCAATCCTGCATGATTCTACCAAGAAATGTGATTCTTCATTCAAAACCTGATTTTTGCTATTGGGCTCTATTGAATAATGAATGTTTTGAATTTTCTCCAAAAGTAAAGTAGTTGCAAACTCATGCTTTTAGAGACTTGTTTGGGCTCATGAGAGGAGTAGAAAAACATCAAAAATTTCAGTCCTGCATGATTCTACCAAGAAATGTGTGTTCATTGAAACAGCTGGTTTTTGATAGTTTGGGCCCTATTGAATAATGAATGTTTTGAATTTTCTCCAAAAGTAAAGTAGTTGCAAACTCATCCTTTTAGAAACTTGTTTGGGCTGTTGAGAGGAGTAAAAAACCATCAAAAATTTCAATCCTGCATGATTCTACCAAGAAATGTGATTCTTCATTCAAAACGCTGGTTTTTGATATTGGGCTCTATTGAATAATGAATGTTTTGAATTTTCTCCAAAAGTAAAGTAGTTGCAAACTCATGCTTTTAGAGACTTGTTTGGGCTCATGAGAGGAGTAGAAAAACATCAAAAATTTCAGTCCTGCATGATTCTACCAAGAAATGTGTGTTCATTCAAACCGCTGGTTTTTGATAGTTTGGGCCCCATTGAATAATGAATGTTTTCAATTTTCTCCAAAAGTAAAGTAGTTGCAAACTCATCCTTTTAGAAACTTGTTTGGGCTGTTGAGAGGAGTAAAAAACTATCAAAAATTTCAATCCTGCATGATTTTACCAAGAAATGTGAGTCTTCATTCAAAACCTGATTTTTGCTATTGGGCTCTATTGAATAGTGAATGTTTTGAATTTTCTCCAAAAGTAAAGTAGTTGCAAACTCATGCTTTTAGAGACTTGTTTGGGCTCATGAGAGGAGTAGAAAAACATCAAAAATTTCAGTCCTGCATGATTCTACCAAGAAATGTGTGTTCATTGAAACCGCTGGTTTTTGATAGTTTGGGCCCTATTGAATAATGAATGTTTTGAATTTTCTCCAAAAGTAAAGTAGTTGCAAACTCATCCTTTTAGAAACTTGTTTGGGCTGTTGAGAGGAGTAAAAAACCATCAAAAATTTCAATCCTGCATGATTCTACCAAGAAATGTGATTCTTCATTCAAAACCTGATTTTTGCTATTGGGCTCTATTGAATAATGAATGTTTTGAATTTTCTCCAAAAGTAAAGTAATTGCAAACTCATGCTTTTAGAGACTTGTTTGGGCTCATGAGAGGAGTAGAAAAACATCAAAAATTTCAGTCCTGCATGATTCTACCAAGAAATGTGTGTTCATTGAAACCGCTGGTTTTTGATAGTTTGGGCCCTATTGAATAATGAATGTTTTGAATTTTCTCCAAAAGTAAAGTAGTTGCAAACTCATCCTTTTAGAAACTTGTTTGGGCTGTTGAGAGGAGTAAAAAACCATCAAAAATTTCAATCCTGCATGATTTTACAAAGAAATGTGATTCTTCATTCAAAACCTGATTTTTGCTATTGGGCTCTATTGAATAATGAATGTTTTGAATTTTCTCCAAAAGTAAAGTAGTTGCAAACTCATCCTTTTAGAAACTTGTTTGGGCTGTTGAGAGGAGTAAAAAACCATCAAAAATTTCAATCCTGCATGATTTTACCAAGAAATGTGATTCTTCATTCAAAACCTGATTTTTGCTATTGGGCTCTATTGAATAATGAATGTTTTGAATTTTCTCCAAAAGTAAAGTAGTTGCAAACTCATGCTTTTAGAGACTTGTTTGGGCTCATGAGAGGAGTAGAAAAACATCAAAAATTTCAGTCCTGCATGATTCTACCAAGAAATGTGTGTTCATTGAAACCGCTGGTTTTTGATAGTTTGGGCCCTATTGAATAATGAATGTTTTGAATTTTCTCCAAAAGTAAAGTAGTTGCAAACTCATCCTTTTAGAAACTTGTTTGGGCTGTTGAGAGGAGTAAAAAACCATCAAAAATTTCAATCCTGCATGATTCTACCAAGAAATGTGAATCTTCATTCAAAACCTGATTTTTGCTATTGGGCTCTATTGAAAAATGAATGTTTTGAATTTTCTCCAAAAGTAAAGTAGTTGCAAACTCATGCTTTTAGAGACTTGTTTGGGCTCATGAGAGGAGTAGAAAGACATCAAAAATTTCAGTCCTGCATGATTCTACCAAGAAATGTGTGTTCATTGAAACCGCTGGTTTTTGATAGTTTGGGCCCTATTGAATAATGAATGTTTTGAATTTTCTCCAAAAGTAAAGTAGTTGCAAACTCATCCTTTTAGAAACTTGTTTGGGCTGTTGAGAGGAGTAAAAAACCATCAAAAATTTCAATCCTGCATGATTCTACCAAGAAATGTGATTCTTCATTCAAAACCTGATTTTTGCTATTGGGCTCTATTGAATAATGAATGTTTTGAATTTTCTCCAAAAGTAAAGTAGTTGCAAACTCATGCTTTTAGAGACTTGTTTGGGCTCATGAGAGGAGTAGAAAAACATCAAAAATTTCAGTCCTGCATGATTCTACCACGAAATGTGTGTTCATTGAAATAGCTGGTTTTTGATAGTTTGGGCCCTATTGAATAATGAATGTTTTGAATTTTCTCCAAAAGTAAAGTAGTTGCAAACTCATCCTTTTAGAAACTTGTTTGGGCTGTTGAGAGGAGTAAAAAACCATCAAAAATTTCAATCCTGCATGATTCTACCAAGAAATGTGATTCTTCATTCAAAACGCTGGTTTTTGCTATTGGGCTCTATTGAATAATGAATGTTTTGAATTTTCTCCAAAAGTAAAGTAGTTGCAAACTCATCCTTTTAGAGACTTGTTTGGGCTCATGAGAGGAGTAGAAAAACATCAAAAATTTCAGTCCTGCACGATTCTACCAAGAAATGTGTGTTCATTCAAACCGCTGGTTTTTGATATTTTGGGCCCTATTGAATAATGAATGTTTTGAATTTTCTCCAAAAGTAAAGTAGTTGCAAACTCATCCTTTTAGAAACTTGTTTGGGCTGTTGAGAGGAGTAAAAAAACATCAAAAATTTCAATCCTGCATGATTCTACCAAGAAATGTGATTCTTCATTCAAAACCTGATTTTTGCTATTGGGCTCTATTGAATAATGAATGTTTTGAATTTTCTCCAAAAGTAAAGTAGTTGCAAACTCATGCTTTTAGAGACTTGTTTGGGCTCATGAGAGGAGTAGAAAAACATCAAAAATTTCAGTCCTGCATGATTCTACCAAGAAATGTGTGTTCATTCAAACCGCTGGTTTTTGATAGTTTGGGCCCTATTGAATAATGAATGTTTTGAATTTTCTCCAAAAGTAAAGTAGTTGCAAACTCATCCTTTTAGAAACTTGTTTGGGCTGTTGAGAGGAGTAAAAAACCATCAAAAATTTCAATCCTGCATGATTCTACCAAGAAATGTGATTCTTCATTCAAAACCTGATTTTTGCTATTGGGCTCTATTGAATAATGAATGTTTTGAATTTTCTCCAAAAGTAAAGCAGTTGCAAACTCATGCTTTTAGAGACTTGTTTGGGCTCATGAGAGGAGTAGAAAAACATCAAAAATTTCAGTCCTGCATGATTCTACCAAGAAATGTGTGTTCATTGAAACCGCTGGTTTTTGATAGTTTGGGCCCTATTGAATAATGAATGTTTTGAATTTTCTCCAAAAGTAAAGTAGTTGCAAACTCATCCTTTTAGAAACTTGTTTGGGCTGTTGAGAGGAGTAAAAAACCATCAAAAATTTCAATCCTGCATGATTTTACAAAGAAATGTGATTCTTCATTCAAAACCTGATTTTTGCTATTGGGCTCTATTGAATAATGAATGTTTTGAATTTTCTCCAAAAGTAAAGTAGTTGCAAACTCATCCTTTTAGAAACTTGTTTGGGCTGTTGAGAGGAGTAAAAAACCATCAAAAATTTCAATCCTGCATGATTTTACCAAGAAATGTGATTCTTCATTCAAAACCTGATTTTTGCTATTGGGCTCTATTGAATAATGAATGTTTTGAATTTTCTCCAAAAGTAAAGTAGTTGCAAACTCATGCTTTTAGAGACTTGTTTGGGCTCATGAGAGGAGTAGAAAAACATCAAAAATTTCAGTCCTGCATGATTCTACCAAGAAATGTGTGTTCATTCAAACCGCTGGTTTTTGATAGTTTGGGCCCTATTGAATAATGAATGTTTTGAATTTTCTCCAAAAGTAAAGTAGTTGCAAACTCATCCTTTTAGAAACTTGTTTGGGCTGTTGAGAGGAGTAAAAAACCATCAAAAATTTCAATCCTGCATGATTCTACCAAGAAATGTGAATCTTCATTCAAAACCTGATTTTTGCTATTGGGCTCTATTGAAAAATGAATGTTTTGAATTTTCTCCAAAAGTAAAGTAGTTGCAAACTCATGCTTTTAGAGACTTGTTTGGGCTCATGAGAGGAGTAGAAAGACATCAAAAATTTCAGTCCTGCATGATTCTACCAAGAAATGTGTGTTCATTGAAACCGCTGGTTTTTGATAGTTTGGGCCCTATTGAATAATGAATGTTTTGAATTTTCTCCAAAAGTAAAGTAGTTGCAAACTCATCCTTTTAGAAACTTGTTTGGGCTGTTGAGAGGAGTAAAAAACCATCAAAAATTTCAATCCTGCATGATTCTACCAAGAAATGTGATTCTTCATTCAAAACCTGATTTTTGCTATTGGGCTCTATTGAATAATGAATGTTTTGAATTTTCTCCAAAAGTAAAGTAGTTGCAAACTCATGCTTTTAGAGACTTGTTTGGGCTCATGAGAGGAGTAGAAAAACATCAAAAATTTCAGTCCTGCATGATTCTACCACGAAATGTGTGTTCATTGAAATAGCTGGTTTTTGATAGTTTGGGCCCTATTGAATAATGAATGTTTTGAATTTTCTCCAAAAGTAAAGTAGTTGCAAACTCATCCTTTTAGAAACTTGTTTGGGCTGTTGAGAGGAGTAAAAAACCATCAAAAATTTCAATCCTGCATGATTCTACCAAGAAATATGATTCTTCATTCAAAACGCTGGTTTTTGCTATTGGGCTCTATTGAATAATGAATGTTTTGAATTTTCTCCAAAAGTAAAGTAGTTGCAAACTCATCCTTTTAGAGACTTGTTTGGGCTCATGAGAGGAGTAGAAAAACATCAAAAATTTCAGTCCTGCACGATTCTACCAAGAAATGTGTGTTCATTCAAACCGCTGGTTTTTGATATTTTGGGCCCTATTGAATAATGAATGTTTTGAATTTTCTCCAAAAGTAAAGTAGTTGCAAACTCATCCTTTTAGAAACTTGTTTGGGCTGTTGAGAGGAGTAAAAAACCATCAAAAATTTCAATCCTGCATGATTTTACCAAGAAATGTGATTCTTCATTCAAAACCTGATTTTTGCTATTGGGCTCAATTGAATAATGAATGTTTTGAATTTTCTCCAAAAGTAAAGTAGTTGCAAACTCATGCTTTTAGAGACTTGTTTGGGCTCATGAGAGGAGTAGAAAAACATCAAAAATTTCAGTCCTGCATGATTCTACCAAGAAATGTGTGTTCATTGAAACCGCTGGTTTTTGATAGTTTGGGCCCTATTGAATAATGAATGTTTTGAATTTTCTCCAAAAGTAAAGTAGTTGCAAACTCATCCTTTTAGAAACTTGTTTGGGCTGTTGAGAGGAGTAAAAAACCATCAAAAATTTCAATCCTGCATGATTCTACCAAGAAATGTGATTCTTCATTCAAAACGCTGGTTTTTGCTATTGGGCTCTATTGAATAATGAATGTTTTGAATTTTCTCCAAAAGTAAAGTAGTTGCAAACTCATCCTTTTAGAGACTTGTTTGGGCTCATGAGAGGAGTAGAAAAACATCAAAAATTTCAGTCCTGCACGATTCTACCAAGAAATGTGTGTTCATTCAAACCGCTGGTTTTTGATATTTTGGGCCCTATTGAATAATGAATGTTTTGAATTTTCTCCAAAAGTAAAGTAGTTGCAAACTCATCCTTTTAGAAACTTGTTTGGGCTGTTGAGAGGAGTAAAAAAACATCAAAAATTTCAATCCTGCATGATTCTACCAAGAAATGTGATTCTTCATTCAAAACCTGATTTTTGCTATTGGGCTCTATTGAATAATGAATGTTTTGAATTTTCTCCAAAAGTAAAGTAGTTGCAAACTCATGCTTTTAGAGACTTGTTTGGGCTCATGAGAGGAGTAGAAAAACATCAAAAATTTCAGTCCTGCATGATTCTACCAAGAAATGTGTGTTCATTCAAACCGCTGGTTTTTGATAGTTTGGGCCCTATTGAATAATGAATGTTTTGAATTTTCTCCAAAAGTAAAGTAGTTGCAAACTCATCCTTTTAGAAACTTGTTTGGGCTGTTGAGAGGAGTAAAAAACCATCAAAAATTTCAATCCTGCATGATTCTACCAAGAAATGTGATTCTTCATTCAAAACCTGATTTTTGCTATTGGGCTCTATTGAATAATGAATGTTTTGAATTTTCTCCAAAAGTAAAGTAGTTGCAAACTCATGCTTTTAGAGACTTGTTTGGGCTCATGAGAGGAGTAGAAAAACATCAAAAATTTCAGTCCTGCATGATTCTACCAAGAAATGTGTGTTCATTGAAACCGCTGGTTTTTGATAGTTTGGGCCCTATTGAATAATGAATGTTTTGAATTTTCTCCAAAAGTAAAGTAGTTGCAAACTCATCCTTTTAGAAACTTGTTTGGGCTGTTGAGAGGAGTAAAAAACCATCAAAAATTTCAATCCTGCATGATTCTACCAAGAAATGTGATTCTTCATTCAAAACCTGATTTTTGCTATTGGGCTCTATTGAATAATGAATGTTTTGAATTTTCTCCAAAAGTAAAGTAGTTGCAAACTCATGCTTTTAGAGACTTGTTTGGGCTCATGAGAGGAGTAGAAAAACATCAAAAATTTCAGTCCTGCATGATTCTACCAAGAAATGTGTGTTCATTGAAACAGCTGGTTTTTGATAGTTTGGGCCCTATTGAATAATGAATGTTTTGAATTTTCTCCAAAAGTAAAGTAGTTGCAAACTCATCCTTTTAGAAACTTGTTTGGGCTGTTGAGAGGAGTAAAAAACCATCAAAAATTTCAATCCTGCATGATTCTACCAAGAAATGTGATTCTTCATTCAAAACGCTGGTTTTTGATATTGGGCTCTATTGAATAATGAATGTTTTGAATTTTCTCCAAAAGTAAAGTAGTTGCAAACTCATGCTTTTAGAGACTTGTTTGGGCTCATGAGAGGAGTAGAAAAACATCAAAAATTTCAGTCCTGCATGATTCTACCAAGAAATGTGTGTTCATTCAAACCGCTGGTTTTTGATAGTTTGGGCCCCATTGAATAATGAATGTTTTCAATTTTCTCCAAAAGTAAAGTAGTTGCAAACTCATCCTTTTAGAAACTTGTTTGGGCTGTTGAGAGGAGTAAAAAACTATCAAAAATTTCAATCCTGCATGATTTTACCAAGAAATGTGATTCTTCATTCAAAACCTGATTTTTGCTATTGGGCTCTATTGAATAGTGAATGTTTTGAATTTTCTCCAAAAGTAAAGTAGTTGCAAACTCATGCTTTTAGAGACTTGTTTGGGCTCATGAGAGGAGTAGAAAAACATCAAAAATTTCAGTCCTGCATGATTCTACCAAGAAATGTGTGTTCATTGAAACCGCTGGTTTTTGATAGTTTGGGCCCTATTGAATAATGAATGTTTTGAATTTTCTCCAAAAGTAAAGTAGTTGCAAACTCATCCTTTTAGAAACTTGTTTGGGCTGTTGAGAGGAGTAAAAAACCATCAAAAATTTCAATCCTGCATGATTCTACCAAGAAATGTGATTCTTCATTCAAAACCTGATTTTTGCTATTGGGCTCTATTGAATAATGAATGTTTTGAATTTTCTCCAAAAGTAAAGTAGTTGCAAACTCATGCTTTTAGAGACTTGTTTGGGCTCATGAGAGGAGTAGAAAAACATCAAAAATTTCAGTCCTGCATGATTCTACCACGAAATGTGTGTTCATTGAAATAGCTGGTTTTTGATAGTTTGGGCCCTATTGAATAATGAATGTTTTGAATTTTCTCCAAAAGTAAAGTAGTTGCAAACTCATCCTTTTAGAAACTTGTTTGGGCTGTTGAGAGGAGTAAAAAACCATCAAAAATTTCAATCCTGCATGATTCTACCAAGAAATGTGATTCTTCATTCAAAACGCTGGTTTTTGCTATTGGGCTCTATTGAATAATGAATGTTTTGAATTTTCTCCAAAAGTAAAGTAGTTGCAAACTCATCCTTTTAGAGACTTGTTTGGGCTCATGAGAGGAGTAGAAAAACATCAAAAATTTCAGTCCTGCACGATTCTACCAAGAAATGTGTGTTCATTCAAACCGCTGGTTTTTGATATTTTGGGCCCTATTGAATAATGAATGTTTTGAATTTTCTCCAAAAGTAAAGTAGTTGCAAACTCATCCTTTTAGAAACTTGTTTGGGCTGTTGAGAGGAGTAAAAAAACATCAAAAATTTCAATCCTGCATGATTCTACCAAGAAATGTGATTCTTCATTCAAAACCTGATTTTTGCTATTGGGCTCTATTGAATAATGAATGTTTTGAATTTTCTCCAAAAGTAAAGTAGTTGCAAACTCATGCTTTTAGAGACTTGTTTGGGCTCATGAGAGGAGTAGAAAAACATCAAAAATTTCAGTCCTGCATGATTCTACCAAGAAATGTGTGTTCATTCAAACCGCTGGTTTTTGATAGTTTGGGCCCTATTGAATAATGAATGTTTTGAATTTTCTCCAAAAGTAAAGTAGTTGCAAACTCATCCTTTTAGAAACTTGTTTGGGCTGTTGAGAGGAGTAAAAAACCATCAAAAATTTCAATCCTGCATGATTCTACCAAGAAATGTGATTCTTCATTCAAAACCTGATTTTTGCTATTGGGCTCTATTGAATAATGAATGTTTTGAATTTTCTCCAAAAGTAAAGTAGTTGCAAACTCATGCTTTTAGAGACTTGTTTGGGCTCATGAGAGGAGTAGAAAAACATCAAAAATTTCAGTCCTGCATGATTCTACCAAGAAATGTGTGTTCATTGAAACCGCTGGTTTTTGATAGTTTGGGCCCTATTGAATAATGAATGTTTTGAATTTTCTCCAAAAGTAAAGTAGTTGCAAACTCATCCTTTTAGAAACTTGTTTGGGCTGTTGAGAGGAGTAAAAAACCATCAAAAATTTCAATCCTGCATGATTCTACCAAGAAATGTGATTCTTCATTCAAAACCTGATTTTTGCTATTGGGCTCTATTGAATAATGAATGTTTTGAATTTTCTCCAAAAGTAAAGTAGTTGCAAACTCATGCTTTTAGAGACTTGTTTGGGCTCATGAGAGGAGTAGAAAAACATCAAAAATTTCAGTCCTGCATGATTCTACCAAGAAATGTGTGTTCATTGAAACAGCTGGTTTTTGATAGTTTGGGCCCTATTGAATAATGAATGTTTTGAATTTTCTCCAAAAGTAAAGTAGTTGCAAACTCATCCTTTTAGAAACTTGTTTGGGCTGTTGAGAGGAGTAAAAAACCATCAAAAATTTCAATCCTGCATGATTCTACCAAGAAATGTGATTCTTCATTCAAAACGCTGGTTTTTGATATTGGGCTCTATTGAATAATGAATGTTTTGAATTTTCTCCAAAAGTAAAGTAGTTGCAAACTCATGCTTTTAGAGACTTGTTTGGGCTCATGAGAGGAGTAGAAAAACATCAAAAATTTCAGTCCTGCATGATTCTACCAAGAAATGTGTGTTCATTCAAACCGCTGGTTTTTGATAGTTTGGGCCCCATTGAATAATGAATGTTTTCAATTTTCTCCAAAAGTAAAGTAGTTGCAAACTCATCCTTTTAGAAACTTGTTTGGGCTGTTGAGAGGAGTAAAAAACTATCAAAAATTTCAATCCTGCATGATTTTACCAAGAAATGTGATTCTTCATTCAAAACCTGATTTTTGCTATTGGGCTCTATTGAATAGTGAATGTTTTGAATTTTCTCCAAAAGTAAAGTAGTTGCAAACTCATGCTTTTAGAGACTTGTTTGGGCTCATGAGAGGAGTAGAAAAACATCAAAAATTTCAGTCCTGCATGATTCTACCAAGAAATGTGTGTTCATTGAAACCGCTGGTTTTTGATAGTTTGGGCCCTATTGAATAATGAATGTTTTGAATTTTCTCCAAAAGTAAAGTAGTTGCAAACTCATCCTTTTAGAAACTTGTTTGGGCTGTTGAGAGGAGTAAAAAACCATCAAAAATTTCAATCCTGCATGATTCTACCAAGAAATGTGATTCTTCATTCAAAACCTGATTTTTGCTATTGGCTCTATTGAATAATGAATGTTTTGAATTTTCTCCAAAAGTAAAGTAATTGCAAACTCATGCTTTTAGAGACTTGTTTGGGCTCATGAGAGGAGTAGAAAAACATCAAAAATTTCAGTCCTGCATGATTCTACCAAGAAATGTGTGTTCATTGAAACCGCTGGTTTTTGATAGTTTGGGCCCTATTGAATAATGAATGTTTTGAATTTTCTCCAAAAGTAAAGTAGTTGCAAACTCATCCTTTTAGAAACTTGTTTGGGCTGTTGAGAGGAGTAAAAAACCATCAAAAATTTCAATCCTGCATGATTTTACAAAGAAATGTGATTCTTCATTCAAAACCTGATTTTTGCTATTGGGCTCTATTGAATAATGAATGTTTTGAATTTTCTCCAAAAGTAAAGTAGTTGCAAACTCATCCTTTTAGAAACTTGTTTGGGCTGTTGAGAGGAGTAAAAAACCATCAAAAATTTCAATCCTGCATGATTTTACCAAGAAATGTGATTCTTCATTCAAAACCTGATTTTTGCTATTGGGCTCTATTGAATAATGAATGTTTTGAATTTTCTCCAAAAGTAAAGTAGTTGCAAACTCATGCTTTTAGAGACTTGTTTGGGCTCATGAGAGGAGTAGAAAAACATCAAAAATTTCAGTCCTGCATGATTCTACCAAGAAATGTGTGTTCATTGAAACCGCTGGTTTTTGATAGTTTGGGCCCTATTGAATAATGAATGTTTTGAATTTTCTCCAAAAGTAAAGTAGTTGCAAACTCATCCTTTTAGAAACTTGTTTGGGCTGTTGAGAGGAGTAAAAAACCATCAAAAATTTCAATCCTGCATGATTCTACCAAGAAATGTGAATCTTCATTCAAAACCTGATTTTTGCTATTGGGCTCTATTGAAAAATGAATGTTTTGAATTTTCTCCAAAAGTAAAGTAGTTGCAAACTCATGCTTTTAGAGACTTGTTTGGGCTCATGAGAGGAGTAGAAAGACATCAAAAATTTCAGTCCTGCATGATTCTACCAAGAAATGTGTGTTCATTGAAACCGCTGGTTTTTGATAGTTTGGGCCCTATTGAATAATGAATGTTTTGAATTTTCTCCAAAAGTAAAGTAGTTGCAAACTCATCCTTTTAGAAACTTGTTTGGGCTGTTGAGAGGAGTAAAAAACCATCAAAAATTTCAATCCTGCATGATTCTACCAAGAAATGTGATTCTTCATTCAAAACCTGATTTTTGCTATTGGGCTCTATTGAATAATGAATGTCTTGAATTTTCTCCAAAAGTAAAGTAGTTGCAAACTCATGCTTTTAGAGACTTGTTTGGGCTCATGAGAGGAGTAGAAAAACATCAGAAATTTCAGTCCTGCATGATTCTACCACGAAATGTGTGTTCATTGAAATAGCTGGTTTTTGATAGTTTGGGCCCTATTGAATAATGAATGTTTTGAATTTTCTCCAAAAGTAAAGTAGTTGCAAACTCATCCTTTTAGAAACTGGTTTGGGCTGTTGAGAGGAGTAAAAAACCATCAAAAATTTCAATCCTGCATGATTCTACCAAGAAATGTGATTCTTCATTCAAAACGCTGGTTTTTGCTATTGGGCTCTATTGAATAATGAATGTTTTGAATTTTCTCCAAAAGTAAAGTAGTTGCAAACTCATCCTTTTAGAGACTTGTTTGGGCTCATGAGAGGAGTAGAAAAACATCAAAAATTTCAGTCCTGCACGATTCTACCAAGAAATGTGTGTTCATTCAAACCGCTGGTTTTTGATATTTTGGGCCCTATTGAATAATGAATGTTTTGAATTTTCTCCAAAAGTAAAGTAGTTGCAAACTCATCCTTTTAGAAACTTGTTTGGGCTGTTGAGAGGAGTAAAAAACCATCAAAAATTTCAATCCTGCATGATTTTACCAAGAAATGTGATTCTTCATTCAAAACCTGATTTTTGCTATTGGGCTCTATTGAATAATGAATGTTTTGAATTTTCTCCAAAAGTAAAGTAGTTGGAAACTCATGCTTTTAGAGACTTGTTTGGGCTCATGAGAGGAGTAGAAAAACATCAAAAATTTCAGTCCTGCATGATTCTACCAAGAAATGTGTGTTCATTGAAACCGCTGGTTTTTGATAGTTTGGGCCCTATTGAATAATGAATGTTTTGAATTTTCTCCTAAAGTAAAGTAGTTGCAAACTCATCCTTTTAGAAACTTGTTTGGGCTGTTGAGAGGAGTAAAAAACCATCAAAAATTTCAATCCTGCATGATTCTACCAAGAAATGTGAATCTTCATTCAAAACCTGATTTTTGCTATTGGGCTCTATTGAAAAATGAATGTTTTGAATTTTCTCCAAAAGTAAAGTAGTTGCAAACTCATGCTTTTAGAGACTTGTTTGGGCTCATGAGAGGAGTAGAAAGACATCAAAAATTTCAGTCCTGCATGATTCTACCAAGAAATGTGTGTTCATTGAAACCGCTGGTTTTTGATAGTTTGGGCCCTATTGAATAATGAATGTTTTGAATTTTCTCCAAAAGTAAAGTAGTTGCAAACTCATCCTTTTAGAAACTTGTTTGGGCTGTTGAGAGGAGTAAAAAACCATCAAAAATTTCAATCCTGCATGATTCTACCAAGAAATGTGATTCTTCATTCAAAACCTGATTTTTGCTATTGGGCTCTATTGAATAATGAATGTTTTGAATTTTCTCCAAAAGTAAAGTAGTTGCAAACTCATGCTTTTAGAGACTTGTTTGGGCTCATGAGAGGAGTAGAAAAACATCAAAAATTTCAGTCCTGCATGATTCTACCACGAAATGTGTGTTCATTGAAATAGCTGGTTTTTGATAGTTTGGGCCCTATTGAATAATGAATGTTTTGAATTTTCTCCAAAAGTAAAGTAGTTGCAAACTCATCCTTTTAGAAACTTGTTTGGGCTGTTGAGAGGAGTAAAAAACCATCAAAAATTTCAATCCTGCATGATTCTACCAAGAAATGTGATTCTTCATTCAAAACGCTGGTTTTTGCTATTGGGCTCTATTGAATAATGAATGTTTTGAATTTTCTCCAAAAGTAAAGTAGTTGCAAACTCATCCTTTTAGAGACTTGTTTGGGCTCATGAGAGGAGTAGAAAAACATCAAAAATTTCAGTCCTGCACGATTCTACCAAGAAATGTGTGTTCATTCAAACCGCTGGTTTTTGATAGTTTGGGCCCCATTGAATAATGAATGTTTTCAATTTTCTCCAAAAGTAAAGTAGTTGCAAACTCATCCTTTTAGAAACTTGTTTGGGCTGTTGAGAGGAGTAAAAAACTATCAAAAATTTCAATCCTGCATGATTTTACCAAGAAATGTGATTCTTCATTCAAAACCTGATTTTTGCTATTGGGCTCTATTGAATAGTGAATGTTTTGAATTTTCTCCAAAAGTAAAGTAGTTGCAAACTCATGCTTTTAGAGACTTGTTTGGGCTCATGAGAGGAGTAGAAAAACATCAAAAATTTCAGTCCTGCATGATTCTACCAAGAAATGTGTGTTCATTGAAACCGCTGGTTTTTGATAGTTTGGGCCCTATTGAATAATGAATGTTTTGAATTTTCTCCAAAAGTAAAGTAGTTGCAAACTCATCCTTTTAGAAACTTGTTTGGGCTGTTGAGAGGAGTAAAAAACCATCAAAAATTTCAATCCTGCATGATTCTACCAAGAAATGTGATTCTTCATTCAAAACGCTGGTTTTTGCTATTGGGCTCTATTGAATAATGAATGTTTTGAATTTTCTCCAAAAGTAAAGTAGTTGCAAACTCATCCTTTTAGAGACTTGTTTGGGCTCATGAGAGGAGTAGAAAAACATCAAAAATTTCAGTCCTGCACGATTCTACCAAGAAATGTGTGTTCATTCAAACCGCTGGTTTTTGATAGTTTGGGCCCCATTGAATAATGAATGTTTTCAATTTTCTCCAAAAGTAAAGTAGTTGCAAACTCATCCTTTTAGAAACTTGTTTGGGCTGTTGAGAGGAGTAAAAAACTATCAAAAATTTCAATCCTGCATGATTTTACCAAGAAATGTGATTCTTCATTCAAAACCTGATTTTTGCTATTGGGCTCTATTGAATAGTGAATGTTTTGAATTTTCTCCAAAAGTAAAGTAGTTGCAAACTCATGCTTTTAGAGACTTGTTTGGGCTCATGAGAGGAGTAGAAAAACATCAAAAATTTCAGTCCTGCATGATTCTACCAAGAAATGTGTGTTCATTGAAACCGCTGGTTTTTGATAGTTTGGGCCCTATTGAATAATGAATGTTTTGAATTTTCTCCAAAAGTAAAGTAGTTGCAAACTCATCCTTTTAGAAACTTGTTTGGGCTGTTGAGAGGAGTAAAAAACCATCAAAAATTTCAATCCTGCATGATTCTACCAAGAAATGTGATTCTTCATTCAAAACCTGATTTTTGCTATTGGCTCTATTGAATAATGAATGTTTTGAATTTTCTCCAAAAGTAAAGTAATTGCAAACTCATGCTTTTAGAGACTTGTTTGGGCTCATGAGAGGAGTAGAAAAACATCAAAAATTTCAGTCCTGCATGATTCTACCAAGAAATGTGTGTTCATTGAAACCGCTGGTTTTTGATAGTTTGGGCCTTATTGAATAATGAATGTTTTGAATTTTCTCCAAAAGTAAAGTAGTTGCAAACTCATCCTTTTAGAAACTTGTTTGGGCTGTTGAGAGGAGTAAAAAACCATCAAAAATTTCAATCCTGCATGATTTTACAAAGAAATGTGATTCTTCATTCAAAACCTGATTTTTGCTATTGGGCTCTATTGAATAATGAATGTTTTGAATTTTCTCCAAAAGTAAAGTAGTTGCAAACTCATCCTTTTAGAAACTTGTTTGGGCTGTTGAGAGGAGTAAAAAACCATCAAAAATTTCAATCCTGCATGATTTTACCAAGAAATGTGATTCTTCATTCAAAACCTGATTTTTGCTATTGGGCTCTATTGAATAATGAATGTTTTGAATTTTCTCCAAAAGTAAAGTAGTTGCAAACTCATGCTTTTAGAGACTTGTTTGGGCTCATGAGAGGAGTAGAAAAACATCAAAAATTTCAGTCCTGCATGATTCTACCAAGAAATGTGTGTTCATTGAAACCGCTGGTTTTTGATAGTTTGGGCCCTATTGAATAATGAATGTTTTGAATTTTCTCCAAAAGTAAAGTAGTTGCAAACTCATCCTTTTAGAAACTTGTTTGGGCTGTTGAGAGGAGTAAAAAACCATCAAAAATTTCAATCCTGCATGATTCTACCAAGAAATGTGAATCTTCATTCAAAACCTGATTTTTGATATTGGGCTCTATTGAAAAATGAATGTTTTGAATTTTCTCCAAAAGTAAAGTAGTTGCAAACTCATGCTTTTAGAGACTTGTTTGGGCTCATGAGAGGAGTGGAAAGACATCAAAAATTTCAGTCCTGCATGATTCTACCAAGAAATGTGTGTTCATTGAAACCGCTGGTTTTTGATAGTTTGGGCCCTATTGAATAATGAATGTTTTGAATTTTCTCCAAAAGTAAAGTAGTTGCAAACTCATCCTTTTAGAAACTTGTTTGGGCTGTTGAGAGGAGTAAAAAACCATCAAAAATTTCAATCCTGCATGATTCTACCAAGAAATGTGATTCTTCATTCAAAACCTGATTTTTGCTATTGGGCTCTATTGAATAATGAATGTTTTGAATTTTCTCCAAAAGTAAAGTAGTTGCAAACTCATGCTTTTATAGACTTGTTTGGGCTCATGAGAGGAGTAGAAAAACATCAGAAATTTCAGTCCTGCATGATTCTACCACGAAATGTGTGTTCATTGAAATAGCTGGTTTTTGATAGTTTGGGCCCTATTGAATAATGAATGTTTTGAATTTTCTCCAAAAGTAAAGTAGTTGCAAACTCATCCTTTTAGAAACTTGTTTGGGCTGTTGAGAGGAGTAAAAAACCATCAAAAAGTTCAATCCTGCATGATTCTACCAAGAAATGTGATTCTTCATTCAAAACGCTGGTTTTTGCTATTGGGCTCTATTGAATAATGAATGTTTTGAATTTTCTCCAAAAGTAAAGTAGTTGCAAACTCATCCTTTTAGAGACTTGTTTGGGCTCATGAGAGGAGTAGAAAAACATCAAAAATTTCAGTCCTGCACGATTCTACCAAGAAATGTGTGTTCATTCAAACCGCTGGTTTTTGATATTTTGGGCCCTATTGAATAATGAATGTTTTGAATTTTCTCCAAAAGTAAAGTAGTTGCAAACTCATCCTTTTAGAAACTTGTTTGGGCTGTTGAGAGGAGTAAAAAACCATCAAAAATTTCAATCCTGCATGATTTTACCAAGAAATGTGATTCTTCATTCAAAACCTGATTTTTGCTATTGGGCTCTATTGAATAATGAATGTTTTGAATTTTCTCCAAAAGTAAAGTAGTTGCAAACTCATGCTTTTAGAGACTTGTTTGGGCTCATGAGAGGAGTAGAAAAACATCAAAAATTTCAGTCCTGCATGATTCTACCAAGAAATGTGTGTTCATTGAAACCGCTGGTTTTTGATAGTTTGGGCCCTATTGAATAATGAATGTTTTGAATTTTCTCCAAAAGTAAAGTAGTTGCAAACTCATCCTTTTAGAAACTTGTTTGGGCTGTTGAGAGGAGTAAAAAACCATCAAAAATTTCAATCCTGCATGATTCTACCAAGAAATGTGAATCTTCATTCAAAACCTGATTTTTGCTATTGGGCTCTATTGAAAAATGAATGTTTTGAATTTTCTCCAAAAGTAAAGTAGTTGCAAACTCATGCTTTTAGAGACTTGTTTGGGCTCATGAGAGGAGTAGAAAGACATCAAAAATTTCAGTCCTGCATGATTCTACCAAGAAATGTGTGTTCATTGAAACCGCTGGTTTTTGATAGTTTGGGCCCTATTGAATAATGAATGTTTTGAATTTTCTCCAAAAGTAAAGTAGTTGCAAACTCATCCTTTTAGAAACTTGTTTGGGCTGTTGAGAGGAGTAAAAAACCATCAAAAATTTCAATCCTGCATGATTCTACCAAGAAATGTGATTCTTCATTCAAAACGCTGGTTTTTGCTATTGGGCTCTATTGAATAATGAATGTTTTGAATTTTCTCCAAAAGTAAAGTAGTTGCAAACTCATCCTTTTAGAGACTTGTTTGGGCTCATGAGAGGAGTAGAAAAATATCAAAAATTTCAGTCCTGCACGATTCTACCAAGAAATGTGTGTTCATTCAAACCGCTGGTTTTTGATATTTTGGGCCCTATTGAATAATGAATGTTTTGAATTTTCTCCAAAAGTAAAGTAGTTGCAAACTCATCCTTTTAGAAACTTGTTTGGGCTGTTGAGAGGAGTAAAAAACCATCAAAAATTTCAATCCTGCATGATTCTACCAAGAAATGTGATTCTTCATTCAAAACCTGATTTTTGCTATTGGGCTCTATTGAATAATGAATGTTTTGAATTTTCTCCAAAAGTAAAGTAGTTGCAAACTCATGCTTTTAGAGACTTGTTTGGGCTCATGAGAGGAGTAGAAAAACATCAAAAATTTCAGTCCTGCATGATTCTACCAAGAAATGTGTGTTCATTGAAACCGCTGGTTTTTGATAGTTTGGGCCCTATTGAATAATGAATGTTTTGAATTTTCTCCAAAAGTAAAGTAGTTGCAAACTCATCCTTTTAGAAACTTGTTTGGGCTGTTGAGAGGAGTAAAAAACCATCAAAAATTTCAATCCTGCATGATTCTACCAAGAAATGTGATTCTTCATTCAAAACCTGATTTTTGCTATTGGGCTCTATTGAATAATGAATGTTTTGAATTTTCTCCAAAAGTAAAGTAGTTGCAAACTCATGCTTTTAGAGACTTGTTTGGGCTCATGAGAGGAGTAGAAAAACATCAAAAATTTCAGTCCTGCATTATTCTACCAAGAAATGTGTGTTCATTGAAACAGCTGGTTTTTGATAGTTTGGGCCCTATTGAATAATGAATGTTTTGAATTTTCTCCAAAAGTAAAGTAGTTGCAAACTCATCCTTTTAGAAACTTGTTTGGGCTGTTGAGAGGAGTAAAAAACCATCAAAAATTTCAATCCTGCATGATTCTACCAAGAAATGTGATTCTTCATTCAAAACGCTGGTTTTTGCTATTGGGCTCTTTTGAATAATGAATGTTTTGAATTTTCTCCAAAAGTAAAGTAGTTGCAAACTCATGCTTTTAGAGACTTGTTTGGGCTCATGAGAGGAGTAGAAAAACATCAAAAATTTCAGTCCTGCATGATTCTACCAAGAAATGTGTGTTCATTCAAACCGCTGGTTTTTGATAGTTTGGGCCCCATTGAATAATGAATGTTTATAATTTTCTCCAAAAGTAAAGTAGTTGCAAACTCATCCTTTTAGAAACTTGTTTGGGCTGTTGAGAGGAGTAAAAAACCATCAAAAATTTCAATCCTGCATGATTCTACCAAGAAATGTGATTCTTCATTCAAAACGCTGGTTTTTGCTATTGGGCTCTATTGAATAATGAATGTTTTGAATTTTCTCCAAAACTAAAGTAGTTGCAAACTCAACCTTTTAGAGACTTGTTTGGGCTCATGAGAGGAGTAGAAAAACATCAAAAATTTCAGTCCTGCACGATTCTACCAAGAAATGTGTGTTCATTCAAACCGCTGGTTTTTGATATTTTGGGCCCTATTGAATAATTAATGTTTTGAATTTTCTCCAAAAGTAAAGTAGTTGCAAACTCATCCTTTTAGAAACTTGTTTGGGCTGTTGAGAGGAGTACAAAACCATCAAAAATTTCAATCCTGCATGATTCTACCAAGAAATGTGATTCTTCATTCAAAATCTGATTTTTGCTATTGGGCTCTATTGAATAATGAATGTTTTGAATTTTCTCCAAAAGTAAAGTAGTTGCAAACTCATGCTTTTAGAGACTTGTTTGGGCTCATGAGAGGAGTAGAAAAACATCAAAAATTTCAGTCCTGCATGATTCTACCAAGAAATGTGTGTTCATTCAAACGGCTGGTTTTTGATAGTTTGGGCCCTATTGAATAATGAATGTTTTGAATTTTCTCCAAAAGTAAAGTAGTTGCAAACTCATCCTTTTAGAAACTTGTTTGGGCTGTTGAGAGGAGTAAAAAACCATCAAAAATTTCAATCCTGCATGATTCTACCAAGAAATGTGATTCTTCATTCAAAACCTGATTTTTGCTATTGGGCTCTATTGAATAATGAATGTTTTGAATTTTCTCCAAAAGTAAAGTAGTTGCAAACTCATGCTTTTAGAGACTTGTTTGGGCTCATGAGAGGAGTAGAAAAACATCAAAAATTTCAGTCCTGCATGATTCTACCAAGAAATGTGTGTTCATTGAAACCGCTGGTTTTTGATAGTTTGGGCCCTATTGAATAATGAATGTTTTGAATTTTCTCCAAAAGTAAAGTAGTTGCAAACTCATCCTTTTAGAAACTTGTTTGGGCTGTTGAGAGGAGTAAAAAACCATCAAAAATTTCAATCCTGCATGATTCTACCAAGAAATGTGATTCTTCATTCAAAACCTGATTTTTGCTATTGGGCGCTATTGAATAATGAATGTTTTGAATTTTCTCCAAAAGTAAAGTAGTTGCAAACTCATGCTTTTAGAGACTTGTTTGGGCTCATGAGAGGAGTAGAAAAACATCAAAAATTTCAGTCCTGCACGATTCTACCAAGAAATGTGTGTTCATTGAAACCGCTGGTTTTTGATAGTTTGGGCCCTATTGAATAATGAATGTTTTGAATTTTCTCCAAAAGTAAAGTAGTTGCAAACTCATGCTTTTAGAGACTTGTTTGGGCTCATGAGAGGAGTAGAAAAACATCAAAAATTTCAGTCCTGCATGATTCTACCAAGAAATGTGTGTTCATTCAAACCGCTGGTTTTTGATAGTTTGGGCCCTATTGAATAATGAATGTTTTGAATTTTCTCCAAAAGTAAAGTAGTTGCAAACTCATCCTTTTAGAAACTTGTTTGGGCTGTTGAGAGGAGTAAAAAACCATCAAAAATTTCAATCCTGCATGATTTTACCAAGAAATGTGATTCTTCATTCAAAACCTGATTTTTGCTATTGGGCTCTATTGAATAATGAATGTTTTGAATTTTCTCCAAAAGTAAAGTAGTTGCAAACTCAAGCTTTTAGAGACTTGTTTGGGCTCATGAGAGGAGTAGGAAAACATCAAAAATTTCAGTCCTGCATGATTCTACCAAGAAATGTGTGTTCATTGAAACCGCTGGTTTTTGATAGTTTGGGCCCTATTGAATAATGAATGTTTTGAATTTTCTCCAAAAGTAAAGTAGTTGCAAACTTATCCTTTTAGAAACTTGTTTGTGCTGTTGAGAGGAGTAAAAAACCATCAAAAATTTCAATCCTGCATGATTCTACCAAGAAATGTGATTCTTCATTCAAAACGCTGGTTTTTGCTATTGGGCTCTATTGAATAATGAATGTTTTGAATTTTCTCCAAAAGTAAAGTAGTTGCAAACTCATCCTTTTAGAGACTTGTTTGGACTCATGAGAGGAGTAGAAAAACATCAAAAATTTCAGTCCTGCACGATTCTACCAAGAAATGTGTGTTCATTCAAACCGCTGGTTTTTGATATTTTGGGCCCTATTGAATAATGAATGTTTTGAATTTTCTCCAAAAGTAAAGTAGTTGCAAACTCATCCTTTTAGAAACTTGTTTGGGCTGTTGAGAGGAGTAAAAAAACATCAAAAATTTCAATCCTGCATGATTCTACCAAGAAATGTGATTCTTCATTCAAAACCTGATTTTTGCTATTGGGCTCTATTGAATAATGAATGTTTTGAATTTTCTCCAAAAGTAAAGTAGTTGCAAACTCATGCTTTTAGAGACTTGTTTGGGATCATGAGAGGAGTAGAAAAACATCAAAAATTTCAGTCCTGCATGATTCTACCAAGAAATGTGTGTTCATTGAAACCGCTGGTTTTTGATAGTTTGGGCCCTATTGAATAATGAATGTTTTGAATTTTCTCCAAAAGTAAAGTAGTTGCAAACTCATCCTTTTAGAAACTTGTTTGGGCTGTTGAGTGGAGTAAAAAACCATCAAAAATTTCAATCCTGCATGATTCTACCAAGAAATGTGATTCTTCATTCAAAACCTGATTTTTGCTCTTGGGCTCTATTGAATAATGAATGTTTTGAATTTTCTCCAAAAGTAAAGTAGTTGAAAACTCATGCTTTTAGAGACTTGTTTGGGCTCATGAGAGGAGTAGAAAAACATCAAAAATTTCAGTCCTGCATGATTCTACCAAGAAATGTGTGTTCATTGAAACCGCTGGTTTTTGATAGTTTGGGCCCTATTGAATAATGAATGTTTTCAATTTTCTCCAAAAGTAAATTAGTTGCAAACTCATCCTTTTAGAAACTTGTTTGGGCTGTTGAGAGGAGTAAAAAACCATCAAAAATTTCAATCCTGCATGATTCTACCAAGAAATGTGATTCTTCATTCAAAACGCTGGTTTTTGCTATTGGGCTCTATTGAATAATGAATGTTTTGAATTTTCTCCAAAACTAAAGTAGTTGCAAACTCATCCTTTTAGAGACTTGTTTGGGCTCATGAGAGGAGTAGAAAAACATCAAAAATTTCAGTCCTGCACGATTCTACCAAGAAATGTGTGTTCATTCAAACCGCTGGTTTTTGATATTTTGGGCCCTATTGAATAATGAATGTTTTGAATTTTCTCCAAAAGTAAAGTAGTTGCAAACTCATCCTTTTAGAAACTTGTTTGGGCTGTTGAGAGGAGTACAAAACCATCAAAAATTTCAATCCTGCATGATTCTACCAAGAAATGTGATTCTTCATTCAAAATCTGATTTTTGCTATTGGGCTCTATTGAATAATGAATGTTTTGAATTTTCTCCAAAAGTAAAGTAGTTGCAAACTCATGCTTTTAGAGACTTGTTTGGGCTCATGAGAGGAGTAGAAAAACATCAAAAATTTCAGTCCTGCATGATTCTACCAAGAAATGTGTGTTCATTGAAACTGCTGATTTTTGATAGTTTGGGCCCTATTGAATAATGAATGTTATGAATTTTCTCCAAAAGTAAAGTAGTTGCAAACTCATCCTTTTAGAAACTTGTTTGGGCTGTTGAGAGGAGTAAAAAACCATCAAAAATTTCAATCCTGCATGATTCTACCAAGAAATGTGATTCTTCATTCAAAACCTGATATTTGCTATTGGGCTCTATTGAATAATGAATGTTTTGAATTTTCTCCAAAAGTAAAGTAGTTGCAAACTCATGCTTTTAGAGACTTGTTTGGGCTCATGAGAGGAGTAGAAAAACATCAAAAATTTCAGTCCTGCATGATTCTACCAAGAAATGTGTGTTCATTGAAACCGCTGGTTTTTGATAGTTTGGGCCCTATTGAATAATGAATGTTTTGAATTTTCTCCAAAAGTAAAGTAGTTGCAAACTCATCCTTTTAGAAACTTGTTTGGGCTGTTGAGAGGAGTAAAAAACCATCAAAAATTTCAATCCTGCATGATTCTACCAAGAAATGTGATTCTTCATTCAAAACCTGATTTTTGCTATTGGGCGCTATTGAATAATGAATGTTTTGAATTTTCTCCAAAAGTAAAGTAGTTGCAAACTCATGCTTTTAGAGACTTGTTTGGGCTCATGAGAGGAGTAGAAAAACATCAAAAATTTCAGTCCTGCACGATTCTACCAAGAAATGTGTGTTCATTGAAACCGCTGGTTTTTGATAGTTTGGGCCCTATTGAATAATGAATGTTTTGAATTTTCTCCAAAAGTAAAGTAGTTGCAAACTCATCCTTTTAGAGACTTGTTTGGGCTCATGAGAGGAGTAGAAAAACATCAAAAATTTCAGTCCTGCACGATTCTACCAAGAAATGTGTGTTCATTGAAACCGCTGGTTTTTGATAGTTTGGGCCCTATTGAATAATGAATGTTTTGAATTTTCTCCAAAAGTAAAGTAGTTGCAAACTCATGCTTTTAGAGACTTGTTTGGGCTCATGAGAGGAGTAGAAAAACATCAAAAATTTCAGTCCTGCATGATTCTACCAAGAAATGTGTGTTCATTCAAACTGCTGGTTTTTGATAGTTTGGACCATATTGAATAATGAATGTTTTGAATTTTCTCCAAAAGTAAAGTAGTTGCAAACTCATCCTTTTAGAAACTTGTTTGGGCTGTTGAGAGGAGTAAAAACCCATCAAAAATTTCAATCCTGCATGATTTTACCAAGAAATGTGATTCTTCATTCAAAACCTGATTTTTGCTATTGGGCTCTATTGAATAATGAATGTTTTGAATTTTCTCCAAAAGTAAAGTAGTTGCAAACTCAAGCTTTTAGAGACTTGTTTGGGCTCATGAGAGGAGTAGGAAAACATCAAAAATTTCAGTCCTGCATGATTCTACCAAGAAATGTGTGTTCATTGAAACCGCTGGTTTTTGATAGTTTGGGCCCTATTGAATAATGAATGTTTTGAATTTTCTCCAAAAGTAAAGTAGTTGCAAACTTATCCTTTTAGAAACTTGTTTGGGCTGTTGAGAGGAGTAAAAAAACATCAAAAATTTCAATCCTGCATGATTCTACCAAGAAATGTGATTCTTCATTCAAAACCTGATTTTTGCTATTGGGCTCTATTGAATAATGAATGTTTTGAATTTTCTCCAAAAGTAAAGTAGTTGCAAACTCATGCTTTTAGAGACTTGTTTGGGCTCATGAGAGGAGTAGAAAAACATCAAAAATTTCAGTCCTGCATGATTCTACCAAGAAATGTGTGTTCATTCAAACCGCTGGTTTTTGATAGTTTGGGCCCTATTGAATAATGAATGTTTTGAATTTTCTCCAAAAGTAAAGTAGTTGCAAACTCATCCTTTTAGAAACTTGTTTGGGCTGTTGAGAGGAGTAAAAAACCATCAAAAATTTCAATCCTGCATGATTCTACCAAGAAATGTGATTCTTCATTCAAAACCTGATTTTTGCTATTGGGCTCTATTGAATAATGAATGTTTTGAATTTTCTCCAAAAGTAAAGTAGTTGCAAACTCATGCTTTTAGAGACTTGTTTGGGCTCATGAGAGGAGTAGAAAAACATCAAAAATTTCAGTCCTGCATGATTCTACCAAGAAATGTGTGTTCATTGAAACCGCTGGTTTTTGATAGTTTGGGCCCTATTGAATAATGAATGTTTTGAATTTTCTCCAAAAGTAAAGTAGTTGCAAACTCATCCTTTTAGAAACTTGTTTGGGCTGTTGAGAGGAGTACAAAACCATCAAAAATTTCAATCCTGCATGATTCTACCAAGAAATGTGATTCTTCATTCAAAATCTGATTTTTGCTATTGGGCTCTATTGAATAATGAATGTTTTGAATTTTCTCCAAAAGTAAAGTAGTTGCAAACTCATGCTTTTAGAGACTTGTTTGGGCTCATGAGAGGAGTAGAAAAACATCAAAAATTTCAGTCCTGCATGATTCTACCAAGAAATGTGTGTTCATTGAAACCGCTGGTTTTTGATAGTTTGGGCCCTATTGAATAATGAATGTTTTGAATTTTCTCCAAAAGTAAAGTAGTTGCAAACTCATCCTTTTAGAAACTTGTTTGGGCTGTTGAGAGGAGTAAAAAACCATCAAAAATTTCAATCCTGCATGATTTTACCAAGAAATGTGATTCTTCATTCAAAACCTGGTTTTTGCTATTGGGCTCTATTGAATAATGAATGTTTTGAATTTTCTCCAAAAGTAAAGTAGTTGCAAACTCATGCTTTTAGAAACTTGTTTGGGCTCATGAGAGGAGTAGAAAAACATCAAAAATTTCAGTCCTGCATGATTCTACCAAGAAATGTGTGTTCATTGAAACCGCTGGTTTTTGATAGTTTGGGCCCTATTGAATAATGAATGTTTTGAATTTTCTCCAAAAGTAAAGTAGTTGCAAACTCATCCTTTTAGAAACTTGTTTGGGCTGTTGAGAGGAGTAAAAAACCATCAAAAATTTCAATCCTGCATGATTCTACCAAGAAATGTGATTCTTCATTCAAAACCTGATTTTTGCTATTGGGCTCTATTGAATAATGAATGTTTTGAATTTTCTCCAAAAGTAAAGTAGTTGCAAACTCATGCTTTTAGAGACTTGTTTGGGCTCATGAGAGGAGTAGAAAAACATCAAAAATTTCAGTCCTGCATGATTCTACCAAGAAATTTGTGTTCATTGAAACCGCTGGTTTTTGATAGTTTGGGCCCTATTGAATAATGAATGTTTTGAATTTTCTCCAAAAGTAAAGTAGTTGCAAACTCATCCTTTTAGAAACTTGTTAGGGCTGTTGAGAGGAGTAAAAAACCATCAAAAATTTCAATCCTGCATGATTCTACCAAGAAATGTGATTCTTCATTCAAAACGCTGGTTTTTGCTATTGGGCTCTATTGAATAATGAATATTTTGAATTTTCTCCAAAAGTAAAGTAGTTGCAAACTCATCCTTTTAGAGACTTGTTTGGGCTCATGAGAGGAGTAGAAAAACATCAAAAATTTCAATCCTGCACGATTCTACCAAGAAATGTGTGTTCATTCAAACCGCTGTTTTTTGATATTTTGGGCCCTATTGAATAATGAATGTTTTGAATTTTCTCCAAAAGTAAAGTAGTTGCAAACTCATGCTTTTAGAGACTTGTTTGGGCTCATGAGAGGAGTAGAAAAACATCAAAAATTTCAGTCCTGCATGATTCTACCAAGAAATGTGTGTTCATTGAAACCGCTGGTTTTTGATAGTTTGGGCCCTATTGAATAATGAATGTTTTGAATTTTCTCCAAAAGTAAAGTAGTTGCAAACTCATCCTTTTAGAAACTTGTTTGGGCTGTTGAGAGGAGTAAAAAACTATCAAAAATTTCAATCCTGCATGATTTTACCAAGAAATGTGATTCTTCATTCAAAACCTGATTTTTGCTATTGGGCTCTATTGAATAGTGAATGTTTTGAATTTTCTCCAAAAGTAAAGTAGTTGCAAACTCATGCTTTTAGAGACTTGTTTGGGCTCATGAGAGGAGTAGAAAAACATCAAAAATTTCAGTCCTGCATGATTCTACCAAGAAATGTGTGTTCATTGAAACCGCTGGTTTTTGATAGTTTGGGCCCTATTGAATAATGAATGTTTTGAATTTTCTCCAAAAGTAAAGTAGTTGCAAACTCATCCTTTTAGAAACTTGTTTGGGCTGTTGAGAGGAGTAAAAAACCATCAAAAATTTCAATCCTGCATGATTCTACCAAGAAATGTGATTCTTCATTCAAAACCTGATTTTTGCTATTGGGCTCTATTGAATAATGAATGTTTTGAATTTTCTCCAAAAGTAAAGTAGTTGCAAACTCATGCTTTTAGAGACTTGTTTGGGCTCATGAGAGGAGTAGAAAAACATCAAAAATTTCAGTCCTGCATGATTCTACCAAGAAATGTGTGTTCATTGAAACCGCTGGTTTTTGATAGTTTGGGCCCTATTGAATAATGAATGTTTTGAATTTTCTCCAAAAGTAAAGTAGTTGCAAACTCATCCTTTTAGAAACTTGTTTGGGCTGTTGAGAGGAGTAAAAAACCATCAAAAATTTCAATCCTGCATGATTTTACAAAGAAATGTGATTCTTCATTCAAAACCTGATTTTTGCTATTGGGCTCTATTGAATAATGAATGTTTTGAATTTTCTCCAAAAGTAAAGTAGTTGCAAACTCATCCTTTTAGAAACTTGTTTGGGCTGTTGAGAGGAGTAAAAAACCATCAAAAATTTCAATCCTGCATGATTTTACCAAGAAATGTGATTCTTCATTCAAAACCTGATTTTTGCTATTGGGCTCTATTGAATAATGAATGTTTTGAATTTTCTCCAAAAGTAAAGTAGTTGCAAACTCATGCTTTTAGAGACTTGTTTGGGCTCATGAGAGGAGTAGAAAAACATCAAAAATTTCAGTCCTGCATGATTCTACCAAGAAATGTGTGTTCATTGAAACCGCTGGTTTTTGATAGTTTGGGCCCTATTGAATAATGAATGTTTTGAATTTTCTCCAAAAGTAAAGTAGTTGCAAACTCATCCTTTTAGAAACTTGTTTGGGCTGTTGAGAGGAGTAAAAAACCATCAAAAATTTCAATCCTGCATGATTCTACCAAGAAATGTGAATCTTCATTCAAAACCTGATTTTTGCTATTGGGCTCTTTTGAATAATGAATGTTTTGAATTTTCTCCAAAAGTAAAGTATTTGCAAACTCATGCTTTAGAGACTTGTTTGGGCTCATGAGAGGAGTAGAAAGACATCAAAAATTTCAGTCCTGCATGATTCTACCAAGAAATGTGTGTTCATTGAAACCGCTGGTTTTTGATAGTTTGGGCCCTAATGAATAATGAATGTTATGAATTTTCTCCAAAAGTAAAGTAGTTGCAAACTCATCCTTTTAGAAACTTGTTTGGGCTGTTGAGAGGAGTAAAAAACCATCAAAAATTTCAATGCAGCATGATTCTACCAAGAAATGTGATTCTTCATTCAAAACCTGATTTTTGCTATTGGGCTCTAGTGAAAAGTGAATGTTTTGAATTTTCTCCAAAAGTAAAGTAGTTGCAAACTCATGCTTTTAGAGACTTGTTTGGGCTCATGAGAGGAGTAGAAAAACATCAAAAATTTCAGTCCTGCATGATTCTACCAAGAAATGTGTTCATTGAAACCGCTGGTTTTTGATAGTTTGGGCCCTATTGAATAATGAATGTTTTGAATTTTCTCCAAAAGTAAAGTAGTTGCAAACTCATCCTTTTAGAAACTTGTTTGGGCTGTTGAGAGGAGTAAAAAACCATCAAAAATTTCAATCCTGCATGATTCTACCAAGAAATGTGATTCTTCATTCAAAACCTGATTTTTGCTATTGGGCTCTATTGAATAATGAATGTTTTGAATTTTCTCCAAAAGTAAAGTAGTTGCAAACTCATCCTTTTAGAGACTTGTTTGGGCTCATGAGAGGAGTAGAAAAACATCAAAAATTTCAGTCCTGCATGATTCTACCAAGAAATGTGTGTTCATTCAAACCGCTGGTTTTTGATAGTTTGGGCCCTATTGAATAATGAATGTTTTGAATTTTCTCCAAAAGTAAAGCAGTTGCAAACTCATCCTTTTAGAAACTTGTTTGGGCTGTAGAGAGGAGTAAAAAACCATCAAAAATTTCAATCCTGCATGATTCTACCAAGAAATGTGATTCTTCATTCAAAACCTGATTTTTGCTATTGGGCTCTATTGAATAATGAATGTTTTGAATTTTCTCCAAAAGTAAAGTAGTTGCAAACTCATGCTTTTAGAGACTTGTTTGGGCTCATGAGAGGAGTAGAAAAACATCAAAAATTTCAGTCCTGCATGATTCTACCAAGAAATGTGTGTTCATTGAAACCGCTGGTTTTTGATAGTTTGGGCCCTATTGAATAATGAATGTTTTGAATTTTCTCCAAAAGTAAAGTAGTTGCAAACTCATCCTTTTAGAAACTTGTTTGGGCTGTTGAGAGGAGTAAAAAACCATCAAAAATTTCAATCCTGCATGATTCTACCAAGAAATGTGATTCTTCATTCAAAACCTGATTTTTGCTATTGGGCTCTATTGAATAATGAATGTTTTGAATTTTCTCCAAAAGTAAAGTAGTTGCAAACTCATGCTTTTAGAGACTTGTCTGGGCTCATGAGAGGAGTAGAAAAACATCAAAAATTTCAGTCCTGCATGATTCTACCAAGAAATGTGTGTTCATTGAAACCGCTGGTTTTTGATAGTTTGGGCCCTATTGAATAATGAATGTTTTGAATTTTCTCCAAAAGTAAAGTAGTTGCAAACTCATCCTTTTAGAAACTTGTTTGGGCTGTTGAGAGGAGTAAAAAACCATCAAAAATTTCAATCCTGCATGATTTTACCAAGAAATGTGATTCTTCATTCTAAACCTGATTTTTGCTATTGGGCTCTATTGAATAATGAATGTTTTGAATTTTCTCCAAAAGTAAAGTAGTTGCAAACTCATGCTTTTAGAGACTTGTTTGGGCTCATGAGAGGAGTAGAAAAACATCAAAAATTTCAGTCCTGCATGATTCTACCAAGAAATGTGTGTTCATTGAAACCGCTGGTTTTTTATAGTTTGTGCCCTATTGAATAATGAATGTTTTGAATTTTCTCCAAAAGTAAAGTAGTTGCAAACTCATCCTTTTAGAAACTTGTTTGGGCTGTTGAGAGGAGTAAAAAACCATCAAAAATTTCAATCCTGCATGATTCTACCAAGAAATGTGAATCTTCATTCAAAACCTGATTTTTGCTATTGGGCTCTATTGAATAATGAATGTTTTGAATTTTCTAAAAAGTAAAGTAGTTGCAAACTCATGCTTTTAGAGACTTGTTTGGGCTCATGAGAGGAGTAGAAAGACATCAAAAATTTCAGTCCTGCATGATTCTAGCAAGAAATGTGTGTTCATTGAAACCGCTGGTTTTTGATAGTTTGGGCCCTAATGAATAATGAATGTTTTGAATTTTCTCCAAAAGTAAAGTAGTTGCAAACTCATCCTTTTAGAAACTTGTTTGGGCTGTTGAGAGGAGTAAAAAACCATCAAAAATTTCAATGCAGCATGATTCTACCAAGAAATGTGATTCTTCATTCAAAACCTGATTTTTGCTATTGGGCTCTAGTGAAAAGTGAATGGTTTGAATTTTCTCCAAAAGTAAAGTAGTTGCAAACTCATGCTTTTAGAGACTTGTTTGGGCTCATGAGAGGAGTAGAAAAACATCAAAAATTTCAGTCCTGCATGATTCTACCAAGAAATGTGTTCATTGAAACGGCTGGTTTTTGATAGTTTGGGCCCTATTGAATAATGAATGTTTTGAATTTTCTCCAAAAGTAAAGTAGTTGCAAACTCATCCTTTTAGAAACTTGTTTGGGCTGTTGAGAGGAGTAAAAAACCATCAAAAATTTCAATCCTGCATGATTCTACCAAGAAATGTGATTCTTCATTCAAAACCTGATTTTTGCTATTGGGCTCTATTGAATAATGAATGTTTTGAATTTTCTCCAAAAGTAAAGTAGTTGCAAACTCATCCTTTTAGAGACTTGTTTGGGCTCATGAGAGGAGTAGAAAAACATCAAAAATTTCAGTCCTGCATGATTCTACCAAGAAATGTGTGTTCATTCAAACCGCTGGTTTTTGATAGTTTGGGCCCTATTGAATAATGAATGTTTTGAATTTTCTCCAAAAGTGAAGTAGTTGCAAACTCATCCTTTTAGAAACTTGTTTGGGCTGTTGAGAGGAGTAAAAAACCATCAAAAATTTCAATCCTGCATGATTCTACCAAGAAATGTGATTCTTCATTCAAAACCTGATTTTTGCTATTGGGCTCTATTGAATAATGAATGTTTTGAATTTTCTCCAAAAGTAAAGTAGATGCAAACTCATGCTTTTAGAGACTTGTTTGGGCTCATGAGAGGAGTAGAAAAACATCAAAAATTTCAGTCCTGCATGATTCTACCAAGAAATGTGTGTTCATTGAAACCGCTGGTTTTTGATAGTTTGGGCCCTATTGAATAATGAATGTTTTGAATTTTCTCCAAAAGTAAAGTAGTTGCAAACTCATCCTTTTAGAAACTTGTTTGGGCTGTTGAGAGGAGTAAAAAACTATCAAAAATTTCAATCCTGCATGATTTTACCAAGAAATGTGATTCTTCATTCAAAACCTGATTTTTGCTATTGGGCTCTATTGAATAGTGAATGTTTTGAATTTTCTCCAAAAGTAAAGTAGTTGCAAACTCATGCTTTTAGAGACTTGTTTGGGCTCATGAGAGGAGTAGAAAAACATCAAAAATTTCAGTCCTGCATGATTCTACCAAGAAATGTGTGTTCATTGAAACCGCTGGTTTTTGATAGTTTGGGCCCTATTGAATAATGAATGTTTTGAATTTTCTCCAAAAGTAAAGTAGTTGCAAACTCATCCTTTTAGAAACTTGTTTGGGCTGTTGAGAGGAGTAAAAAACCATCAAAAATTTCAATCCTGCATGATTCTACCAAGAAATGTGATTCTTCATTCAAAACCTGATTTTTGCTATTGGGCTCTATTGAATAATGAATGTTTTGAATTTTCTCCAAAAGTAAAGTAGTTGCAAACTTATGCTTTTAGAGACTTGTTTGGGCTCATGAGAGGAGTAGAAAAACATCAAAAATTTCAGTCCTGCATGATTCTACCAAGAAATGTGTGTTCATTGAAACCGCTGGTTTTTGATAGTTTGGGCCCTATTGAATAATGAATGTTTTGAATTTTCTCCAAAAGTAAAGTAGTTGCAAACTCATCCTTTTAGAAACTTGTTTGGGCTGTTGAGAGGAGTAAAAAACCATCAAAAATTTCAATCCTGCATGATTTTACCAAAAAATGTGATTCTTCATTCAAAACCTGATTTTTGCTATTGGGCTCTATTGAATAATGAATGTTTTGAATTTTCTCCAAAAGTAAAGTAGTTGCAAACTCATCCTTTTAGAAACTTGTTTGGGCTGTTGAGAGGAGTAAAAAACCATCAAAAATTTCAATCCTGCATGATTCTACCAAGAAATGTGAATCTTCATTCAAAACCTGATTTTTGCTATTGGGCTCTATTGAATAAAGAATGTTTTGAATTTTCTCCAAAAGTAAAGTAGTTGCAAACTCATGCTTTTAGAGACTTGTTTGGGCTCATGAGAGGAGTAGAAAGACATCAAAAATTTCAGTCCTGCATGATTCTACCAAGAAATGTGTGTTCATTGAAACCGCTGGTTTTTGATAGTTTGGGCCCTATTGAATAATGAATGTTTTGAATTTTCTCCAAAAGTAAAGTAGTTGCAAACTCATCCTTTTAGAAACTTGTTTGGGCTGTTGAGAGGAGTAAAAAACCATCAAAAATTTCAATGCAGCATGATTCTACCAAGAAATGTGATTCTTCATTCAAAACCTGATTTTTGCTATTGGGCTCTAGTGAAAAGTGAATGTTTTGAATTTTCTCCAAAAGTAAAGTAGTTGCAAACTCATGCTTTTAGAGACTTGTTTGGGCTCATGAGAGGAGTAGAAAAACATCAAAAATTTCAGTCCTGCATGATTCTACCAAGAAATGTGTGTTCATTCAAACCGCTGGTTTTTGATAGTTTGGGCCCTATTGAATAATGAATGTTTTGAATTTTCTCCAAAAGTAAAGTAGTTGCAAACTCATCCTTTTAGAAACTTGTTTGGGCTGTTGAGAGTAGTAAAAAACCATCAAAAATTTCAATCCTGCATGATTTTACCAAGAAATGTGATTCTTCATTCAAAACCTGATTTTTGCTATTGGGCTCTATTGAATAATGAATGTTTTGAATTTTCTCCAAAAGTAAAGTAGTTGCAAACTCATGCTTTTAGAGACTTGTTTGGGCTCATGAGAGGAGTAGAAAAACATCAAACATTTCAGTCCTGCATGATTCTACCAAGAAATGTGTGTTCATTGAAACCGCTGGTTTTTGATAGTTTGGGCCCTATTGAATAATGAATGTTTTGAATTTTCTCCAAAAGTAAAGTAGTTGCAAACTCATCCTTTTAGAAACTTGTTTGGGCTGTTGAGAGGAGTAAAAAACCATCAAAAATTTCAATGCAGCATGATTCTACCAAGAAATGTGATTCTTCATTCAAAACCTGATTTTTGCTATTGGGCTCTAGTGAAAAGTGAATGTTTTGAATTTTCTCCAAAAGTAAAGTAGTTGCAAACTCATGCTTCTAGAGACTTGTTTGGGCTCATGAGAGGAGTAGAAAAACATCAAAAATTTCAGTCCTGCATGATTCTACCAAGAAATGTGTGTTCATTCAAACCGCTGGTTTTTGATAGTTTGCGCCCTATTGAATAATGAATGTTTTGAATTTTCTCCAAAAGTAAAGTAGTTGCAAACTCATCCTTTTAGAAACTTGTTTGGGCTGTTGAGAGTAGTAAAAAACCATCAAAAATTTCAATCCTGCATGATTTTACCAAGAAATGTGATTCTTCATTCAAAACCTGATTTTTGCTATTGGGCTCTATTGAATAATGAATGTTTTGAATTTTCTCCAAAAGTAAAGTAGTTGCAAACTCATGCTTTTAGAGACTTGTTTGGGCTCATGAGAGGAGTAGAAAAACATCAAAAATTTCAGTCCTGCATGATTCTACCAAGAAATGTGTGTTCATTGAAACCGCTGGTTTTTGATAGTTTGGGCCCTATTGAATAATGAATGTTTTGAATTTTCTCCAAAAGTAAAGTAGTTGCAAACTCATCCTTTTAGAAACTTGTTTGGGCTCATGAGAGGAGTAGAAAAACATCAAAAATTTCAGTCCTGCATGATTCTACCAAGAAATGTGTGTTCATTGAAACCGCTGGTTTTTGATAGTTTGGGCCCTATTGAATAATGAATGTTTTGAATTTTCTCCAAAAGTAAAGTAGTTGCAAACTCATCCTTTTAGAAACTTGTTTGGGCTGTTGAGAGGAGTAAAAAACCATCAAAAATTTCAATCCTGCATGATTCTACCAAGAAATGTGATTCTTCATTCAAAACCTGATTTTTGCTATTGGGCTCTATTGAATAATGAATGTTTTGAATTTTCTCCAAAAGTAAAGTAGTTGCAAACTCATGCTTTTAGAGACTTGTTTGGGCTCATGAGAGGAGTAGAAAAACATCAAAAATTTCAGTCCTGCATGATTCTACCAAGAAATTTGTGTTCATTGAAACCGCTGGTTTTTGATAGTTTGGGCCCTATTGAATAATGAATGTTTTGAATTTTCTCCAAAAGTAAAGTAGTTGCAAACTCATCCTTTTAGAAACTTGTTAGGGCTGTTGAGAGGAGTAAAAAACCATCAAAAATTTCAATCCTGCATGATTCTACCAAGAAATGTGATTCTTCATTCAAAACGCTGGTTTTTGCTATTGGGCTCTATTGAATAATGAATATTTTGAATTTTCTCCAAAAGTAAAGTAGTTGCAAACTCATCCTTTTAGAGACTTGTTTGGGCTCATGAGAGGAGTAGAAAAACATCAAAAATTTCAATCCTGCACGATTCTACCAAGAAATGTGTGTTCATTCAAACCGCTGTTTTTTGATATTTTGGGCCCTATTGAATAATGAATGTTTTGAATTTTCTCCAAAAGTAAAGTAGTTGCAAACTCATGCTTTTAGAGACTTGTTTGGGCTCATGAGAGGAGTAGAAAAACATCAAAAATTTCAGTCCTGCATGATTCTACCAAGAAATGTGTGTTCATTGAAACCGCTGGTTTTTGATAGTTTGGGCCCTATTGAATAATGAATGTTTTGAATTTTCTCCAAAAGTAAAGTAGTTGCAAACTCATCCTTTTAGAAACTTGTTTGGGCTGTTGAGAGGAGTAAAAAACTATCAAAAATTTCAATCCTGCATGATTTTACCAAGAAATGTGATTCTTCATTCAAAACCTGATTTTTGCTATTGGGCTCTATTGAATAGTGAATGTTTTGAATTTTCTCCAAAAGTAAAGTAGTTGCAAACTCATGCTTTTAGAGACTTGTTTGGGCTCATGAGAGGAGTAGAAAAACATCAAAAATTTCAGTCCTGCATGATTCTACCAAGAAATGTGTGTTCATTGAAACCGCTGGTTTTTGATAGTTTGGGCCCTATTGAATAATGAATGTTTTGAATTTTCTCCAAAAGTAAAGTAGTTGCAAACTCATCCTTTTAGAAACTTGTTTGGGCTGTTGAGAGGAGTAAAAAACCATCAAAAATTTCAATCCTGCATGATTCTACCAAGAAATGTGATTCTTCATTCAAAACCTGATTTTTGCTATTGGGCTCTATTGAATAATGAATGTTTTGAATTTTCTCCAAAAGTAAAGTAGTTGCAAACTCATGCTTTTAGAGACTTGTTTGGGCTCATGAGAGGAGTAGAAAAACATCAAAAATTTCAGTCCTGCATGATTCTACCAAGAAATGTGTGTTCATTGAAACCGCTGGTTTTTGATAGTTTGGGCCCTATTGAATAATGAATGTTTTGAATTTTCTCCAAAAGTAAAGTAGTTGCAAACTCATCCTTTTAGAAACTTGTTTGGGCTGTTGAGAGGAGTAAAAAACCATCAAAAATTTCAATCCTGCATGATTTTACAAAGAAATGTGATTCTTCATTCAAAACCTGATTTTTGCTATTGGGCTCTATTGAATAATGAATGTTTTGAATTTTCTCCAAAAGTAAAGTAGTTGCAAACTCATCCTTTTAGAAACTTGTTTGGGCTGTTGAGAGGAGTAAAAAACCATCAAAAATTTCAATCCTGCATGATTTTACCAAGAAATGTGATTCTTCATTCAAAACCTGATTTTTGCTATTGGGCTCTATTGAATAATGAATGTTTTGAATTTTCTCCAAAAGTAAAGTAGTTGCAAACTCATGCTTTTAGAGACTTGTTTGGGCTCATGAGAGGAGTAGAAAAACATCAAAAATTTCAGTCCTGCATGATTCTACCAAGAAATGTGTGTTCATTGAAACCGCTGGTTTTTGATAGTTTGGGCCCTATTGAATAATGAATGTTTTGAATTTTCTCCAAAAGTAAAGTAGTTGCAAACTCATCCTTTTAGAAACTTGTTTGGGCTGTTGAGAGGAGTAAAAAACCATCAAAAATTTCAATCCTGCATGATTCTACCAAGAAATGTGAATCTTCATTCAAAACCTGATTTTTGCTATTGGGCTCTATTGAATAATGAATGTTTTGAATTTTCTCCAAAAGTAAAGTATTTGCAAACTCATGCTTTAGAGACTTGTTTGGGCTCATGAGAGGAGTAGAAAGACATCAAAAATTTCAGTCCTGCATGATTCTACCAAGAAATGTGTGTTCATTGAAACCGCTGGTTTTTGATAGTTTGGGCCCTAATGAATAATGAATGTTTTGAATTTTCTCCAAAAGTAAAGTAGTTGCAAACTCATCCTTTTAGAAACTTGTTTGGGCTGTTGAGAGGAGTAAAAAACCATCAAAAATTTCAATGCAGCATGATTCTACCAAGAAATGTGATTCTTCATTCAAAACCTGATTTTTGCTATTGGGCTCTAGTGAAAAGTGAATGTTTTGAATTTTCTCCAAAAGTAAAGTAGTTGCAAACTCATCCTTTTAGAAACTTGTTTGGGCTGTTGAGAGGAGTAAAAAACCATCAAAAATTTCAATCCTGCAGGATTCTACCAAGAAATGTGATTCTTCATTCAAAACCTGATTTTTGCTATTGGGCTCTATTGAATAATGAATGTTTTGAATTTTCTCCAAAAGTAAAGTAGTTGCAAACTCATCCTTTTAGAGACTTGTTTGGGCTCATGAGAGGAGTAGAAAAACATCAAAAATTTCAGTCCTGCATGATTCTACCAAGAAATGTGTGTTCATTCAAACCGCTGGTTTTTGATAGTTTGGGCCCTATTGAATAATGAATGTTTTGAATTTTCTCCAAAAGTAAAGCAGTTGCAAACTCATCCTTTTAGAAACTTGTTTGGGCTGTAGAGAGGAGTAAAAAACCATCAAAAATTTCAATCCTGCATGATTCTACCAAGAAATGTGATTCTTCATTCAAAACCTGATTTTTGCTATTGGGCTCTATTGAATAATGAATGTTTTGAATTTTCTCCAAAAGTAAAGTAGTTGCAAACTCATGCTTTTAGAGACTTGTTTGGGCTCATGAGAGGAGTAGAAAAACATCAAAAATTTCAGTCCTGCATGATTCTACCAAGAAATGTGTGTTCATTGAAACCGCTGGTTTTTGATAGTTTGGGCCCTATTGAATAATGAATGTTTTGAATTTTCTCCAAAAGTAAAGTAGTTGCAAACTCATCCTTTTAGAAACTTGTTTGGGCTGTTGAGAGGAGTAAAAAACCATCAAAAATTTCAATCCTGCATGATTCTACCAAGAAATGTGATTCTTCATTCAAAACCTGATTTTTGCTATTGGGCTCTATTGAATAATGAATGTTTTGAATTTTCTCCAAAAGTAAAGTAGTTGCAAACTCATGCTTTTAGAGACTTGTCTGGGCTCATGAGAGGAGTAGAAAAACATCAAAAATTTCAGTCCTGCATGATTCTACCAAGAAATGTGTGTTCATTGAAACCGCTGGTTTTTGATAGTTTGGGCCCTATTGAATAATGAATGTTTTGAATTTTCTCCAAAAGTAAAGTAGTTGCAAACTCATCCTTTTAGAAACTTGTTTGGGCTGTTGAGAGGAGTAAAAAACCATCAAAAATTTCAATCCTGCATGATTTTACAAAGAAATGTGATTCTTCATTCAAAACCTGATTTTTGCTATTGGGCTCTATTGAATAATGAATGTTTTGAATTTTCTCCAAAAGTAAAGTAGTTGCAAACTCATGCTTTTAGAGACTTGTTTGGGCTCATGAGAGGAGTAGAAAAACATCAAAAATTTCAGTCCTGCATGATTCTACCAAGAAATGTGTTCATTGAAACGGCTGGTTTTTGATAGTTTGGGCCCTATTGAATAATGAATGTTTTGAATTTTCTCCAAAAGTAAAGTAGTTGCAAACTCATCCTTTTAGAAACTTGTTTGGGCTGTTGAGAGGAGTAAAAAACCATCAAAAATTTCAATCCTGCATGATTCTACCAAGAAATGTGATTCTTCATTCAAAACCTGATTTTTGCTATTGGGCTCTATTGAATAATGAATGTTTTGAATTTTCTCCAAAAGTAAAGTAGTTGCAAACTCATCCTTTTAGAGACTTGTTTGGGCTCATGAGAGGAGTAGAAAAACATCAAAAATTTCAGTCCTGCATGATTCTACCAAGAAATGTGTGTTCATTCAAACCGCTGGTTTTTGATAGTTTGGGCCCTATTGAATAATGAATGTTTTGAATTTTCTCCAAAAGTAAAGTAGTTGCAAACTCATCCTTTTAGAAACTTGTTTGGGCTGTTGAGAGGAGTAAAAAACCATCAAAAATTTCAATCCTGCATGATTCTACCAAGAAATGTGATTCTTCATTCAAAACCTGATTTTTGCTATTGGGCTCTATTGAATAATGAATGTTTTGAATTTTCTCCAAAAGTAAAGTAGTTGCAAACTCATGCTTTTAGAGACTTGTTTGGGCTCATGAGAGGAGTAGAAAAACATCAAAAATTTCAGTCCTGCATGATTCTACCAAGAAATGTGTGTTCATTGAAACCGCTGGTTTTTGATAGTTTGGGCCCTATTGAATAATGAATGTTTTGAATTTTCTCCAAAAGTAAAGTAGTTGCAAACTCATCCTTTTAGAAACTTGTTTGGGCTGTTGAGAGGAGTAAAAAACTATCAAAAATTTCAATCCTGCATGATTTTACCAAGAAATGTGATTCTTCATTCAAAACCTGATTTTTGCTATTGGGCTCTATTGAATAGTGAATGTTTTGAATTTTCTCCAAAAGTAAAGTAGTTGCAAACTCATGCTTTTAGAGACTTGTTTGGGCTCATGAGAGGAGTAGAAAAACATCAAAAATTTCAGTCCTGCATGATTCTACCAAGAAATGTGTGTTCATTGAAACCGCTGGTTTTTGATAGTTTGGGCCCTATTGAATAATGAATGTTTTGAATTTTCTCCAAAAGTAAAGTAGTTGCAAACTCATCCTTTTAGAAACTTGTTTGGGCTGTTGAGAGGAGTAAAAAACCATCAAAAATTTCAATCCTGCATGATTCTACCAAGAAATGTGATTCTTCATTCAAAACCTGATTTTTGCTATTGGGCTCAATTGAATAATGAATGTTTTGAATTTTCTCCAAAAGTAAAGTAGTTGCAAACTTATGCTTTTAGAGACTTGTTTGGGCTCATGAGAGGAGTAGAAAAACATCAAAAATTTCAGTCCTGCATGATTCTACCAAGAAATGTGTGTTCATTGAAACCGCTGGTTTTTGATAGTTTGGGCCCTATTGAATAATGAATGTTTTGAATTTTCTCCAAAAGTAAAGTAGTTGCAAACTCATCCTTTTAGAAACTTGTTTGGGCTGTTGAGAGGAGTAAAAAACCATCAAAAATTTCAATCCTGCATGATTTTACCAAAAAATGTGATTCTTCATTCAAAACCTGATTTTTGCTATTGGGCTCTATTGAATAATGAATGTTTTGAATTTTCTCCAAAAGTAAAGTAGTTGCAAACTCATCCTTTTAGAAACTTGTTTGGGCTGTTGAGAGGAGTAAAAAACCATCAAAAATTTCAATCCTGCATGATTCTACCAAGAAATGTGAATCTTCATTCAAAACCTGATTTTTGCTATTGGGCTCTATTGAATAAAGAATGTTTTGAATTTTCTCCAAAAGTAAAGTAGTTGCAAACTCATGCTTTTAGAGACTTGTTTGGGCTCATGAGAGGAGTAGAAAAACATCAAAAATTTCAGTCCTGCATGATTCTACCAAGAAATGTGTTCATTGAAACGGCTGGTTTTTGATAGTTTGGGCCCTATTGAATAATGAATGTTTTGAATTTTCTCCAAAAGTAAAGTAGTTGCAAACTCATCCTTTTAGAAACTTGTTTGGGCTGTTGAGAGGAGTAAAAAACCATCAAAAATTTCAATCCTGCATGATTCTACCAAGAAATGTGATTCTTCATTCAAAACCTGATTTTTGCTATTGGGCTCTATTGAATAATGAATGTTTTGAATTTTCTCCAAAAGTAAAGTAGTTGCAAACTCATCCTTTTAGAGACTTGTTTGGGCTCATGAGAGGAGTAGAAAAACATCAAAAATTTCAGTCCTGCATGATTCTACCAAGAAATGTGTGTTCATTCAAACCGCTGGTTTTTGATAGTTTGGGCCCTATTGAATAATGAATGTTTTGAATTTTCTCCAAAAGTAAAGTAGTTGCAAACTCATCCTTTTAGAAACTTGTTTGGGCTGTTGAGAGGAGTAAAAAACCATCAAAAATTTCAATCCTGCATGATTCTACCAAGAAATGTGATTCTTCATTCAAAACCTGATTTTTGCTATTGGGCTCTATTGAATAATGAATGTTTTGAATTTTCTCCAAAAGTAAAGTAGTTGCAAACTCATGCTTTTAGAGACTTGTTTGGGCTCATGAGAGGAGTAGAAAAACATCAAAAATTTCAGTCCTGCATGATTCTACCAAGAAATGTGTGTTCATTGAAACCGCTGGTTTTTGATAGTTTGGGCCCTATTGAATAATGAATGTTTTGAATTTTCTCCAAAAGTAAAGTAGTTGCAAACTCATCCTTTTAGAAACTTGTTTGGGCTGTTGAGAGGAGTAAAAAACTATCAAAAATTTCAATCCTGCATGATTTTACCAAGAAATGTGATTCTTCATTCAAAACCTGATTTTTGCTATTGGGCTCTATTGAATAGTGAATGTTTTGAATTTTCTCCAAAAGTAAAGTAGTTGCAAACTCATGCTTTTAGAGACTTGTTTGGGCTCATGAGAGGAGTAGAAAAACATCAAAAATTTCAGTCCTGCATGATTCTACCAAGAAATGTGTGTTCATTGAAACCGCTGGTTTTTGATAGTTTGGGCCCTATTGAATAATGAATGTTTTGAATTTTCTCCAAAAGTAAAGTAGTTGCAAACTCATCCTTTTAGAAACTTGTTTGGGCTGTTGAGAGGAGTAAAAAACCATCAAAAATTTCAATCCTGCATGATTCTACCAAGAAATGTGATTCTTCATTCAAAACCTGATTTTTGCTATTGGGCTCAATTGAATAATGAATGTTTTGAATTTTCTCCAAAAGTAAAGTAGTTGCAAACTTATGCTTTTAGAGACTTGTTTGGGCTCATGAGAGGAGTAGAAAAACATCAAAAATTTCAGTCCTGCATGATTCTACCAAGAAATGTGTGTTCATTGAAACCGCTGGTTTTTGATAGTTTGGGCCCTATTGAATAATGAATGTTTTGAATTTTCTCCAAAAGTAAAGTAGTTGCAAACTCATCCTTTTAGAAACTTGTTTGGGCTGTTGAGAGGAGTAAAAAACCATCAAAAATTTCAATCCTGCATGATTTTACCAAAAAATGTGATTCTTCATTCAAAACCTGATTTTTGCTATTGGGCTCTATTGAATAATGAATGTTTTGAATTTTCTCCAAAAGTAAAGTAGTTGCAAACTCATCCTTTTAGAAACTTGTTTGGGCTGTTGAGAGGAGTAAAAAACCATCAAAAATTTCAATCCTGCATGATTCTACCAAGAAATGTGAATCTTCATTCAAAACCTGATTTTTGCTATTGGGCTCTATTGAATAAAGAATGTTTTGAATTTTCTCCAAAAGTAAAGTAGTTGCAAACTCATGCTTTTAGAGACTTGTTTGGGCTCATGAGAGGAGTAGAAAGACATCAAAAATTTCAGTCCTGCATGATTCTACCAAGAAATGTGTGTTCATTGAAACCGCTGGTTTTTGATAGTTTGGGCCCTATTGAATAATGAATGTTTTGAATTTTCTCCAAAAGTAAAGTAGTTGCAAACTCATCCTTTTAGAAACTTGTTTGGGCTGTTGAGAGGAGTAAAAAACCATCAAAAATTTCAATGCAGCATGATTCTACCAAGAAATGTGATTCTTCATTCAAAACCTGATTTTTGCTATTGGGCTCTAGTGAAAAGTGAATGTTTTGAATTTTCTCCAAAAGTAAAGTAGTTGCAAACTCATGCTTTTAGAGACTTGTTTGGGCTCATGAGAGGAGTAGAAAAACATCAAAAATTTCAGTCCTGCATGATTCTACCAAGAAATGTGTGTTCATTCAAACCGCTGGTTTTTGATAGTTTGGGCCCTATTGAATAATGAATGTTTTGAATTTTCTCCAAAAGTAAAGTAGTTGCAAACTCATCCTTTTAGAAACTTGTTTGGGCTGTTGAGAGTAGTAAAAAACCATCAAAAATTTCAATCCTGCATGATTTTACCAAGAAATGTGATTCTTCATTCAAAACCTGATTTTTGCTATTGGGCTCTATTGAATAATGAATGTTTTGAATTTTCTCCAAAAGTAAAGTAGTTGCAAACTCATGCTTTTAGAGACTTGTTTGGGCTCATGAGAGGAGTAGAAAAACATCAAAAATTTCAGTCCTGCATGATTCTACCAAGAAATGTGTGTTCATTGAAACCGCTGGTTTTTGATAGTTTGGGCCCTATTGAATAATGAATGTTTTGAATTTTCTCCAAAAGTAAAGTAGTTGCAAACTCATCCTTTTAGAAACTTGTTTGGGCTGTTGAGAGGAGTAAAAAACCATCAAAAATTTCAATCCTGCATGATTCTACCAAGAAATGTGAATCTTCATTCAAAACCTGATTTTTGCTATTGGGCTCTATTGAATAATGAATGTTTTGAATTTTCTCCAAAAGTAAAGTAGTTGCAAACTCATGCTTTTAGAGACTTGTTTGGGCTCATGAGAGGAGTAGAAAGACATCAAAAATTTCAGTCCTGCATGATTCTACCAAGAAATGTGTGTTCATTGAAACCGCTGGTTTTTGATAGTTTGGGCCCTATTGAATAATGAATGTTTTGAATTTTCTCCAAAAGTAAAGTAGTTGCAAACTCATCCTTTTAGAAACTTGTTTGGGCTGTTGAGAGGAGTAAAAAACCATCAAAAATTTCAATGCAGCATGATTCTACCAAGAAATGTGATTCTTCATTCAAAACCTGATTTTTGCTATTGGGCTCTAGTGAAAAGTGAATGTTTTGAATTTTCTCCAAAAGTAAAGTAGTTGCAAACTCATGCTTCTAGAGACTTGTTTGGGCTCATGAGAGGAGTAGAAAAACATCAAAAATTTCAGTCCTGCATGATTCTACCAAGAAATGTGTGTTCATTCAAACCGCTGGTTTTTGATAGTTTGCGCCCTATTAAATAATGAATGTTTTGAATTTTCTCCAAAAGTAAAGTAGTTGCAAACTCATCCTTTTAGAAACTTGTTTGGGCTGTTGAGAGTAGTAAAAAACCATCAAAAATTTCAATCCTGCATGATTTTACCAAGAAATGTGATTCTTCATTCAAAACCTGATTTTTGCTATTGGGCTCTATTGAATAATGAATGTTTTGAATTTTCTCCAAAAGTAAAGTAGTTGCAAACTCATGCTTTTAGAGACTTGTTTGGGCTCATGAGAGGAGTAGAAAAACATCAAAAATTTCAGTCCTGCATGATTCTACCAAGAAATGTGTGTTCATTGAAACCGCTGGTTTTTGATAGTTTGGGCCCTATTGAATAATGAATGTTTTGAATTTTCTCCAAAAGTAAAGTAGTTGCAAACTCATTTTTAGAAACTTGTTTGGGCTGTTGAGAGGAGTAAAAAAACATCAAAAATTTCAATCCTGCATGATTTTACAAAGAAATGTGATTCTTCATTCAAAACCTGATTTTTGCTATTGGGCTCTATTGAATAGTGAATGTTTTGAATTTTCTCCAAAAGTAAAGTAGTTGCAAACTCATGCTTTTAGAGACTTGTTTGGGCTCATGAGAGGAGTAGAAAAACATCAAAAATTTCAGTCCTGCATGATTCTACCAAGAAATGTGTGTTCATTGAAACCGCTGGTTTTTGATAGTTTGGGCCCTATTGAATAATGAATGTTTTGAATTTTCTCCAAAAGTAAAGTAGTTGCAAACTCATCCTTTTAGAAACTTGTTTGGGCTGTTGAGAGGAGTAAAAAACCATCAAAAATTTCAATCCTGCATGATTCTACCAAGAAATGTGATTCTTCATTCAAAACCTGGTTTTTGCTAATGGGCTCTATTAAATAATGAATGTTTTGAATTTTCTCCAAAAGTAAAATAGTTGCAAACTCATCCTTTTAGAGACTTGTTTGGGCTCATGAGAGGAGTAGAAAAACATCAAAAATTTCAGTCCTGCATGATTCTACCAAGAAATGTGTGTTCATTCAAACCGCTGGTTTTTGATAGTTTGGGCCCTATTGAATAATGAATGTTTTGAATTTTCTCCAAAAGTAAAGCAGTTGCAAACTCATCCTTTTAGAAACTTGTTTGGGCTGTAGAGAGGAGTAAAAAACCATCAAAAATTTCAATCCTGCATGATTCTACCAAGAAATGTGATTCTTCATTCAAAACCTGATTTTTGCTATTGGGCTCTATTGAATAAAGAATGTTTTGAATTTTCTCCAAAAGTAAAGTAGTTGCAAACTCATGCTTTTAGAGACTTGTTTGGGCTCATGAGAGGAGTAGAAAGACATCAAAAATTTCAGTCCTGCATGATTCTACCAAGAAATGTGTGTTCATTGAAACCGCTGGTTTTTGATAGTTTGGGCCCTATTGAATAATGAATGTTTTGAATTTTCTCCAAAAGTAAAGTAGTTGCAAACTCATCCTTTTAGAAACTTGTTTGGGCTGTTGAGAGGAGTAAAAAAACATCAAAAATTTCAATCCTGCATGATTTTACAAAGAAATGTGATTCTTCATTCAAAACCTGATTTTTGCTATTGGGCTCTATTGAATAGTGAATGTTTTGAATTTTCTCCAAAAGTAAAGTAGTTGCAAACTCATGCTTTTAGAGACTTGTTTGGGCTCATGAGAGGAGTAGAAAAACATCAAAAATTTCAGTCCTGCATGATTCTACCAAGAAATGTGTGTTCATTGAAACAGCTGGTTTTTGATAGTTTGGGCCCTATTGAATAATGAATGTTTTGAATTTTCTCCAAAAGTAAAATAGTTGCAAACTCATCCTTTTAGAGACTTGTTTGGGCTCATGAGAGGAGTAGAAAAACATCAAAAATTTCAGTCCTGCATGATTCTACCAAGAAATGTGTGTTCATTGAAACCGCTGGTTTTTGATAGTTTGGGCCCTATTGAATAATGAATGTTTTGAATTTTCTCCAAAAGTAAAGTAGTTGCAAACTCATCCTTTTAGAAACTTGTTTGGGCTGTTGAGAGGAGTAAAAAACCATCAAAAATTTCAATGCAGCATGATTCTACCAAGAAATGTGATTCTTCATTCAAAACCTGATTTTTGCTATTGGGCTCTAGTGAAAAGTGAATGTTTTGAATTTTCTCCAAAAGTAAAGTAGTTGCAAACTCATGCTTTTAGAGACTTGTTTGGGCTCATGAGAGGAGTAGAAAAACATCAAAAATTTCAGTCCTGCATGATTCTACCAAGAAATGTGTGTTCATTCAAACCGCTGGTTTTTGATAGTTTGGGCCCTATTGAATAATGAATGTTTTGAATTTTCTCCAAAAGTAAAGTAGTTGCAAACTCATCCTTTTAGAAACTTGTTTGGGCTGTTGAGAGTAGTAAAAAACCATCAAAAATTTCAATCCTGCATGATTTTACCAAGAAATGTGATTCTTCATTCAAAACCTGATTTTTGCTATTGGGCTCTATTGAATAATGAATGTTTTGAATTTTCTCCAAAAGTAAAGTAGTTGCAAACTCATGCTTTTAGAGACTTGTTTGGGCTCATGAGAGGAGTAGAAAAACATCAAAAATTTCAGTCCTGCATGATTCTACCAAGAAATGTGTGTTCATTGAAACCGCTGGTTTTTGATAGTTTGGGCCCTATTGAATAATGAATGTTTTGAATTTTCTCCAAAAGTAAAGTAGTTGCAAACTCATCCTTTTAGAAACTTGTTTGGGCTGTTGAGAGGAGTAAAAAACCATCAAAAATTTCAATCCTGCATGATTCTACCAAGAAATGTGATTCTTCATTCAAAACCTGATTTTTGCTATTGGGCGCTATTGAATAATGAATGTTTTGAATTTTCTCCAAAAGTAAAGTAGTTGCAAACTCATGCTTTTAGAGACTTGTTTGGGCTCATGAGAGGAGTAGAAAAACATCAAAAATTTCAGTCCTGCATGATTCTACCAAGAAATGTGTGTTCATTGAAACCGCTGGTTTTTGATAGTTTGGGCCCTATTAAATAATGAATGTTTTGAATTTTCTCCAAAAGTAAAGTAGTTGCAAACTCATCCTTTTAGAAACTTGTTTGGGCTGTTGAGAGGAGTAAAAAACCATCAAAAATTTCAATCCTGCATGATTCTACCAAGAAATGTGATTCTTCATTCAAAACCTGATTTTTGCTATTGGGCTCTAGTGAAAAGTGAATGTTTTGAATTTTCTCCAAAAGTAAAGTAGTTGCAAACTCATGCTTTTAGAGACTTGTTTGGGCTCATGAGAGGAGTAGAAAAACATCAAAAATTTCAGTCCTGCATGATTCTACCAAGAAATGTGTGTTCATTCAAACCGCTGGTTTTTGATAGTTTGGGCCCTATTGAATAATGAATGTTTTGAATTTTCTCCAAAAGTAAAGTAGTTGCAAACTCATCCTTTTAGAAACTTGTTTGGGCTGTTGAGAGTAGTAAAAAACCATCAAAAATTTCAATCCTGCATGATTTTACCAAGAAATGTGATTCTTCATTCAAAACCTGATTTTTGCTATTGGGCTCTATTGAATAATGAATGTTTTGAATTTTCTCCAAAAGTAAAGTAGTTGCAAACTCATGCTTTTAGAGACTTGTTTGGGCTTATGAGAGGAGTAGAAAAACATCAAAAATTTCAGTCCTGCATGATTCTACCAAGAAATGTGTGTTCATTGAAACCGCTGGTTTTTGATAGTTTGGGCCCTATTGAATAATGAATGTTTTGAATTTTCTCCAAAAGTAAAGTAGTTGCAAACTCATCCTTTTAGAAACTTGTTTGGGCTGTTGAGAGGAGTAAAAAACCATCAAAAATTTCAATCCTGCATGATTCTACCAAGAAATGTGATTCTTCATTCAAAACCTGATTTTTGCTATTGGGCGCTATTGAATAATGAATGTTTTGAATTTTCTCCAAAAGTAAAGTAGTTGCAAACTCATGCTTTTAGAGACTTGTTTGGGCTCATGAGAGGAGTAGAAAAACATCAAAAATTTCAGTCCTGCATGATTCTACCAAGAAATGTGTGTTCATTGAAACCGCTGGTTTTTGATAGTTTGGGCCCTATTAAATAATGAATGTTTTGAATTTTCTCCAAAAGTAAAGTAGTTGCAAACTCATCCTTTTAGAAACTTGTTTGGGCTGTTGAGAGGAGTAAAAAACCATCAAAAATTTCAATCCTGCATGATTCTACCAAGAAATGTGAATCTTCATTCAAAACCTGATTTTTGCTATTGGGCTCTATTGAATAATGAATGTTTTGAATTTTCTCCAAAAGTAAAGTAGTTGCAAACTCATGCTTTTAGAGACTTGTTTGGGCTCATGAGAGGAGTAGAAAGACATCAAAAATTTCAGTCCTGCATGATTCTACCAAGAAATGTGTGTTCATTGAAACCGCTGGTTTTTGATAGTTTGGGCCCTATTGAATAATGAATGTTTTGAATTTTCTCCAAAAGTAAAGTAGTTGCAAACTCATCCTTTTAGAAACTTGTTTGGGCTGTTGAGAGGAGTAAAAAACCATCAAAAATTTCAATGCAGCATGATTCTACCAAGAAATGTGATTCTTCATTCAAAACCTGATTTTTGCTTTTGGGCTCTAGTGAAAAGTGAATGTTTTGAATTTTCTCCAAAAGTAAAGTAGTTGCAAACTCATGCTTCTAGAGACTTGTTTGGGCTCATGAGAGGAGTAGAAAAACATCAAAAATTTCAGTCCTGCATGATTCTACCAAGAAATGTGTGTTCATTCAAACCGCTGGTTTTTGATAGTTTGCGCCCTATTGAATAATGAATGTTTTGAATTTTCTCCAAAAGTAAAGTAGTTGCAAACTCATCCTTTTAGAAACTTGTTTGGGCTGTTGAGAGTAGTAAAAAACCATCAAAAATTTCAATCCTGCATGATTTTACCAAGAAATGTGATTCTTCATTCAAAACCTGATTTTTGCTATTGGGCTCTATTGAATAATGAATGTTTTGAATTTTCTCCAAAAGTAAAGTAGTTGCAAACTCATGCTTTTAGAGACTTGTTTGGGCTCATGAGAGGAGTAGAAAAACATCAAAAATTTCAGTCCTGCATGATTCTACCAAGAAATGTGTGTTCATTGAAACCGCTGGTTTTTGATAGTTTGGGCCCTATTGAATAATGAATGTTTTGAATTTTCTCCAAAAGTAAAGTAGTTGCAAACTCATCCTTTTAGAAACTTGTTTGGGCTGTTGAGAGGAGTAAAAAACTATCAAAAATTTCAATCCTGCATGATTTTACCAAGAAATGTGATTCTTCATTCAAAACCTGATTTTTGCTATTGGGCTCTATTGAATAGTGAATGTTTTGAATTTTCTCCAAAAGTAAAGTAGTTGCAAACTCATGCTTTTAGAGACTTGTTTGGGCTCATGAGAGGAGTAGAAAAACATCAAAAATTTCAGTCCTGCATGATTCTACCAAGAAATGTGTGTTCATTGAAACCGCTGGTTTTTGATAGTTTGGGCCCTATTGAATAATGAATGTTTTGAATTTTCTCCAAAAGTAAAGTAGTTGCAAACTCATCCTTTTAGAAACTTGTTTGGGCTGTTGAGAGGAGTAAAAAACCATCAAAAATTTCAATCCTGCATGATTCTACCAAGAAATGTGATTCTTCATTCAAAACCTGATTTTTGCTATTGGGCTCAATTGAATAATGAATGTTTTGAATTTTCTCCAAAAGTAAAGTAGTTGCAAACTTATGCTTTTAGAGACTTGTTTGGGCTCATGAGAGGAGTAGAAAAACATCAAAAATTTCAGTCCTGCATGATTCTACCAAGAAATGTGTGTTCATTGAAACCGCTGGTTTTTGATAGTTTGGGCCCTATTGAATAATGAATGTTTTGAATTTTCTCCAAAAGTAAAGTAGTTGCAAACTCATCCTTTTAGAAACTTGTTTGGGCTGTTGAGAGGAGTAAAAAACCATCAAAAATTTCAATCCTGCATGATTTTACCAAAAAATGTGATTCTTCATTCAAAACCTGATTTTTGCTATTGGGCTCTATTGAATAATGAATGTTTTGAATTTTCTCCAAAAGTAAAGTAGTTGCAAACTCATCCTTTTAGAAACTTGTTTGGGCTGTTGAGAGGAGTAAAAAACCATCAAAAATTTCAATCCTGCATGATTCTACCAAGAAATGTGAATCTTCATTCAAAACCTGATTTTTGCTATTGGGCTCTATTGAATAAAGAATGTTTTGAATTTTCTCCAAAAGTAAAGTAGTTGCAAACTCATGCTTTTAGAGACTTGTTTGGGCTCATGAGAGGAGTAGAAAGACATCAAAAATTTCAGTCCTGCATGATTCTACCAAGAAATGTGTGTTCATTGAAACCGCTGGTTTTTGATAGTTTGGGCCCTATTGAATAATGAATGTTTTGAATTTTCTCCAAAAGTAAAGTAGTTGCAAACTCATCCTTTTAGAAACTTGTTTGGGCTGTTGAGAGGAGTAAAAAACCATCAAAAATTTCAATGCAGCATGATTCTACCAAGAAATGTGATTCTTCATTCAAAACCTGATTTTTGCTATTGGGCTCTAGTGAAAAGTGAATGTTTTGAATTTTCTCCAAAAGTAAAGTAGTTGCAAACTCATGCTTTTAGAGACTTGTTTGGGCTCATGAGAGGAGTAGAAAAACATCAAAAATTTCAGTCCTGCATGATTCTACCAAGAAATGTGTGTTCATTCAAACCGCTGGTTTTTGATAGTTTGGGCCCTATTGAATAATGAATGTTTTGAATTTTCTCCAAAAGTAAAGTAGTTGCAAACTCATCCTTTTAGAAACTTGTTTGGGCTGTTGAGAGTAGTAAAAAACCATCAAAAATTTCAATCCTGCATGATTTTACCAAGAAATGTGATTCTTCATTCAAAACCTGATTTTTGCTATTGGGCTCTATTGAATAATGAATGTTTTGAATTTTCTCCAAAAGTAAATTAGTTGCAAACTCATGCTTTTAGAGACTTGTTTGGGCTCATGAGAGGAGTAGAAAAACATCAAAAATTTCAGTCCTGCATGATTCTACCAAGAAATGTGTGTTCATTGAAACCGCTGGTTTTTGATAGTTTGGGCCCTATTGAATAATGAATGTTTTGAATTTTCTCCAAAAGTAAAGTAGTTGCAAACTCATCCTTTTAGAAACTTGTTTGGGCTGTTGAGAGGAGTAAAAAACCATCAAAAATTTCAATCCTGCATGATTCTACCAAGAAATGTGAATCTTCATTCAAAACCTGATTTTTGCTATTGGGCTCTATTGAATAATGAATGTTTTGAATTTTCTCCAAAAGTAAAGTAGTTGCAAACTCATGCTTTTAGAGACTTGTTTGGGCTCATGAGAGGAGTAGAAAGACATCAAAAATTTCAGTCCTGCATGATTCTACCAAGAAATGTGTGTTCATTGAAACCGCTGGTTTTTGATAGTTTGGGCCCTATTGAATAATGAATGTTTTGAATTTTCTCCAAAAGTAAAGTAGTTGCAAACTCATCCTTTTAGAAACTTGTTTGGGCTGTTGAGAGGAGTAAAAAACCATCAAAAATTTCAATGCAGCATGATTCTACCAAGAAATGTGATTCTTCATTCAAAACCTGATTTTTGCTATTGGGCTCTAGTGAAAAGTGAATGTTTTGAATTTTCTCCAAAAGTAAAGTAGTTGCAAACTCATGCTTCTAGAGACTTGTTTGGGCTCATGAGAGGAGTAGAAAAACATCAAAAATTTCAGTCCTGCATGATTCTACCAAGAAATGTGTGTTCATTCAAACCGCTGGTTTTTGATAGTTTGCGCCCTATTAAATAATGAATGTTTTGAATTTTCTCCAAAAGTAAAGTAGTTGCAAACTCATCCTTTTAGAAACTTGTTTGGGCTGTTGAGAGTAGTAAAAAACCATCAAAAATTTCAATCCTGCATGATTTTACCAAGAAATGTGATTCTTCATTCAAAACCTGATTTTTGCTATTGGGCTCTATTGAATAATGAATGTTTTGAATTTTCTCCAAAAGTAAAGTAGTTGCAAACTCATGCTTTTAGAGACTTGTTTGGGCTCATGAGAGGAGTAGAAAAACATCAAAAATTTCAGTCCTGCATGATTCTACCAAGAAATGTGTGTTCATTGAAACCGCTGGTTTTTGATAGTTTGGGCCCTATTGAATAATGAATGTTTTGAATTTTCTCCAAAAGTAAAGTAGTTGCAAACTCATCCTTTTAGAAACTTGTTTGGGCTGTTGAGAGGAGTAAAAAAACATCAAAAATTTCAATCCTGCATGATTTTACAAAGAAATGTGATTCTTCATTCAAAACCTGATTTTTGCTATTGGGCTCTATTGAATAGTGAATGTTTTGAATTTTCTCCAAAAGTAAAGTAGTTGCAAACTCATGCTTTTAGAGACTTGTTTGGGCTCATGAGAGGAGTAGAAAAACATCAAAAATTTCAGTCCTGCATGATTCTACCAAGAAATGTGTGTTCATTGAAACCGCTGGTTTTTGATAGTTTGGGCCCTATTGAATAATGAATGTTTTGAATTTTCTCCAAAAGTAAAGTAGTTGCAAACTCATCCTTTTAGAAACTTGTTTGGGCTGTTGAGAGGAGTAAAAAACCATCAAAAATTTCAATCCTGCATGATTCTACCAAGAAATGTGATTCTTCATTCAAAACCTGATTTTTGCTAATGGGCTCTATTGAATAATGAATGTTTTGAATTTTCTCCAAAAGTAAAATAGTTGCAAACTCATCCTTTTAGAGACTTGTTTGGGCTCATGAGAGGAGTAGAAAAACATCAAAAATTTCAGTCCTGCATGATTCTACCAAGAAATGTGTGTTCATTCAAACCGCTGGTTTTTGATAGTTTGGGCCCTATTGAATAATGAATGTTTTGAATTTTCTCCAAAAGTAAAGCAGTTGCAAACTCATCCTTTTAGAAACTTGTTTGGGCTGTAGAGAGGAGTAAAAAACCATCAAAAATTTCAATCCTGCATGATTCTACCAAGAAATGTGATTCTTCATTCAAAACCTGATTTTTGCTATTGGGCTCTATTGAATAAAGAATGTTTTGAATTTTCTCCAAAAGTAAAGTAGTTGCAAACTCATGCTTTTAGAGACTTGTTTGGGCTCATGAGAGGAGTAGAAAGACATCAAAAATTTCAGTCCTGCATGATTCTACCAAGAAATGTGTGTTCATTGAAACCGCTGGTTTTTGATAGTTTGGGCCCTATTGAATAATGAATGTTTTGAATTTTCTCCAAAAGTAAAGTAGTTGCAAACTCATCCTTTTAGAAACTTGTTTGGGCTGTTGAGAGGAGTAAAAAAACATCAAAAATTTCAATCCTGCATGATTTTACAAAGAAATGTGATTCTTCATTCAAAACCTGATTTTTGCTATTGGGCTCTATTGAATAGTGAATGTTTTGAATTTTCTCCAAAAGTAAAGTAGTTGCAAACTCATGCTTTTAGAGACTTGTTTGGGCTCATGAGAGGAGTAGAAAAACATCAAAAATTTCAGTCCTGCATGATTCTACCAAGAAATGTGTGTTCATTGAAACCGCTGGTTTTTGATAGTTTGGGCCCTATTGAATAATGAATGTTTTGAATTTTCTCCAAAAGTAAAGTAGTTGCAAACTCATCCTTTTAGAAACTTGTTTGGGCTGTTGAGAGGAGTAAAAAACCATCAAAAATTTCAATCCTGCATGATTCTACCAAGAAATGTGATTCTTCATTCAAAACCTGATTTTTGCTAATGGTCTCTATTGAATAATGAATGTTTTGAATTTTCTCCAAAAGTAAAATAGTTGCAAACTCATCCTTTTAGAGACTTGTTTGGGCTCATGAGAGGAGTAGAAAAACATCAAAAATTTCAGTCCTGCATGATTCTACCAAGAAATGTGTGTTCATTCAAACCGCTGGTTTTTGATAGTTTGGGCCCTATTGAATAATGAATGTTTTGAATTTTCTCCAAAAGTAAAGCAGTTGCAAACTCATCCTTTTAGAAACTTGTTTGGGCTGTAGAGAGGAGTAAAAAACCATCAAAAATTTCAATCCTGCATGATTCTACCAAGAAATGTGATTCTTCATTCAAAACCTGATTTTTGCTATTGGGCTCTATTGAATAAAGAATGTTTTGAATTTTCTCCAAAAGTAAAGTAGTTGCAAACTCATGCTTTTAGAGACTTGTTTGGGCTCATGAGAGGAGTAGAAAGACATCAAAAATTTCAGTCCTGCATGATTCTACCAAGAAATGTGTGTTCATTGAAACCGCTGGTTTTTGATAGTTTGGGCCCTATTGAATAATGAATGTTTTGAATTTTCTCCAAAAGTAAAGTAGTTGCAAACTCATCCTTTTAGAAACTTGTTTGGGCTGTTGAGAGGAGTAAAAAACCATCAAAAATTTCAATGCAGCATGATTCTACCAAGAAATGTGATTCTTCATTCAAAACCTGATTTTTGCTATTGGGCTCTAGTGAAAAGTGAATGTTTTGAATTTTCTCCAAAAGTAAAGTAGTTGCAAACTCATGCTTTTAGAGACTTGTTTGGGCTCATGAGAGGAGTAGAAAAACATCAAAAATTTCAGTCCTGCATGATTCTACCAAGAAATGTGTGTTCATTCAAACCGCTGGTTTTTGATAGTTTGGGCCCTATTGAATAATGAATGTTTTGAATTTTCTCCAAAAGTAAAGTAGTTGCAAACTCATCCTTTTAGAAACTTGTTTGGGCTGTTGAGAGTAGTAAAAAACCATCAAAAATTTCAATCCTGCATGATTTTACCAAGAAATGTGATTCTTCATTCAAAACCTGATTTTTGCTATTGGGCTCTATTGAATAATGAATGTTTTGAATTTTCTCCAAAAGTAAAGTAGTTGCAAACTCATGCTTTTAGAGACTTGTTTGGGCTCATGAGAGAAGTAGAAAAACATCAAAAATTTCAGTCCTGCATGATTCTACCAAGAAATGTGTGTTCATTGAAACCGCTGGTTTTTGATAGTTTGGGCCCTATTGAATAATGAATGTTTTGAATTTTCTCCAAAAGTAAAGTAGTTGCAAACTCATCCTTTTAGAAACTTGTTTGGGCTGTTGAGAGGAGTAAAAAACCATCAAAAATTTCAATCCTGCATGATTCTACCAAGAAATGTGATTCTTCATTCAAAACCTGATTTTTGCTATTGGGCGCTATTGAATAATGAATGTTTTGAATTTTCTCCAAAAGTAAAGTAGTTGCAAACTCATGCCTTTAGAGACTTGTTTGGGCTCATGAGAGGAGTAGAAAAACATCAAAAATTTCAGTCCTGCATGATTCTACCAAGAAATGTGTGTTCATTGAAACCGCTGGTTTTTGATAGTTTGGGCCCTATTAAATAATGAATGTTTTGAATTTTCTCCAAAAGTAAAGTAGTTGCAAACTCATCCTTTTAGAAACTTGTTTGGGCTGTTGAGAGGAGTAAAAAACCATCAAAAATTTCAATCCTGCATGATTCTACCAAGAAATGTGAATCTTCATTCAAAACCTGATTTTTGCTATTGGGCTCTATTGAATAATGAATGTTTTGAATTTTCTCCAAAAGTAAAGTAGTTGCAAACTCATGCTTTTAGAGACTTGTTTGGGCTCATGAGAGGAGTAGAAAGACATCAAAAATTTCAGTCCTGCATGATTCTACCAAGAAATGTGTGTTCATTGAAACCGCTGGTTTTTGATAGTTTGGGCCCTATTGAATAATGAATGTTTTGAATTTTCTCCAAAAGTAAAGTAGTTGCAAACTCATCCTTTTAGAAACTTGTTTGGGCTGTTGAGAGGAGTAAAAAACCATCAAAAATTTCAATGCAGCATGATTCTACCAAGAAATGTGATTCTTCATTCAAAACCTGATTTTTGCTATTGGGCTCTAGTGAAAAGTGAATGTTTTGAATTTTCTCCAAAAGTAAAGTAGTTGCAAACTCATGCTTCTAGAGACTTGTTTGGGCTCATGAGAGGAGTAGAAAAACATCAAAAATTTCAGTCCTGCATGATTCTACCAAGAAATGTGTGTTCATTCAAACCGCTGGTTTTTGATAGTTTGCGCCCTATTGAATAATGAATGTTTTGAATTTTCTCCAAAAGTAAAGTAGTTGCAAACTCATCCTTTTAGAAACTTGTTTGGGCTGTTGAGAGTAGCAAAAAACCATCAAAAATTTCAATCCTGCATGATTTTACCAAGAAATGTGATTCTTCATTCAAAACCTGATTTTTGCTATTGGGCTCTATTGAATAATGAATGTTTTGAATTTTCTCCAAAAGTAAAGTAGTTGCAAACTCATGCTTTTAGAGACTTGTTTGGGCTCATGAGAGGAGTAGAAAAACATCAAAAATTTCAGTCCTGCATGATTCTACCAAGAAATGTGTGTTCATTGAAACCGCTGGTTTTTGATAGTTTGGGCCCTATTGAATAATGAATGTTTTGAATTTTCTCCAAAAGTAAAGTAGTTGCAAACTCATCCTTTTAGAAACTTGTTTGGGCTGTTGAGAGGAGTAAAAAAACATCAAAAATTTCAATCCTGCATGATTCTACCAAGAAATGTGATTCTTCATTCAAAACCTGATTTTTGCTAATGGGCTCTATTGAATAATGAATGTTTTGAATTTTCTCCAAAAGTAAAATAGTTGCAAACTCATCCTTTTAGAGACTTGTTTGGGCTCATGAGAGGAGTAGAAAAACATCAAAAATTTCAGTCCTGCATGATTCTACCAAGAAATGTGTGTTCATTCAAACCGCTGGTTTTTGATAGTTTGGGCCCTATTGAATAATGAATGTTTTGAATTTTCTCCAAAAGTAAAGCAGTTGCAAACTCATCCTTTTAGAAACTTGTTTGGGCTGTAGAGAGGAGTAAAAAACCATCAAAAATTTCAATCCTGCATGATTCTACCAAGAAATGTGATTCTTCATTCAAAACCTGATATTTGCTATTGGGCTCTATTGAATAATGAATGTTTTGAATTTTCTCCAAAAGTAAAGTAGTTGCAAACTCATGCTTTTAGAGACTTGTTTGGGCTCATGAGAGGAGTAGAAAAACATTAAAAATTTCAGTCCTGCATGATTCTACCAAGAAATGTGTGTTCATTGAAACCGCTGGTTTTTGATAGTTTGGGCCCTATTGAATAATGAATGTTTTGAATTTTCTCCAAAAGTAAAGTAGTTGCAAACTCATCCTTTTAGAAACTTGTTTGGGCTGTTGAGAGGAGTAAAAAACCATCAAAAATTTCAATCCTGCATGATTCTACCAAGAAATGTGATTCTTCATTCAAAACCTGATTTTTGCTATTGGGCGCTATTGAATAATGAATGTTTTGAATTTTCTCCAAAAGTAAAGTAGTTGCAAACTCATGCTTTTAGAGACTTGTTTGGGCTCATGAGAGGAGTAGAAAAACATCAAAAATTTCAGTCCTGCACGATTCTACCAAGAAATGTGTGTTCATTGAAACCGCTGGTTTTTGATAGTTTGGGCCCTATTGAATAATGAATGTTTTGAATTTTCTCCAAAAGTAAAGTAGTTGCAAACTCATGCTTTTAGAGACTTGTTTGGGCTCATGAGAGGAGTAGAAAAACATCAAAAATTTCAGTCCTGCACGATTCTACCAAGAAATGTGTGTTCATTGAAACCGCTGGTTTTTGATAGTTTGGGCCCTATTGAATAATGAATGTTTTGAATTTTCTCCAAAAGTAAAGTAGTTGCAAACTCATGCTTTTAGAGACTTGTTTGGGCTCATGAGAGGAGTAGAAAGACATCAAAAATTTCAGTCCTGCATGATTCTACCAAGAAATGTGTGTTCATTCAAACTGCTGGTTTTTGATAGTTTGGGCCCTATTGAATAATGAATGTTTTGAATTTTCTCCAAAAGTAAAGTAGTTGCAAACTCATCCTTTTAGAAACTTGTTTGGGCTGTTGAGAGGAGTAAAAAACCATCAAAAGTTTCAATCCTGCATGATTTTACCAAGAAATGTGATTCTTCATTCAAAACCTGATTTTTGCTATTGGGCTCTATTGAATAATGAATGTTTTGAATTTTCTCCAAAAGTAAAGTAGTTGCAAACTCAAGCTTTTAGAGACTTGTTTGGGCTCATGAGAGGAGTAGGAAAACATCAAAAATTTCAGTCCTGCATGATTCTACCAAGAAATGTGTGTTCATTGAAACCGCTGGTTTTTGATAGTTTGGGCCCTATTGAATAATGAATGTTTTGAATTTTCTCCAAAAGTAAAGTAGTTGCAAACTTATCCTTTTAGAAACTTGTTTGGGCTGTTGAGAGGAGTAAAAAAACATCAAAAATTTCAATCCTGCATGATTCTACCAAGAAATGTGATTCTTCATTCAAAACCTGATTTTTGCTATTGGGCTCTATTGAATAATGAATGTTTTGAATTTTCTCCAAAAGTAAAGTAGTTGCAAACTCATGCTTTTAGAGACTTGTTTGGGCTCATGAGAGGAGTAGAAAAACATCAAAAATTTCAGTCCTGCACGATTCTACCAAGAAATGTGTGTTCATTGAAACCGCTGGTTTTTGATAGTTTGGGCCCTATTGAATAATGAATGTTTTGAATTTTCTCCAAAAGTAAAGTAGTTGCAAACTCATGCTTTTAGAGACTTGTTTGGGCTCATGAGAGGAGTAGAAAAACATCAAAAATTTCAGTCCTGCATGATTCTACCAAGAAATGTGTGTTCATTCAAACTACTGGTTTTTGATAGTTTGGGCCCTATTGAATAATGAATGTTTTGAATTTTCTCCAAAAGTAAAGTAGTTGCAAACTCATCCTTTTAGAAACTTGTTTGGGCTGTTGAGAGGAGTAAAAAAACATCAAAAATTTCAATCCTGCATGATTCTACCAAGAAATGTGATTCTTCATTCAAAACCTGATTTTTGCTATTGGGCTTTATTGAATAATGAATGTTTTGAATTTTCTCCAAAAGTAAAGTAGTTGCAAACTCATCCTTTTAGAGACTTGTTTGGGCTCATGAGAGGAGTAGAAAAACATCAAAAATTTCAGTCCTGCATGATTCTACCAAGAAATGTGTGTTCATTCAAACCGCTGGTTTTTGATAGTTTGGGCCCTATTGAATAATGAATGTTTTGAATTTTCTCCAAAAGTAAAGTAGTTGCAAACTCATCCTTTTAGAAACTTGTTTGGGCTGTTGAGAGGAGTAAAAAACCATCAAAAATTTCAATCCTGCATGATTCTACCAAGAAATGTGATTCTTCATTCAAAACCTGATTTTTGCTATTGGGCTCTATTGAATAATGAATGTTTTGAATTTTCTCCAAAAGTAAAGTAGTTGCAAACTCATGCTTTTAGAGACTTGTTTGGGCTCATGAGAGGAGTAGAAAAACATCAAAAATTTCAGTCCTGCATGATTCTACCAAGAAATGTGTGTTCATTGAAACCGCTGGTTTTTGATAGTTTGGGCCCTATTGAATAATGAATGTTTTGAATTTTCTCCAAAAGTAAAGTAGTTGCAAACTCATCCTTTTAGAAACTTGTTTGGGCTGTTGAGAGGAGTAAAAAACTATCAAAAATTTCAATCCTGCATGATTTTACCAAGAAATGTGATTCTTCATTCAAAACCTGATTTTTGCTATTCGGCTCTATTGAATAGTGAATGTTTTGAATTTTCTCCAAAAGTAAAGTAGTTGCAAACTCATGCTTTTAGAGACTTGTTTGGGCTCATGAGAGGAGTAGAAAAACATCAAAAATTTCAGTCCTGCATGATTCTACCAAGAAATGTGTGTTCATTGAAACCGCTGGTTTTTGATAGTTTGGGCCCTATTGAATAATGAATGTTTTGAATTTTCTCCAAAAGTAAAGTAGTTGCAAACTCATCCTTTTAGAAACTTGTTTGGGCTGTTGAGAGGAGTAAAAAACCATCAAAAATTTCAATCCTGCATGATTCTACCAAGAAATGTGATTCTTCATTCAAAACCTGATTTTTGCTATTGGGCTCAATTGAATAATGAATGTTTTGAATTTTCTCCAAAAGTAAAGTAGTTGCAAACTTATGCTTTTAGAGACTTGTTTGGGCTCATGAGAGGAGTAGAAAAACATCAAAAATTTCAGTCCTGCATGATTCTACCAAGAAATGTGTGTTCATTGAAACCGCTGGTTTTTGATAGTTTGGGCCCTATTGAATAATGAATGTTTTGAATTTTCTCCAAAAGTAAAGTAGTTGCAAACTCATCCTTTTAGAAACTTGTTTGGGCTGTTGAGAGGAGTAAAAAACCATCAAAAATTTCAATCCTGCATGATTTTACCAAAAAATGTGATTCTTCATTCAAAACCTGATTTTTGCTATTGGGCTCTATTGAATAATGAATGTTTTGAATTTTCTCCAAAAGTAAAGTAGTTGCAAACTCATCCTTTTAGAAACTTGTTTGGGCTGTTGAGAGGAGTAAAAAACCATCAAAAATTTCAATCCTGCATGATTCTACCAAGAAATGTGAATCTTCATTCAAAACCTGATTTTTGCTATTGGGCTCTATTGAATAAAGAATGTTTTGAATTTTCTCCAAAAGTAAAGTAGTTGCAAACTCATGCTTTTAGAGACTTGTTTGGGCTCATGAGAGGAGTAGAAAGACATCAAAAATTTCAGTCCTGCATGATTCTACCAAGAAATGTGTGTTCATTGAAACCGCTGGTTTTTGATAGTTTGGGCCCTATTGAATAATGAATGTTTTGAATTTTCTCCAAAAGTAAAGTAGTTGCAAACTCATCCTTTTAGAAACTTGTTTGGGCTGTTGAGAGGAGTAAAAAACCATCAAAAATTTCAATGCAGCATGATTCTACCAAGAAATGTGATTCTTCATTCAAAACCTGATTTTTGCTATTGGGCTCTAGTGAAAAGTGAATGTTTTGAATTTTCTCCAAAAGTAAAGTAGTTGCAAACTCATGCTTTTAGAGACTTGTTTGGGCTCATGAGAGGAGTAGAAAAACATCAAAAATTTCAGTCCTGCATGATTCTACCAAGAAATGTGTGTTCATTCAAACCGCTGGTTTTTGATAGTTTGGGCCCTATTGAATAATGAATGTTTTGAATTTTCTCCAAAAGTAAAGTAGTTGCAAACTCATCCTTTTAGAAACTTGTTTGGGCTGTTGAGAGTAGTAAAAAACCATCAAAAATTTCAATCCTGCATGATTTTACCAAGAAATGTGATTCTTCATTCAAAACCTGATTTTTGCTATTGGGCTCTATTGAATAATGAATGTTTTGAATTTTCTCCAAAAGTAAAGTAGTTGCAAACTCATGCTTTTAGAGACTTGTTTGGGCTCATGAGAGGAGTAGAAAAACATCAAAAATTTCAGTCCTGCATGATTCTACCAAGAAATGTGTGTTCATTGAAACCGCTGGTTTTTGATAGTTTGGGCCCTATTGAATAATGAATGTTTTGAATTTTCTCCAAAAGTAAAGTAGTTGCAAACTCATCCTTTTAGAAACTTGTTTGGGCTGTTGAAAGGAGTAAAAAACCATCAAAAATTTCAATCCTGCATGATTCTACCAAGAAATGTGAATCTTCATTCAAAACCTGATTTTTGCTATTGGGCTCTATTGAATAATGAATGTTTTGAATTTTCTCCAAAAGTAAAGTAGTTGCAAACTCATGCTTTTAGAGACTTGTTTGGGCTCATGAGAGGAGTAGAAAGACATCAAAAATTTCAGTCCTGCATGATTCTACCAAGAAATGTGTGTTCATTGAAACCGCTGGTTTTTGATAGTTTGGGCCCTATTGAATAATGAATGTTTTGAATTTTCTCCAAAAGTAAAGTAGTTGCAAACTCATCCTTTTAGAAACTTGTTTGGGCTGTTGAGAGGAGTAAAAAACCATCAAAAATTTCAATGCAGCATGATTCTACCAAGAAATGTGATTCTTCATTCAAAACCTGATTTTTGCTATTGGGCTCTAGTGAAAAGTGAATGTTTTGAATTTTCTCCAAAAGTAAAGTAGTTGCAAACTCATGCTTCTAGAGACTTGTTTGGGCTCATGAGAGGAGTAGAAAAACATCAAAAATTTCAGTCCTGCATGATTCTACCAAGAAATGTGTGTTCATTCAAACCGCTGGTTTTTGATAGTTTGCGCCCTATTAAATAATGAATGTTTTGAATTTTCTCCAAAAGTAAAGTAGTTGCAAACTCATCCTTTTAGAAACTTGTTTGGGCTGTTGAGAGTAGTAAAAAACCATCAAAAATTTCAATCCTGCATGATTTTACCAAGAAATGTGATTCTTCATTCAAAACCTGATTTTTGCTATTGGGCTCTATTGAATAATGAATGTTTTGAATTTTCTCCAAAAGTAAAGTAGTTGCAAACTCATGCTTTTAGAGACTTGTTTGGGCTCATGAGAGGAGTAGAAAAACATCAAAAATTTCAGTCCTGCATGATTCTACCAAGAAATGTGTGTTCATTGAAACCGCTGGTTTTTGATAGTTTGGGCCCTATTGAATAATGAATGTTTTGAATTTTCTCCAAAAGTAAAGTAGTTGCAAACTCATCCTTTTAGAAACTTGTTTGGGCTGTTGAGAGGAGTAAAAAAACATCAAAAATTTCAATCCTGCATGATTTTACAAAGAAATGTGATTCTTCATTCAAAACCTGATTTTTGCTATTGGGCTCTATTGAATAGTGAATGTTTTGAATTTTCTCCAAAAGTAAAGTAGTTGCAAACTCATGCTTTTAGAGACTTGTTTGGGCTCATGAGAGGAGTAGAAAAACATCAAAAATTTCAGTCCTGCATGATTCTACCAAGAAATGTGTGTTCATTGAAACCGCTGGTTTTTGATAGTTTGGGCCCTATTGAATAATGAATGTTTTGAATTTTCTCCAAAAGTAAAGTAGTTGCAAACTCATCCTTTTAGAAACTTGTTTGGGCTGTTGAGAGGAGTAAAAAACCATCAAAAATTTCAATCCTGCATGATTCTACCAAGAAATGTGATTCTTCATTCAAAACCTGATTTTTGCTAATGGGCTCTATTGAATAATGAATGTTTTGAATTTTCTCCAAAAGTAAAATAGTTGCAAACTCATCCTTTTACAGACTTGTTTGGGCTCATGAGAGGAGTAGAAAAACATCAAAAATTTCAGTCCTGCATGATTCTACCAAGAAATGTGTGTTCATTCAAACCGCTGGTTTTTGATAGTTTGGGCCCTATTGAATAATGAATGTTTTGAATTTTCTCCAAAAGTAAAGCAGTTGCAAACTCATCCTTTTAGAATCTTGTTTGGGCTGTAGAGAGGAGTAAAAAACCATCAAAAATTTCAATCCTGCATGATTCTACCAAGAAATGTGATTCTTCATTCAAAACCTGATTTTTGCTATTGGGCTCTATTGAATAAAGAATGTTTTGAATTTTCTCCAAAAGTAAAGTAGTTGCAAACTCATGCTTTTAGAGACTTGTTTGGGCTCATGAGAGGAGTAGAAAGACATCAAAAATTTCAGTCCTGCATGATTCTACCAAGAAATGTGTGTTCATTGAAACCGCTGGTTTTTGATAGTTTGGGCCCTATTGAATAATGAATGTTTTGAATTTTCTCCAAAAGTAAAGTAGTTGCAAACTCATCCTTTTAGAAACTTGTTTGGGCTGTTGAGAGGAGTAAAAAAACATCAAAAATTTCAATCCTGCATGATTTTACAAAGAAATGTGATTCTTCATTCAAAACCTGATTTTTGCTATTGGGCTCTATTGAATAGTGAATGTTTTGAATTTTCTCCAAAAGTAAAGTAGTTGCAAACTCATGCTTTTAGAGACTTGTTTGGGCTCATGAGAGGAGTAGAAAAACATCAAAAATTTCAGTCCTGCATGATTCTACCAAGAAATGTGTGTTCATTGAAACCGCTGGTTTTTGATAGTTTGGGCCCTATTGAATAATGAATGTTTTGAATTTTCTCCAAAAGTAAAGTAGTTGCAAACTCATCCTTTTAGAAACTTGTTTGGGCTGTTGAGAGGAGTAAAAAACCATCAAAAATTTCAATCCTGCATGATTCTACCAAGAAATGTGATTCTTCATTCAAAACCTGATTTTTGCTAATGGGCTCTATTGAATAATGAATGTTTTGAATTTTCTCCAAAAGTAAAATAGTTGCAAACTCATCCTTTTAGAGACTTGTTTGGGCTCATGAGAGGAGTAGAAAAACATCAAAAATTTCAGTCCTGCATGATTCTACCAAGAAATGTGTGTTCATTCAAACCGCTGGTTTTTGATAGTTTGGGCCCTATTGAATAATGAATGTTTTGAATTTTCTCCAAAAGTAAAGCAGTTGCAAACTCATCCTTTTAGAAACTTGTTTGGGCTGTAGAGAGGAGTAAAAAACCATCAAAAATTTCAATCCTGCATGATTCTACCAAGAAATGTGATTCTTCATTCAAAACCTGATTTTTGCTATTGGGCTCTATTGAATAAAGAATGTTTTGAATTTTCTCCAAAAGTAAAGTAGTTGCAAACTCATGCTTTTAGAGACTTGTTTGGGCTCATGAGAGGAGTAGAAAGACATCAAAAATTTCAGTCCTGCATGATTCTACCAAGAAATGTGTGTTCATTGAAACCGCTGGTTTTTGATAGTTTGGGCCCTATTGAATAATGAATGTTTTGAATTTTCTCCAAAAGTAAAGTAGTTGCAAACTCATCCTTTTAGAAACTTGTTTGGGCTGTTGAGAGGAGTAAAAAACCATCAAAAATTTCAATGCAGCATGATTCTACCAAGAAATGTGATTCTTCATTCAAAACCTGATTTTTGCTATTGGGCTCTAGTGAAAAGTGAATGTTTTGAATTTTCTCCAAAAGTAAAGTAGTTGCAAACTCATGCTTTTAGAGACTTGTTTGGGCTCATGAGAGGAGTAGAAAAACATCAAAAATTTCAGTCCTGCATGATTCTACCAAGAAATGTGTGTTCATTCAAACCGCTGGTTTTTGATAGTTTGGGCCCTATTGAATAATGAATGTTTTGAATTTTCTCCAAAAGTAAAGTAGTTGCAAACTCATCCTTTTAGAAACTTGTTTGGGCTGTTGAGAGTAGTAAAAAACCATCAAAAATTTCAATCCTGCATGATTTTACCAAGAAATGTGATTCTTCATTCAAAACCTGATTTTTGCTATTGGGCTCTATTGAATAATGAATGTTTTGAATTTTCTCCAAAAGTAAAGTAGTTGCAAACTCATGCTTTTAGAGACTTGTTTGGGCTCATGAGAGGAGTAGAAAAACATCAAAAATTTCAGTCCTGCATGATTCTACCAAGAAATGTGTGTTCATTGAAACCGCTGGTTTTTGATAGTTTGGGCCCTATTGAATAATGAATGTTTTGAATTTTCTCCAAAAGTAAAGTAGTTGCAAACTCATCCTTTTAGAAACTTGTTTGGGCTGTTGAGAGGAGTAAAAAACCATCAAAAATTTCAATCCTGCATGATTCTACCAAGAAATGTGATTCTTCATTCAAAACCTGATTTTTGCTATTGGGCGCTATTGAATAATGAATGTTTTGAATTTTCTCCAAAAGTAAAGTAGTTGCAAACTCATGCTTTTAGAGACTTGTTTGGGCTCATGAGAGGAGTAGAAAAACATCAAAAATTTCAGTCCTGCATGATTCTACCAAGAAATGTGTGTTCATTGAAACCGCTGGTTTTTGATAGTTTGGGCCCTATTAAATAATGAATGTTTTGAATTTTCTCCAAAAGTAAAGTAGTTGCAAACTCATCCTTTTAGAAACTTGTTTGGGCTGTTGAGAGGAGTAAAAAACCATCAAAAATTTCAATCCTGCATGATTCTACCAAGAAATGTGAATCTTCATTCAAAACCTGATTTTTGCTATTGGGCTCTATTGAATAATGAATGTTTTGAATTTTCTCCAAAAGTAAAGTAGTTGCAAACTCATGCTTTTAGAGACTTGTTTGGGCTCATGAGAGGAGTAGAAAGACATCAAAAATTTCAGTCCTGCATGATTCTACCAAGAAATGTGTGTTCATTGAAACCGCTGGTTTTTGATAGTTTGGGCCCTATTGAATAATGAATGTTTTGAATTTTCTCCAAAAGTAAAGTAGTTGCAAACTCATCCTTTTAGAAACTTGTTTGGGCTGTTGAGAGGAGTAAAAAACCATCAAAAATTTCAATGCAGCATGATTCTACCAAGAAATGTGATTCTTCATTCAAAACCTGATTTTTGCTATTGGGCTCTAGTGAAAAGTGAATGTTTTGAATTTTCTCCAAAAGTAAAGTAGTTGCAAACTCATGCTTCTAGAGACTTGTTTGGGCTCATGAGAGGAGTAGAAAAACATCAAAAATTTCAGTCCTGCATGATTCTACCAAGAAATGTGTGTTCATTCAAACCGCTGGTTTTTGATAGTTTGCGCCCTATTGAATAATGAATGTTTTGAATTTTCTCCAAAAGTAAAGTAGTTGCAAACTCATCCTTTTAGAAACTTGTTTGGGCTGTTGAGAGTAGTAAAAAACCATCAAAAATTTCAATCCTGCATGATTTTACCAAGAAATGTGATTCTTCATTCAAAACCTGATTTTTGCTATTGGGCTCTATTGAATAATGAATGTTTTGAATTTTCTCCAAAAGTAAAGTAGTTGCAAACTCATGCTTTTAGAGACTTGTTTGGGCTCATGAGAGGAGTAGAAAAACATCAAAAATTTCAGTCCTGCATGATTCTACCAAGAAATGTGTGTTCATTGAAACCGCTGGTTTTTGATAGTTTGGGCCCTATTGAATAATGAATGTTTTGAATTTTCTCCAAAAGTAAAGTAGTTGCAAACTCATCCTTTTAGAAACTTGTTTGGGCTGTTGAGAGGAGTAAAAAAACATCAAAAATTTCAATCCTGCATGATTTTACAAAGAAATGTGATTCTTCATTCAAAACCTGATTTTTGCTATTGGGCTCTATTGAATAGTGAATGTTTTGAATTTTCTCCAAAAGTAAAGTAGTTGCAAACTCATGCTTTTAGAGACTTGTTTGGGCTCATGAGAGGAGTAGAAAAACATCAAAAATTTCAGTCCTGCATGATTCTACCAAGAAATGTGTGTTCATTGAAACCGCTGGTTTTTGATAGTTTGGGCCCTATTGAATAATGAATGTTTTGAATTTTCTCCAAAAGTAAAGTAGTTGCAAACTCATCCTTTTAGAAACTTGTTTGGGCTGTTGAGAGGAGTAAAAAACCATCAAAAATTTCAATCCTGCATGATTCTACCAAGAAATGTGATTCTTCATTCAAAACCTGATTTTTGCTAATGGGCTCTATTGAATAATGAATGTTTTGAATTTTCTCCAAAAGTAAAATAGTTGCAAACTCATCCTTTTAGAGACTTGTTTGGGCTCATGAGAGGAGTAGAAAAACATCAAAAATTTCAGTCCTGCATGATTCTACCAAGAAATGTGTGTTCATTCAAACCGCTGGTTTTTGATAGTTTGGGCCCTATTGAATAATGAATGTTTTGAATTTTCTCCAAAAGTAAAGCAGTTGCAAACTCATCCTTTTAGAAACTTGTTTGGGCTGTAGAGAGGAGTAAAAAACCATCAAAAATTTCAATCCTGCATGATTCTACCAAGAAATGTGATTCTTCATTCAAAACCTGATATTTGCTATTGGGCTCTATTGAATAATGAATGTTTTGAATTTTCTCCAAAAGTAAAGTAGTTGCAAACTCATGCTTTTAGAGACTTGTTTGGGCTCATGAGAGGAGTAGAAAAACATTAAAAATTTCAGTCCTGCATGATTCTACCAAGAAATGTGTGTTCATTGAAACTGCTGGTTTTTGATAGTTTGGGCCCTATTGAATAATGAATGTTTTGAATTTTCTCCAAAAGTAAAGTAGTTGCAAACTCATCCTTTTAGAAACTTGTTTGGGCTGTTGAGAGGAGTAAAAAACCATCAAAAATTTCAATGCAGCATGATTCTACCAAGAAATGTGATTCTTCATTCAAAACCTGATTTTTGCTATTGGGCTCTAGTGAAAAGTGAATGTTTTGAATTTTCTCCAAAAGTAAAGTAGTTGCAAACTCATGCTTTTAGAGACTTGTTTGGGCTCATGAGAGGAGTAGAAAAACATCAAAAATTTCAGTCCTGCATGATTCTACCAAGAAATGTGTGTTCATTCAAACCGCTGGTTTTTGATAGTTTGGGCCCTATTGAATAATGAATGTTTTGAATTTTCTCCAAAAGTAAAGTAGTTGCAAACTCATCCTTTTAGAAACTTGTTTGGGCTGTTGAGAGTAGTAAAAAACCATCAAAAATTTCAATCCTGCATGATTTTACCAAGAAATGTGATTCTTCATTCAAAACCTGATTTTTGCTATTGGGCTCTATTGAATAATGAATGTTTTGAATTTTCTCCAAAAGTAAAGTAGTTGCAAACTCATGCTTTTAGAGACTTGTTTGGGCTCATGAGAGGAGTAGAAAGACATCAAAAATTTCAGTCCTGCATGATTCTACCAAGAAATGTGTGTTCATTGAAACCGCTGGTTTTTGATAGTTTGGGCCCTATTGAATAATGAATGTTTTGAATTTTCTCCAAAAGTAAAGTAGTTGCAAACTCATGCTTTTAGAGACTTGTTTGGGCTCATGAGAGGAGTAGAAAAACATCAAAAATTTCAGTCCTGCACGATTCTACCAAGAAATGTGTGTTCATTGAAACCGCTGGTTTTTGATAGTTTGGGCCCTATTGAATAATGAATGTTTTGAATTTTCTCCAAAAGTAAAGTAGTTGCAAACTCATGCTTTTAGAGACTTGTTTGGGCTCATGAGAGGAGTAGAAAAACATCAAAAATTTCAGTCCTGCATGATTCTACCAAGAAATGTGTGTTCATTCAAACTGCTGGTTTTTGATAGTTTGGGCCCTATTGAATAATGAATGTTTTGAATTTTCTCCAAAAGTAAAGTAGTTGCAAACTCATCCTTTTAGAAACTTGTTTGGGCTGTTGAGAGGAGTAAAAAACCATCAAAAGTTTCAATCCTGCATGATTTTACCAAGAAATGTGATTCTTCATTCAAAACCTGATTTTTGCTATTGGGCTCTATTGAATAATGAATGTTTTGAATTTTCTCCAAAAGTAAAGTAGTTGCAAACTCAAGCTTTTAGAGACTTGTTTGGGCTCATGAGAGGAGTAGGAAAACATCAAAAATTTCAGTCCTGCATGATTCTACCAAGAAATGTGTGTTCATTGAAACCGCTGGTTTTTGATAGTTTGGGCCCTATTGAATAATGAATGTTTTGAATTTTCTCCAAAAGTAAAGTAGTTGCAAACTTATCCTTTTAGAAACTTGTTTGGGCTGTTGAGAGGAGTAAAAAAACATCAAAAATTTCAATCCTGCATGATTCTACCAAGAAATGTGATTCTTCATTCAAAACCTGATTTTTGCTATTGGGCTCTATTGAATAATGAATGTTTTGAATTTTCTCCAAAAGTAAAGTAGTTGCAAACTCATGCTTTTAGAGACTTGTTTGGGCTCATGAGAGGAGTAGAAAAACATCAAAAATTTCAGTCCTGCACGATTCTACCAAGAAATGTGTGTTCATTGAAACCGCTGGTTTTTGATAGTTTGGGCCCTATTGAATAATGAATGTTTTGAATTTTCTCCAAAAGTAAAGTAGTTGCAAACTCATGCTTTTAGAGACTTGTTTGGGCTCATGAGAGGAGTAGAAAAACATCAAAAATTTCAGTCCTGCATGATTCTACCAAGAAATGTGTGTTCATTCAAACTACTGGTTTTTGATAGTTTGGGCCCTATTGAATAATGAATGTTTTGAATTTTCTCCAAAAGTAAAGTAGTTGCAAACTCATCCTTTTAGAAACTTGTTTGGGCTGTTGAGAGGAGTAAAAAACCATCAAAAATTTCAATCCTGCATGATTCTACCAAGAAATGTGATTCTTCATTCAAAACCTGATTTTTGCTATTGGGCTCTATTGAATAATGAATGTTTTGAATTTTCTCCAAAAGTAAAGTAGTTGCAAACTCATCCTTTTAGAGACTTGTTTGGGCTCATGAGAGGAGTAGAAAAACATCAAAAATTTCAGTCCTGCATGATTCTACCAAGAAATGTGTGTTCATTGAAACCGCTGGTTTTTGATAGTTTGGGCCCTATTGAATAATGAATGTTTTGAATTTTCTCCAAAAGTAAAGTAGTTGCAAACTCATCCTTTTAGAAACTTGTTTGGGCTGTTGAGAGGAGTAAAAAACCATCAAAAATTTCAATCCTGCATGATTCTACCAAGAAATGTGATTCTTCATTCAAAACCTGATTTTTGCTAATGGGCTCTATTGAATAATGAATGTTTTGAATTTTCTCCAAAAGTAAAATAGTTGCAAACTCATCCTTTTAGAGACTTGTTTGGGCTCATGAGAGGAGTAGAAAAACATCAAAAATTTCAGTCCTGCATGATTCTACCAAGAAATGTGTGTTCATTCAAACCGCTGGTTTTTGATAGTTTGGGCCCTATTGAATAATGAATGTTTTGAATTTTCTCCAAAAGTAAAGCAGTTGCAAACTCATCCTTTTAGAAACTTGTTTGGGCTGTAGAGAGGAGTAAAAAACCATCAAAAATTTCAATCCTGCATAATTCTACCAAGAAATGTGATTCTTCATTCAAAACCTGATTTTTGCTATTGGGCTCTATTGAATAAAGAATGTTTTGAATTTTCTCCAAAAGTAAAGTAGTTGCAAACTCATGCTTTTAGAGACTTGTTTGGGCTCATGAGAGGAGTAGAAAGACATCAAAAATTTCAGTCCTGCATGATTCTACCAAGAAATGTGTGTTCATTGAAACCGCTGGTTTTTGATAGTTTGGTCCCTATTGAATAATGAATGTTTTGAATTTTCTCCAAAAGTAAAGTAGTTGCAAACTCATCCTTTTAGAAACTTGTTTGGGCTGTTGAGAGGAGTAAAAAAACATCAAAAATTTCAATCCTGCATGATTTTACAAAGAAATGTGATTCTTCATTCAAAACCTGATTTTTGCTATTGGGCTCTATTGAATAGTGAATGTTTTGAATTTTCTCCAAAAGTAAAGTAGTTGCAAACTCATGCTTTTAGAGACTTGTTTGGGCTCATGAGAGGAGTAGAAAAACATCAAAAATTTCAGTCCTGCATGATTCTACCAAGAAATGTGTGTTCATTGAAACCGCTGGTTTTTGATAGTTTGGGCCCTATTGAATAATGAATGTTTTGAATTTTCTCCAAAAGTAAAGTAGTTGCAAACTCATCCTTTTAGAAACTTGTTTGGGCTGTTGAGAGGAGTAAAAAACCATCAAAAATTTCAATCCTGCATGATTCTACCAAGAAATGTGATTCTTCATTCAAAACCTGATTTTTGCTAATGGGCTCTATTGAATAATGAATGTTTTGAATTTTCTCCAAAAGTAAAATAGTTGCAAACTCATCCTTTTAGAGACTTGTTTGGGCTCATGAGAGGAGTAGAAAAACATCAAAAATTTCAGTCCTGCATGATTCTACCAAGAAATGTGTGTTCATTCAAACCGCTGGTTTTTGATAGTTTGGGCCCTATTGAATAATGAATGTTTTGAATTTTCTCCAAAAGTAAAGCAGTTGCAAGCTCATCCTTTTAGAAACTTGTTTGGGCTGTAGAGAGGAGTAAAAAACCATCAAAAATTTCAATCCTGCATGATTCTACCAAGAAATGTGATTCTTCATTCAAAACCTGATTTTTGCTATTGGGCTCTATTGAATAAAGAATGTTTTGAATTTTCTCCAAAAGTAAAGTAGTTGCAAACTCATGCTTTTAGAGACTTGTTTGGGCTCATGAGAGGAGTAGAAAGACATCAAAAATTTCAGTCCTGCATGATTCTACCAAGAAATGTGTGTTCATTGAAACCGCTGGTTTTTGATAGTTTGGGCCCTATTGAATAATGAATGTTTTGAATTTTCTCCAAAAGTAAAGTAGTTGCAAACTCATCCTTTTAGAAACTTGTTTGGGCTGTTGAGAGGAGTAAAAAACCATCAAAAATTTCAATGCAGCATGATTCTACCAAGAAATGTGATTCTTCATTCAAAACCTGATTTTTGCTATTGGGCTCTAGTGAAAAGTGAATGTTTTGAATTTTCTCCAAAAGTAAAGTAGTTGCAAACTCATGCTTTTAGAGACTTGTTTGGGCTCATGAGAGGAGTAGAAAAACATCAAAAATTTCAGTCCTGCATGATTCTACCACAAAATGTGTGTTCATTCAAACCGCTGGTTTTTGATAGTTTGGGCCCTATTGAATAATGAATGTTTTGAATTTTCTCCAAAAGTAAAGTAGTTGCAAACTCATCCTTTTAGAAACTTGTTTGGGCTGTTGAGAGTAGTAAAAAACCATCAAAAATTTCAATCCTGCATGATTTTACCAAGAAATGTGATTCTTCATTCAAAACCTGATTTTTGCTATTGGGCTCTATTGAATAATGAATGTTTTGAATTTTCTCCAAAAGTAAAGTAGTTGCAAACTCATGCTTTTAGAGACTTGTTTGGGCTCATGAGAGGAGTAGAAAAACATCAAAAATTTCAGTCCTGCATGATTCTACCAAGAAATGTGTGTTCATTGAAACCGCTGGTTTTTGATAGTTTGGGCCCTATTGAATAATGAATGTTTTGAATTTTCTCCAAAAGTAAAGTAGTTGCAAACTCATCCTTTTAGAAACTTGTTTGGGCTGTTGAGAGGAGTAAAAAACCATCAAAAATTTCAATCCTGCATGATTCTACCAAGAAATGTGATTCTTCATTCAAAACCTGATTTTTGCTAATGGGCTCTATTGAATAATGAATGTTTTGAATTTTCTCCAAAAGTAAAATAGTTGCAAACTCATCCTTTTAGAGACTTGTTTGGGCTCATGAGAGGAGTAGAAAAACATCAAAAATTTCAGTCCTGCATGATTCTACCAAGAAATGTGTGTTCATTCAAACCGCTGGTTTTTGATAGTTTGGGCCCTATTGAATAATGAATGTTTTGAATTTTCTCCAAAAGTAAAGCAGTTGCAAACTCATCCTTTTAGAAACTTGTTTGGGCTGTAGAGAGGAGTAAAAAACCATCAAAAATTTCAATCCTGCATGATTCTACCAAGAAATGTGATTCTTCATTCAAAACCTGATTTTTGCTATTGGGCTCTATTGAATAAAGAATGTTTTGAATTTTCTCCAAAAGTAAAGTAGTTGCAAACTCATGCTTTTAGAGACTTGTTTGGGCTCATGAGAGGAGTAGAAAGACATCAAAAATTTCAGTCCTGCATGATTCTACCAAGAAATGTGTGTTCATTGAAACCGCTGGTTTTTGATAGTTTGGTCCCTATTGAATAATGAATGTTTTGAATTTTCTCCAAAAGTAAAGTAGTTGCAAACTCATCCTTTTAGAAACTTGTTTGGGCTGTTGAGAGGAGTAAAAAAACATCAAAAATTTCAATCCTGCATGATTTTACAAAGAAATGTGATTCTTCATTCAAAACCTGATTTTTGCTATTGGGCTCTATTGAATAGTGAATGTTTTGAATTTTCTCCAAAAGTAAAGTAGTTGCAAACTCATGCTTTTAGAGACTTGTTTGGGCTCATGAGAGGAGTAGAAAAACATCAAAAATTTCAGTCCTGCATGATTCTACCAAGAAATGTGTGTTCATTGAAACCGCTGGTTTTTGATAGTTTGGGCCCTATTGAATAATGAATGTTTTGAATTTTCTCCAAAAGTAAAGTAGTTGCAAACTCATCCTTTTAGAAACTTGTTTGGGCTGTTGAGAGGAGTAAAAAACCATCAAAAATTTCAATCCTGCATGATTCTACCAAGAAATGTGATTCTTCATTCAAAACCTGATTTTTGCTAATGGGCTCTATTGAATAATGAATGTTTTGAATTTTCTCCAAAAGTAAAATAGTTGCAAACTCATCCTTTTAGAGACTTGTTTGGGCTCATGAGAGGAGTAGAAAAACATCAAAAATTTCAGTCCTGCATGATTCTACCAAGAAATGTGTGTTCATTCAAACCGCTGGTTTTTGATAGTTTGGGCCCTATTGAATAATGAATGTTTTGAATTTTCTCCAAAAGTAAAGCAGTTGCAAGCTCATCCTTTTAGAAACTTGTTTGGGCTGTAGAGAGGAGTAAAAAACCATCAAAAATTTCAATCCTGCATGATTCTACCAAGAAATGTGATTCTTCATTCAAAACCTGATTTTTGCTATTGGGCTCTATTGAATAAAGAATGTTTTGAATTTTCTCCAAAAGTAAAGTAGTTGCAAACTCATGCTTTTAGAGACTTGTTTGGGCTCATGAGAGGAGTAGAAAGACATCAAAAATTTCAGTCCTGCATGATTCTACCAAGAAATGTGTGTTCATTGAAACCGCTGGTTTTTGATAGTTTGGGCCCTATTGAATAATGAATGTTTTGAATTTTCTCCAAAAGTAAAGTAGTTGCAAACTCATCCTTTTAGAAACTTGTTTGGGCTGTTGAGAGGAGTAAAAAACCATCAAAAATTTCAATGCAGCATGATTCTACCAAGAAATGTGATTCTTCATTCAAAACCTGATTTTTGCTATTGGGCTCTAGTGAAAAGTGAATGTTTTGAATTTTCTCCAAAAGTAAAGTAGTTGCAAACTCATGCTTTTAGAGACTTGTTTGGGCTCATGAGAGGAGTAGAAAAACATCAAAAATTTCAGTCCTGCATGATTCTACCACAAAATGTGTGTTCATTCAAACCGCTGGTTTTTGATAGTTTGGGCCCTATTGAATAATGAATGTTTTGAATTTTCTCCAAAAGTAAAGTAGTTGCAAACTCATCCTTTTAGAAACTTGTTTGGGCTGTTGAGAGTAGTAAAAAACCATCAAAAATTTCAATCCTGCATGATTTTACCAAGAAATGTGATTCTTCATTCAAAACCTGATTTTTGCTATTGGGCTCTATTGAATAATGAATGTTTTGAATTTTCTCCAAAAGTAAAGTAGTTGCAAACTCATGCTTTTAGAGACTTGTTTGGGCTCATGAGAGGAGTAGAAAAACATCAAAAATTTCAGTCCTGCATGATTCTACCAAGAAATGTGTGTTCATTGAAACCGCTGGTTTTTGATAGTTTGGGCCCTATTGAATAATGAATGTTTTGAATTTTCTCCAAAAGTAAAGTAGTTGCAAACTCATCCTTTTAGAAACTTGTTTGGGCTGTTGAGAGGAGTAAAAAACCATCAAAAATTTCAATCCTGCATGATTCTACCAAGAAATGTGATTCTTCATTCAAAACCTGATTTTTGCTATTGGGCGCTATTGAATAATGAATGTTTTGAATTTTCTCCAAAAGTAAAGTAGTTGCAAACTCATGCTTTTAGAGACTTGTTTGGGCTCATGAGAGGAGTAGAAAAACATCAAAAATTTCAGTCCTGCATGATTCTACCAAGAAATGTGTGTTCATTGAAACCGCTGGTTTTTGATAGTTTGGGCCCTATTAAATAATGAATGTTTTGAATTTTCTCCAAAAGTAAAGTAGTTGCAAACTCATCCTTTTAGAAACTTGTTTGGGCTGTTGAGAGGAGTAAAAAACCATCAAAAATTTCAATCCTGCATGATTCTACCAAGAAATGTGAATCTTCATTCAAAACCTGATTTTTGCTATTGGGCTCTATTGAATAATGAATGTTTTGAATTTTCTCCAAAAGTAAAGTAGTTGCAAACTCATGCTTTTAGAGACTTGTTTGGGCTCATGAGAGGAGTAGAAAGACATCAAAAATTTCAGTCCTGCATGATTCTACCAAGAAATGTGTGTTCATTGAAACCGCTGGTTTTTGATAGTTTGGGCCCTATTGAATAATGAATGTTTTGAATTTTCTCCAAAAGTAAAGTAGTTGCAAACTCATCCTTTTAGAAACTTGTTTGGGCTGTTGAGAGGAGTAAAAAACCATCAAAAATTTCAATGCAGCATGATTCTACCAAGAAATGTGATTCTTCATTCAAAACCTGATTTTTGCTATTGGGCTCTAGTGAAAAGTGAATGTTTGGAATTTTCTCCAAAAGTAAAGTAGTTGCAAACTCATGCTTCTAGAGACTTGTTTGGGCTCATGAGAGGAGTAGAAAAACATCAAAAATTTCAGTCCTGCATGATTCTACCAAGAAATGTGTGTTCATTCAAACCGCTGGTTTTTGATAGTTTGCGCCCTATTGAATAATGAATGTTTTGAATTTTCTCCAAAAGTAAAGTAGTTGCAAACTCATCCTTTTAGAAACTTGTTTGGGCTGTTGAGAGTAGTAAAAAACCATCAAAAATTTCAATCCTGCATGATTTTACCAAGAAATGTGATTCTTCATTCAAAACCTGATTTTTGCTATTGGGCTCTATTGAATAATGAATGTTTTGAATTTTCTCCAAAAGTAAAGTAGTTGCAAACTCATGCTTTTAGAGACTTGTTTGGGCTCATGAGAGGAGTAGAAAAACATCAAAAATTTCAGTCCTGCATGATTCTACCAAGAAATGTGTGTTCATTGAAACCGCTGGTTTTTGATAGTTTGGGCCCTATTGAATAATGAATGTTTTGAATTTTCTCCAAAAGTAAAGTAGTTGCAAACTCATCCTTTTAGAAACTTGTTTGGGCTGTTGAGAGGAGTAAAAAACCATCAAAAATTTCAATCCTGCATGATTCTACCAAGAAATGTGATTCTTCATTCAAAACCTGATTTTTGCTAATGGGCTCTATTGAATAATGAATGTTTTGAATTTTCTCCAAAAGTAAAATAGTTGCAAACTCATCCTTTTAGAGACTTGTTTGGGCTCATGAGAGGAGTAGAAAAACATCAAAAATTTCAGTCCTGCATGATTCTACCAAGAAATGTGTGTTCATTCAAACCGCTGGTTTTTGATAGTTTGGGCCCTATTGAATAATGAATGTTTTGAATTTTCTCCAAAAGTAAAGTAGTTGCAAACTCATCCTTTTAGAAACTTGTTTGGGCTGTTGAGAGGAGTAAAAAACCATCAAAAATTTCAATCCTGCATGATTCTACCAAGAAATGTGATTCTTCATTCAAAACCTGATTTTTGCTATTGGGCGCTATTGAATAATGAATGTTTTGAATTTTCTCCAAAAGTAAAGTAGTTGCAAACTCATGCTTTTAGAGACTTGTTTGGGCTCATGAGAGGAGTAGAAAAACATCAAAAATTTCAGTCCTGCACGATTCTACCAAGAAATGTGTGTTCATTGAAACCGCTGGTTTTTGATAGTTTGGGCCCTATTGAATAATGAATGTTTTGAATTTTCTCCAAAAGTAAAGTAGTTGCAAACTCATGCTTTTAGAGACTTGTTTGGGCTCATGAGAGGAGTAGAAAAACATCAAAAATTTCAGTCCTGCACGATTCTACCAAGAAATGTGTGTTCATTGAAACCGCTGGTTTTTGATAGTTTGGGCCCTATTGAATAATGAATGTTTTGAATTTTCTCCAAAAGTAAAGTAGTTGCAAACTCATGCTTTTAGAGACTTGTTTGGGCTCATGAGAGGAGTAGAAAAACATCAAAAATTTCAGTCCTGCATGATTCTACCAAGAAATGTGTGTTCATTCAAACTACTGGTTTTTGATAGTTTGGGCCCTATTGAATAATGAATGTTTTGAATTTTCTCCAAAAGTAAAGTAGTTGCAAACTCATCCTTTTAGAAACTTGTTTGGGCTGTTGAGAGGAGTAAAAAACCATCAAAAATTTCAATCCTGCATGATTCTACCAAGAAATGTGATTCTTCATTCAAAACCTGATTTTTGCTATTGGGCTCTATTGAATAATGAATGTTTTGAATTTTCTCCAAAAGTAAAGTAGTTGCAAACTCATCCTTTTAGAGACTTGTTTGGGCTCATGAGAGGAGTAGAAAAACATCAAAAATTTCAGTCCTGCATGATTCTACCAAGAAATGTGTGTTCATTCAAACCGCTGGTTTTTGATAGTTTGGGCCCTATTGAATAATGAATGTTTTGAATTTTCTCCAAAAGTAAAGTAGTTGCAAACTCATCCTTTTAGAAACTTGTTTGGGCTGTTGAGAGGAGTAAAAAACCATCAAAAATTTCAATCCTGCATGATTCTACCAAGAAATGTGATTCTTCATTCAAAACCTGATTTTTGCTATTGGGCTCTATTGAATAATGAATGTTTTGAATTTTCTCCAAAAGTAAAGTAGTTGCAAACTCATGCTTTTAGAGACTTGTTTGGGCTCATGAGAGGAGTAGAAAAACATCAAAAATTTCAGTCCTGCATGATTCTACCAAGAAATGTGTGTTCATTGAAACCGCTGGTTTTTGATAGTTTGGGCCCTATTGAATAATGAATGTTTTGAATTTTCTCCAAAAGTAAAGTAGTTGCAAACTCATCCTTTTAGAAACTTGTTTGGGCTGTTGAGAGGAGTAAAAAACTATCAAAAATTTCAATCCTGCATGATTTTACCAAGAAATGTGATTCTTCATTCAAAACCTGATTTTTGCTATTGGGCTCTATTGAATAGTGAATGTTTTGAATTTTCTCCAAAAGTAAAGTAGTTGCAAACTCATGCTTTTAGAGACTTGTTTGGGCTCATGAGAGGAGTAGAAAAACATCAAAAATTTCAGTCCTGCATGATTCTACCAAGAAATATGTGTTCATTGAAACCGCTGGTTTTTGATAGTTTGGGCCCTATTGAATAATGAATGTTTTGAATTTTCTCCAAAAGTAAAGTAGTTGCAAACTCATCCTTTTAGAAACTTGTTTGGGCTGTTGAGAGGAGTAAAAAACCATCAAAAATTTCAATCCTGCATGATTCTACCAAGAAATGTGATTCTTCATTCAAAACCTGATTTTTGCTATTGGGCTCAATTGAATAATGAATGTTTTGAATTTTCTCCAAAAGTAAAGTAGTTGCAAACTTATGCTTTTAGAGACTTGTTTGGGCTCATGAGAGGAGTAGAAAAACATCAAAAATTTCAGTCCTGCATGATTCTACCAAGAAATGTGTGTTCATTGAAACCGCTGGTTTTTGATAGTTTGGGCCCTATTGAATAATGAATGTTTTGAATTTTCTCCAAAAGTAAAGTAGTTGCAAACTCATCCTTTTAGAAACTTGTTTGGGCTGTTGAGAGGAGTAAAAAACCATCAAAAATTTCAATCCTGCATGATTTTACAAAAAAATGTGATTCTTCATTCAAAACCTGATTTTTGCTATTGGGCTCTATTGAATAATGAATGTTTTGAATTTTCTCCAAAAGTAAAGTAGTTGCAAACTCATCCTTTTAGAAACTTGTTTGGGCTGTTGAGAGGAGTAAAAAACCATCAAAAATTTCAATCCTGCATGATTCTACCAAGAAATGTGAATCTTCATTCAAAACCTGATTTTTGCTATTGGGCTCTATTGAATAAAGAATGTTTTGAATTTTCTCCAAAAGTAAAGTAGTTGCAAACTCATGCTTTTAGAAACTTGTTTGGGCTGTTGAGAGGAGTAAAAAACCATCAAAAATTTCAATGCAGCATGATTCTACCAAGAAATGTGATTCTTCATTCAAAACCTGATTTTTGCTATTGGGCTCTAGTGAAAAGTGAATGTTTTGAATTTTCTCCAAAAGTAAAGTAGTTGCAAACTCATGCTTTTAGAGACTTGTTTGGGCTCATGAGAGGAGTAGAAAAACATCAAAAATTTCAGTCCTGCATGATTCTACCAAGAAATGTGTGTTCATTCAAACCGCTGGTTTTTGATAGTTTGGGCCCTATTGAATAATGAATGTTTTGAATTTTCTCCAAAAGTAAAGTAGTTGCAAACTCATCCTTTTAGAAACTTGTTTGGGCTGTTGAGAGTAGTAAAAAACCATCAAAAATTTCAATCCTGCATGATTTTACCAAGAAATGTGATTCTTCATTCAAAACCTGATTTTTGCTATTGGGCTCTATTGAATAATGAATGTTTTGAATTTTCTCCAAAAGTAAAGTAGTTGCAAACTCATGCTTTTAGAGACTTGTTTGGGCTCATGAGAGGAGTAGAAAGACATCAAAAATTTCAGTCCTGCATGATTCTACCAAGAAATGTGTGTTCATTGAAACCGCTGGTTTTTGATAGTTTGGGCCCTATTGAATAATGAATGTTTTGAATTTTCTCCAAAAGTAAAGTAGTTGCAAACTCATCCTTTTAGAAACTTGTTTGGGCTGTTGAGAGGAGTAAAAAACCATCAAAAATTTCAATCCTGCATGATTCTACCAAGAAATGTGATTCTTCATTCAAAACCTGATTTTTGCTATTGGGCTCTATTGAATAATGAATGTTTTGAATTTTCTCCAAAAGTAAAGTAGTTGCAAACTTATGCTTTTAGAGACTTGTTTGGGCTCATGAGAGGAGTAGAAAAACATCAAAAATTTCAGTCCTGCATGATTCTACCAAGAAATGTGTGTTCATTGAAACCGCTGGTTTTTGATAGTTTGGGCCCTATTGAATAATGAATGTTTTGAATTTTCTCCAAAAGTAAAGTAGTTGCAAACTCATCCTTTTAGAAACTTGTTTGGGCTGTTGAGAGGAGTAAAAAACCATCAAAAATTTCAATCCTGCATGATTTTACCAAAAAATGTGATTCTTCATTCAAAACCTGATTTTTGCTATTGGGCTCTATTGAATAATGAATGTTTTGAATTTTCTCCAAAAGTAAAGTAGTTGCAAACTCATCCTTTTAGAAACTTGTTTGGGCTGTTGAGAGGAGTAAAAAACCATCAAAAATTTCAATCCTGCATGATTCTACCAAGAAATGTGAATCTTCATTCAAAACCTGATTTTTGTTATTGGGCTCTATTGAATAAAGAATGTTTTGAATTTTCTCCAAAAGTAAAGTAGTTGCAAACTCATGCTTTTAGAGACTTGTTTGGGCTCATGAGAGGAGTAGAAAGACATCAAAAATTTCAGTCCTGCATGATTCTACCAAGAAATGTGTGTTCATTGAAACCGCTGGTTTTTGATAGTTTGGGCCCTATTGAATAATGAATGTTTTGAATTTTCTCCAAAAGTAAAGTAGTTGCAAACTCATCCTTTTAGAAACTTGTTTGGGCTGTTGAGAGGAGTAAAAAACCATCAAAAATTTCAATGCAGCATGATTCTACCAAGAAATGTGATTCTTCATTCAAAACCTGATTTTTGCTATTGGGCTCTAGTGAAAAGTGAATGTTTTGAATTTTCTCCAAAAGTAAAGTAGTTGCAAACTCATGCTTTTAGAGACTTGTTTGGGCTCATGAGAGGAGTAGAAAAACATCAAAAATTTCAGTCCTGCATGATTCTACCAAGAAATGTGTGTTCATTGAAACCGCTGGTTTTTGATAGTTTGGGCCCTATTGAATAATGAATGTTTTGAATTTTCTCCAAAAGTAAAGTAGTTGCAAACTCATCCTTTTAGAAACTTGTTTGGGCTGTTGAGAGGAGTAAAAAACCATCAAAAATTTCAATGCAGCATGATTCTACCAAGAAATGTGATTCTTCATTCAAAACCTGATTTTTGCTATTGGGCTCTAGTGAAAAGTGAATGTTTTGAATTTTCTCCAAAAGTAAAGTAGTTGCAAACTCATGCTTTTAGAGACTTGTTTGGGCTCATGAGAGGAGTAGAAAAACATCAAAAATTTCAGTCCTGCATGATTCTACCAAGAAATGTGTGTTCATTCAAACCGCTGGTTTTTGATAGTTTGGGCCCTATTGAATAATGAATGTTTTGAATTTTCTCCAAAAGTAAAGTAGTTGCAAACTCATCCTTTTAGAAACTTGTTTGGGCTGTTGAGAGTAGTAAAAAACCATCAAAAATTTCAATCCTGCATGATTTTACCAAGAAATGTGATTCTTCATTCAAAACCTGATTTTTGCTATTGGGCTCTATTGAATAATGAATGTTTTGAATTTTCTCCAAAAGTAAAGTAGTTGCAAACTCATGCTTTTAGAGACTTGTTTGGGCTCATGAGAGGAGTAGAAAGACATCAAAAATTTCAGTCCTGCATGATTCTACCAAGAAATGTGTGTTCATTGAAACCGCTGGTTTTTGATAGTTTGGGCCCTATTGAATAATGAATGTTTTGAATTTTCTCCAAAAGTAAAGTAGTTGCAAACTCATCCTTTTAGAAACTTGTTTGGGCTGTTGAGAGGAGTAAAAAACCATCAAAAATTTCAATCCTGCATGATTCTACCAAGAAATGTGATTCTTCATTCAAAACCTGATTTTTGCTATTGGGCTCTATTGAATAATGAATGTTTTGAATTTTCTCCAAAAGTAAAGTAGTTGCAAACTTATGCTTTTAGAGACTTGTTTGGGCTCATGAGAGGAGTAGAAAAACATCAAAAATTTCAGTCCTGCATGATTCTACCAAGAAATGTGTGTTCATTGAAACCGCTGGTTTTTGATAGTTTGGGCCCTATTGAATAATGAATGTTTTGAATTTTCTCCAAAAGTAAAGTAGTTGCAAACTCATCCTTTTAGAAACTTGTTTGGGCTGTTGAGAGGAGTAAAAAACCATCAAAAATTTCAATCCTGCATGATTTTACCAAAAAATGTGATTCTTCATTCAAAACCTGATTTTTGCTATTGGGCTCTATTGAATAATGAATGTTTTGAATTTTCTCCAAAAGTAAAGTAGTTGCAAACTCATCCTTTTAGAAACTTGTTTGGGCTGTTGAGAGGAGTAAAAAACCATCAAAAATTTCAATCCTGCATGATTCTACCAAGAAATGTGAATCTTCATTCAAAACCTGATTTTTGTTATTGGGCTCTATTGAATAAAGAATGTTTTGAATTTTCTCCAAAAGTAAAGTAGTTGCAAACTCATGCTTTTAGAGACTTGTTTGGGCTCATGAGAGGAGTAGAAAGACATCAAAAATTTCAGTCCTGCATGATTCTACCAAGAAATGTGTGTTCATTGAAACCGCTGGTTTTTGATAGTTTGGGCCCTATTGAATAATGAATGTTTTGAATTTTCTCCAAAAGTAAAGTAGTTGCAAACTCATCCTTTTAGAAACTTGTTTGGGCTGTTGAGAGGAGTAAAAAACCATCAAAAATTTCAATGCTGCATGATTCTACCAAGAAATGTGATTCTTCATTCAAAACCTGATTTTTGCTATTGGGCTCTAGTGAAAAGTGAATGTTTTGAATTTTCTCCAAAAGTAAAGTAGTTGCAAACTCATGCTTTTAGAGACTTGTTTGGGCTCATGAGAGGAGTAGAAAAACATCAAAAATTTCAGTCCTGCATGATTCTACCAAGAAATGTGTGTTCATTCAAACCGCTGGTTTTTGATAGTTTGGGCCCTATTGAATAATGAATGTTTTGAATTTTCTCCAAAAGTAAAGTAGTTGCAAACTCATCCTTTTAGAAACTTGTTTGGGCTGTTGAGAGTAGTAAAAAACCATCAAAAATTTCAATCCTGCATGATTTTACCAAGAAATGTGATTCTTCATTCAAAACCTGATTTTTGCTATTGGGCTCTATTGAATAATGAATGTTTTGAATTTTCTCCAAAAGTAAAGTAGTTGCAAACTCATGCTTTTAGAGACTTGTTTGGGCTCATGAGAGGAGTAGAAAAACATCAAAAATTTCAGTCCTGCATGATTCTACCAAGAAATGTGTGTTCATTGAAACCGCTGGTTTTTGATAGTTTGGGCCCTATTGAATAATGAATGTTTTGAATTTTCTCCAAAAGTAAAGTAGTTGCAAACTCATCCTTTTAGAAACTTGTTTGGGCTGTTGAGAGGAGTAAAAAACCATCAAAAATTTCAATCCTGCATGATTCTACCAAGAAATGTGATTCTTCATTCAAAACCTGATTTTTGCTATTGGGCGCTATTGAATAATGAATGTTTTGAATTTTCTCCAAAAGTAAAGTAGTTGCAAACTCATGCTTTTAGAGACTTGTTTGGGCTCATGAGAGGAGTAGAAAAACATCAAAAATTTCAGTCCTGCATGATTCTACCAAGAAATGTGTGTTCATTGAAACCGCTGGTTTTTGATAGTTTGGGCCCTATTAAATAATGAATGTTTTGAATTTTCTCCAAAAGTAAAGTAGTTGCAAACTCATCCTTTTAGAAACTTGTTTGGGCTGTTGAGAGGAGTAAAAAACCATCAAAAATTTCAATCCTGCATGATTCTACCAAGAAATGTGAATCTTCATTCAAAACCTGATTTTTGCTATTGGGCTCTATTGAATAATGAATGTTTTGAATTTTCTCCAAAAGTAAAGTAGTTGCAAACTCATGCTTTTAGAGACTTGTTTGGGCTCATGAGAGGAGTAGAAAGACATCAAAAATTTCAGTCCTGCATGATTCTACCAAGAAATGTGTGTTCATTGAAACCGCTGGTTTTTGATAGTTTGGGCCCTATTGAATAATGAATGTTTTGAATTTTCTCCAAAAGTAAAGTAGTTGCGAACTCATCCTTTTAGAAACTTGTTTGGGCTGTTGAGAGGAGTAAAAAAACCATCAAAAATTTCAATGCAGCATGATTCTACCAAGAAATGTGATTCTTCATTCAAAACCTGATTTTTGCTATTGGGCTCTAGTGAAAAGTGAATGTTTTGAATTTTCTCCAAAAGTAAAGTAGTTGCAAACTCATGCTTCTAGAGACTTGTTTGGGCTCATGAGAGGAGTAGAAAAACATCAAAAATTTCAGTCCTGCATGATTCTACCAAGAAATGTGTGTTCATTCAAACCGCTGGTTTTTGATAGTTTGGGCCCTATTGAATAATGAATGTTTTGAATTTTCTCCAAAAGTAAAGTAGTTGCAAACTCATCCTTTTAGAAACTTGTTTGGGCTGTTGAGAGGAGTAAAAAACCATCAAAAATTTCAATCCTGCATGATTCTACCAAGAAATGTGATTCTTCATTCAAAACCTGATTTTTGCTAATGGGCTCTATTGAATAATGAATGTTTTGAATTTTCTCCAAAAGTAAAATAGTTGCAAACTCATCCTTTTAGAGACTTGTTTGGGCTCATGAGAGGAGTAGAAAAACATCAAAAATTTCAGTCCTGCATGATTCTACCAAGAAATGTGTGTTCATTCAAACCGCTGGTTTTTGATAGTTTGGGCCCTATTGAATAATGAATGTTTTGAATTTTCTCCAAAAGTAAAGCAGTTGCAAACTCATCCTTTTAGAAACTTGTTTGGGCTGTAGAGAGGAGTAAAAAACCATCAAAAATTTCAATCCTGCATGATTCTACCAAGAAATGTGATTCTTCATTCAAAACCTGATTTTTGCTATTGGGCTCTATTGAATAAAGAATGTTTTGAATTTTCTCCAAAAGTAAAGTAGTTGCAAACTCATGCTTTTAGAGACTTGTTTGGGCTCATGAGAGGAGTAGAAAGACATCAAAAATTTCAGTCCTGCATGATTCTACCAAGAAATGTGTGTTCATTGAAACCGCTGGTTTTTGATAGTTTGGGCCCTATTGAATAATGAATGTTTTGAATTTTCTCCAAAAGTAAAGTAGTTGCAAACTCATCCTTTTAGAAACTTGTTTGGGCTGTTGAGAGGAGTAAAAAACCATCAAAAATTTCAATGCAGCATGATTCTACCAAGAAATGTGATTCTTCATTCAAAACCTGATTTTTGCTATTGGGCTCTAGTGAAAAGTGAATGTTTTGAATTTTCTCCAAAAGTAAAGTAGTTGCAAACTCATGCTTTTAGAGACTTGTTTGGGCTCATGAGAGGAGTAGAAAAACATCAAAAATTTCAGTCCTGCATGATTCTACCAAGAAATGTGTGTTCATTCAAACCGCTGGTTTTTGATAGTTTGGGCCCTATTGAATAATGAATGTTTTGAATTTTCTCCAAAAGTAAAGTAGTTGCAAACTCATCCTTTTAGAAACTTGTTTGGGCTGTTGAGAGTAGTAAAAAACCATCAAAAATTTCAATCCTGCATGATTTTACCAAGAAATGTGATTCTTCATTCAAAACCTGATTTTTGCTATTGGGCTCTATTGAATAATGAATGTTTTGAATTTTCTCCAAAAGTAAAGTAGTTGCAAACTCATGCTTTTAGAGACTTGTTTGGGCTCATGAGAGGAGTAGAAAAACATCAAAAATTTCAGTCCTGCATGATTCTACCAAGAAATGTGTGTTCATTGAAACCGCTGGTTTTTGATAGTTTGGGCCCTATTGAATAATGAATGTTTTGAATTTTCTCCAAAAGTAAAGTAGTTGCAAACTCATCCTTTTAGAAACTTGTTTGGGCTGTTGAGAGGAGTAAAAAACCATCAAAAATTTCAATCCTGCATGATTCTACCAAGAAATGTGATTCTTCATTCAAAACCTGATTTTTGCTATTGGGCTCTATTGAATAATGAATGTTTTGAATTTTCTCCAAAAGTAAAGTAGTTGCAAACTCATGCTTTTAGAGACTTGTTTGGGCTCATGATAGGAGTAGAAAGACATCAAAAATTTCAGTCCTGCATGATTCTACCAAGAAATGTGTGTTCATTGAAACCGCTGGTTTTTGATAGTTTGGGCCCTATTGAATAATGAATGTTTTGAATTTTCTCCAAAAGTAAAGTAGTTGCAAACTCATCCTTTTAGAAACTTGTTTGGGCTGTTGAGAGGAGTAAAAAACCATCAAAAATTTCAATGCAGCATGATTCTACCAAAAAATGTGATTCTTCATTCAAAACCTGATTTTTGCTATTGGGCTCTAGTGAAAAGTGAATGTTTTGATTTTTCTCCAAAAGTAAAGTAGTTGCAAACTCATGCTTCTAGAGACTTGTTTGGGCTCATGAGAGGAGTAGAAAAACATCAAAAATTTCAGTCCTGCATGATTCTACCAAGAAATGTGTGTTCATTCAAACCGCTGGTTTTTGATAGTTTGCGCCCTATTGAATAATGAATGTTTTGAATTTTCTCCAAAAGTAAAGTAGTTGCAAACTCATCCTTTTAGAAACTTGTTTGGGCTGTTGAGAGTAGTAAAAAACCATCAACAATTTCAATCCTGCATGATTTTACCAAGAAATGTGATTCTTCATTCAAAACCTGATTTTTGCTATTGGGCTCTATTGAATAATGAATGTTTTGAATTTTCTCCAAAAGTAAAGTAGTTGCAAACTCATGCTTTTAGAGACTTGTTTGGGCTCATGAGAGGAGTAGAAAAACATCAAAAATTTCAGTCCTGCATGATTCTACCAAGAAATGTGTGTTCATTGAAACCGCTGGTTTTTGATAGTTTGGGCCCTATTGAATAATGAATGTTTTGAATTTTCTCCAAAAGTAAAGTAGTTGCAAACTCATCCTTTTAGAAACTTGTTTGGGCTGTTGAGAGGAGTAAAAAAACATCAAAAATTTCAATCCTGCATGATTTTACAAAGAAATGTGATTCTTCATTCAAAACCTGATTTTTGCTATTGGGCTCTATTGAATAGTGAATGTTTTGAATTTTCTCCAAAAGTAAAGTAGTTGCAAACTCATGCTTTTAGAGACTTGTTTGGGCTCATGAGAGGAGTAGAAAAACATCAAAAATTTCAGTCCTGCATGATTCTACCAAGAAATGTGTGTTCATTGAAACCGCTGGTTTTTGATAGTTTGGGCCCTATTGAATAATGAATGTTTTGAATTTTCTCCAAAAGTAAAGTAGTTGCAAACTCATCCTTTTAGAAACTTGTTTGGGCTCATGAGAGGAGTAGGAAAACATCAAAAATTTCAGTCCTGCATGATTCTACCAAGAAATGTGTGTTCATTGAAACCGCTGGTTTTTGATAGTTTGGGCCCTATTGAATAATGAATGTTTTGAATTTTCTCCAAAAGTAAAGTAGTTGCAAACTTATCCTTTTAGAAACTTGTTTGGGCTGTTGAGAGGAGTAAAAAAACATCAAAAATTTCAATCCTGCATGATTCTACCAAGAAATGTGATTCTTCATTCAAAACCTGATTTTTGCTATTGGGCTCTATTGAATAATGAATGTTTTGAATTTTCTCCAAAAGTAAAGTAGTTGCAAACTCATGCTTTTAGAGACTTGTTTGGGCTCATGAGAGGAGTAGAAAAACATCAAAAATTTCAGTCCTGCACGATTCTACCAAGAAATGTGTGTTCATTGAAACCGCTGGTTTTTGATAGTTTGGGCCCTATTGAATAATGAATGTTTTGAATTTTCTCCAAAAGTAAAGTAGTTGCAAACTCATGCTTTTAGAGACTTGTTTGGGCTCATGAGAGGAGTAGAAAAACATCAAAAATTTCAGTCCTGCATGATTCTACCAAGAAATGTGTGTTCATTCAAACTACTGGTTTTTGATAGTTTGGGCCCTATTGAATAATGAATGTTTTGAATTTTCTCCAAAAGTAAAGTAGTTGCAAACTCATCCTTTTAGAAACTTGTTTGGGCTGTTGAGAGGAGTAAAAAACCATCAAAAATTTCAATCCTGCATGATTTTACCAAGAAATGTGATTCTTCATTCAAAACCTGATTTTTGCTATTGGGCTCTATTGAATAATGAATGTTTTGAATTTTCTCCAAAAGTAAAGTAGTTGCAAACTCAAGCTTTTAGAGACTTGTTTGGGCTCATGAGAGGAGTAGGAAAACATCAAAAATTTCAGTCCTGCATGATTCTACCAAGAAATGTGTGTTCATTGAAACCGCTGGTTTTTGATAGTTTGGGCCCTATTGAATAATGAATGTTTTGAATTTTCTCCAAAAGTAAAGTAGTTGCAAACTTATCCTTTTAGAAACTTGTTTGGGCTGTTGAGAGGAGTAAAAAAACATCAAAAATTTCAATCCTGCATGATTCTACCAAGAAATGTGATTCTTCATTCAAAACCTGATTTTTGCTATTGGGCTCTATTGAATAATGAATGTTTTGAATTTTGTCCAAAAGTAAAGTAGTTGCAAACTCATGCTTTTAGAGACTTGTTTGGGCTCATGAGAGGAGTAGAAAAACATCAAAAATTTCAGTCCTGCATGATTCTACCAAGAAATGTGTGTTCATTCAAACCGCTGGTTTTTGATAGTTTGGGCCCTATTGAATAATGAATGTTTTGAATTTTCTCCAAAAGTAAAGTAGTTGCAAACTCATCCTTTTAGAAACTTGTTTGGGCTGTTGAGAGGAGTAAAAAACCATCAAAAATTTCAATCCTGCATGATTCTACCAAGAAATGTGATTCTTCATTCAAAACCTGATTTTTGCTATTGGGCTCTATTGAATAATGAATGTTTTGAATTTTCTCCAAAAGTAAAGTAGTTGCAAACTCATGCTTTTAGAGACTTGTTTGGGCTCATGAGAGGAGTAGAAAAACATCAAAAATTTCAGTCCTGCATGATTCTACCAAGAAATGTGTGTTCATTGAAACCGCTGGTTTTTGATAGTTTGGGCCCTATTGAATAATGAATGTTTTGAATTTTCTCCAAAAGTAAAGTAGTTGCAAACTCATCCTTTTAGAAACTTGTTTGGGCTGTTGAGAGGAGTAAAAAACCATCAAAAATTTCAATGCAGCATGATTCTACCAAGAAATGTGATTCTTCATTCAAAACCTGATTTTTGCTATTGGGCTCTATTGAATAATGAATGTTTTGAATTTTCTCCAAAAGTAAAGTAGTTGCAAACTCATGCTTTTAGAGACTTGTTTGGGCTCATGAGAGGAGTAGAAAAACATCAAAAATTTCAGTCCTGCATGATTCTACCAAGAAATGTGTGTTCATTGAAACAGCTGGTTTTTGATAGTTTGGGCCCTATTGAATAATGAATGTTTTGAATTTTCTCCAAAAGTAAAGTAGTTGCAAACTCATCCTTTTAGAAACTTGTTTGGGCTGTTGTGAGGAGTAAAAAACCATCAAAAATTTCAATCCTGCATGATTCTACCAAGAAATGTGATTCTTCATTCAAAACGCTGGTTTTTGCTATTGGGCTCTATTGAATAATGAATGTTTTGAATTTTCTCCAAAAGTAAAGTAGTTGCAAACTCATGCTTTTAGAGACTTGTTTGGGCTCATGAGAGGAGTAGAAAAACATCAAAAATTTCAGTCCTGCATGATTCTACCAAGAAATGTGTGTTCATTCAAACCGCTGGTTTTTGATAGTTTGGGCCCCATTGAATAATGAATGTTTTCAATTTTCTCCAAAAGTAAAGTAGTTGCAAACTCATCCTTTTAGAAACTTGTTTGGGCTGTTGAGAGGAGTAAAAAACCATCAAAAATTTCAATCCTGCATGATTCTACCAAGAAATGTGATTCTTCATTCAAAACGCTGGTTTTTGCTATTGGGCTCTATTGAATAATGAATGTTTTGAATTTTCTCCAAAACTAAAGTAGTTGCAAACTCATCCTTTTAGAGACTTGTTTGGGCTCATGAGAGGAGTAGAAAAACATCAAAAATTTCAGTCCTGCATGATTCTACCAAGAAATGTGATTCTTCATTCAAAACCTGATTTTTGCTATTGGGCGCTATTGAATAATGAATGTTTTGAATTTTCTCCAAAAGTAATTAGTTGCAAACTCATGCTTTTAGAGACTTGTTTGGGCTCATGAGAGGAGTAGAAAAACATCAAAAATTTCAGTCCTGCATGATTCTACCAAGAAATGTGTGTTCATTGAAACCGCTGGTTTTTGATAGTTTGGGCCCTATTAAATAATGAATGTTTTGAATTTTCTCCAAAAGTAAAGTAGTTGCAAACTCATCCTTTTAGAAACTTGTTTGGGCTGTTGAGAGGAGTAAAAAACCATCAAAAATTTCAATCCTGCATGATTCTACCAAGAAATGTGAATCTTCATTCAAAACCTGATTTTTGCTATTGGGCTCTATTGAATAATGAATGTTTTGAATTTTCTCCAAAAGTAAAGTAGTTGCAAACTCATGCTTTTAGAGACTTGTTTGGGCTCATGAGAGGAGTAGAAAAACATCAAAAATTTCAGTCCTGCATGATTCTACCAAGAAATGTGTGTTCATTGAAACCGCTGGTTTTTGATAGTTTGGGCCCTATTGAATAATGAATGTTTTGAATTTTCTCCAAAAGTAAAGTAGTTGCAAACTCATCCTTTTAGAAACTTGTTTGGGCTGTTGAGAGGAGTAAAAAAACATCAAAAATTTCAATCCTGCATGATTTTACAAAGAAATGTGATTCTTCATTCAAAACCTGATTTTTGCTATTGGGCTCTATTGAATAGTGAATGTTTTGAATTTTCTCCAAAAGTAAAGTAGTTGCAAACTCATGCTTTTAGAGACTTGTTTGGGCTCATGAGAGGAGTAGAAAAACATCAAAAATTTCAGTCCTGCATGATTCTACCAAGAAATGTGTGTTCATTGAAACCGCTGGTTTTTGATAGTTTGGGCCCTATTGAATAATGAATGTTTTGAATTTTCTCCAAAAGTAAAGTAGTTGCAAACTCATGCTTTTAGAGACTTGTTTGGGCTCATGAGAGGAGTAGAAAAACATTAAAAATTTCAGTCCTGCATGATTCTACCAAGAAATGTGTGTTCATTGAAACCGCTGGTTTTTGATAGTTTGGGCCCTATTGAATAATGAATGTTTTGAATTTTCTCCAAAAGTAAAGTAGTTGCAAACTCATCCTTTTAGAAACTTGTTTGGGCTGTTGAGAGGAGTAAAAAACCATCAAAAATTTCAATCCTGCATGATTCTACCAAGAAATGTGATTCTTCATTCAAAACCTGATTTTTGCTATTGGGCGCTATTGAATAATGAATGTTTTGAATTTTCTCCAAAAGTAAAGTAGTTGCAAACTCATGCTTTTAGAGACTTGTTTGGGCTCATGAGAGGAGTAGAAAAACATCAAAAATTTCAGTCCTGCACGATTCTACCAAGAAATGTGTGTTCATTGAAACCGCTGGTTTTTGATAGTTTGGGCCCTATTGAATAATGAATGTTTTGAATTTTCTCCAAAAGTAAAGTAGTTGCAAACTCATGCTTTTAGAGACTTGTTTGGGCTCATGAGAGGAGTAGAAAAACATCAAAAATTTCAGTCCTGCACGATTCTACCAAGAAATGTGTGTTCATTGAAACCGCTGGTTTTTGATAGTTTGGGCCCTATTGAATAATGAATGTTTTGAATTTTCTCCAAAAGTAAAGTAGTTGCAAACTCATGCTTTTAGAGACTTGTTTGGGCTCATGAGAGGAGTAGAAAAACATCAAAAATTTCAGTCCTGCATGATTCTACCAAGAAATGTGTGTTCATTCAAACTGCTGGTTTTTGATAGTTTGGGCCCTATTGAATAATGAATGTTTTGAATTTTCTCCAAAAGTAAAGTAGTTGCAAACTCATCCTTTTAGAAACTTGTTTGGGCTGTTGAGAGGAGTAAAAAACCATCAAAAATTTCAATCCTGCATGATTTTACCAAGAAATGTGATTCTTCATTCAAAACCTGATTTTTGCTATTGGGCTCTATTGAATAATGAATGTTTTGAATTTTCTCCAAAAGTAAAGTAGTTGCAAACTCAAGCTTTTAGAGACTTGTTTGGGCTCATGAGAGGAGTAGGAAAACATCAAAAATTTCAGTCCTGCATGATTCTACCAAGAAATGTGTGTTCATTGAAACCGCTGGTTTTTGATAGTTTGGGCCCTATTGAATAATGAATGTTTTGAATTTTCTCCAAAAGTAAAGTAGTTGCAAACTTATCCTTTTAGAAACTTGTTTGGGCTGTTGAGAGGAGTAAAAAAACATCAAAAATTTCAATCCTGCATGATTCTACCAAGAAATGTGATTCTTCATTCAAAACCTGATTTTTGCTATTGGGCTCTATTGAATAATGAATGTTTTGAATTTTCTCCAAAAGTAAAGTAGTTGCAAACTCATGCTTTTAGAGACTTGTTTGGGCTCATGAGAGGAGTAGAAAAACATCAAAAATTTCAGTCCTGCACGATTCTACCAAGAAATGTGTGTTCATTGAAACCGCTGGTTTTTGATAGTTTGGGCCCTATTGAATAATGAATGTTTTGAATTTTCTCCAAAAGTAAAGTAGTTGCACACTCATGCTTTTAGAGACTTGTTTGGGCTCATGAGAGGAGTAGAAAAACATCAAAAATTTCAGTCCTGCATGATTCTACCAAGAAATGTGTGTTCATTCAAACTACTGGTTTTTGATAGTTTGGGCCCTATTGAATAATGAATGTTTTGAATTTTCTCCAAAAGTAAAGTAGTTGCAAACTCATCCTTTTAGAAACTTGTTTGGGCTGTTGAGAGGAGTAAAACACCATCAAAAATTTCAATCCTGCATGATTTTACCAAGAAATGTGATTCTTCATTCAAAACCTGATTTTTGCTATTGGGCTCTATTGAATAATGAATGTTTTGAATTTTCTCCAAAAGTAAAGTAGTTGCAAACTCAAGCTTTTAGAGACTTGTTTGGGCTCATGAGAGGAGTAGGAAAACATCAAAAATTTCAGTCCTGCATGATTCTACCAAGAAATGTGTGTTCATTGAAACCGCTGGTTTTTGATAGTTTGGGCCCTATTGAATAATGAATGTTTTGAATTTTCTCCAAAAGTAAAGTAGTTGCAAACTTATCCTTTTAGAAACTTGTTTGGGCTGTTGAGAGGAGTAAAAAAACATCAAAAATTTCAATCCTGCATGATTCTACCAAGAAATGTGATTCTTCATTCAAAACCTGATTTTTGCTATTGGGCTCTATTGAATAATGAATGTTTTGAATTTTGTCCAAAAGTAAAGTAGTTGCAAACTCATGCTTTTAGAGACTTGTTTGGGCTCATGAGAGGAGTAGAAAAACATCAAAAATTTCAGTCCTGCATGATTCTACCAAGAAATGTGTGTTCATTCAAACCGCTGGTTTTTGATAGTTTGGGACCTATTGAATAATGAATGTTTTGAATTTTCTCCAAAAGTAAAGTAGTTGCAAACTCATCCTTTTAGAAACTTGTTTGGGCTGTTGAGAGGAGTAAAAAACCATCAAAAATTTCAATCCTGCATGATTCTACCAAGAAATGTGATTCTTCATTCAAAACCTGATTTTTGCTATTGGGCTCTATTGAATAATGAATGTTTTGAATTTTCTCCAAAAGTAAAGTAGTTGCAAACTCATGCTTTTAGAGACTTGTTTGGGCTCATGAGAGGAGTAGAAAAACATCAAAAATTTCAGTCCTGCATGATTCTACCAAGAAATGTGTGTTCATTGAAACCGCTGGTTTTTGATAGTTTGGGCCCTATTGAATAATGAATGTTTTGAATTTTCTCCAAAAGTAAAGTAGTTGCAAACTCATCCTTTTAGAAACTTGTTTGGGCTGTTGAGAGGAGTAAAAAACCATCAAAAATTTCAATCCTGCATGATTCTACCAAGAAATGTGATTCTTCATTCAAAACCTGATTTTTGCTATTGGGCTCTATTGAATAATGAATGTTTTGAATTTTCTCCAAAAGTAAAGTAGTTGCAAACTCATGCTTTTAGAGACTTGTTTGGGCTCATGAGAGGAGTAGAAAAACATCAAAAATTTCAGTCCTGCATGATTCTACCAAGAAATGTGTGTTCATTGAAACAGCTGGTTTTTGATAGTTTGGGCCCTATTGAATAATGAATGTTTTGAATTTTCTCCAAAAGTAAAGTAGTTGCAAACTCATCCTTTTAGAAACTTGTTTGGGCTGTTGTGAGGAGTAAAAAACCATCAAAAATTTCAATCCTGCATGATTCTACCAAGAAATGTGATTCTTCATTCAAAACGCTGGTTTTTGCTATTGGGCTCTATTGAATAATGAATGTTTTGAATTTTCTCCAAAAGTAAAGTAGTTGCAAACTCATGCTTTTAGAGACTTGTTTGGGCTCATGAGAGGAGTAGAAAAACATCAAAAATTTCAGTCCTGCACGATTCTACCAAGAAATGTGTGTTCATTGAAACCGCTGGTTTTTGATAGTTTGGGCCCTATTGAATAATGAATGTTTTGAATTTTCTCCAAAAGTAAAGTAGTTGCAAACTCATGCTTTTAGAGACTTGTTTGGGCTCATGAGAGGAGTAGAAAAACATCAAAAATTTCAGTCCTGCATGATTCTACCAAGAAATGTGTGTTCATTCAAACTACTGGTTTTTGATAGTTTGGGCCCTATTGAATAATGAATGTTTTGAATTTTCTCCAAAAGTAAAGTAGTTGCAAACTCATCCTTTTAGAAACTTGTTTGGGCTGTTGAGAGGAGTAAAACACCATCAAAAATTTCAATCCTGCATGATTTTACCAAGAAATGTGATTCTTCATTCAAAACCTGATTTTTGCTATTGGGCTCTATTGAATAATGAATGTTTTGAATTTTCTCCAAAAGTAAAGTAGTTGCAAACTCAAGCTTTTAGAGACTTGTTTGGGCTCATGAGAGGAGTAGGAAAACATCAAAAATTTCAGTCCTGCATGATTCTACCAAGAAATGTGTGTTCATTGAAACCGCTGGTTTTTGATAGTTTGGGCCCTATTGAATAATGAATGTTTTGAATTTTCTCCAAAAGTAAAGTAGTTGCAAACTTATCCTTTTAGAAACTTGTTTGGGCTGTTGAGAGGAGTAAAAAAACATCAAAAATTTCAATCCTGCATGATTCTACCAAGAAATGTGATTCTTCATTCAAAACCTGATTTTTGCTATTGGGCTCTATTGAATAATGAATGTTTTGAATTTTGTCCAAAAGTAAAGTAGTTGCAAACTCATGCTTTTAGAGACTTGTTTGGGCTCATGAGAGGAGTAGAAAAACATCAAAAATTTCAGTCCTGCATGATTCTACCAAGAAATGTGTGTTCATTCAAACCGCTGGTTTTTGATAGTTTGGGACCTATTGAATAATGAATGTTTTGAATTTTCTCCAAAAGTAAAGTAGTTGCAAACTCATCCTTTTAGAAACTTGTTTGGGCTGTTGAGAGGAGTAAAAAACCATCAAAAATTTCAATCCTGCATGATTCTACCAAGAAATGTGATTCTTCATTCAAAACCTGATTTTTGCTATTGGGCTCTATTGAATAATGAATGTTTTGAATTTTCTCCAAAAGTAAAGTAGTTGCAAACTCATGCTTTTAGAGACTTGTTTGGGCTCATGAGAGGAGTAGAAAAACATCAAAAATTTCAGTCCTGCATGATTCTACCAAGAAATGTGTGTTCATTGAAACCGCTGGTTTTTGATAGTTTGGGCCCTATTGAATAATGAATGTTTTGAATTTTCTCCAAAAGTAAAGTAGTTGCAAACTCATCCTTTTAGAAACTTGTTTGGGCTGTTGAGAGGAGTAAAAAACCATCAAAAATTTCAATCCTGCATGATTCTACCAAGAAATGTGATTCTTCATTCAAAACCTGATTTTTGCTATTGGGCTCTATTGAATAATGAATGTTTTGAATTTTCTCCAAAAGTAAAGTAGTTGCAAACTCATGCTTTTAGAGACTTGTTTGGGCTCATGAGAGGAGTAGAAAAACATCAAAAATTTCAGTCCTGCATGATTCTACCAAGAAATGTGTGTTCATTGAAACAGCTGGTTTTTGATAGTTTGGGCCCTATTGAATAATGAATGTTTTGAATTTTCTCCAAAAGTAAAGTAGTTGCAAACTCATCCTTTTAGAAACTTGTTTGGGCTGTTGTGAGGAGTAAAAAACCATCAAAAATTTCAATCCTGCATGATTCTACCAAGAAATGTGATTCTTCATTCAAAACGCTGGTTTTTGCTATTGGGCTCTATTGAATAATGAATGTTTTGAATTTTCTCCAAAAGTAAAGTAGTTGCAAACTCATGCTTTTAGAGACTTGTTTGGGCTCATGAGAGGAGTAGAAAAACATCAAAAATTTCAGTCCTGCATGATTCTACCAAGAAATGTGTGTTCATTCAAACCGCTGGTTTTTGATAGTTTGGGCCCCATTGAATAATGAATGTTTTCAATTTTCTCCAAAAGTAAAGTAGTTGCAAACTCATCCTTTTAGAAACTTGTTTGGGCTGTTGAGAGGAGTAAAAAACCATCAAAAATTTCAATCCTGCATGATTCTACCAAGAAATGTGATTCTTCATTCAAAACGCTGGTTTTTGCTATTGGGCTCTATTGAATAATGAATGTTTTGAATTTTCTCCAAAACTAAAGTAGTTGCAAACTCATCCTTTTAGAGACTTGTTTGGGCTCATGAGAGGAGTAGAAAAACATCAAAAATTTCAGTCCTGCACGATTCTACCAAGAAATGTGTGTTCATTCAAACCGCTGGTTTTTGATATTTTGGGCCCTATTGAATAATGAATGTTTTGAATTTTCTCCAAAAGTAAATTAGTTGCAAACTCATCCTTTTAGAAACTTGTTTGGGCTGTTGAGAGGAGTACAAAACCATCAAAAATTTCAATCCTGCATGATTCTACCAAGAAATGTGATTCTTCATTCAAAATCTGATTTTTGCTATTGGGCTCTATTGAATAATGAATGTTTTGAATTTTCTCCAAAAGTAAAGTAGTTGCAAACTCATGCTTTTAGAGACTTGTTTGGGCTCATGAGAGGAGTAGAAAAACATCAAAAATTTCAGTCCTGCATGATTCTACCAAGAAATGTGTGTTCATTGAAACCGCTGGTTTTTGATAGTTTGGGTCCTATTGAATAATGAATGTTTTGAATTTTCTCCAAAAGTAAAGTAGTTGCAAACTCATCCTTTTAGAAACTTGTTTGGGCTGTTGAGAGGAGTAAAAAACCATCAAAAATTTCAATCCTGCATGATTCTACCAAGAAATGTGATTCCTCATTCAAAACCTGATTTTTGCTATTGGGCGCTATTGAATAATGAATGTTTTGAATTTTCTCCAAAAGTAAAGTAGTTGCAAACTCATGCTTTTAGAGACTTGTTTGGGCTCATGAGAGGAGTAGAAAAACATCAAAAATTTCAGTCCTGCACGATTCTACCAAGAAATGTGTGTTCATTGAAACCGCTGGTTTTTGATAGTTTGGGCCCTATTGAATAATGAATGTTTTGAATTTTCTCCAAAAGTAAAGTAGTTGCAAACTCATGCTTTTAGGCTGGTTTCACATTTGCGTTTTTTAGCGCTGGAAAAAAACGCATACGTGCGCATGCGATTTTTCCCCTATATTTAACATGGGTGCGCATACCTGCGCACTTGTAAGCGCATGTATGCGATTTTCATGCGCTGCGTTTTTTTGGGGTGTGCGATGGTATTTTCCAGACGCTGCATGTTGCATTTTTTGGCCCTTGAAAAAATCGCATGCGCACGTATGCGCACGTTTTGCGCTAAAAATGGCCATTATAGCCTATGGATGCGCATACGTGCGCACTGGCATGCGCAGGTATGCGCTTTTTTAGCGCAGCGTTTTTTGGGTGGTGTCCACTTTTTATCCTAGTTAGAATCTTCTAAAGTCCAAAAAAAAAAGGCTATATAAAGGAGGTGCCTGCCAAAACTCTGCCACTACTACACTAGACAGATTGAAGAGCAGACATTCAACCAAGAACACATTATATCAGCGAAGAATGTGAGTATATTACATTATATGCCTGTCCTTTTAAATTATGTATGTACTAATGATTTTTATTATTTTTACATGCAGTATGTCTTCAGAATCGGAGTATTCCCCATCGCGGCAGGAATTGGCGCAAGCAGACCGTGAGGTGATTATTTTCGTGCATCTGGTAAGTATATCTGCTGCTTCTCCAAATCTCTTACGTTTTTTTCAACTTTCAGACATCGTCATCATCATCTGCGGACGGGAATAGTGAGGGCGAACAGCAGGAGCAGCGAAGCCAAGTCCCGGTGGTGATACGTAATGTAAGTATCAAATGATTTGTAATTTTTTTTTTTTTTTTTTTATCTTCTATTTTTACTCTTTTTTTTTTTTCTTTTTTTGTAACTTTTTAGTCAATTTAAATTTGATTATTCTAATGAATGTGTTTTGTCTAGGTTCCACAACGGGATGAAGACGTCTACCTGGATAATGAGCAGCTCATCAGCCTGGTCCAGGAGCGTTCGCCGTTGTGGGACAGCCGTGACCGGCTGTACAAGGACAATGTGGTGACACGGCGGCTATGGAATGAGGTGGCCGCAGCGTTGATGGATGGCTGGGACAGCGCCACAGCATCCGCCAAAAAGGCGTTTAGTGAGTATTTCCCTGCTCTGTATTGTGCCGCAGTGACTGTTGTCCTTGACGGCACTGTTGGGTTTCGTGCTAGGCGTATTCTAGCAGGAAACCCAACAGTGTCATCGTGGTCTACAGTGACTGCTTTGAGTATTGTATTGCTACATTGTGTCGCAGTGACTGTTGTCCTTGACGGCACTGTTGGGTTTCGTGCTAGGCGTATTCTAGCAGGAAACCCAACAGTGTCATCGTGGTCTACAGTGACTGCTTTGAGTATTGTATTGCTACATTGTGCCGCAGTGATTGTTGTCCTTGACGGCACTGTTGGGTTTCGTGCTAGGCGTATTCTAGCAGGAAACCCAACAGTGTCATCGGGGTCTACAGTGACTGCTTTGAGTATTGTATTGCTACATTGTGCCGCAGTGACTGTTGTCCTTGACGGCACTGTTGGGTTTCGTGCTAGGCGTATTCTAGCAGGAAACCCAACAGTGTCATCGTGGTCTACAGTGACTGCTTTGAGTATTGTATTGCTACATTGTGCCGCAGTGACTGTTGTCCTTGACGGCACTGTTGGGTTTCGTGCTAGGCGTATTCTAGCAGGAAACCCAACAGTGTCATCGGGGTCTACAGTGACTGCTTTGAGTATTGTATTGCTACATTGTGCCGCAGTGACTGTTGTCCTTGACGGCACTGTTGGGTTTCGTGCTAGGCGTATTCTAGCAGGAAACCCAACAGTGTCATCGTGGTCTACAGTGACTGCTTTGAGTATTGTATTGCTACATTGTGCCGCAGTGACTGTTGTCCTTGACGGCACTGTTGGGTTTCGTGCTAGGTGTATTCTAGCAGGAAACCCAACAGTGTCATCGGGGTGTACAGTAACTGCTTTGAGTATTGTATTGCTAAATTGTGAAGCAGTGACTGTTGTACTTGACGGCACTGTTTTTTTTTATCAACAGTGGACAAAGTCCGAACACGTTGGCGTTCGATCAAGGACCGCTTCAACAGTGATGTTCGTGCTGAGGGCCAGGTTCGCAGTGGATCTGCGTCAAGGACCAGAACTAGATACCGTCACTATCACGCGTTGCAGTTCCTACGACCGGTCCTTGCCACAAGATCGTAAGTATTATACATTTTGGGTTTTTATTTTTATTAATCTGTGTTTTTCTAATCCACAGCTGATGCTTCTTGTAAAGGCATGGTAGTAATGATTTTCCTTTCTTCCACAGCACCTGGAGCAGCACCCTGCAACCTGGCCCTGGAGCGGTCCTTCGTCGGACGTCCTCTGACCCGTCCCAGCCATCCGACAGCCAGGAAGCACCTTGCAGGTCCCACACACACACAGCTGGTGACCAGGAAGCTGGGCCATCAGGTGTTCCCCTGTCCCAGGTCTCTGCCACTGGTTATGCGGGCACTACCCGCCAGCGGCAGAGGGCCTTGGACAGGAATGTCTTGCCCGAGTTTATGCATTTGAGCGAGACATTTAATTCCAGCCTCAAGTCACTGTCCGACAGAGTTGAAAGCGGTTTTGCACTGATGGAACGTGGTTTTAACCACTTTGAACACCGCTTCAATTCTGTAGAACAGCGCCTTGACCGTCTGGAGGCCGACCTCAACAGACCAGCACACCATTTTTTTAGTAAGATTGAAAAGGGCATGGCGGAACACCTTAGTCCTGATCAACAGCTGAATGTGCTGCAGGCCTGCAACAATGCTTTCTTGCAGGCTATGCAGCATAATCGGTACGGTCAGCAGTCAGTGGTGTCCTTTCCACCTGTGCCACCATTGACTCGCTTCACCTCACTACCGACTTGTGCTGCATACCACTGCACGGACACCTCTCTTCAAAGGCTGGACACCCACCGTTACACCACCACAAGTCTGAGTGCAGCTGGTCACTTCACCGACACCACCATGGCAAGCGCTGCTCCTGTCTGGAGCACCACCGCCAATCCCATGCATGCGTGGAGCTCAGCCACCACTAGGCAAACATGGAACAGCCCTGCCGCTACAACAACATGTAGTAGCCCTGCCACCACCACTCTGCAAACCTGGGCCATCACTGCCGCCACCAGTCCTCCTGCAAGGACGAGCACTGAACAAGAAGAGCAGCATCAGCCACCTCAGCAGCAGCAGCCAACTCAGCAGACGCCACCTCAGCAGCAGCAGCCACCTCAGCAGCAGCAGCCACCTCAGCAGCAGCCGCCACCTCAGCAGCAGCAGCAACCACCTCAGCAGCACCCGCCACCTCAGCAGCAGCAGCAACCACCTCAGCAGCAGCTGCCACCTCAGCAGCAGCCGCCACCTCAGCAGCAGCCGCCACCTCAGCAGCAGCCGCAACCTCTGCAGCAGCAGCCGCCACCTCAGCAGCAGCAGCCATACCAGCAGACGGGGGACCTACATTCCATATTTGCCCCTACTTCAAGGCGAAATCAATCAAGGCGGGCATTGGGCCAAAGTCGGTCCAGGCACACAAGCCTACGGCGACATGCCATTACAACTAATGTAACTGAACAGATTTCCTCTCCTACAAGTGTTCCAAGTTTAATTCCCTTAACTGGACTACCTTCCCCCACAAGTTTTGTTGCCCCTTCCCCTCAAACACCGTCTTCAACTGCAAGTGTTGCATATTCCCTGCACACCCCCAAATTGAAACCATCTGCCCCCAAACGCCGTAAAAAATAATTTTTAAATTTTTTTTTTGTGATAAAAAATAAATTTACATTTGTGGTTCACCATTAATAAGTTTCATTAATGTTGTTTGCGCCGCTCACACACACTGATGGGTAAATACATGTTAAAAACCAACCCAAGGGCTAGTATAGTCATATGTGAAATAACATGGACTAGTATAGTCATTCAAAGGCCTAGTGTAATAACTCTAGTTTTACCAAATAGAATCTGGTTTCATGAAAAACAAACTGTTGAAACTTGTCTAAAAAATAAGTTTCTTTCTAGTTTCACCAGTTTGTTTTTGTTGAAACAAGATGCTAGTTGTTAAAAATCGAGTTATTACAGTAGGCCTTGGTATGACTATACTAGGCCGTGGTATTTCACATATACTACTAGCCCCAAGGCCTAGTATACTCATATTTGAAATACCACGGCCTAGTATAGTCATTCCAAGGCCTAGTGTAATAACTCTAGTTTTACCAAATAGATTCTGGTTTCATGAAAAACAAACTGTTGAAACTTGTCTAAAAAATAAGTTTCTTTCTAGTTTCACCAGTTTGTTTTTGTTGAAACAAGATGCTAGTTGTTAAAAATCGAGTTATTACAGTAGGCCTTGGTATGACTATACTAGGCCGTGGTATTTCACATATTACTATACTACTAGCCCCAAGGCCTACTATACTCATATTTGAAATACCACGGCCTAGTATAGTCATTCCAAGGCCTAGTGTAATAACTCTAGTTTTACCAAATAGAATCTGGTTTCATGAAAAACAAACTGTTGAAACTTGTCTAAAAAATAAGTTTCTTTCTAGTTTCACCAGTTTGTTTTTGTTGAAACAAGATGCTAGTTGTTAAAAATCGAGTTATTACAGTAGGCCTTGGTATGACTATACTAGGCCGTGGTATTTCACATATACTACTAGCCCCAAGGCCTAGTATACTCATATTTGAAATACCACGGCCTAGTATAGTCATTCCAAGGCCTAGTGTAATAACTCTAGTTTTACCAAATAGAATCTGGTTTCATGAAAAACAAACTGTTGAAACTTGTCTAAAAAATAAGTTTCTTTCTAGTTTCACCAGTTTGTTTTTGTTGAAACAAGATGCTAGTTGTTAAAAATCGAGTTATTACAGTAGGCCTTGGTATGACTATACTAGGCCGTGGTATTTCACATATACTACTAGCCCCAAGGCCTAGTATACTCATATTTGAAATACCACGGCCTAGTATAGTCATTCAAAGGCCTAGTGTAATAACTTTTAATGGAGCAGATTACATTCATCCACTCAATGCTGACTTGTATTCCCCATGGACTTTCATTGGGGTTGGGTTTTGAGTGTTGTGTTTTGAGAAAATCACATACTTTGTTTTAAACTATTTGCACAATTTTATCTTGAAAAAAAATGGTTTCCTGATTCATGGCCTGCAGCTTTGCTCATTCCAATATATTTCACGCAGACTAGCAATGCTGCATTTTAACTCGTATGTGTATTTACCTGCCCAGGTGTGTGAACATAACAAAATTCAGTTATACATGGGAAGTTTTTTAATTAATCGGAGTTTAAAAAATATAGTGCACTCAGTAATGGTATCAAATAAGGATTTTTATTACCATAAACAACAACATTACACCATTTCATCTTGCCAGTGCACCCGTCCTACATCAGAAATAAAGTAGGCCGCAAATTTGTCCCTCATTTGGCCAACTTCAACGGATGACCTGAGAGTGTGCTGAGTGAATTCAGGCAATGGGTTAGGAGCATCATCGTCCAGTTCAAAGGTCGGGTGCTCTTTAGCCATCACAAAGTTATGTAGAACCACACAGGCCTTCACCACCTCATCGACTGTTTCAAGTTTAAGATTAATGGCCGTGCCCAGAATTCGCCATCTGGAAACAAGAATCCCAAAAGCACACTCGACAGTTCTTCTGGCCCTGGTCAGCCTGTAATTAAAAATTTTTTTGGTGTGGTCCAAGTCCCGGCTGGAGTAGGGTTTCAGTAAGTTTCCGCACATTTGAAAAGCCTCATCGCCAACCATTACAAAGGGCAGTGGCGGAGCTTCGGTGTGAGGAAGAGGCCGTGGCATAGGGAAATTAAATTGGTTGCCATACAACCTCCGGCCCATGTCTGAGTTTTTAAAAGCCTGCGAGTCATTACCACGGCCAAATGCTCCAATGTCCACTGCTACAAACATACATCCGGCATCCGCAATTGCAATGAGTACTATTGAAAAGTACTTTTTGTAATTATAGTACTCAGATCCCGTTCTTTGGGGTTTGATGATCCGTATGTGTTTCCCATCAACAGCTCCCAAACAGTTGGGAAAATTGCATACTGTCCAGAATTTGTCAGCAATTTCCATCCACTTTTCAGCGGTGGGCAGGGGCATAAATTCTGGGCAAAGAACATTCCAGAGAGCCCGGCAGGTGTCAGCAACAATTCCAGACAAGGTAGAGATTCCAATACGGTACTGGAAGTGTAGTGAGGATAGGGTTTCTCCAGTCGCCAGGAATCTGTGAACAGACAAAGAAGTAAAATTAATATTTATGTATATTATTTTTAAAAACTATAAAAAAAATATTAGTACATTCACGAAAACTAATTACCCAAGGTTTTGAATACTAAATTTACAAAAAAAAACATCAGACCACACCCCTTTGTTTTTAAAACATACCGTAATGTCACCAGTAGCCGTTCCTCAGGAGGAATCGCACGACGGAGCTGTGTGTCCTGTCTCCGGATGGATTGTTGGACACGAGCAAGCAAATCCATGAAACTTTCGTGGGACATCCGGATATAATCTGTAAATTTCTCCGGGTTTGACTGGAGCTCGCTGTAGAGGGTATGGTATGCCCCACGGCTCTCCCGGAGTTCAACAATCGGATGTATCCACATACGCCGCCGTCTTCGCTGCCTCTCTCTCTTCCTTTGTTCATGGCAAGCAACTGCATACGCCTGAGCCATCGCGATGTCCAAATCCAAGTTGAAGTGAAAACTCTTCCAGCGCAGATCCATGGTCACGAGAAGAATCAAGCAAATGTGAAGAATACTGTAGACAGGGTGTATATATATTAACATACCACACCCACAATGAAGTCCCATTGGTCTTGTGTGTTGTTGAATGGTTGTTTTTTCTTTTTTGTGGGGTTTTTCCAAAATCTGTAAAAAAACGCAAACGCACAAAAAACGCATACAAACGCGCAAAAACGCTGCGTTTTTTTCCTGCATGCGCATTAAAATGCTGGAAAAAAACGCAGCGTTTGTATGCATTTGTATGCGTTTTTTTAATGCGTTTTTTTGCGGGAAAAACGCGCTGCAAAAAAAAGCAAGTGTGAAACTAGCCTTAGAGACTTGTTTGGGCTCATGAGAGGAGTAGAAAAACATCAAAAATTTCAGTCCTGCATGATTCTACCAAGAAATGTGTGTTCATTCAAACCGCTGGTTTTTGATAGTTTGGGCCATATTGAATAATGAATGTTTTGAATTTTCTCCAAAAGTAAAGTAGTTGCAAACTCATCCTTTTAGAAACTTGTTTGGGCTGTTGAGAGGAGTAAAAAACCATCAAAAATTTCAATCCTGCATGATTTTACCAAGAAATGTGATTCTTCATTCAAAACCTGATTTTTGCTATTGGGCTCTATTGAAGAATGAATGTTTTGAATTTTCTCCAAAAGTAAAGTAGTTGCAAACTCATGCTTTTAGAAACTTGTTTGGGCTCATGAGAGGAGTAGAAAAACATCAAAAATTTCAGTCCTGCATGATTCTACCAAGAAATGTGTGTTCATTGAAACCGCTGGTTTTTGATAGTTTGGGCCCTATTGAATAATGAATGTTTTGAATTTTCTCCAAAAGTAAAGTAGTTGCAAACTCATCCTTTTAGAAACTTGTTTGGGCTGTTGAGAGGAGTAAAAAACCATCAAAAATTTCAATCCTGCATGATTCTACCAAGAAATGTGATTCTTCATTCAAAACCTGATTTTTGCTATTGGGCTCTATTGAATAATGAATGTTTTGAATTTTCTCCAAAAGTAAAGTAGTTGCAAACTCATGCTTTTAGAGACTTGTTTGGGCTCATGAGAGGAGTAGAAAAACATCAAAAATTTCAGTCCTGCATGATTCTACCAAGAAATTTGTGTTCATTGAAACCGCTGGTTTTTGATAGTTTGGGCCCTATTGAATAATGAATGTTTTGAATTTTCTCCAAAAGTAAAGTAGTTGCAAACTCATCCTTTTAGAAACTTGTTAGGGCTGTTGAGAGGAGTAAAAAACCATCAAAAATTTCAATCCTGCATGATTCTACCAAGAAATGTGATTCTTCATTCAAAACGCTGGTTTTTGCTATTGGGCTCTATTGAATAATGAATATTTTGAATTTTCTCCAAAAGTAAAGTAGTTGCAAACTCATCCTTTTAGAGACTTGTTTGGGCTCATGAGAGGAGTAGAAAAACATCAAAAATTTCAGTCCTGCACGATTCTACCAAGAAATGTGTGTTCATTCAAACCGCTGTTTTTTGATATTTTGGGCCCTATTGAATAATGAATGTTTTGAATTTTCTCCAAAAGTAAAGTAGTTGCAAACTCATCCTTTTAGAAACTTGTTTGGGCTGTTGAGAGGAGTAAAAAACCATCAAAAATTTCAATCCTGCATGATTCTACCAAGAAATGTGATTCTTCATTCAAAACCTGATTTTTGCTATTGGGCTCTATTGAATAATGAATGTTTTGAATTTTCTCCAAAAGTAAAGTAGTTGCAAACTCATGCTTTTAGAGACTTGTTTGGGCTCATGAGAGGAGTAGAAAAACATCAAAAATTTCAGTCCTGCATGATTCTACCAAGAAATGTGTGTTCATTGAAACCGCTGGTTTTTGATAGTTTGGGCCCTATTGAATAATGAATGTTTTGAATTTTCTCCAAAAGTAAAGTAGTTGCAAACTCATCCTTTTAGAAACTTGTTTGGGCTGTTGAGAGGAGTAAAAAACCATCAAAAATTTCAATCCTGCATGATTCTACCAAGAAATGTGAATCTTCATTCAAAACCTGATTTTTGCTATTGGGCTCTATTGAATAATGAATGTTTTGAATTTTCTCCAAAAGTAAAGTATTTGCAAACTCATGCTTTAGAGACTTGTTTGGGCTCATGAGAGGAGTAGAAAGACATCAAAAATTTCAGTCCTGCATGATTCTACCAAGAAATGTGTGTTCATTGAAACCGCTGGTTTTTGATAGTTTGGGCCCTAATGAATAATGAATGTTTTGAATTTTCTCCAAAAGTAAAGTAGTTGCAAACTCATCCTTTTAGAAACTTGTTTGGGCTGTTGAGAGGAGTAAAAAACCATCAAAAATTTCAATGCAGCATGATTCTACCAAGAAATGTGATTCTTCATTCAAAACCTGATTTTTGCTATTGGGCTCTAGTGAAAAGTGAATGTTTTGAATTTTCTCCAAAAGTAAAGTAGTTGCAAACTCATGCTTTTAGAGACTTGTTTGGGCTCATGAGAGGAGTAGAAAAACAGCAAAAATTTCAGTCCTGCATGATTCTACCAAGAAATGTGTTCATTGAAACCGCTGGTTTTTGATAGTTTGGGCCCTATTGAATAATGAATGTTTTGAATTTTCTCCAAAAGCAAAGTAGTTGCAAACTCATCCTTTTAGAAACTTGTTTGGGCTGTTGAGAGGAGTAAAAAACCATCAAAAATTTCAATCCTGCATGATTCTACCAAGAAATGTGATTCTTCATTCAAAACCTGATTTTTGCTATTGGGCTCTATTGAATAATGAATGTTTTGAATTTTCTCCAAAAGTAAAGTAGTTGCAAACTCATCCTTTTAGAGACTTGTTTGGGCTCATGAGAGGAGTAGAAAAACATCAAAAATTTCAGTCCTGCATGATTCTACCAAGAAATGTGTGTTCATTCAAACCGCTGGTTTTTGATAGTTTGGGCCCTATTGAATAATGAATGTTTTGAATTTTCTCCAAAAGTAAAGCAGTTGCAAACTCATCCTTTTAGAAACTTGTTTGGGCTGTAGAGAGGAGTAAAAAACCATCAAAAATTTCAATCCTGCATGATTCTACCAAGAAATGTGATTCTTCATTCAAAACCTGATTTTTGCTATTGGGCTCTATTGAATAATGAATGTTTTGAATTTTCTCCAAAAGTAAAGTAGTTGCAAACTCATGCTTTTAGAGACTTGTTTGGGCTCATGAGAGGAGTAGAAAAACATCAAAAATTTCAGTCCTGCATGATTCTACCAAGAAATGTGTGTTCATTGAAACCGCTGGTTTTTGATAGTTTGGGCCCTATTGAATAATGAATGTTTTGAATTTTCTCCAAAAGTAAAGTAGTTGCAAACTCATCCTTTTAGAAACTTGTTTGGGCTGTTGAGAGGAGTAAAAAACCATCAAAAATTTCAATCCTGCATGATTCTACCAAGAAATGTGATTCTTCATTCAAAACCTGATTTTTGCTATTGGGCTCTATTGAATGATGAATGTTTTGAATTTTCTCCAAAAGTAAAGTAGTTGCAAACTCATGCTTTTAGAGACTTGTTTGGGCTCATGAGAGGAGTAGAAAAACATCAAAAATTTCAGTCCTGCATGATTCTACCAAGAAATGTGTGTTCATTGAAACCGCTGGTTTTTGATAGTTTGGGCCCTATTGAATAATGAATGTTTTGAATTTTCTCCAAAAGTAAAGTAGTTGCAAACTCATCCTTTTAGAAACTTGTTTGGGCTGTTGAGAGGAGTAAAAAACTATCAAAAATTTCAATCCTGCATGATTTTACCAAGAAATGTGATTCTTCATTCAAAACCTGATTTTTGCTATTGGGTTCTATTGAATAGTGAATGTTTTGAATTTTCTCCAAAAGTAAAGTAGTTGCAAACTCATGCTTTTAGAGACTTGTTTGGGCTCATGAGAGGAGTAGAAAAACATCAAAAATTTCAGTCCTGCATGATTCTACCAAGAAATGTGTGTTCATTGAAACCGCTGGTTTTTGATAGTTTGGGCCCTATTGAATAATGAATGTTTTGAATTTTCTCCAAAAGTAAAGTAGTTGCAAACTCATCCTTTTAGAAACTTGTTTGGGCTGTTGAGAGGAGTAAAAAACCATCAAAAATTTCAATCCTGCATGATTCTACCAAGAAATGTGATTCTTCATTCAAAACCTGATTTTTGCTATTGGGCTCTATTGAATAATGAATGTTTTGAATTTTCTCCAAAAGTAAAGTAGTTGCAAACTCATCCTTTTAGAAACTTGTTTGGGCTGTTGAGAGGAGTAAAAAACCATCAAAAATTTCAATCCTGCTTGATTTTACCAAGAAATGTGATTCTTCATTCAAAACCTGATTTTTGCTATTGGGCTCTATTGAATAATGAATGTTTTGAATTTTCTCCAAAAGTAAAGTAGTTGCAAACTCATGCTTTTAGAGACTTGTTTGGGCTCATGAGAGGAGTAGAAAAACATCAAAAATTTCAGTCCTGCATGATTCTACCAAGAAATGTGTGTTCATTCAAACCGCTGGTTTTTGATAGTTTGGGCCCTATTGAATAATGAATGTTTTGAATTTTCTCCAAAAGTAAAGTAGTTGCAAACTCATCCTTTTAGAAACTTGTTTGGGCTGTTGAGAGGAGTAAAAAACCATCAAAAATTTCAATCCTGCATGATTCTACCAAGAAATGTGAATCTTCATTCAAAACCTGATTTTTGCTATTGGGCTCTATTGAATAATGAATGTTTTGAATTTTCTCCAAAAGTAAAGTAGTTGCAAACTCATGCTTTTAGAGACTTGTTTGGGCTCATGAGAGGAGTAGAAAGACATCAAAAATTTCAGTCCTGCATGATTCTACCAAGAAATGTGTGTTCATTGAAACCGCTGGTTTTTGATAGTTTGGGCCCTATTGAATAATGAATGTTTTGAATTTTCTCCAAAAGTAAAGTAGTTGCAAACTCATCCTTTTAGAAACTTGTTTGGGCTGTTGAGAGGAGTAAAAAACCATCAAAAATTTCAATGCAGCATGATTCTACCAAGAAATGTGATTCTTCATTCAAAACCTGATTTTTGCTATTGGGCTCTAGTGAAAAGTGAATGTTTTGAATTTTCTCCAAAAGTAAAGTAGTTGCAAACTCATGCTTTTAGAGACTTGTTTGGGCTCATGAGAGGAGTAGAAAAACATCAAAAATTTCAGTCCTGCATGATTCTACCAAGAAATGTGTGTTCATTGAAACCGCTGGTTTTTGATAGTTTGGGCCCTATTGAATAATGAATGTTTTGAATTTTCTCCAAAAGTAAAGTAGTTGCAAACTCATCCTTTTAGAAACTTGTTTGGGCTGTTGAGAGGAGTAAAAAACCATCAAAAATTTCAATCCTGCATGATTCTACCAAGAAATGTGATTCTTCATTCAAAACCTGATTTTTGCTATTGGGCGCTATTGAATAATGAATGTTTTGAATTTTCTCCAAAAGTAAAGTAGTTGCAAACTCATGCTTTTAGAGACTTGTTTGGGCTCATGAGAGGAGTAGAAAAACATCAAAAATTTCAGTCCTGCATGATTCTACCAAGAAATGTGTGTTCATTGAAACCGCTGGTTTTTGATAGTTTGGGCCCTATTAAATAATGAATGTTTTGAATTTTCTCCAAAAGTAAAGTAGTTGCAAACTCATCCTTTTAGAAACTTGTTTGGGCTGTTGAGAGGAGTAAAAAACCATCAAAAATTTCAATCCTGCATGATTCTACCAAGAAATGTGAATCTTCATTCAAAACCTGATTTTTGCTATTGGGCTCTATTGAATAATGAATGTTTTGAATTTTCTCCAAAAGTAAAGTAGTTGCAAACTCATGCTTTTAGAGACTTGTTTGGGCTCATGAGAGGAGTAGAAAGACATCAAAAATTTCAGTCCTGCATGATTCTACCAAGAAATGTGTGTTCATTGAAACCGCTGGTTTTTGATAGTTTGGGCCCTATTGAATAATGAATGTTTTGAATTTTCTCCAAAAGTAAAGTAGTTGCAAACTCATCCTTTTAGAAACTTGTTTGGGCTGTTGAGAGGAGTAAAAAACCATCAAAAATTTCAATGCAGCATGATTCTACCAAGAAATGTGATTCTTCATTCAAAACCTGATTTTTGCTATTGGGCTCTAGTGAAAAGTGAATGTTTTGAATTTTCTCCAAAAGTAAAGTAGTTGCAAACTCATGCTTCTAGAGACTTGTTTGGGCTCATGAGAGGAGTAGAAAAACATCAAAAATTTCAGTCCTGCATGATTCTACCAAGAAATGTGTGTTCATTCAAACCGCTGGTTTTTGATAGTTTGCGCCCTATTGAATAATGAATGTTTTGAATTTTCTCCAAAAGTAAAGTAGTTGCAAACTCATCCTTTTAGAAACTTGTTTGGGCTGTTGAGAGGAGTAAAAAACCATCAAAAATTTCAATCCTGCATGATTTTACCAAGAAATGTGATTCTTCATTCAAAACCTGATTTTTGCTATTGGGCTCTATTGAATAATGAATGTTTTGAATTTTCTCCAAAAGTAAAGTAGTTGCAAACTCATGCTTTTAGAGACTTGTTTGGGCTCATGAGAGGAGTAGAAAAACATCAAAAATTTCAGTCCTGCATGATTCTACCAAGAAATGTGTGTTCATTGAAACCGCTGGTTTTTGATAGTTTGGGCCCTATTGAATAATGAATGTTTTGAATTTTCTCCAAAAGTAAAGTAGTTGCAAACTCATCCTTTTAGAAACTTGTTTGGGCTGTTGAGAGGAGTAAAAAAACATCAAAAATTTCAATCCTGCATGATTTTACAAAGAAATGTGATTCTTCATTCAAAACCTGATTTTTGCTATTGGGCTCTATTGAATAGTGAATGTTTTGAATTTTCTCCAAAAGTAAAGTAGTTGCAAACTCATGCTTTTAGAGACTTGTTTGGGCTCATGAGAGGAGTAGAAAAACATCAAAAATTTCAGTCCTGCATGATTCTACCAAGAAATGTGTGTTCATTGAAACCGCTGGTTTTTGATAGTTTGGGCCCTATTGAATAATGAATGTTTTGAATTTTCTCCAAAAGTAAAGTAGTTGCAAACTCATCCTTTTAGAAACTTGTTTGGGCTGTTGAGAGGAGTAAAAAACCATCAAAAATTTCAATCCTGCATGATTCTACCAAGAAATGTGATTCTTCATTCAAAACCTGATTTTTGCTAATGGGCTCTATTGAATAATGAATGTTTTGAATTTTCTCCAAAAGTAAAATAGTTGCAAACTCATCCTTTTAGAGACTTGTTTGGGCTCATGAGAGGAGTAGAAAAACATCAAAAATTTCAGTCCTGCATGATTCTACCAAGAAATGTGTGTTCATTCAAACCGCTGGTTTTTGATAGTTTGGGCCCTATTGAATAATGAATGTTTTGAATTTTCTCCAAAAGTAAAGCAGTTGCAAACTCATCCTTTTAGAAACTTGTTTGGGCTGTAGAGAGGAGTAAAAAACCATCAAAAATTTCAATCCTGCATGATTCTACCAAGAAATGTGATTCTTCATTCAAAACCTGATATTTGCTATTGGGCTCTATTGAATAATGAATGTTTTGAATTTTCTCCAAAAGTAAAGTAGTTGCAAACTCATGCTTTTAGAGACTTGTTTGGGCTCATGAGAGGAGTAGAAAAACATCAAAAATTTCAGTCCTGCATGATTCTACCAAGAAATGTGTGTTCATTGAAACCGCTGGTTTTTGATAGTTTGGGCCCTATTGAATAATGAATGTTTTGAATTTTCTCCAAAAGTAAAGTAGTTGCAAACTCATGCTTTTAGAGACTTGTTTGGGCTCATGAGAGGAGTAGAAAAACATCAAAAATTTCAGTCCTGCATGATTCTACCAAGAAATGTGTGTTCATTCAAACTGCTGGTTTTTGATAGTTTGGGCCCTATTGAATAATGAATGTTTTGAATTTTCTCCAAAAGTAAAGTAGTTGCAAACTCATCCTTTTAGAAACTTGTTTGGGCTGTTGAGAGGAGTAAAAAACCATCAAAAATTTCAATCCTGCATGATTTTACCAAGAAATGTGATTCTTCATTCAAAACCTGATTTTTGCTATTGGGCTCTATTGAATAATGAATGTTTTGAATTTTCTCCAAAAGTAAAGTAGTTGCAAACTCAAGCTTTTAGAGACTTGTTTGGGCTCATGAGAGGAGTAGGAAAACATCAAAAATTTCAGTCCTGCATGATTCTACCAAGAAATGTGTGTTCATTGAAACCGCTGGTTTTTGATAGTTTGGGCCCTATTGAATAATGAATGTTTTGAATTTTCTCCAAAAGTAAAGTAGTTGCAAACTTATCCTTTTAGAAACTTGTTTGGGCTGTTGAGAGGAGTAAAAAAACATCAAAAATTTCAATCCTGCATGATTCTACCAAGAAATGTGATTCTTCATTCAAAACCTGATTTTTGCTATTGGGCTCTATTGAATAATGAATGTTTTGAATTTTCTCCAAAAGTAAAGTAGTTGCAAACTCATGCTTTTAGAGACTTGTTTGGGCTCATGAGAGGAGTAGAAAAACATCAAAAATTTCAGTCCTGCATGATTCTACCAAGAAATGTGTGTTCATTCAAACCGCTGGTTTTTGATAGTTTGGGCCCTATTGAATAATGAATGTTTTGAATTTTCTCCAAAAGTAAAGTAGTTGCAAACTCATCCTTTTAGAAACTTGTTTGGGCTGTTGAGAGGAGTAAAAAACCATCAAAAATTTCAATCCTGCATGATTCTACCAAGAAATGTGATTCTTCATTCAAAACCTGATTTTTGCTATTGGGCTCTATTGAATAATGAATGTTTTGAATTTTCTCCAAAAGTAAAGTAGTTGCAAACTCATGCTTTTAGAGACTTGTTTGGGCTCATGAGAGGAGTAGAAAAACATCAAAAATTTCAGTCCTGCATGATTCTACCAAGAAATGTGTGTTCATTGAAACCGCTGGTTTTTGATAGTTTGGGCCCTATTGAATAATGAATGTTTTGAATTTTCTCCAAAAGTAAAGTAGTTGCAAACTCATCCTTTTAGAAACTTGTTTGGGCTGTTGAGAGGAGTAAAAAACCATCAAAAATTTCAATCCTGCATGATTCTACCAAGAAATGTGATTCTTCATTCAAAACCTGATTTTTGCTATTGGGCTCTATTGAATAATGAATGTTTTGAATTTTCTCCAAAAGTAAAGTAGTTGCAAACTCATGCTTTTAGAGACTTGTTTGGGCTCATGAGAGGAGTAGAAAAACATCAAAAATTTCAGTCCTGCATGATTCTACCAAGAAATGTGTGTTCATTGAAACAGCTGGTTTTTGATAGTTTGGGCCCTATTGAATAATGAATGTTTTGAATTTTCTCCAAAAGTAAAGTAGTTGCAAACTCATCCTTTTAGAAACTTGTTTGGGCTGTTGTGAGGAGTAAAAAACCATCAAAAATTTCAATCCTGCATGATTTTACCAAGAAATGTGATTCTTCATTCAAAACGCTGGTTTTTGCTATTGGGCTCTATTGAATAATGAATGTTTTGAATTTTCTCCAAAACTAAAGTAGTTGCAAACTCATCCTTTTAGAGACTTGTTTGGGCTCATGAGAGGAGTAGAAAAACATCAAAAATTTCAGTCCTGCACGATTCTACCAAGAAATGTGTGTTCATTCAAACCGCTGGTTTTTGATATTTTGGGCCCTATTGAATAATGAATGTTTTGAATTTTCTCCAAAAGTAAATTAGTTGCAAACTCATCCTTTTAGAAACTTGTTTGGGCTGTTGAGAGGAGTACAAAACCATCAAAAATTTCAATCCTGCATGATTCTACCAAGAAATGTGATTCTTCATTCAAAATCTGATTTTTGCTATTGGGCTCTATTGAATAATGAATGTTTTGAATTTTCTCCAAAAGTAAAGTAGTTGCAAACTCATGCTTTTAGAGACTTGTTTGGGCTCATGAGAGGAGTAGAAAAACATCAAAAATTTCAGTCCTGCATGATTCTACCAAGAAATGTGTGTTCATTGAAACCGCTGGTTTTTGATAGTTTGGGCCCTATTGAATAATGAATGTTTTGAATTTTCTCCAAAAGTAAAGTAGTTGCAAACTCATCCTTTTAGAAACTTGTTTGGGCTGTTGAGAGGAGTAAAAAACCATCAAAAATTTCAATCCTGCATGATTCTACCAAGAAATGTGATTCTTCATTCAAAACCTGATTTTTGCTATTGGGCGCTATTGAATAATGAATGTTTTGAATTTTCTCCAAAAGTAAAGTAGTTGCAAACTCATGCTTTTAGAGACTTGTTTGGGCTCATGAGAGGAGTAGAAAAACATCAAAAATTTCAGTCCTGCACGATTCTACCAAGAAATGTGTGTTCATTGAAACCGCTGGTTTTTGATAGTTTGGGCCCTATTGAATAATGAATGTTTTGAATTTTCTCCAAAAGTAAAGTAGTTGCAAACTCATCCTTTTAGAAACTTGTTTGGGCTGTTGAGAGGAGTAAAAAACCATCAAAAATTTCAATCCTGCATGATTCTACCAAGAAATGTGATTCTTCATTCAAAACCTGATTTTTGCTATTGGGCTCTATTGAATAATGAATGTTTTGAATTTTCTCCAAAAGTAAAGTAGTTGCAAACTCATGCTTTTAGAGACTTGTTTGGGCTCATGAGAGGAGTAGAAAAACATCAAAAATTTCAGTCCTGCATGATTCTACCAAGAAATGTGTGTTCATTGAAACAGCTGGTTTTTGATAGTTTGGGCCCTATTGAATAATGAATGTTTTGAATTTTCTCCAAAAGTAAAGTAGTTGCAAACTCATCCTTTTAGAAACTTGTTTGGGCTGTTGTGAGGAGTAAAAAACCATCAAAAATTTCAATCCTGCATGATTTTACCAAGAAATGTGATTCTTCATTCAAAACGCTGGTTTTTGCTATTGGGCTCTATTGAATAATGAATGTTTTGAATTTTCTCCAAAACTAAAGTAGTTGCAAACTCATCCTTTTAGAGACTTGTTTGGGCTCATGAGAGGAGTAGAAAAACATCAAAAATTTCAGTCCTGCACGATTCTACCAAGAAATGTGTGTTCATTCAAACCGCTGGTTTTTGATATTTTGGGCCCTATTGAATAATGAATGTTTTGAATTTTCTCCAAAAGTAAATTAGTTGCAAACTCATCCTTTTAGAAACTTGTTTGGGCTGTTGAGAGGAGTACAAAACCATCAAAAATTTCAATCCTGCATGATTCTACCAAGAAATGTGATTCTTCATTCAAAATCTGATTTTTGCTATTGGGCTCTATTGAATAATGAATGTTTTGAATTTTCTCCAAAAGTAAAGTAGTTGCAAACTCATGCTTTTAGAGACTTGTTTGGGCTCATGAGAGGAGTAGAAAAACATCAAAAATTTCAGTCCTGCATGATTCTACCAAGAAATGTGTGTTCATTGAAACCGCTGGTTTTTGATAGTTTGGGCCCTATTGAATAATGAATGTTTTGAATTTTCTCCAAAAGTAAAGTAGTTGCAAACTCATCCTTTTAGAAACTTGTTTGGGCTGTTGAGAGGAGTAAAAAACCATCAAAAATTTCAATCCTGCATGATTCTACCAAGAAATGTGATTCTTCATTCAAAACCTGATTTTTGCTATTGGGCGCTATTGAATAATGAATGTTTTGAATTTTCTCCAAAAGTAAAGTAGTTGCAAACTCATGCTTTTAGAGACTTGTTTGGGCTCATGAGAGGAGTAGAAAAACATCAAAAATTTCAGTCCTGCACGATTCTACCAAGAAATGTGTGTTCATTGAAACCGCTGGTTTTTGATAGTTTGGGCCCTATTGAATAATGAATGTTTTGAATTTTCTCCAAAAGTAAAGTAGTTGCAAACTCATGCTTTTAGAGACTTGTTTGGGCTCATGAGAGGAGTAGAAAAACATCAAAAATTTCAGTCCTGCATGATTCTACCAAGAAATGTGTGTTCATTCAAACCGCTGGTTTTTGATAGTTTGGGCCCTATTGAAAAATGAATGTTTTGAATTTTCTCCAAAAGTAAAGTAGTTGCAAACTCATCCTTTTAGAAACTTGTTTGGGCTGTTGAGAGGAGTAAAAAACCATCAAAAATTTCAATCCTGCATGATTTTACCAAGAAATGTGATTCTTCATTCAAAACCTGATTTTTGCTATTGGGCTCTATTGAATAATGAATGTTTTGAATTTTCTCCAAAAGTAAAGTAGTTGCAAACTCATGCTTTTAGAAACTTGTTTGGGCTCATGAGAGGAGTAGAAAAACATCAAAAATTTCAGTCCTGCATGATTCTACCAAGAAATGTGTGTTCATTGAAACCGCTGGTTTTTGATAGTTTGGGCCCTATTGAATAATGAATGTTTTGAATTTTCTCCAAAAGTAAAGTAGTTGCAAACTCATCCTTTTAGAAACTTGTTTGGGCTGTTGAGAGGAGTAAAAAAACATCAAAAATTTCAATCCTGCATGATTTTACAAAGAAATGTGATTCTTCATTCAAAACCTGATTTTTGCTATTGGGCTCTATTGAATAGTGAATGTTTTGAATTTTCTCCAAAAGTAAAGTAGTTGCAAACTCATGCTTTTAGAGACTTGTTTGGGCTCATGAGAGGAGTAGAAAAACATCAAAAATTTCAGTCCTGCATGATTCTACCAAGAAATGTGTGTTCATTGAAACCGCTGGTTTTTGATAGTTTGGGCCCTATTGAATAATGAATGTTTTGAATTTTCTCCAAAAGTAAAGTAGTTGCAAACTCATCCTTTTAGAAACTTGTTTGGGCTGTTGAGAGGAGTAAAAAACCATCAAAAATTTCAATCCTGCATGATTCTACCAAGAAATGTGATTCTTCATTCAAAAACTGATTTTTGCTAATGGGCTCTATTGAATAATGAATGTTTTGAATTTTCTCCAAAAGTAAAATAGTTGCAAACTCATCCTTTTAGAGACTTGTTTGGGCTCATGAGAGGAGTAGAAAAACATCAAAAATTTCAGTCCTGCATGATTCTACCAAGAAATGTGTGTTCATTCAAACCGCTGGTTTTTGATAGTTTGGGCCCTATTGAATAATGAATGTTTTGAATTTTCTCCAAAAGTAAAGCAGTTGCAAACTCATCCTTTTAGAAACTTGTTTGGGCTGTAGAGAGGAGTAAAAAACCATCAAAAATTTCAATCCTGCATGATTCTACCAAGAAATGTGATTCTTCATTCAAAACCTGATATTTGCTATTGGGCTCTATTGAATAATGAATGTTTTGAATTTTCTCCAAAAGTAAAGTAGTTGCAAACTCATGCTTTTAGAGACTTGTTTGGGCTCATGAGAGGAGTAGAAAAACATCAAAAATTTCAGTCCTGCATGATTCTACCAAGAAATGTGTGTTCATTGAAACCGCTGGTTTTTGATAGTTTGGGCCCTATTGAATAATGAATGTTTTGAATTTTCTCCAAAAGTAAAGTAGTTGCAAACTCATCCTTTTAGAAACTTGTTTGGGCTGTTGAGAGGAGTAAAAAACCATCAAAAATTTCAATCCTGCATGATTCTACCAAGAAATGTGATTCTTCATTCAAAACCTGATTTTTGCTATTGGGCGCTATTGAATAATGAATGTTTTGAATTTTCTCAAAAAGTAAAGTAGTTGCAAACTCATGCTTTTAGAGACTTGTTTGGGCTCATGAGAGGAGTAGAAAAACATCAAAAATTTCAGTCCTGCACGATTCTACCAAGAAATGTGTGTTCATTGAAACCGCTGGTTTTTGATAGTTTGGGCCCTATTGAATAATAAATGTTTTGAATTTTCTCCAAAAGTAAAGTAGTTGCAAACTCATGCTTTTAGAGACTTGTTTGGGCTCATGAGAGGAGTAGAAAAACATCAAAAATTTCAGTCCTGCACGATTCTACCAAGAAATGTGTGTTCATTGAAACCGCTGGTTTTTGATAGTTTGGGCCCTATTGAATAATGAATGTTTTGAATTTTCTCCAAAAGTAAAGTAGTTGCAAACTCATGCTTTTAGAGACTTGTTTGGGCTCATGAGAGGAGTAGAAAAACATCAAAAATTTCAGTCCTGCATGATTCTACCAAGAAATGTGTGTTCATTCAAACTGCTGGTTTTTGATAGTTTGGGCCCTATTGAATAATGAATGTTTTGAATTTTCTCCAAAAGTAAAGTAGTTGCAAACTCATCCTTTTAGAAACTTGTTTGGGCTGTTGAGAGGAGTAAAAAACCATCAAAAATTTCAATCCTGCATGATTTTACCAAGAAATGTGATTCTTCATTCAAAACCTGATTTTTGCTATTGGGCTCTATTGAATAATGAATGTTTTGAATTTTCTCCAAAAGTAAAGTAGTTGCAAACTCAAGCTTTTAGAGACTTGTTTGGGCTCATGAGAGGAGTAGGAAAACATCAAAAATTTCAGTCCTGCATGATTCTACCAAGAAATGTGTGTTCATTGAAACCGCTGGTTTTTGATAGTTTGGGCCCTATTGAATAATGAATGTTTTGAATTTTCTCCAAAAGTAAAGTAGTTGCAAACTTATCCTTTTAGAAACTTGTTTGGGCTGTTGAGAGGAGTAAAAAAACATCAAAAATTTCAATCCTGCATGATTCTACCAAGAAATGTGATTCTTCATTCAAAACCTGATTTTTGCTATTGGGCTCTATTGAATAATGAATGTTTTGAATTTTCTCCAAAAGTAAAGTAGTTGCAAACTCATGCTTTTAGAGACTTGTTTGGGCTCATGAGAGGAGTAGAAAAACATCAAAAATTTCAGTCCTGCATGATTCTACCAAGAAATGTGTGTTCATTCAAACCGCTGGTTTTTGATAGTTTGGGCCCTATTGAATAATGAATGTTTTGAATTTTCTCCAAAAGTAAAGTAGTTGCAAACTCATCCTTTTAGAAACTTGTTTGGGCTGTTGAGAGGAGTAAAAAACCATCAAAAATTTCAATCCTGCATGATTCTACCAAGAAATGTGATTCTTCATTCAAAACCTGATTTTTGCTATTGGGCTCTATTGAATAATGAATGTTTTGAATTTTCTCCAAAAGTAAAGTAGTTGCAAACTCATGCTTTTAGATACTTGTTTGGGCTCATGAGAGGAGTAGAAAAACATCAAAAATTTCAGTCCTGCATGATTCTACCAAGAAATGTGTGTTCATTGAAACCGCTGGTTTTTGATAGTTTGGGCCCTATTGAATAATGAATGTTTTGAATTTTCTCCAAAAGTAAAGTAGTTGCAAACTCATCCTTTTAGAAACTTGTTTGGGCTGTTGAGAGGAGTAAAAAACCATCAAAAATTTCAATCCTGCATGATTCTACCAAGAAATGTGATTCTTCATTCAAAACGCTGGTTTTTGCTATTGGGCTCTATTGAATAATGAATGTTTTGAATTTTCTCCAAAAGTAAAGTAGTTGCAAACTCATACTTTTAGAGACTTGTTTGGGCTCATGAGAGGAGTAGAAAAACATCAAAAATTTCAGTCCTGCATGATTCTACCAAGAAATGTGTGTTCATTCAAACCGCTGGTTTTTGATAGTTTGGGCCCCATTGAATAATGAATGTTTTCAATTTTCTCCAAAAGTAAAGTAGTTGCAAACTCATCCTTTTAGAAACTTGTTTGGGCTGTTGAGAGGAGTAAAAAACCATCAAAAATTTCAATCCTGCATGATTCTACCAAGAAATGTGATTCTTCATTCAAAACGCTGGTTTTTGCTATTGGGCTCTATTGAATAATGAATGTTTTGAATTTTCTCCAAAACTAAAGTAGTTGCAAACTCATCCTTTTAGAGACTTGTTTGGGCTCATGAGAGGAGTAGAAAAACATCAAAAATTTCAGTCCTGCACGATTCTACCAAGAAATGTGTGTTCATTCAAACCGCTGGTTTTTGATATTTTGGGCCCTATTGAATAATGAATGTTTTGAATTTTCTCCAAAAGTAAATTAGTTGCAAACTCATCCTTTTAGAAACTTGTTTGGGCTGTTGAGAGGAGTACAAAACCATCAAAAATTTCAATCCTGCATGATTCTACCAAGAAATGTGATTCTTCATTCAAAATCTGATTTTTGCTATTGGGCTCTATTGAATAATGAATGTTTTGAATTTTCTCCAAAAGTAAAGTAGTTGCAAACTCATGCTTTTAGAGACTTGTTTGGGCTCATGAGAGGAGTAGAAAAACATCAAAAATTTCAGTCCTGCATGATTCTACCAAGAAATGTGTGTTCATTGAAACCGCTGGTTTTTGATAGTTTGGGCCCTATTGAATAATGAATGTTTTGAATTTTCTTCAAAAGTAAAGTAGTTGCAAACTCATCCTTTTAGAAACTTGTTTGGGCTGTTGAGAGGAGTAAAAAACCATCAAAAATTTCAATCCTGCATGATTCTACCAAGAAATGTGATTCTTCATTCAAAACCTGATTTTTGCTATTGGGCGCTATTGAATAATGAATGTTTTGAATTTTCTCCAAAAGTAAAGTAGTTGCAAACTCATGCTTTTAGAGACTTGTTTGGGCTCATGAGAGGAGTAGAAAAACATCAAAAATTTCAGTCCTGCACGATTCTACCAAGAAATGTGTGTTCATTGAAACCGCTGGTTTTTGATAGTTTGGGCCCTATTGAATAATGAATGTTTTGAATTTTCTCCAAAAGTAAAGTAGTTGCAAACTCATGCTTTTAGAGACTTGTTTGGGCTCATGAGAGGAGTAGAAAAACATCAAAAATTTCAGTCCTGCATGATTCTACCAAGAAATGTGTGTTCATTCAAACCGCTGGTTTTTGATAGTTTGGGCCCTATTGAATAATGAATGTTTTGAATTTTCTCCAAAAGTAAAGTAGTTGCAAACTCATCCTTTTAGAAACTTGTTTGGGCTGTTGAGAGGAGTAAAAAACCATCAAAAATTTCAATCCTGCATGATTTTACCAAGAAATGTGATTCTTCATTCAAAACCTGATTTTTGCTATTGGGCTCTATTGAATAATGAATGTTTTGAATTTTCTCCAAAAGTAAAGTAGTTGCAAACTCATGCTTTTAGAAACTTGTTTGGGCTCATGAGAGGAGTAGAAAAACATCAAAAATTTCAGTCCTGCATGATTCTACCAAGAAATGTGTGTTCATTGAAACCGCTGGTTTTTGATAGTTTGGGCCCTATTGAATAATGAATGTTTTGAATTTTCTCCAAAAGTAAAGTAGTTGCAAACTCATCCTTTTAGAAACTTGTTTGGGCTGTTGAGAGGAGTAAAAAACCATCAAAAATTTCAATCCTGCATGATTCTACCAAGAAATGTGATTCTTCATTCAAAACCTGATTTTTGCTATTGGGCTCTATTGAATAATGAATGTTTTGAATTTTCTCCAAAAGTAAAGTAGTTGCAAACTCATGCTTTTAGAGACTTGTTTGGGCTCATGAGAGGAGTAGAAAAACATCAAAAATTTCAGTCCTGCATGATTCTACCAAGAAATTTGTGTTCATTGAAACCGCTGGTTTTTGATAGTTTGGGCCCTATTGAATAATGAATGTTTTGAATTTTCTCCAAAAGTAAAGTAGTTGCAAACTCATCCTTTTAGAAACTTGTTAGGGCTGTTGAGAGGAGTAAAAAACCATCAAAAATTTCAATCCTGCATGATTCTACCAAGAAATGTGATTCTTCATTCAAAACGCTGGTTTTTGCTATTGGGCTCTATTGAATAATGAATATTTTGAATTTTCTCCAAAAGTAAAGTAGTTGCAAACTCATCCTTTTAGAGACTTGTTTGGGCTCATGAGAGGAGTAGAAAAACATCAAAAATTTCAGTCCTGCACGATTCTACCAAGAAATGTGTGTTCATTCAAACCGCTGTTTTTTGATATTTTGGGCCCTATTGAATAATGAATGTTTTGAATTTTCTCCAAAAGTAAAGTAGTTGCAAACTCATCCTTTTAGAAACTTGTTTGGGCTGTTGAGAGGAGTAAAAAACCATCAAAAATTTCAATCCTGCATGATTCTACCAAGAAATGTGATTCTTCATTCAAAACCTGATTTTTGCTATTGGGCTCTATTGAATAATGAATATTTTGAATTTTCTCCAAAAGTAAAGTAGTTGCAAACTTATCCTTTTAGAAACTTGTTTGGGCTGTTGAGAGGAGTAAAAAAACATCAAAAATTTCAATCCTGCATGATTCTACCAAGAAATGTGATTCTTCATTCAAAACCTGATTTTTGCTATTGGGCTCTATTGAATAATGAATGTTTTGAATTTTCTCCAAAAGTAAAGTAGTTGCAAACTCATGCTTTTAGAGACTTGTTTGGGCTCATGAGAGGAGTAGAAAAACATCAAAAATGTCAGTCCTGCATGATTCTACCAAGAAATGTGTGTTCATTCAAACCGCTGGTTTTTGATAGTTTGGGCCCTATTGAATAATGAATGTTTTGAATTTTCTCCAAAAGTAAAGTAGGTGCAAACTCATCCTTTTAGAAACTTGTTTGGGCTGTTGAGAGGAGTAAAAAACCATCAAAAATTTCAATCCTGCATGATTCTACCAAGAAATGTGATTCTTCATTCAAAACCTGATTTTTGCTATTGGGCTCTATTGAATAATGAATGTTTTGAATTTTCTCCAAAAGTAAAGTAGTTGCAAACTCATGCTTTTAGAGACTTGTTTGGGCTCATGAGAGGAGTAGAAAAACATCAAAAATTTCAGTCCTGCATGATTCTACCAAGAAATGTGTGTTCATTGAAACCGCTGGTTTTTGATAGTTTGGGCCCTATTGAATAATGAATGTTTTGAATTTTCAACAAAAGTAAAGTAGTTGCAAACTCATCCTTTTAGAAACTTGTTTGGGCTGTTGAGAGGAGTAAAAAACCATCAAAAATTTCAATCCTGCATGATTCTACCAAGAAATGTGATTCTTCATTCAAAACCTGATTTTTGCTATTGGGCTCTATTGAATAATGAATGTTTTGAATTTTCTCCAAAAGTAAAGTAGTTGCAAACTCATGCTTTTAGAGACTTGTTTGGGCTCATGAGAGGAGTAGAAAAACATCAAAAATTTCAGTCCTGCATGATTCTACCAAGAAATGTGTGTTCATTGAAACAGCTGGTTTTTGATAGTTTGGGCCCTATTGAATAATGAATGTTTTGAATTTTCTCCAAAAGTAAAGTAGTTGCAAACTCATCCTTTTAGAAACTTGTTTGGGCTGTTGTGAGGAGTAAAAAACCATCAAAAATTTCAATCCTGCATGATTCTACCAAGAAATGTGATTCTTCATTCAAAACGCTGGTTTTTGCTATTGGGCTCTATTGAATAATGAATGTTTTGAATTTTCTCCAAAAGTAAAGTAGTTGCAAACTCATACTTTTAGAGACTTGTTTGGGCTCATGAGAGGAGTAGAAAAACATCAAAAATTTCAGTCCTGCATGATTCTACCAAGAAATGTGTGTTCATTCAAACCGCTGGTTTTTGATAGTTTGGGCCCCATTGAATAATGAATGTTTTCAATTTTCTCCAAAAGTAAAGTAGTTGCAAACTCATCCTTTTAGAAACTTGTTTGGGCTGTTGAGAGGAGTAAAAAACCATCAAAAATTTCAATCCTGCATGATTCTACCAAGAAATGTGATTCTTCATTCAAAACGCTGGTTTTTGCTATTGGGCTCTATTGAATAATGAATGTTTTGAATTTTCTCCAAAACTAAAGTAGTTGCAAACTCATCCTTTTAGAGACTTGTTTGGGCTCATGAGAGGAGTAGAAAAACATCAAAAATTTCAGTCCTGCACGATTCTACCAAGAAATGTGTGTTCATTCAAACCGCTGGTTTTTGATATTTTGGGCCCTATTGAATAATGAATGTTTTGAATTTTCTCCAAAAGTAAATTAGTTGCAAACTCATCCTTTTAGAAACTTGTTTGGGCTGTTAAGAGGAGTACAAAACCATCAAAAATTTCAATCCTGCATGATTCTACCAAGAAATGTGATTCTTCATTCAAAATCTGATTTTTGCTATTGGGCTCTATTGAATAATGAATGTTTTGAATTTTCTCCAAAAGTAAAGTAGTTGCAAACTCATGCTTTTAGAGACTTGTTTGGGCTCATGAGAGGAGTAGAAAAACATCAAAAATTTCAGTCCTGCACGATTCTACCAAGAAATGTGTGTTCATTGAAACTGCTGGTTTTTGATAGTTTGGGCCCTATTGAATAATGAATGTTTTGAATTTTCTCCAAAAGTAAAGTAGTTGCAAACTCATGCTTTTAGAGACTTGTTTGGGCTCATGAGAGGAGTAGAAAAACATCAAAAATTTCAGTCCTGCATGATTCTACCAAGAATTGTGTGTTCATTCAAACCGCTGGTTTTTGATAGTTTGGGCCCTATTGAATAATGAATGTTTTGAATTTGCTCCAAAAGTAAAGTAGTTGCAAACTCATCCTTTTAGAAACTTGTTTGGGCTGTTGAGAGGAGTAAAAAACCATCAAAAATTTCAATCCTGCATGATTTTACCAAGAAATGTGATTCTTCATTCAAAACCTGATTTTTGCTATTGGGCTCTATTGAATAATGAATGTTTTGAATTTTCTCCAAAAGTAAAGTAGTTGCAAACTCATGCTTTTAGAAACTTGTTTGGGCTCATGAGAGGAGTAGAAAAACATCAAAAATTTCAGTCCTGCATGATTCTACCAAGAAATGTGTGTTCATTGAAACCGCTGGTTTTTGATAGTTTGGGCCCTATTGAATAATGAATGTTTTGAATTTTCTCCAAAAGTAAAGTAGTTGCAAACTCATCCTTTTAGAAACTTGTTTGGGCTGTTGAGAGGAGTAAAAAACCATCAAAAATTTCAATCCTGCATGATTCTACCAAGAAATGTGATTCTTCATTCAAAACCTGATTTTTGCTATTGGGCTCTATTGAATAATGAATGTTTTGAATTTTCTCCAAAAGTAAAGTAGTTGCAAACTCATGCTTTTAGAGACTTGTTTGGGCTCATGAGAGGAGTAGAAAAACATCAAAAATTTCAGTCCTGCATGATTCTACCAAGAAATTTGTGTTCATTGAAACCGCTGGTTTTTGATAGTTTGGGCCCTATTGAATAATGAATGTTTTGAATTTTCTCCAAAAGTAAAGTAGTTGCAAACTCATCCTTTTAGAAACTTGTTAGGGCTGTTGAGAGGAGTAAAAAACCATCAAAAATTTCAATCCTGCATGATTCTACCAAGAAATGTGATTCTTCATTCAAAACGCTGGTTTTTGCTATTGGGCTCTATTGAATAATGAATATTTTGAATTTTCTCCAAAAGTAAAGTAGTTGCAAACTCATCCTTTTAGAGACTTGTTTGGGCTCATGAGAGGAGTAGAAAAACATCAAAAATTTCAGTCCTGCACGATTCTACCAAGAAATGTGTGTTCATTCAAACCGCTGTTTTTTGATATTTTGGGCCCTATTGAATAATGAATGTTTTGAATTTTCTCCAAAAGTAAAGTAGTTGCAAACTCATCCTTTTAGAAACTTGTTTGGGCTGTTGAGAGGAGTAAAAAACCATCAAAAATTTCAATCCTGCATGATTCTACCAAGAAATGTGATTCTTCATTCAAAACCTGATTTTTGCTATTGGGCTCTATTGAATAATGAATGTTTTGAATTTTCTCCAAAAGTAAAGTAGTTGCAAACTCATGCTTTTAGAGACTTGTTTGGGCTCATGAGAGGAGTAGAAAAACATCAAAAATTTCAGTCCTGCATGATTCTACCAAGAAATGTGTGTTCATTGAAACCGCTGGTTTTTGATAGTTTGGGCCCTATTGAATAATGAATGTTTTGAATTTTCTCCAAAAGTAAAGTAGTTGCAAACTCATCCTTTTAGAAACTTGTTTGGGCTGTTGAGAGGAGTAAAAAACTATCAAAAATTTCAATCCTGCATGATTTTACCAAGAAATGTGATTCTTCATTCAAAACCTGATTTTTGCTATTGGGCTCTATTGAATAGTGAATGTTTTGAATTTTCTCCAAAAGTAAAGTAGTTGCAAACTCATGCTTTTAGAGACTTGTTTGGGCTCATGAGAGGAGTAGAAAAACATCAAAAATTTCAGTCCTGCATGATTCTACCAAGAAATGTGTGTTCATTGAAACCGCTGGTTTTTGATAGTTTCGGCCCTATTGAATAATGAATGTTTTGAATTTTCTCCAAAAGTAAAGTAGTTGCAAACTCATCCTTTTAGAAACTTGTTTGGGCTGTTGAGAGGAGTAAAAAACCATCAAAAATTTCAATCCTGCATGATTCTACCAAGAAATGTGATTCTTCATTCAAAACCTGATTTTTGCTATTGGGCTCTATTGAATAATGAATGTTTTGAATTTTCTCCAAAAGTAAAGTAGTTGCAAACTCATGCTTTTAGAGACTTGTTTGGGCTCATGAGAGGAGTAGAAAAACATCAAAAATTTCAGTCCTGCATGATTCTACCAAGAAATGTGTGTTCATTGAAACCGCTGGTTTTTGATAGTTTGGGCCCTATTGAATAATGAATGTTTTGAATTTTCTCCAAAAGTAAAGTAGTTGCAAACTCATCCTTTTAGAAACTTGTTTGGGCTGTTGAGAGGAGTAAAAAACCATCAAAAATTTCAATCCTGCATGATTCTACCAAGAAATGTGATTCTTCATTCAAAACCTGATTTTTGCTATTGGGCTCTATTGAATGATGAATGTTTTGAATTTTCTCCAAAAGTAAAGTAGTTGCAAACTCATGCTTTTAGAGACTTGTTTGGGCTCATGAGAGGAGTAGAAAAACATCAAAAATTTCAGTCCTGCATGATTCTACCAAGAAATGTGTGTTCATTGAAACCGCTGGTTTTTGATAGTTTGGGCCCTATTGAATAATGAATGTTTTGAATTTTCTCCAAAAGTAAAGTAGTTGCAAACTCATCCTTTTAGAAACTTGTTTGGGCTGTTGAGAGGAGTAAAAAACCATCAAAAATTTCAATCCTGCATGATTCTACCAAGAAATGTGATTCTTCATTCAAAACCTGATTTTTGCTATTGGGCGCTATTGAATAATGAATGTTTTGAATTTTCTCCAAAAGTAAAGTAGTTGCAAACTCATGCTTTTAGAGACTTGTTTGGGCTCATGAGAGGAGTAGAAAAACATCAAAAATTTCAGTCCTGCATGATTCTACCAAGAAATGTGTGTTCATTGAAACCGCTGGTTTTTGATAGTTTGGGCCCTATTAAATAATGAATGTTTTGAATTTTCTCCAAAAGTAAAGTAGTTGCAAACTCATCCTTTTAGAAACTTGTTTGGGCTGTTGAGAGGAGTAAAAAACCATCAAAAATTTCAATCCTGCATGATTTTACCAAGAAATGTGATTCTTCATTCAAAACCTGATTTTTGCTATTGGGCTCTATTGAATAATGAATGTTTTGAATTTTCTCCAAAAGTAAAGTAGTTGCAAACTCATGCTTTTAGAGACTTGTTTGGGCTCATGAGAGGAGTAGAAAAACATCAAAAATTTCAGTCCTGCATGATTCTACCAAGAAATGTGTGTTCATTGAAACCGCTGGTTTTTGATAGTTTGGGCCCTATTGAATAATGAATGTTTTGAATTTTCTCCAAAAGTAAAGTAGTTGCAAACTCATCCTTTTAGAAACTTGTTTGGGCTGTTGAGAGGAGTAAAAAACCATCAAAAATTTCAATCCTGCATGATTCTACCAAGAAATGTGATTCTTCATTCAAAACCTGATTTTTGCTATTGGGCTCTATTGAATAATGAATGTTTTGAATTTTCTCCAAAAGTAAAGTAGTTGCAAACTCATGCTTTTAGAGACTTGTTTGGGCTCATGAGAGGAGTAGAAAAACATCAAAAATTTCAGTCCTGCATGATTCTACCAAGAAATTTGTGTTCATTGAAACCGCTGGTTTTTGATAGTTTGGGCCCTATTGAATAATGAATGTTTTGAATTTTCTCCAAAAGTAAAGTAGTTGCAAACTCATCCTTTTAGAAACTTGTTAGGGCTGTTGAGAGGAGTAAAAAACCATCAAAAATTTCAATCCTGCATGATTCTACCAAGAAATGTGATTCTTCATTCAAAACGCTGGTTTTTGCTATTGGGCTCTATTGAATAATGAATATTTTGAATTTTCTCCAAAAGTAAAGTAGTTGCAAACTCATCCTTTTAGAGACTTGTTTGGGCTCATGAGAGGAGTAGAAAAACATCAAAAATTTCAGTCCTGCACGATTCTACCAAGAAATGTGTGTTCATTCAAACCGCTGTTTTTTGATATTTTGGGCCCTATTGAATAATGAATGTTTTGAATTTTCTCCAAAAGTAAAGTAGTTGCAAACTCATCCTTTTAGAAACTTGTTTGGGCTGTTGAGAGGAGTAAAAAACCATCAAAAATTTCAATCCTGCATGATTCTACCAAGAAATGTGATTCTTCATTCAAAACCTGATTTTTGCTATTGGGCTCTATTGAATAATGAATGTTTTGAATTTTCTCCAAAAGTAAAGTAGTTGCAAACTCATGCTTTTAGAGACTTGTTTGGGCTCATGAGAGGAGTAGAAAAGCATCAAAAATTTCAGTCCTGCATGATTCTACCAAGAAATGTGTGTTCATTGAAACCGCTGGTTTTTGATAGTTTGGGCCCTATTGAATAATGAATGTTTTGAATTTTCTCCAAAAGTAAAGTAGTTGCAAACTCATCCTTTTAGAAACTTGTTTGGGCTGTTGAGAGGAGTAAAAAACTATCAAAAATTTCAATCCTGCATGATTTTACCAAGAAATGTGATTCTTCATTCAAAACCTGATTTTTGCTATTGGGCTCTATTGAATAGTGAATGTTTTGAATTTTCTCCAAAAGTAAAGTAGTTGCAAACTCATGCTTTTAGAGACTTGTTTGGGCTCATGAGAGGAGTAGAAAAACATCAAAAATTTCAGTCCTGCATGATTCTACCAAGAAATGTGTGTTCATTGAAACCGCTGGTTTTTGATAGTTTCGGCCCTATTGAATAATGAATGTTTTGAATTTTCTCCAAAAGTAAAGTAGTTGCAAACTCATCCTTTTAGAGACTTGTTTGGGCTGTTGAGAGGAGTAAAAAACCATCAAAAATTTCAATCCTGCATGATTCTACCAAGAAATGTGATTCTTCATTCAAAACCTGATTTTTGCTATTGGGCTCTATTGAATAATGAATGTTTTGAATTTTCTCCAAAAGTAAAGTAGTTGCAAACTCATGCTTTTAGAGACTTGTTTGGGCTCATGAGAGGAGTAGAAAAACATCAAAAATTTCAGTCCTGCATGATTCTACCAAGAAATGTGTGTTCATTGAAACCGCTGGTTTTTGATAGTTTGGGCCCTATTGAATAATGAATGTTTTGAATTTTCTCCAAAAGTAAAGTAGTTGCAAACTCATCCTTTTAGAAACTTGTTTGGGCTGTTGAGAGGAGTAAAAAACCATCAAAAATTTCAATCCTGCATGATTTTACAAAGAAATGTGATTCTTCATTCAAAACCTGATTTTTGCTATTGGGCTCTATTGAATAATGAATGTTTTGAATTTTCTCCAAAAGTAAAGTAGTTGCAAACTCATCCTTTTAGAAACTTGTTTGGGCTGTTGAGAGGAGTAAAAAACCATCAAAAATTTCAATCCTGCATGATTTTACCAAGAAATGTGATTCTTCATTCAAAACCTGATTTTTGCTATTGGGCTCTATTGAATAATGAATGTTTTGAATTTTCTCCAAAAGTAAAGTAGTTGCAAACTCATGCTTTTAGAGACTTGTTTGGGCTCATGAGAGGAGTAGAAAAACATCAAAAATTTCAGTCCTGCATGATTCTACCAAGAAATGTGTTCATTGAAACCGCTGGTTTTTGATAGTTTGGGCCCTATTGAATAATGAATGTTTTGAATTTTCTCCAAAAGTAAAGTAGTTGCAAACTCATCCTTTTAGAAACTTGTTTGGGCTGTTGAGAGGAGTAAAAAACCATCAAAAATTTCAATCCTGCATGATTCTACCAAGAAATGTGATTCTTCATGCAAAACCTGATTTTTGCTATTGGGCTCTATTGAATAATGAATGTTTTGAATTTTCTCCAAAAGTAAAGTAGTTGCAAACTCATCCTTTTAGAGACTTGTTTGGGCTCATGAGAGGAGTAGAAAAACATCAAAAATTTCAGTCCTGCATGATTCTACCAAGAAATGTGTGTTCATTCAAACCGCTGGTTTTTGATAGTTTGGGCCCTATTGAATAATGAATGTTTTGAATTTTCTCCAAAAGTAAAGCAGTTGCAAACTCATCCTTTTAGAAACTTGTTTGGGCTGTAGAGAGGAGTAAAAAACCATCAAAAATTTCAATCCTGCATGATTCTACCAAGAAATGTGATTCTTCATTCAAAACCTGATTTTTGCTATTGGGCTCTATTGAATAATGAATGTTTTGAATTTTCTCCAAAAGTAAAGTAGTTGCAAACTCATGCTTTTAGAGACTTGTTTGGGCTCATGAGAGGAGTAGAAAAACATCAAAAATTTCAGTCCTGCATGATTCTACCAAGAAATGTGTGTTCATTGAAACCGCTGGTTTTTGATAGTTTGGGCCCTATTGAATAATGAATGTTTTGAATTTTCTCCAAAAGTAAAGTAGTTGCAAACTCATCCTTTTAGAAACTTGTTTGGGCTGTTGAGAGGAGTAAAAAACCATCAAAAATTTCAATCCTGCATGATTCTACCAAGAAATGTGATTCTTCATTCAAAACCTGATTTTTGCTATTGGGCTCTATTGAATGATGAATGTTTTGAATTTTCTCCAAAAGTAAAGTAGTTGCAAACTCATGCTTTTAGAGACTTGTTTGGGCTCATGAGAGGAGTAGAAAAACATCAAAAATTTCAGTCCTGCATGATTCTACCAAGAAATGTGTGTTCATTGAAACCGCTGGTTTTTGATAGTTTGGGCCCTATTGAATAATGAATGTTTTGAATTTTCTCCAAAAGTAAAGTAGTTGCAAACTCATCCTTTTAGAAACTTGTTTGGGCTGTTGAGAGGAGTAAAAAACCATCAAAAATTTCAATCCTGCATGATTCTACCAAGAAATGTGATTCTTCATTCAAAACCTGATTTTTGCTATTGGGCGCTATTGAATAATGAATGTTTTGAATTTTCTCCAAAAGTAAAGTAGTTGCAAACTCATGCTTTTAGAGACTTGTTTGGGCTCATGAGAGGAGTAGAAAAACATCAAAAATTTCAGTCCTGCATGATTCTACCAAGAAATGTGTGTTCATTGAAACCGCTGGTTTTTGATAGTTTGGGCCCTATTAAATAATGAATGTTTTGAATTTTCTCCAAAAGTAAAGTAGTTGCAAACTCATCCTTTTAGAAACTTGTTTGGGCTGTTGAGAGGAGTAAAAAACCATCAAAAATTTCAATCCTGCATGATTTTACCAAGAAATGTGATTCTTCATTCAAAACCTGATTTTTGCTATTGGGCTCTATTGAATAATGAATGTTTTGAATTTTCTCCAAAAGTAAAGTAGTTGCAAACTCATGCTTTTAGAGACTTGTTTGGGCTCATGAGAGGAGTAGAAAAACATCAAAAATTTCAGTCCTGCATGATTCTACCAAGAAATGTGTGTTCATTGAAACCGCTGGTTTTTGATAGTTTGGGCCCTATTGAATAATGAATGTTTTGAATTTTCTCCAAAAGTAAAGTAGTTGCAAACTCATCCTTTTAGAAACTTGTTTGGGCTGTTGAGAGGAGTAAAAAACCATCAAAAATTTCAATCCTGCATGATTCTACCAAGAAATGTGATTCTTCATTCAAAACCTGATTTTTGCTATTGGGCTCTATTGAATAATGAATGTTTTGAATTTTCTCCAAAAGTAAAGTAGTTGCAAACTCATGCTTTTAGAGACTTGTTTGGGCTCATGAGAGGAGTAGAAAAACATCAAAAATTTCAGTCCTGCATGATTCTACCAAGAAATTTGTGTTCATTGAAACCGCTGGTTTTTGATAGTTTGGGCCCTATTGAATAATGAATGTTTTGAATTTTCTCCAAAAGTAAAGTAGTTGCAAACTCATCCTTTTAGAAACTTGTTAGGGCTGTTGAGAGGAGTAAAAAACCATCAAAAATTTCAATCCTGCATGATTCTACCAAGAAATGTGATTCTTCATTCAAAACGCTGGTTTTTGCTATTGGGCTCTATTGAATAATGAATATTTTGAATTTTCTCCAAAAGTAAAGTAGTTGCAAACTCATCCTTTTAGAGACTTGTTTGGGCTCATGAGAGGAGTAGAAAAACATCAAAAATTTCAGTCCTGCACGATTCTACCAAGAAATGTGTGTTCATTCAAACCGCTGTTTTTTGATATTTTGGGCCCTATTGAATAATGAATGTTTTGAATTTTCTCCAAAAGTAAAGTAGTTGCAAACTCATCCTTTTAGAAACTTGTTTGGGCTGTTGAGAGGAGTAAAAAACCATCAAAAATTTCAATCCTGCATGATTCTACCAAGAAATGTGATTCTTCATTCAAAACCTGATTTTTGCTATTGGGCTCTATTGAATAATGAATGTTTTGAATTTTCTCCAAAAGTAAAGTAGTTGCAAACTCATGCTTTTAGAGACTTGTTTGGGCTCATGAGAGGAGTAGAAAAGCATCAAAAATTTCAGTCCTGCATGATTCTACCAAGAAATGTGTGTTCATTGAAACCGCTGGTTTTTGATAGTTTGGGCCCTATTGAATAATGAATGTTTTGAATTTTCTCCAAAAGTAAAGTAGTTGCAAACTCATCCTTTTAGAAACTTGTTTGGGCTGTTGATAGGAGTAAAAAACTATCAAAAATTTCAATCCTGCATGATTTTACCAAGAAATGTGATTCTTCATTCAAAACCTGATTTTTGCTATTGGGCTCTATTGAATAGTGAATGTTTTGAATTTTCTCCAAAAGTAAAGTAGTTGCAAACTCATGCTTTTAGAGACTTGTTTGGGCTCATGAGAGGAGTAGAAAAACATCAAAAATTTCAGTCCTGCATGATTCTACCAAGAAATGTGTGTTCATTGAAACCGCTGGTTTTTGATAGTTTCGGCCCTATTGAATAATGAATGTTTTGAATTTTCTCCAAAAGTAAAGTAGTTGCAAACTCATCCTTTTAGAGACTTGTTTGGGCTGTTGAGAGGAGTAAAAAACCATCAAAAATTTCAATCCTGCATGATTCTACCAAGAAATGTGATTCTTCATTCAAAACCTGATTTTTGCTATTGGGCTCTATTGAATAATGAATGTTTTGAATTTTCTCCAAAAGTAAAGTAGTTGCAAACTCATGCTTTTAGAGACTTGTTTGGGCTCATGAGAGGAGTAGAAAAACATCAAAAATTTCAGTCCTGCATGATTCTACCAAGAAATGTGTGTTCATTGAAACCGCTGGTTTTTGATAGTTTGGGCCCTATTGAATAATGAATGTTTTGAATTTTCTCCAAAAGTAAAGTAGTTGCAAACTCATCCTTTTAGAAACTTGTTTGGGCTGTTGAGAGGAGTAAAAAACCATCAAAAATTTCAATCCTGCATGATTTTACAAAGAAATGTGATTCTTCATTCAAAACCTGATTTTTGCTATTGGGCTCTATTGAATAATGAATGTTTTGAATTTTCTCCAAAAGTAAAGTAGTTGCAAACTCATCCTTTTAGAAACTTGTTTGGGCTGTTGAGAGGAGTAAAAAACCATCAAAAATTTCAATCCTGCATGATTTTACCAAGAAATGTGATTCTTCATTCAAAACCTGATTTTTGCTATTGGGCTCTATTGAATAATGAATGTTTTGAATTTTCTCCAAAAGTAAAGTAGTTGCAAACTCATGCTTTTAGAGACTTGTTTGGGCTCATGAGAGGAGTAGAAAAACATCAAAAATTTCAGTCCTGCATGATTCTACCAAGAAATGTGTTCATTGAAACCGCTGGTTTTTGATAGTTTGGGCCCTATTGAATAATGAATGTTTTGAATTTTCTCCAAAAGTAAAGTAGTTGCAAACTCATCCTTTTAGAAACTTGTTTGGGCTGTTGAGAGGAGTAAAAAACCATCAAAAATTTCAATCCTGCATGATTCTACCAAGAAATGTGATTCTTCATGCAAAACCTGATTTTTGCTATTGGGCTCTATTGAATAATGAATGTTTTGAATTTTCTCCAAAAGTAAAGTAGTTGCAAACTCATCCTTTTAGAGACTTGTTTGGGCTCATGAGAGGAGTAGAAAAACATCAAAAATTTCAGTCCTGCATGATTCTACCAAGAAATGTGTGTTCATTCAAACCGCTGGTTTTTGATAGTTTGGGCCCTATTGAATAATGAATGTTTTGAATTTTCTCCAAAAGTAAAGCAGTTGCAAACTCATCCTTTTAGAAACTTGTTTGGGCTGTAGAGAGGAGTAAAAAACCATCAAAAATTTCAATCCTGCATGATTCTACCAAGAAATGTGATTCTTCATTCAAAACCTGATTTTTGCTATTGGGCTCTATTGAATAATGAATGTTTTGAATTTTCTCCAAAAGTAAAGTAGTTGCAAACTCATGCTTTTAGAGACTTGTTTGGGCTCATGAGAGGAGTAGAAAAACATCAAAAATTTCAGTCCTGCATGATTCTACCAAGAAATGTGTGTTCATTGAAACCGCTGGTTTTTGATAGTTTGGGCCCTATTGAATAATGAATGTTTTGAATTTTCTCCAAAAGTAAAGTAGTTGCAAACTCATCCTTTTAGAAACTTGTTTGGGCTGTTGAGAGGAGTAAAAAACCATCAAAAATTTCAATCCTGCATGATTCTACCAAGAAATGTGATTCTTCATTCAAAACCTGATTTTTGCTATTGGGCTCTATTGAATGATGAATGTTTTGAATTTTCTCCAAAAGTAAAGTAGTTGCAAACTCATGCTTTTAGAGACTTGTTTGGGCTCATGAGAGGAGTAGAAAAACATCAAAAATTTCAGTCCTGCATGATTCTACCAAGAAATGTGTGTTCATTGAAACCGCTGGTTTTTGATAGTTTGGGCCCTATTGAATAATGAATGTTTTGAATTTTCTCCAAAAGTAAAGTAGTTGCAAACTCATCCTTTTAGAAACTTGTTTGGGCTGTTGAGAGGAGTAAAAAACCATCAAAAATTTCAATCCTGCATGATTCTACCAAGAAATGTGATTCTTCATTCAAAACCTGATTTTTGCTATTGGGCGCTATTGAATAATGAATGTTTTGAATTTTCTCCAAAAGTAAAGTAGTTGGAAACTCATGCTTTTAGAGACTTGTTTGGGCTCATGAGAGGAGTAGAAAAACATCAAAAATTTCAGTCCTGCATGATTCTACCAAGAAATGTGTGTTCATTGAAACCGCTGGTTTTTGATAGTTTGGGCCCTATTAAATAATGAATGTTTTGAATTTTCTCCAAAAGTAAAGTAGTTGCAAACTCATCCTTTTAGAAACTTGTTTGGGCTGTTGAGAGGAGTAAAAAACCATCAAAAATTTCAATCCTGCATGATTTTACCAAGAAATGTGATTCTTCATTCAAAACCTGATTTTTGCTATTGGGCTCTATTGAATAATGAATGTTTTGAATTTTCTCCAAAAGTAAAGTAGTTGCAAACTCATGCTTTTAGAGACTTGTTTGGGCTCATGAGAGGAGTAGAAAAACATCAAAAATTTCAGTCCTGCATGATTCTACCAAGAAATGTGTGTTCATTGAAACCTCTGGTTTTTGATAGTTTGGGCCCTATTGAATAATGAATGTTTTGAATTTTCTCCAAAAGTAAAGTAGTTGCAAACTCATCCTTTTAGAAACTTGTTTGGGCTGTTGAGAGGAGTAAAAAACCATCAAAAATTTCAATCCTGCATGATTCTACCAAGAAATGTGATTCTTCATTCAAAACCTGATTTTTGCTATTGGGCTCTATTGAATAATGAATGTTTTGAATTTTCTCCAAAAGTAAAGTAGTTGCAAACTCATGCTTTTAGAGACTTGTTTGGGCTCATGAGAGGAGTAGAAAAACATCAAAAATTTCAGTCCTGCATGATTCTACCAAGAAATTTGTGTTCATTGAAACCGCTGGTTTTTGATAGTTTGGGCCCTATTGAATAATGAATGTTTTGAATTTTCTCCAAAAGTAAAGTAGTTGCAAACTCATCCTTTTAGAAACTTGTTAGGGCTGTTGAGAGGAGTAAAAAACCATCAAAAATTTCAATCCTGCATGATTCTACCAAGAAATGTGATTCTTCATTCAAAACGCTGGTTTTTGCTATTGGGCTCTATTGAATAATGAATATTTTGAATTTTCTCCAAAAGTAAAGTAGTTGCAAACTCATCCTTTTAGAGACTTGTTTGGGCTCATGAGAGGAGTAGAAAAACATCAAAAATTTCAGTCCTGCACGATTCTACCAAGAAATGTGTGTTCATTCAAACCGCTGTTTTTTGATATTTTGGGCCCTATTGAATAATGAATGTTTTGAATTTTCTCCAAAAGTAAAGTAGTTGCAAACTCATCCTTTTAGAAACTTGTTTGGGCTGTTGAGAGGAGTAAAAAACCATCAAAAATTTCAATCCTGCATGATTCTACCAAGAAATGTGATTCTTCATTCAAAACCTGATTTTTGCTATTGGGCTCTATTGAATAATGAATGTTTTGAATTTTCTCCAAAAGTAAAGTAGTTGCAAACTCATGCTTTTAGAGACTTGTTTGGGCTCATGAGAGGAGTAGAAAAGCATCAAAAATTTCAGTCCTGCATGATTCTACCAAGAAATGTGTGTTCATTGAAACCGCTGGTTTTTGATAGTTTGGGCCCTATTGAATAATGAATGTTTTGAATTTTCTCCAAAAGTAAAGTAGTTGCAAACTCATCCTTTTAGAAACTTGTTTGGGCTGTTGAGAGGAGTAAAAAACTATCAAAAATTTCAATCCTGCATGATTTTACCAAGAAATGTGATTCTTCATTCAAAACCTGATTTTTGCTATTGGGCTCTATTGAATAGTGAATGTTTTGAATTTTCTCCAAAAGTAAAGTAGTTGCAAACTCATGCTTTTAGAGACTTGTTTGGGCTCATGAGAGGAGTAGAAAAACATCAAAAATTTCAGTCCTGCATGATTCTACCAAGAAATGTGTGTTCATTGAAACCGCTGGTTTTTGATAGTTTCGGCCCTATTGAATAATGAATGTTTTGAATTTTCTCCAAAAGTAAAGTAGTTGCAAACTCATCCTTTTAGAGACTTGTTTGGGCTGTTGAGAGGAGTAAAAAACCATCAAAAATTTCAATCCTGCATGATTCTACCAAGAAATGTGATTCTTCATTCAAAACCTGATTTTTGCTACTGGGCTCTATTGAATAATGAATGTTTTGAATTTTCTCCAAAAGTAAAGTAGTTGCAAACTCATGCTTTTAGAGACTTGTTTGGGCTCATGAGAGGAGTAGAAAAACATCAAAAATTTCAGTCCTGCATGATTCTACCAAGAAATGTGTGTTCATTGAAACCGCTGGTTTTTGATAGTTTGGGCCCTATTGAATAATGAATGTTTTGAATTTTCTCCAAAAGTAAAGTAGTTGCAAACTCATCCTTTTAGAAACTTGTTTGGGCTGTTGAGAGGAGTAAAAAACCATCAAAAATTTCAATCCTGCATGATTTTACAAAGAAATGTGATTCTTCATTCAAAACCTGATTTTTGCTATTGGGCTCTATTGAATAATGAATGTTTTGAATTTTCTCCAAAAGTAAAGTAGTTGCAAACTCATCCTTTTAGAAACTTGTTTGGGCTGTTGAGAGGAGTAAAAAACCATCAAAAATTTCAATCCTGCATGATTTTACCAAGAAATGTGATTCTTCATTCAAAACCTGATTTTTGCTATTGGGCTCTATTGAATAATGAATGTTTTGAATTTTCTCCAAAAGTAAAGTAGTTGCAAACTCATGCTTTTAGAGACTTGTTTGGGCTCATGAGAGGAGTAGAAAAACATCAAAAATTTCAGTCCTGCATGATTCTACCAAGAAATGTGTTCATTGAAACCGCTGGTTTTTGATAGTTTGGGCCCTATTGAATAATGAATGTTTTGAATTTTCTCCAAAAGTAAAGTAGTTGCAAACTCATCCTTTTAGAAACTTGTTTGGGCTGTTGAGAGGAGTAAAAAACCATCAAAAATTTCAATCCTGCATGATTCTACCAAGAAATGTGATTCTTCATGCAAAACCTGATTTTTGCTATTGGGCTCTATTGAATAATGAATGTTTTGAATTTTCTCCAAAAGTAAAGTAGTTGCAAACTCATCCTTTTAGAGACTTGTTTGGGCTCATGAGAGGAGTAGAAAAACATCAAAAATTTCAGTCCTGCATGATTCTACCAAGAAATGTGTGTTCATTCAAACCGCTGGTTTTTGATAGTTTGGGCCCTATTGAATAATGAATGTTTTGAATTTTCTCCAAAAGTAAAGCAGTTGCAAACTCATCCTTTTAGAAACTTGTTTGGGCTGTAGAGAGGAGTAAAAAACCATCAAAAATTTCAATCCTGCATGATTCTACCAAGAAATGTGATTCTTCATTCAAAACCTGATTTTTGCTATTGGGCTCTATTGAATAATGAATGTTTTGAATTTTCTCCAAAAGTAAAGTAGTTGCAAACTCATGCTTTTAGAGACTTGTTTGGGCTCATGAGAGGAGTAGAAAAACATCAAAAATTTCAGTCCTGCATGATTCTACCAAGAAATGTGTGTTCATTGAAACCGCTGGTTTTTGATAGTTTGGGCCCTATTGAATAATGAATGTTTTGAATTTTCTCCAAAAGTAAAGTAGTTGCAAACTCATCCTTTTAGAAACTTGTTTGGGCTGTTGAGAGGAGTAAAAAACCATCAAAAATTTCAATCCTGCATGATTCTACCAAGAAATGTGATTCTTCATTCAAAACCTGATTTTTGCTATTGGGCTCTATTGAATGATGAATGTTTTGAATTTTCTCCAAAAGTAAAGTAGTTGCAAACTCATGCTTTTAGAGACTTGTTTGGGCTCATGAGAGGAGTAGAAAAACATCAAAAATTTCAGTCCTGCATGATTCTACCAAGAAATGTGTGTTCATTGAAACCGCTGGTTTTTGATAGTTTGGGCCCTATTGAATAATGAATGTTTTGAATTTTCTCCAAAAGTAAAGTAGTTGCAAACTCATCCTTTTAGAAACTTGTTTGGGCTGTTGAGAGGAGTAAAAAACCATCAAAAATTTCAATCCTGCATGATTCTACCAAGAAATGTGATTCTTCATTCAAAACCTGATTTTTGCTATTGGGCTCTATTGAATGATGAATGTTTTGAATTTTCTCCAAAAGTAAAGTAGTTGCAAACTCATGCTTTTAGAGACTTGTTTGGGCTCATGAGAGGAGTAGAAAAACATCAAAAATTTCAGTCCTGCATGATTCTACCAAGAAATGTGTGTTCATTGAAACCGCTGGTTTTTGATAGTTTGGGCCCTATTGAATAATGAATGTTTTGAATTTTCTCCAAAAGTAAAGTAGTTGCAAACTCATCCTTTTAGAAACTTGTTTGGGCTGTTGAGAGGAGTAAAAAACCATCAAAAATTTCAATCCTGCATGATTCTACCAAGAAATGTGATTCTTCATTCAAAACCTGATTTTTGCTATTGGGCGCTATTGAATAATGAATGTTTTGAATTTTCTCCAAAAGTAAAGTAGTTGGAAACTCATGCTTTTAGAGACTTGTTTGGGCTCATGAGAGGAGTAGAAAAACATCAAAAATTTCAGTCCTGCATGATTCTACCAAGAAATGTGTGTTCATTGAAACCGCTGGTTTTTGATAGTTTGGGCCCTATTAAATAATGAATGTTTTGAATTTTCTCCAAAAGTAAAGTAGTTGCAAACTCATCCTTTTAGAAACTTGTTTGGGCTGTTGAGAGGAGTAAAAAACCATCAAAAATTTCAATCCTGCATGATTTTACCAAGAAATGTGATTCTTCATTCAAAACCTGATTTTTGCTATTGGGCTCTATTGAATAATGAATGTTTTGAATTTTCTCCAAAAGTAAAGTAGTTGCAAACTCATGCTTTTAGAGACTTGTTTGGGCTCATGAGAGGAGTAGAAAAACATCAAAAATTTCAGTCCTGCATGATTCTACCAAGAAATGTGTGTTCATTGAAACCTCTGGTTTTTGATAGTTTGGGCCCTATTGAATAATGAATGTTTTGAATTTTCTCCAAAAGTAAAGTAGTTGCAAACTCATCCTTTTAGAAACTTGTTTGGGCTGTTGAGAGGAGTAAAAAACCATCAAAAATTTCAATCCTGCATGATTCTACCAAGAAATGTGATTCTTCATTCAAAACCTGATTTTTGCTATTGGGCTCTATTGAATAATGAATGTTTTGAATTTTCTCCAAAAGTAAAGTAGTTGCAAACTCATGCTTTTAGAGACTTGTTTGGGCTCATGAGAGGAGTAGAAAAACATCAAAAATTTCAGTCCTGCATGATTCTACCAAGAAATTTGTGTTCATTGAAACCGCTGGTTTTTGATAGTTTGGGCCCTATTGAATAATGAATGTTTTGAATTTTCTCCAAAAGTAAAGTAGTTGCAAACTCATCCTTTTAGAAACTTGTTAGGGCTGTTGAGAGGAGTAAAAAACCATCAAAAATTTCAATCCTGCATGATTCTACCAAGAAATGTGATTCTTCATTCAAAACGCTGGTTTTTGCTATTGGGCTCTATTGAATAATGAATATTTTGAATTTTCTCCAAAAGTAAAGTAGTTGCAAACTCATCCTTTTAGAGACTTGTTTGGGCTCATGAGAGGAGTAGAAAAACATCAAAAATTTCAGTCCTGCACGATTCTACCAAGAAATGTGTGTTCATTCAAACCGCTGTTTTTTGATATTTTGGGCCCTATTGAATAATGAATGTTTTGAATTTTCTCCAAAAGTAAAGTAGTTGCAAACTCATCCTTTTAGAAACTTGTTTGGGCTGTTGAGAGGAGTAAAAAACCATCAAAAATTTCAATCCTGCATGATTCTACCAAGAAATGTGATTCTTCATTCAAAACCTGATTTTTGCTATTGGGCTCTATTGAATAATGAATGTTTTGAATTTTCTCCAAAAGTAAAGTAGTTGCAAACTCATGCTTTTAGAGACTTGTTTGGGCTCATGAGAGGAGTAGAAAAGCATCAAAAATTTCAGTCCTGCATGATTCTACCAAGAAATGTGTGTTCATTGAAACCGCTGGTTTTTGATAGTTTGGGCCCTATTGAATAATGAATGTTTTGAATTTTCTCCAAAAGTAAAGTAGTTGCAAACTCATCCTTTTAGAAACTTGTTTGGGCTGTTGAGAGGAGTAAAAAACTATCAAAAATTTCAATCCTGCATGATTTTACCAAGAAATGTGATTCTTCATTCAAAACCTGATTTTTGCTATTGGGCTCTATTGAATAGTGAATGTTTTGAATTTTCTCCAAAAGTAAAGTAGTTGCAAACTCATGCTTTTAGAGACTTGTTTGGGCTCATGAGAGGAGTAGAAAAACATCAAAAATTTCAGTCCTGCATGATTCTACCAAGAAATGTGTGTTCATTGAAACCGCTGGTTTTTGATAGTTTCGGCCCTATTGAATAATGAATGTTTTGAATTTTCTCCAAAAGTAAAGTAGTTGCAAACTCATCCTTTTAGAGACTTGTTTGGGCTGTTGAGAGGAGTAAAAAACCATCAAAAATTTCAATCCTGCATGATTCTACCAAGAAATGTGATTCTTCATTCAAAACCTGATTTTTGCTACTGGGCTCTATTGAATAATGAATGTTTTGAATTTTCTCCAAAAGTAAAGTAGTTGCAAACTCATGCTTTTAGAGACTTGTTTGGGCTCATGAGAGGAGTAGAAAAACATCAAAAATTTCAGTCCTGCATGATTCTACCAAGAAATGTGTGTTCATTGAAACCGCTGGTTTTTGATAGTTTGGGCCCTATTGAATAATGAATGTTTTGAATTTTCTCCAAAAGTAAAGTAGTTGCAAACTCATCCTTTTAGAAACTTGTTTGGGCTGTTGAGAGGAGTAAAAAACCATCAAAAATTTCAATCCTGCATGATTTTACAAAGAAATGTGATTCTTCATTCAAAACCTGATTTTTGCTATTGGGCTCTATTGAATAATGAATGTTTTGAATTTTCTCCAAAAGTAAAGTAGTTGCAAACTCATCCTTTTAGAAACTTGTTTGGGCTGTTGAGAGGAGTAAAAAACCATCAAAAATTTCAATCCTGCATGATTTTACCAAGAAATGTGATTCTTCATTCAAAACCTGATTTTTGCTATTGGGCTCTATTGAATAATGAATGTTTTGAATTTTCTCCAAAAGTAAAGTAGTTGCAAACTCATGCTTTTAGAGACTTGTTTGGGCTCATGAGAGGAGTAGAAAAACATCAAAAATTTCAGTCCTGCATGATTCTACCAAGAAATGTGTTCATTGAAACCGCTGGTTTTTGATAGTTTGGGCCCTATTGAATAATGAATGTTTTGAATTTTCTCCAAAAGTAAAGTAGTTGCAAACTCATCCTTTTAGAAACTTGTTTGGGCTGTTGAGAGGAGTAAAAAACCATCAAAAATTTCAATCCTGCATGATTCTACCAAGAAATGTGATTCTTCATGCAAAACCTGATTTTTGCTATTGGGCTCTATTGAATAATGAATGTTTTGAATTTTCTCCAAAAGTAAAGTAGTTGCAAACTCATCCTTTTAGAGACTTGTTTGGGCTCATGAGAGGAGTAGAAAAACATCAAAAATTTCAGTCCTGCATGATTCTACCAAGAAATGTGTGTTCATTCAAACCGCTGGTTTTTGATAGTTTGGGCCCTATTGAATAATGAATGTTTTGAATTTTCTCCAAAAGTAAAGCAGTTGCAAACTCATCCTTTTAGAAACTTGTTTGGGCTGTAGAGAGGAGTAAAAAACCATCAAAAATTTCAATCCTGCATGATTCTACCAAGAAATGTGATTCTTCATTCAAAACCTGATTTTTGCTATTGGGCTCTATTGAATAATGAATGTTTTGAATTTTCTCCAAAAGTAAAGTAGTTGCAAACTCATGCTTTTAGAGACTTGTTTGGGCTCATGAGAGGAGTAGAAAAACATCAAAAATTTCAGTCCTGCATGATTCTACCAAGAAATGTGTGTTCATTGAAACCGCTGGTTTTTGATAGTTTGGGCCCTATTGAATAATGAATGTTTTGAATTTTCTCCAAAAGTAAAGTAGTTGCAAACTCATCCTTTTAGAAACTTGTTTGGGCTGTTGAGAGGAGTAAAAAACCATCAAAAATTTCAATCCTGCATGATTCTACCAAGAAATGTGATTCTTCATTCAAAACCTGATTTTTGCTATTGGGCTCTATTGAATGATGAATGTTTTGAATTTTCTCCAAAAGTAAAGTAGTTGCAAACTCATGCTTTTAGAGACTTGTTTGGGCTCATGAGAGGAGTAGAAAAACATCAAAAATTTCAGTCCTGCATGATTCTACCAAGAAATGTGTGTTCATTGAAACCGCTGGTTTTTGATAGTTTGGGCCCTATTGAATAATGAATGTTTTGAATTTTCTCCAAAAGTAAAGTAGTTGCAAACTCATCCTTTTAGAAACTTGTTTGGGCTGTTGAGAGGAGTAAAAAACCATCAAAAATTTCAATCCTGCATGATTCTACCAAGAAATGTGATTCTTCATTCAAAACCTGATTTTTGCTATTGGGCGCTATTGAATAATGAATGTTTTGAATTTTCTCCAAAAGTAAAGTAGTTGCAAACTCATGCTTTTAGAGACTTGTTTGGGCTCATGAGAGGAGTAGAAAAACATCAAAAATTTCAGTCCTGCATGATTCTACCAAGAAATGTGTGTTCATTGAAACCGCTGGTTTTTGATAGTTTGGGCCCTATTAAATAATGAATGTTTTGAATTTTCTCCAAAAGTAAAGTAGTTGCAAACTCATCCTTTTAGAAACTTGTTTGGGCTGTTGAGAGGAGTAAAAAACCATCAAAAAATTCAATCCTGCATGATTTTACCAAGAAATGTGATTCTTCATTCAAAACCTGATTTTTGCTATTGGGCTCTATTGAATAATGAATGTTTTGAATTTTCTCCAAAAGTAAAGTAGTTGCAAACTCATGCTTTTAGAGACTTGTTTGGGCTCATGAGAGGAGTAGAAAAACATCAAAAATTTCAGTCCTGCATGATTCTACCAAGAAATGTGTGTTCATTGAAACCGCTGGTTTTTGATAGTTTGGGCCCTATTGAATAATGAATGTTTTGAATTTTCTCCAAAAGTAAAGTAGTTGCAAACTCATCCTTTTAGAAACTTGTTTGGGCTGTTGAGAGGAGTAAAAAACCATCAAAAATTTCAATCCTGCATGATTCTACCAAGAAATGTGATTCTTCATTCAAAACCTGATTTTTGCTATTGGGCTCTATTGAATAATGAATGTTTTGAATTTTCTCCAAAAGTAAAGTAGTTGCAAACTCATGCTTTTAGAGACTTGTTTGGGCTCATGAGAGGAGTAGAAAAACATCAAAAATTTCAGTCCTGCATGATTCTACCAAGAAATTTGTGTTCATTGAAACCGCTGGTTTTTGATAGTTTGGGCCCTATTGAATAATGAATGTTTTGAATTTTCTCCAAAAGTAAAGTAGTTGCAAACTCATCCTTTTAGAAACTTGTTAGGGCTGTTGAGAGGAGTAAAAAACCATCAAAAATTTCAATCCTGCATGATTCTACCAAGAAATGTGATTCTTCATTCAATACGCTGGTTTTTGCTATTGGGCTCTATTGAATAATGAATATTTTGAATTTTCTCCAAAAGTAAAGTAGTTGCAAACTCATCCTTTTAGAGACTTGTTTGGGCTCATGAGAGGAGTAGAAAAACATCAAAAATTTCAGTCCTGCACGATTCTACCAAGAAATGTGTGTTCATTCAAACCGCTGTTTTTTGATATTTTGGGCCCTATTGAATAATGAATGTTTTGAATTTTCTCCAAAAGTAAAGTAGTTGCAAACTCATCCTTTTAGAAACTTGTTTGGGCTGTTGAGAGGAGTAAAAAACCATCAAAAATTTCAATCCTGCATGATTCTACCAAGAAATGTGATTCTTCATTCAAAACCTGATTTTTGCTATTGGGCTCTATTGAATAATGAATGTTTTGAATTTTCTCCAAAAGTAAAGTAGTTGCAAACTCATGCTTTTAGAGACTTGTTTGGGCTCATGAGAGGAGTAGAAAAGCATCAAAAATTTCAGTCCTGCATGATTCTACCAAGAAATGTGTGTTCATTGAAACCGCTGGTTTTTGATAGTTTGGGCCCTATTGAATAATGAATGTTTTGAATTTTCTCCAAAAGTAAAGTAGTTGCAAACTCATCCTTTTAGAAACTTGTTTGGGCTGTTGAGAGGAGTAAAAAACTATCAAAAATTTCAATCCTGCATGATTTTACCAAGAAATGTGATTCTTCATTCAAAACCTGATTTTTGCTATTGGGCTCTATTGAATAGTGAATGTTTTGAATTTTCTCCAAAAGTAAAGTAGTTGCAAACTCATGCTTTTAGAGACTTGTTTGGGCTCATGAGAGGAGTAGAAAAACATCAAAAATTTCAGTCCTGCATGATTCTACCAAGAAATGTGTGTTCATTGAAACCGCTGGTTTTTGATAGTTTCGGCCCTATTGAATAATGAATGTTTTGAATTTTCTCCAAAAGTAAAGTAGTTGCAAACTCATCCTTTTAGAGACTTGTTTGGGCTGTTGAGAGGAGTAAAAAACCATCAAAAATTTCAATCCTGCATGATTCTACCAAGAAATGTGATTCTTCATTCAAAACCTGATTTTTGCTATTGGGCTCTATTGAATAATGAATGTTTTGAATTTTCTCCAAAAGTAAAGTAGTTGCAAACTCATGCTTTTAGAGACTTGTTTGGGCTCATGAGAGGAGTAGAAAAACATCAAAAATTTCAGTCCTGCATGATTCTACCAAGAAATGTGTGTTCATTGAAACCGCTGGTTTTTGATAGTTTGGGCCCTATTGAATAATGAATGTTTTGAATTTTCTCCAAAAGTAAAGTAGTTGCAAACTCATCCTTTTAGAAACTTGTTTGGGCTGTTGAGAGGAGTAAAAAACCATCAAAAATTTCAATCCTGCATGATTTTACCAAGAAATGTGATTCTTCATTCAAAACCTGATTTTTGCTATTGGGCTCTATTGAATAATGAATGTTTTGAATTTTCTCCAAAAGTAAAGTAGTTGCAAACTCATGCTTTTAGAGACTTGTTTGGGCTCATGAGAGGAGTAGAAAAACATCAAAAATTTCAGTCCTGCATGATTCTACCAAGAAATGTGTTCATTGAAACCGCTGGTTTTTGATAGTTTGGGCCCTATTGAATAATGAATGTTTTGAATTTTCTCCAAAAGTAAAGTAGTTGCAAACTCATCCTTTTAGAAACTTGTTTGGGCTGTTGAGAGGAGTAAAAAACCATCAAAAATTTCAATCCTGCATGATTCTACCAAGAAATGTGATTCTTCATGCAAAACCTGATTTTTGCTATTGGGCTCTATTGAATAATGAATGTTTTGAATTTTCTCCAAAAGTAAAGTAGTTGCAAACTCATCCTTTTAGAGACTTGTTTGGGCTCATGAGAGGAGTAGAAAAACATCAAAAATTTCAGTCCTGCATGATTCTACCAAGAAATGTGTGTTCATTCAAACCGCTGGTTTTTGATAGTTTGGGCCCTATTGAATAATGAATGTTTTGAATTTTCTCCAAAAGTAAAGCAGTTGCAAACTCATCCTTTTAGAAACTTGTTTGGGCTGTAGAGAGGAGTAAAAAACCATCAAAAATTTCAATCCTGCATGATTCTACCAAGAAATGTGATTCTTCATTCAAAACCTGATTTTTGCTATTGGGCTCTATTGAATAATGAATGTTTTGAATTTTCTCCAAAAGTAAAGTAGTTGCAAACTCATGCTTTTAGAGACTTGTTTGGGCTCATGAGAGGAGTAGAAAAACATCAAAAATTTCAGTCCTGCATGATTCTACCAAGAAATGTGTGTTCATTGAAACCGCTGGTTTTTGATAGTTTGGGCCCTATTGAATAATGAATGTTTTGAATTTTCTCCAAAAGTAAAGTAGTTGCAAACTCATCCTTTTAGAAACTTGTTTGGGCTGTTGAGAGGAGTAAAAAACCATCAAAAATTTCAATCCTGCATGATTCTACCAAGAAATGTGATTCTTCATTCAAAACCTGATTTTTGCTATTGGGCTCTATTGAATGATGAATGTTTTGAATTTTCTCCAAAAGTAAAGTAGTTGCAAACTCATGCTTTTAGAGACTTGTTTGGGCTCATGAGAGGAGTAGAAAAACATCAAAAATTTCAGTCCTGCATGATTCTACCAAGAAATGTGTGTTCATTGAAACCGCTGGTTTTTGATAGTTTGGGCCCTATTGAATAATGAATGTTTTGAATTTTCTCCAAAAGTAAAGTAGTTGCAAACTCATCCTTTTAGAAACTTGTTTGGGCTGTTGAGAGGAGTAAAAAACCATCAAAAATTTCAATCCTGCATGATTCTACCAAGAAATGTGATTCTTCATTCAAAACCTGATTTTTGCTATTGGGCGCTATTGAATAATGAATGTTTTGAATTTTCTCCAAAAGTAAAGTAGTTGCAAACTCATGCTTTTAGAGACTTGTTTGGGCTCATGAGAGGAGTAGAAAAACATCAAAAATTTCAGTCCTGCATGATTCTACCAAGAAATGTGTGTTCATTGAAACCGCTGGTTTTTGATAGTTTGGGCCCTATTAAATAATGAATGTTTTGAATTTTCTCCAAAAGTAAAGTAGTTGCAAACTCATCCTTTTAGAAACTTGTTTGGGCTGTTGAGAGGAGTAAAAAACCATCAAAAATTTCAATCCTGCATGATTTTACCAAGAAATGTGATTCTTCATTCAAAACCTGATTTTTGCTATTGGGCTCTATTGAATAATGAATGTTTTGAATTTTCTCCAAAAGTAAAGTAGTTGCAAACTCATGCTTTTAGAGACTTGTTTGGGCTCATGAGAGGAGTAGAAAAACATCAAAAATTTCAGTCCTGCATGATTCTACCAAGAAATGTGTGTTCATTGAAACCGCTGGTTTTTGATAGTTTGGGCCCTATTGAATAATGAATGTTTTGAATTTTCTCCAAAAGTAAAGTAGTTGCAAACTCATCCTTTTAGAAACTTGTTTGGGCTGTTGAGAGGAGTAAAAAACCATCAAAAATTTCAATCCTGCATGATTCTACCAAGAAATGTGATTCTTCATTCAAAACCTGATTTTTGCTATTGGGCTCTATTGAATAATGAATGTTTTGAATTTTCTCCAAAAGTAAAGTAGTTGCAAACTCATGCTTTTAGAGACTTGTTTGGGCTCATGAGAGGAGTAGAAAAACATCAAAAATTTCAGTCCTGCATGATTCTACCAAGAAATTTGTGTTCATTGAAACCGCTGGTTTTTGATAGTTTGGGCCCTATTGAATAATGAATGTTTTGAATTTTCTCCAAAAGTAAAGTAGTTGCAAACTCATCCTTTTAGAAACTTGTTAGGGCTGTTGAGAGGAGTAAAAAACCATCAAAAATTTCAATCCTGCATGATTCTACCAAGAAATGTGATTCTTCATTCAAAACGCTGGTTTTTGCTATTGGGCTCTATTGAATAATGAATATTTTGAATTTTCTCCAAAAGTAAAGTAGTTGCAAACTCATCCTTTTAGAGACTTGTTTGGGCTCATGAGAGGAGTAGAAAAACATCAAAAATTTCAGTCCTGCACGATTCTACCAAGAAATGTGTGTTCATTCAAACCGCTGTTTTTTGATATTTTGGGCCCTATTGAATAATGAATGTTTTGAATTTTCTCCAAAAGTAAAGTAGTTGCAAACTCATCCTTTTAGAAACTTGTTTGGGCTGTTGAGAGGAGTAAAAAACCATCAAAAATTTCAATCCTGCATGATTCTACCAAGAAATGTGATTCTTCATTCAAAACCTGATTTTTGCTATTGGGCTCTATTGAATAATGAATGTTTTGAATTTTCTCCAAAAGTAAAGTAGTTGCAAACTCATGTTTTTAGAGACTTGTTTGGGCTCATGAGAGGAGTAGAAAAGCATCAAAAATTTCAGTCCTGCATGATTCTACCAAGAAATGTGTGTTCATTGAAACCGCTGGTTTTTGATAGTTTGGGCCCTATTGAATAATGAATGTTTTGAATTTTCTCCAAAAGTAAAGTAGTTGCAAACTCATCCTTTTAGAAACTTGTTTGGGCTGTTGAGAGGAGTAAAAAACTATCAAAAATTTCAATCCTGCATGATTTTACCAAGAAATGTGATTCTTCATTCAAAACCTGATTTTTGCTATTGGGCTCTATTGAATAGTGAATGTTTTGAATTTTCTCCAAAAGTAAAGTAGTTGCAAACTCATGCTTTTAGAGACTTGTTTGGGCTCATGAGAGGAGTAGAAAAACATCAAAAATTTCAGTCCTGCATGATTCTACCAAGAAATGTGTGTTCATTGAAACCGCTGGTTTTTGATAGTTTCGGCCCTATTGAATAATGAATGTTTTGAATTTTCTCCAAAAGTAAAGTAGTTGCAAACTCATCCTTTTAGAGACTTGTTTGGGCTGTTGAGAGGAGTAAAAAACCATCAAAAATTTCAATCCTGCATGATTCTACCAAGAAATGTGATTCTTCATTCAAAACCTGATTTTTGCTATTGGGCTCTATTGAATAATGAATGTTTTGAATTTTCTCCAAAAGTAAAGTAGTTGCAAACTCATGCTTTTAGAGACTTGTTTGGGCTCATGAGAGGAGTAGAAAAACATCAAAAATTTCAGTCCTGCATGATTCTACCAAGAAATGTGTGTTCATTGAAACCGCTGGTTTTTGATAGTTTGGGCCCTATTGAATAATGAATGTTTTGAATTTTCTCCAAAAGTAAAGTAGTTGCAAACTCATCCTTTTAGAAACTTGTTTGGGCTGTTGAGAGGAGTAAAAAACCATCAAAAATTTCAATCCTGCATGATTTTACAAAGAAATGTGATTCTTCATTCAAAACCTGATTTTTGCTATTGGGCTCTATTGAATAATGAATGTTTTGAATTTTCTCCAAAAGTAAAGTAGTTGCAAACTCATCCTTTTAGAAACTTGTTTGGGCTGTTGAGAGGAGTAAAAAACCATCAAAAATTTCAATCCTGCATGATTTTACCAAGAAATGTGATTCTTCATTCAAAACCTGATTTTTGCTATTGGGCTCTATTGAATAATGAATGTTTTGAATTTTCTCCAAAAGTAAAGTAGTTGCAAACTCATGCTTTTAGAGACTTGTTTGGGCTCATGAGAGGAGTAGAAAAACATCAAAAATTTCAGTCCTGCATGATTCTACCAAGAAATGTGTTCATTGAAACCGCTGGTTTTTGATAGTTTGGGCCCTATTGAATAATGAATGTTTTGAATTTTCTCCAAAAGTAAAGTAGTTGCAAACTCATCCTTTTAGAAACTTGTTTGGGCTGTTGAGAGGAGTAAAAAACCATCAAAAATTTCAATCCTGCATGATTCTACCAAGAAATGTGATTCTTCATGCAAAACCTGATTTTTGCTATTGGGCTCTATTGAATAATGAATGTTTTGAATTTTCTCCAAAAGTAAAGTAGTTGCAAACTCATCCTTTTAGAGACTTGTTTGGGCTCATGAGAGGAGTAGAAAAACATCAAAAATTTCAGTCCTGCATGATTCTACCAAGAAATGTGTGTTCATTCAAACCGCTGGTTTTTGATAGTTTGGGCCCTATTGAATAATGAATGTTTTGAATTTTCTCCAAAAGTAAAGCAGTTGCAAACTCATCCTTTTAGAAACTTGTTTGGGCTGTAGAGAGGAGTAAAAAACCATCAAAAATTTCAATCCTGCATGATTCTACCAAGAAATGTGATTCTTCATTCAAAACCTGATTTTTGCTATTGGGCTCTATTGAATAATGAATGTTTTGAATTTTCTCCAAAAGTAAAGTAGTTGCAAACTCATGCTTTTAGAGACTTGTTTGGGCTCATGAGAGGAGTAGAAAAACATCAAAAATTTCAGTCCTGCATGATTCTACCAAGAAATGTGTGTTCATTGAAACCGCTGGTTTTTGATAGTTTGGGCCCTATTGAATAATGAATGTTTTGAATTTTCTCCAAAAGTAAAGTAGTTGCAAACTCATCCTTTTAGAAACTTGTTTGGGCTGTTGAGAGGAGTAAAAAACCATCAAAAATTTCAATCCTGCATGATTCTACCAAGAAATGTGATTCTTCATTCAAAACCTGATTTTTGCTATTGGGCTCTATTGAATGATGAATGTTTTGAATTTTCTCCAAAAGTAAAGTAGTTGCAAACTCATGCTTTTAGAGACTTGTTTGGGCTCATGAGAGGAGTAGAAAAACATCAAAAATTTCAGTCCTGCATGATTCTACCAAGAAATGTGTGTTCATTGAAACCGCTGGTTTTTGATAGTTTGGGCCCTATTGAATAATGAATGTTTTGAATTTTCTCCAAAAGTAAAGTAGTTGCAAACTCATCCTTTTAGAAACTTGTTTGGGCTGTTGAGAGGAGTAAAAAACCATCAAAAATTTCAATCCTGCATGATTCTACCAAGAAATGTGATTCTTCATTCAAAACCTGATTTTTGCTATTGGGCGCTATTGAATAATGAATGTTTTGAATTTTCTCCAAAAGTAAAGTAGTTGCAAACTCATGCTTTTAGAGACTTGTTTGGGCTCATGAGAGGAGTAGAAAAACATCAAAAATTTCAGTCCTGCATGATTCTACCAAGAAATGTGTGTTCATTGAAACCGCTGGTTTTTGATAGTTTGGGCCCTATTAAATAATGAATGTTTTGAATTTTCTCCAAAAGTAAAGTAGTTGCAAACTCATCCTTTTAGAAACTTGTTTGGGCTGTTGAGAGGAGTAAAAAACCATCAAAAATTTCAATCCTGCATGATTTTACCAAGAAATGTGATTCTTCATTCAAAACCTGATTTTTGCTATTGGGCTCTATTGAATAATGAATGTTTTGAATTTTCTCCAAAAGTAAAGTAGTTGCAAACTCATGCTTTTAGAGACTTGTTTGGGCTCATGAGAGGAGTAGAAAAACATCAAAAATTTCAGTCCTGCATGATTCTACCAAGAAATGTGTGTTCATTGAAACCGCTGGTTTTTGATAGTTTGGGCCCTATTGAATAATGAATGTTTTGAATTTTCTCCAAAAGTAAAGTAGTTGCAAACTCATCCTTTTAGAAACTTGTTTGGGCTGTTGAGAGGAGTAAAAAACCATCAAAAATTTCAATCCTGCATGATTCTACCAAGAAATGTGATTCTTCATTCAAAACCTGATTTTTGCTATTGGGCTCTATTGAATAATGAATGTTTTGAATTTTCTCCAAAAGTAAAGTAGTTGCAAACTCATGCTTTTAGAGACTTGTTTGGGCTCATGAGAGGAGTAGAAAAACATCAAAAATTTCAGTCCTGCATGATTCTACCAAGAAATTTGTGTTCATTGAAACCGCTGGTTTTTGATAGTTTGGGCCCTATTGAATAATGAATGTTTTGAATTTTCTCCAAAAGTAAAGTAGTTGCAAACTCATCCTTTTAGAAACTTGTTAGGGCTGTTGAGAGGAGTAAAAAACCATCAAAAATTTCAATCCTGCATGATTCTACCAAGAAATGTGATTCTTCATTCAAAACGCTGGTTTTTGCTATTGGGCTCTATTGAATAATGAATATTTTGAATTTTCTCCAAAAGTAAAGTAGTTGCAAACTCATCCTTTTAGAGACTTGTTTGGGCTCATGAGAGGAGTAGAAAAACATCAAAAATTTCAGTCCTGCACGATTCTACCAAGAAATGTGTGTTCATTCAAACCGCTGTTTTTTGATATTTTGGGCCCTATTGAATAATGAATGTTTTGAATTTTCTCCAAAAGTAAAGTAGTTGCAAACTCATCCTTTTAGAAACTTGTTTGGGCTGTTGAGAGGAGTAAAAAACCATCAAAAATTTCAATCCTGCATGATTCTACCAAGAAATGTGATTCTTCATTCAAAACCTGATTTTTGCTATTGGGCTCTATTGAATAATGAATGTTTTGAATTTTCTCCAAAAGTAAAGTAGTTGCAAACTCATGTTTTTAGAGACTTGTTTGGGCTCATGAGAGGAGTAGAAAAGCATCAAAAATTTCAGTCCTGCATGATTCTACCAAGAAATGTGTGTTCATTGAAACCGCTGGTTTTTGATAGTTTGGGCCCTATTGAATAATGAATGTTTTGAATTTTCTCCAAAAGTAAAGTAGTTGCAAACTCATCCTTTTAGAAACTTGTTTGGGCTGTTGAGAGGAGTAAAAAACTATCAAAAATTTCAATCCTGCATGATTTTACCAAGAAATGTGATTCTTCATTCAAAACCTGATTTTTGCTATTGGGCTCTATTGAATAGTGAATGTTTTGAATTTTCTCCAAAAGTAAAGTAGTTGCAAACTCATGCTTTTAGAGACTTGTTTGGGCTCATGAGAGGAGTAGAAAAACATCAAAAATTTCAGTCCTGCATGATTCTACCAAGAAATGTGTGTTCATTGAAACCGCTGGTTTTTGATAGTTTCGGCCCTATTGAATAATGAATGTTTTGAATTTTCTCCAAAAGTAAAGTAGTTGCAAACTCATCCTTTTAGAGACTTGTTTGGGCTGTTGAGAGGAGTAAAAAACCATCAAAAATTTCAATCCTGCATGATTCTACCAAGAAATGTGATTCTTCATTCAAAACCTGATTTTTGCTATTGGGCTCTATTGAATAATGAATGTTTTGAATTTTCTCCAAAAGTAAAGTAGTTGCAAACTCATGCTTTTAGAGACTTGTTTGGGCTCATGAGAGGAGTAGAAAAACATCAAAAATTTCAGTCCTGCATGATTCTACCAAGAAATGTGTGTTCATTGAAACCGCTGGTTTTTGATAGTTTGGGCCCTATTGAATAATGAATGTTTTGAATTTTCTCCAAAAGTAAAGTAGTTGCAAACTCATCCTTTTAGAAACTTGTTTGGGCTGTTGAGAGGAGTAAAAAACCATCAAAAATTTCAATCCTGCATGATTTTACAAAGAAATGTGATTCTTCATTCAAAACCTGATTTTTGCTATTGGGCTCTATTGAATAATGAATGTTTTGAATTTTCTCCAAAAGTAAAGTAGTTGCAAACTCATCCTTTTAGAAACTTGTTTGGGCTGTTGAGAGGAGTAAAAAACCATCAAAAATTTCAATCCTGCATGATTTTACCAAGAAATGTGATTCTTCATTCAAAACCTGATTTTTGCTATTGGGCTCTATTGAATAATGAATGTTTTGAATTTTCTCCAAAAGTAAAGTAGTTGCAAACTCATGCTTTTAGAGACTTGTTTGGGCTCATGAGAGGAGTAGAAAAACATCAAAAATTTCAGTCCTGCATGATTCTACCAAGAAATGTGTTCATTGAAACCGCTGGTTTTTGATAGTTTGGGCCCTATTGAATAATGAATGTTTTGAATTTTCTCCAAAAGTAAAGTAGTTGCAAACTCATCCTTTTAGAAACTTGTTTGGGCTGTTGAGAGGAGTAAAAAACCATCAAAAATTTCAATCCTGCATGATTCTACCAAGAAATGTGATTCTTCATGCAAAACCTGATTTTTGCTATTGGGCTCTATTGAATAATGAATGTTTTGAATTTTCTCCAAAAGTAAAGTAGTTGCAAACTCATCCTTTTAGAGACTTGTTTGGGCTCATGAGAGGAGTAGAAAAACATCAAAAATTTCAGTCCTGCATGATTCTACCAAGAAATGTGTGTTCATTCAAACCGCTGGTTTTTGATAGTTTGGGCCCTATTGAATAATGAATGTTTTGAATTTTCTCCAAAAGTAAAGCAGTTGCAAACTCATCCTTTTAGAAACTTGTTTGGGCTGTAGAGAGGAGTAAAAAACCATCAAAAATTTCAATCCTGCATGATTCTACCAAGAAATGTGATTCTTCATTCAAAACCTGATTTTTGCTATTGGGCTCTATTGAATAATGAATGTTTTGAATTTTCTCCAAAAGTAAAGTAGTTGCAAACTCATGCTTTTAGAGACTTGTTTGGGCTCATGAGAGGAGTAGAAAAACATCAAAAATTTCAGTCCTGCATGATTCTACCAAGAAATGTGTGTTCATTGAAACCGCTGGTTTTTGATAGTTTGGGCCCTATTGAATAATGAATGTTTTGAATTTTCTCCAAAAGTAAAGTAGTTGCAAACTCATCCTTTTAGAAACTTGTTTGGGCTGTTGAGAGGAGTAAAAAACCATCAAAAATTTCAATCCTGCATGATTCTACCAAGAAATGTGATTCTTCATTCAAAACCTGATTTTTGCTATTGGGCTCTATTGAATGATGAATGTTTTGAATTTTCTCCAAAAGTAAAGTAGTTGCAAACTCATGCTTTTAGAGACTTGTTTGGGCTCATGAGAGGAGTAGAAAAACATCAAAAATTTCAGTCCTGCATGATTCTACCAAGAAATGTGTGTTCATTGAAACCGCTGGTTTTTGATAGTTTGGGCCCTATTGAATAATGAATGTTTTGAATTTTCTCCAAAAGTAAAGTAGTTGCAAACTCATCCTTTTAGAAACTTGTTTGGGCTGTTGAGAGGAGTAAAAAACCATCAAAAATTTCAATCCTGCATGATTCTACCAAGAAATGTGATTCTTCATTCAAAACCTGATTTTTGCTATTGGGCGCTATTGAATAATGAATGTTTTGAATTTTCTCCAAAAGTAAAGTAGTTGCAAACTCATGCTTTTAGAGACTTGTTTGGGCTCATGAGAGGAGTAGAAAAACATCAAAAATTTCAGTCCTGCATGATTCTACCAAGAAATGTGTGTTCATTGAAACCGCTGGTTTTTGATAGTTTGGGCCCTATTAAATAATGAATGTTTTGAATTTTCTCCAAAAGTAAAGTAGTTGCAAACTCATCCTTTTAGAAACTTGTTTGGGCTGTTGAGAGGAGTAAAAAACCATCAAAAATTTCAATCCTGCATGATTTTACCAAGAAATGTGATTCTTCATTCAAAACCTGATTTTTGCTATTGGGCTCTATTGAATAATGAATGTTTTGAATTTTCTCCAAAAGTAAAGTAGTTGCAAACTCATGCTTTTAGAGACTTGTTTGGGCTCATGAGAGGAGTAGAAAAACATCAAAAATTTCAGTCCTGCATGATTCTACCAAGAAATGTGTGTTCATTGAAACCGCTGGTTTTTGATAGTTTGGGCCCTATTGAATAATGAATGTTTTGAATTTTCTCCAAAAGTAAAGTAGTTGCAAACTCATCCTTTTAGAAACTTGTTTGGGCTGTTGAGAGGAGTAAAAAACCATCAAAAATTTCAATCCTGCATGATTCTACCAAGAAATGTGATTCTTCATTCAAAACCTGATTTTTGCTATTGGGCTCTATTGAATAATGAATGTTTTGAATTTTCTCCAAAAGTAAAGTAGTTGCAAACTCATGCTTTTAGAGACTTGTTTGGGCTCATGAGAGGAGTAGAAAAACATCAAAAATTTCAGTCCTGCATGATTCTACCAAGAAATTTGTGTTCATTGAAACCGCTGGTTTTTGATAGTTTGGGCCCTATTGAATAATGAATGTTTTGAATTTTCTCCAAAAGTAAAGTAGTTGCAAACTCATCCTTTTAGAAACTTGTTAGGGCTGTTGAGAGGAGTAAAAAACCATCAAAAATTTCAATCCTGCATGATTCTACCAAGAAATGTGATTCTTCATTCAAAACGCTGGTTTTTGCTATTGGGCTCTATTGAATAATGAATATTTTGAATTTTCTCCAAAAGTAAAGTAGTTGCAAACTCATCCTTTTAGAGACTTGTTTGGGCTCATGAGAGGAGTAGAAAAACATCAAAAATTTCAGTCCTGCACGATTCTACCAAGAAATGTGTGTTCATTCAAACCGCTGTTTTTTGATATTTTGGGCCCTATTGAATAATGAATGTTTTGAATTTTCTCCAAAAGTAAAGTAGTTGCAAACTCATCCTTTTAGAAACTTGTTTGGGCTGTTGAGAGGAGTAAAAAACCATCAAAAATTTCAATCCTGCATGATTCTACCAAGAAATGTGATTCTTCATTCAAAACCTGATTTTTGCTATTGGGCTCTATTGAATAATGAATGTTTTGAATTTTCTCCAAAAGTAAAGTAGTTGCAAACTCATGCTTTTAGAGACTTGTTTGGGCTCATGAGAGGAGTAGAAAAGCATCAAAAATTTCAGTCCTGCATGATTCTACCAAGAAATGTGTGTTCATTGAAACCGCTGGTTTTTGATAGTTTGGGCCCTATTGAATAATGAATGTTTTGAATTTTCTCCAAAAGTAAAGTAGTTGCAAACTCATCCTTTTAGAAACTTGTTTGGGCTGTTGAGAGGAGTAAAAAACTATCAAAAATTTCAATCCTGCATGATTTTACCAAGAAATGTGATTCTTCATTCAAAACCTGATTTTTGCTATTGGGCTCTATTGAATAGTGAATGTTTTGAATTTTCTCCAAAAGTAAAGTAGTTGCAAACTCATGCTTTTAGAGACTTGTTTGGGCTCATGAGAGGAGTAGAAAAACATCAAAAATTTCAGTCCTGCATGATTCTACCAAGAAATGTGTGTTCATTGAAACCGCTGGTTTTTGATAGTTTCGGCCCTATTGAATAATGAATGTTTTGAATTTTCTCCAAAAGTAAAGTAGTTGCAAACTCATCCTTTTAGAGACTTGTTTGGGCTGTTGAGAGGAGTAAAAAACCATCAAAAATTTCAATCCTGCATGATTCTACCAAGAAATGTGATTCTTCATTCAAAACCTGATTTTTGCTATTGGGCTCTATTGAATAATGAATGTTTTGAATTTTCTCCAAAAGTAAAGTAGTTGCAAACTCATGCTTTTAGAGACTTGTTTGGGCTCATGAGAGGAGTAGAAAAACATCAAAAATTTCAGTCCTGCATGATTCTACCAAGAAATGTGTGTTCATTGAAACCGCTGGTTTTTGATAGTTTGGGCCCTATTGAATAATGAATGTTTTGAATTTTCTCCAAAAGTAAAGTAGTTGCAAACTCATCCTTTTAGAAACTTGTTTGGGCTGTTGAGAGGAGTAAAAAACCATCAAAAATTTCAATCCTGCATGATTTTACAAAGAAATGTGATTCTTCATTCAAAACCTGATTTTTGCTATTGGGCTCTATTGAATAATGAATGTTTTGAATTTTCTCCAAAAGTAAAGTAGTTGCAAACTCATCCTTTTAGAAACTTGTTTGGGCTGTTGAGAGGAGTAAAAAACCATCAAAAATTTCAATCCTGCATGATTTTACCAAGAAATGTGATTCTTCATTCAAAACCTGATTTTTGCTATTGGGCTCTATTGAATAATGAATGTTTTGAATTTTCTCCAAAAGTAAAGTAGTTGCAAACTCATGCTTTTAGAGACTTGTTTGGGCTCATGAGAGGAGTAGAAAAACATCAAAAATTTCAGTCCTGCATGATTCTACCAAGAAATGTGTTCATTGAAACCGCTGGTTTTTGATAGTTTGGGCCCTATTGAATAATGAATGTTTTGAATTTTCTCCAAAAGTAAAGTAGTTGCAAACTCATCCTTTTAGAAACTTGTTTGGGCTGTTGAGAGGAGTAAAAAACCATCAAAACTTTCAATCCTGCATGATTCTACCAAGAAATGTGATTCTTCATGCAAAACCTGATTTTTGCTATTGGGCTCTATTGAATAATGAATGTTTTGAATTTTCTCCAAAAGTAAAGTAGTTGCAAACTCATCCTTTTAGAGACTTGTTTGGGCTCATGAGAGGAGTAGAAAAACATCAAAAATTTCAGTCCTGCATGATTCTACCAAGAAATGTGTGTTCATTCAAACCGCTGGTTTTTGATAGTTTGGGCCCTATTGAATAATGAATGTTTTGAATTTTCTCCAAAAGTAAAGCAGTTGCAAACTCATCCTTTTAGAAACTTGTTTGGGCTGTAGAGAGGAGTAAAAAACCATCAAAAATTTCAATCCTGCATGATTCTACCAAGAAATGTGATTCTTCATTCAAAACCTGATTTTTGCTATTGGGCTCTATTGAATAATGAATGTTTTGAATTTTCTCCAAAAGTAAAGTAGTTGCAAACTCATGCTTTTAGAGACTTGTTTGGGCTCATGAGAGGAGTAGAAAAACATCAAAAATTTCAGTCCTGCATGATTCTACCAAGAAATGTGTGTTCATTGAAACCGCTGGTTTTTGATAGTTTGGGCCCTATTGAATAATGAATGTTTTGAATTTTCTCCAAAAGTAAAGTAGTTGCAAACTCATCCTTTTAGAAACTTGTTTGGGCTGTTGAGAGGAGTAAAAAACCATCAAAAATTTCAATCCTGCATGATTCTACCAAGAAATGTGATTCTTCATTCAAAACCTGATTTTTGCTATTGGGCTCTATTGAATGATGAATGTTTTGAATTTTCTCCAAAAGTAAAGTAGTTGCAAACTCATGCTTTTAGAGACTTGTTTGGGCTCATGAGAGGAGTAGAAAAACATCAAAAATTTCAGTCCTGCATGATTCTACCAAGAAATGTGTGTTCATTGAAACCGCTGGTTTTTGATAGTTTGGGCCCTATTGAATAATGAATGTTTTGAATTTTCTCCAAAAGTAAAGTAGTTGCAAACTCATCCTTTTAGAAACTTGTTTGGGCTGTTGAGAGGAGTAAAAAACCATCAAAAATTTCAATCCTGCATGATTCTACCAAGAAATGTGATTCTTCATTCAAAACCTGATTTTTGCTATTGGGCGCTATTGAATAATGAATGTTTTGAATTTTCTCCAAAAGTAAAGTAGTTGCAAACTCATGCTTTTAGAGACTTGTTTGGGCTCATGAGAGGAGTAGAAAAACATCAAAAATTTCAGTCCTGCATGATTCTACCAAGAAATGTGTGTTCATTGAAACCGCTGGTTTTTGATAGTTTGGGCCCTATTAAATAATGAATGTTTTGAATTTTCTCCAAAAGTAAAGTAGTTGCAAACTCATCCTTTTAGAAACTTGTTTGGGCTGTTGAGAGGAGTAAAAAACCATCAAAAATTTCAATCCTGCATGATTTTACCAAGAAATGTGATTCTTCATTCAAAACCTGATTTTTGCTATTGGGCTCTATTGAATAATGAATGTTTTGAATTTTCTCCAAAAGTAAAGTAGTTGCAAACTCATGCTTTTAGAGACTTGTTTGGGCTCATGAGAGGAGTAGAAAAACATCAAAAATTTCAGTCCTGCATGATTCTACCAAGAAATGTGTGTTCATTGAAACCGCTGGTTTTTGATAGTTTGGGCCCTATTGAATAATGAATGTTTTGAATTTTCTCCAAAAGTAAAGTAGTTGCAAACTCATCCTTTTAGAAATTGTTTGGGCTGTTGAGAGGAGTAAAAAACCATCAAAAATTTCAATCCTGCATGATTCTACCAAGAAATGTGATTCTTCATTCAAAACCTGATTTTTGCTATTGGGCTCTATTGAATAATGAATGTTTTGAATTTTCTCCAAAAGTAAAGTAGTTGCAAACTCATGCTTTTAGAGACTTGTTTGGGCTCATGAGAGGAGTAGAAAAACATCAAAAATTTCAGTCCTGCATGATTCTACCAAGAAATTTGTGTTCATTGAAACCGCTGGTTTTTGATAGTTTGGGCCCTATTGAATAATGAATGTTTTGAATTTTCTCCAAAAGTAAAGTAGTTGCAAACTCATCCTTTTAGAAACTTGTTAGGGCTGTTGAGAGGAGTAAAAAACCATCAAAAATTTCAATCCTGCATGATTCTACCAAGAAATGTGATTCTTCATTCAAAACGCTGGTTTTTGCTATTGGGCTCTATTGAATAATGAATATTTTGAATTTTCTCCAAAAGTAAAGTAGTTGCAAACTCATCCTTTTAGAGACTTGTTTGAGCTCATGAGAGGAGTAGAAAAACATCAAAAATTTCAGTCCTGCACGATTCTACCAAGAAATGTGTGTTCATTCAAACCGCTGTTTTTTGATATTTTGGGCCCTATTGAATAATGAATGTTTTGAATTTTCTCCAAAAGTAAAGTAGTTGCAAACTCATCCTTTTAGAAACTTGTTTGGGCTGTTGAGAGGAGTAAAAAACCATCAAAAATTTCAATCCTGCATGATTCTACCAAGAAATGTGATTCTTCATTCAAAACCTGATTTTTGCTATTGGGCTCTATTGAATAATGAATGTTTTGAATTTTCTCCAAAAGTAAAGTAGTTGCAAACTCATGCTTTTAGAGACTTGTTTGGGCTCATGAGAGGAGTAGAAAAGCATCAAAAATTTCAGTCCTGCATGATTCTACCAAGAAATGTGTGTTCATTGAAACCGCTGGTTTTTGATAGTTTGGGCCCTATTGAATAATGAATGTTTTGAATTTTCTCCAAAAGTAAAGTAGTTGCAAACTCATCCTTTTAGAAACTTGTTTGGGCTGTTGAGAGGAGTAAAAAACTATCAAAAATTTCAATCCTGCATGATTTTACCAAGAAATGTGATTCTTCATTCAAAACCTGATTTTTGCTATTGGGCTCTATTGAATAGTGAATGTTTTGAATTTTCTCCAAAAGTAAAGTAGTTGCAAACTCATGCTTTTAGAGACTTGTTTGGGCTCATGAGAGGAGTAGAAAAACATCAAAAATTTCAGTCCTGCATGATTCTACCAAGAAATGTGTGTTCATTGAAACCGCTGGTTTTTGATAGTTTCGGCCCTATTGAATAATGAATGTTTTGAATTTTCTCCAAAAGTAAAGTAGTTGCAAACTCATCCTTTTAGAGACTTGTTTGGGCTGTTGAGAGGAGTAAAAAACCATCAAAAATTTCAATCCTGCATGATTCTACCAAGAAATGTGATTCTTCATTCAAAACCTGATTTTTGCTATTGGGCTCTATTGAATAATGAATGTTTTGAATTTTCTCCAAAAGTAAAGTAGTTGCAAACTCATGCTTTTAGAGACTTGTTTGGGCTCATGAGAGGAGTAGAAAAACATCAAAAATTTCAGTCCTGCATGATTCTACCAAGAAATGTGTGTTCATTGAAACCGCTGGTTTTTGATAGTTTGGGCCCTATTGAATAATGAATGTTTTGAATTTTCTCCAAAAGTAAAGTAGTTGCAAACTCATCCTTTTAGAAACTTGTTTGGGCTGTTGAGAGGAGTAAAAAACCATCAAAAATTTCAATCCTGCATGATTTTACAAAGAAATGTGATTCTTCATTCAAAACCTGATTTTTGCTATTGGGCTCTATTGAATAATGAATGTTTTGAATTTTCTCCAAAAGTAAAGTAGTTGCAAACTCATCCTTTTAGCAACTTGTTTGGGCTGTTGAGAGGAGTAAAAAACCATCAAAAATTTCAATCCTGCATGATTTTACCAAGAAATGTGATTCTTCATTCAAAACCTGATTTTTGCTATTGGGCTCTATTGAATAATGAATGTTTTGAATTTTCTCCAAAAGTAAAGTAGTTGCAAACTCATGCTTTTAGAGACTTGTTTGGGCTCATGAGAGGAGTAGAAAAACATCAAAAATTTCAGTCCTGCATGATTCTACCAAGAAATGTGTTCATTGAAACCGCTGGTTTTTGATAGTTTGGGCCCTATTGAATAATGAATGTTTTGAATTTTCTCCAAAAGTAAAGTAGTTGCAAACTCATCCTTTTAGAAACTTGTTTGGGCTGTTGAGAGGAGTAAAAAACCATCAAAAATTTCAATCCTGCATGATTCTACCAAGAAATGTGATTCTTCATGCAAAACCTGATTTTTGCTATTGGGCTCTATTGAATAATGAATGTTTTGAATTTTCTCCAAAAGTAAAGTAGTTGCAAACTCATCCTTTTAGAGACTTGTTTGGGCTCATGAGAGGAGTAGAAAAACATCAAAAATTTCAGTCCTGCATGATTCTACCAAGAAATGTGTGTTCATTCAAACCGCTGGTTTTTGATAGTTTGGGCCCTATTGAATAATGAATGTTTTGAATTTTCTCCAAAAGTAAAGCAGTTGCAAACTCATCCTTTTAGAAACTTGTTTGGGCTGTAGAGAGGAGTAAAAAACCATCAAAAATTTCAATCCTGCATGATTCTACCAAGAAATGTGATTCTTCATTCAAAACCTGATTTTTGCTATTGGGCTCTATTGAATAATGAATGTTTTGAATTTTCTCCAAAAGTAAAGTAGTTGCAAACTCATGCTTTTAGAGACTTGTTTGGGCTCATGAGAGGAGTAGAAAAACATCAAAAATTTCAGTCCTGCATGATTCTACCAAGAAATGTGTGTTCATTGAAACCGCTGGTTTTTGATAGTTTGGGCCCTATTGAATAATGAATGTTTTGAATTTTCTCCAAAAGTAAAGTAGTTGCAAACTCATCCTTTTAGAAACTTGTTTGGGCTGTTGAGAGGAGTAAAAAACCATCAAAAATTTCAATCCTGCATGATTCTACCAAGAAATGTGATTCTTCATTCAAAACCTGATTTTTGCTATTGGGCTCTATTGAATGATGAATGTTTTGAATTTTCTCCAAAAGTAAAGTAGTTGCAAACTCATGCTTTTAGAGACTTGTTTGGGCTCATGAGAGGAGTAGAAAAACATCAAAAATTTCAGTCCTGCATGATTCTACCAAGAAATGTGTGTTCATTGAAACCGCTGGTTTTTGATAGTTTGGGCCCTATTGAATAATGAATGTTTTGAATTTTCTCCAAAAGTAAAGTAGTTGCAAACTCATCCTTTTAGAAACTTGTTTGGGCTGTTGAGAGGAGTAAAAAACCATCAAAAATTTCAATCCTGCATGATTCTACCAAGAAATGTGATTCTTCATTCAAAACCTGATTTTTGCTATTGGGCGCTATTGAATAATGAATGTTTTGAATTTTCTCCAAAAGTAAAGTAGTTGCAAACTCATGCTTTTAGAGACTTGTTTGGGCTCATGAGAGGAGTAGAAAAACATCAAAAATTTCAGTCCTGCATGATTCTACCAAGAAATGTGTGTTCATTGAAACCGCTGGTTTTTGATAGTTTGGGCCCTATTAAATAATGAATGTTTTGAATTTTCTCCAAAAGTAAAGTAGTTGCAAACTCATCCTTTTAGAAACTTGTTTGGGCTGTTGAGAGGAGTAAAAAACCATCAAAAATTTCAATCCTGCATGATTTTACCAAGAAATGTGATTCTTCATTCAAAACCTGATTTTTGCTATTGGGCTCTATTGAATAATGAATGTTTTGAATTTTCTCCAAAAGTAAAGTAGTTGCAAACTCATGCTTTTAGAGACTTGTTTGGGCTCATGAGAGGAGTAGAAAAACATCAAAAATTTCAGTCCTGCATGATTCTACCAAGAAATGTGTGTTCATTGAAACCGCTGGTTTTTGATAGTTTGGGCCCTATTGAATAATGAATGTTTTGAATTTTCTCCAAAAGTAAAGTAGTTGCAAACTCATCCTTTTAGAAACTTGTTTGGGCTGTTGAGAGGAGTAAAAAACCATCAAAAATTTCAATCCTGCATGATTCTACCAAGAAATGTGATTCTTCATTCAAAACCTGATTTTTGCTATTGGGCTCTATTGAATAATGAATGTTTTGAATTTTCTCCAAAAGTAAAGTAGTTGCAAACTCATGCTTTTAGAGACTTGTTTGGGCTCATGAGAGGAGTAGAAAAACATCAAAAATTTCAGTCCTGCATGATTCTACCAAGAAATTTGTGTTCATTGAAACCGCTGGTTTTTGATAGTTTGGGCCCTATTGAATAATGAATGTTTTGAATTTTCTCCAAAAGTAAAGTAGTTGCAAACTCATCCTTTTAGAAACTTGTTAGGGCTGTTGAGAGGAGTAAAAAACCATCAAAAATTTCAATCCTGCATGATTCTACCAAGAAATGTGATTCTTCATTCAAAACGCTGGTTTTTGCTATTGGGCTCTATTGAATAATGAATATTTTGAATTTTCTCCAAAAGTAAAGTAGTTGCAAACTCATCCTTTTAGAGACTTGTTTGGGCTCATGAGAGGAGTAGAAAAACATCAAAAATTTCAGTCCTGCACGATTCTACCAAGAAATGTGTGTTCATTCAAACCGCTGTTTTTTGATATTTTGGGCCCTATTGAATAATGAATGTTTTGAATTTTCTCCAAAAGTAAAGTAGTTGCAAACTCATCCTTTTAGAAACTTGTTTGGGCTGTTGAGAGGAGTAAAAAACCATCAAAAATTTCAATCCTGCATGATTCTACCAAGAAATGTGATTCTTCATTCAAAACCTGATTTTTGCTATTGGGCTCTATTGAATAATGAATGTTTTGAATTTTCTCCAAAAGTAAAGTAGTTGCAAACTCATGCTTTTAGAGACTTGTTTGGGCTCATGAGAGGAGTAGAAAAGCATCAAAAATTTCAGTCCTGCATGATTCTACCAAGAAATGTGTGTTCATTGAAACCGCTGGTTTTTGATAGTTTGGGCCCTATTGAATAATGAATGTTTTGAATTTTCTCCAAAAGTAAAGTAGTTGCAAACTCATCCTTTTAGAAACTTGTTTGGGCTGTTGAGAGGAGTAAAAAACTATCAAAAATTTCAATCCTGCATGATTTTACCAAGAAATGTGATTCTTCATTCAAAACCTGATTTTTGCTATTGGGCTCTATTGAATAGTGAATGTTTTGAATTTTCTCCAAAAGTAAAGTAGTTGCAAACTCATGCTTTTAGAGACTTGTTTGGGCTCATGAGAGGAGTAGAAAAACATCAAAAATTTCAGTCCTGCATGATTCTACCAAGAAATGTGTGTTCATTGAAACCGCTGGTTTTTGATAGTTTCGGCCCTATTGAATAATGAATGTTTTGAATTTTCTCCAAAAGTAAAGTAGTTGCAAACTCATCCTTTTAGAGACTTGTTTGGGCTGTTGAGAGGAGTAAAAAACCATCAAAAATTTCAATCCTGCATGATTCTACCAAGAAATGTGATTCTTCATTCAAAACCTGATTTTTGCTATTGGGCTCTATTGAATAATGAATGTTTTGAATTTTCTCCAAAAGTAAAGTAGTTGCAAACTCATGCTTTTAGAGACTTGTTTGGGCTCATGAGAGGAGTAGAAAAGCATCAAAAATTTCAGTCCTGCATGATTCTACCAAGAAATGTGTGTTCATTGAAACCGCTGGTTTTTGATAGTTTGGGCCCTATTGAATAATGAATGTTTTGAATTTTCTCCAAAAGTAAAGTAGTTGCAAACTCATCCTTTTAGAAACTTGTTTGGGCTGTTGAGAGGAGTAAAAAACTATCAAAAATTTCAATCCTGCATGATTTTACCAAGAAATGTGATTCTTCATTCAAAACCTGATTTTTGCTATTGGGCTCTATTGAATAGTGAATGTTTTGAATTTTCTCCAAAAGTAAAGTAGTTGCAAACTCATGCTTTTAGAGACTTGTTTGGGCTCATGAGAGGAGTAGAAAAACATCAAAAATTTCAGTCCTGCATGATTCTACCAAGAAATGTGTGTTCATTGAAACCGCTGGTTTTTGATAGTTTCGGCCCTATTGAATAATGAATGTTTTGAATTTTCTCCAAAAGTAAAGTAGTTGCAAACTCATCCTTTTAGAGACTTGTTTGGGCTGTTGAGAGGAGTAAAAAACCATCAAAAATTTCAATCCTGCATGATTCTACCAAGAAATGTGATTCTTCATTCAAAACCTGATTTTTGCTATTGGGCTCTATTGAATAATGAATGTTTTGAATTTTCTCCAAAAGTAAAGTAGTTGCAAACTCATGCTTTTAGAGACTTGTTTGGGCTCATGAGAGGAGTAGAAAAACATCAAAAATTTCAGTCCTGCATGATTCTACCAAGAAATGTGTGTTCATTGAAACCGCTGTTTTTTGATAGTTTGGGCCCTATTGAATAATGAATGTTTTGAATTTTCTCCAAAAGTAAAGTAGTTGCAAACTCATCCTTTTAGAAACTTGTTTGGGCTGTTGAGAGGAGTAAAAAACCATCAAAAATTTCAATCCTGCATGATTTTACAAAGAAATGTGATTCTTCATTCAAAACCTGATTTTTGCTATTGGGCTCTATTGAATAATGAATGTTTTGAATTTTCTCCAAAAGTAAAGTAGTTGCAAACTCATCCTTTTAGAAACTTGTTTGGGCTGTTGAGAGGAGTAAAAAACCATCAAAAATTTCAATCCTGCATGATTTTACCAAGAAATGTGATTCTTCATTCAAAACCTGATTTTTGCTATTGGGCTCTATTGAATAATGAATGTTTTGAATTTTCTCCAAAAGTAAAGTAGTTGCAAACTCATGCTTTTAGAGACTTGTTTGGGCTCATGAGAGGAGTAGAAAAACATCAAAAATTTCAGTCCTGCATGATTCTACCAAGAAATGTGTTCATTGAAACCGCTGGTTTTTGATAGTTTGGGCCCTATTGAATAATGAATGTTTTGAATTTTCTCCAAAAGTAAAGTAGTTGCAAACTCATCCTTTTAGAAACTTGTTTGGGCTGTTGAGAGGAGTAAAAAACCATCAAAAATTTCAATCCTGCATGATTCTACCAAGAAATGTGATTCTTCATGCAAAACCTGATTTTTGCTATTGGGCTCTATTGAATAATGAATGTTTTGAATTTTCTCCAAAAGTAAAGTAGTTGCAAACTCATCCTTTTAGAGACTTGTTTGGGCTCATGAGAGGAGTAGAAAAACATCAAAAATTTCAGTCCTGCATGATTCTACCAAGAAATGTGTGTTCATTGAAACCGCTGGTTTTTGATAGTTTGGGCCCTATTGAATAATGAATGTTTTGAATTTTCTCCAAAAGTAAAGTAGTTGCAAACTCATCCTTTTAGAAACTTGTTTGGGCTGTTGAGAGGAGTAAAAAACTATCAAAAATTTCAATCCTGCATGATTTTACCAAGAAATGTGATTCTTCATTCAAAACCTGATTTTTGCTATTGGGCTCTATTGAATAGTGAATGTTTTGAATTTTCTCCAAAAGTAAAGTAGTTGCAAACTCATGCTTTTAGAGACTTGTTTGGGCTCATGAGAGGAGTAGAAAAACATCAAAAATTTCAGTCCTGCATGATTCTACCAAGAAATGTGTGTTCATTGAAACCGCTGGTTTTTGATAGTTTCGGCCCTATTGAATAATGAATGTTTTGAATTTTCTCCAAAAGTAAAGTAGTTGCAAACTCATCCTTTTAGAGACTTGTTTGGGCTGTTGAGAGGAGTAAAAAACCATCAAAAATTTCAATCCTGCATGATTCTACCAAGAAATGTGATTCTTCATTCAAAACCTGATTTTTGCTATTGGGCTCTATTGAATAATGAATGTTTTGAATTTTCTCCAAAAGTAAAGTAGTTGCAAACTCATGCTTTTAGAGACTTGTTTGGGCTCATGAGAGGAGTAGAAAAACATCAAAAATTTCAGTCCTGCATGATTCTACCAAGAAATGTGTGTTCATTGAAACCGCTGTTTTTTGATAGTTTGGGCCCTATTGAATAATGAATGTTTTGAATTTTCTCCAAAAGTAAAGTAGTTGCAAACTCATCCTTTTAGAAACTTGTTTGGGCTGTTGAGAGGAGTAAAAAACCATCAAAAATTTCAATCCTGCATGATTTTACAAAGAAATGTGATTCTTCATTCAAAACCTGATTTTTGCTATTGGGCTCTATTGAATAATGAATGTTTTGAATTTTCTCCAAAAGTAAAGTAGTTGCAAACTCATCCTTTTAGAAACTTGTTTGGGCTGTTGAGAGGAGTAAAAAACCATCAAAAATTTCAATCCTGCATGATTTTACCAAGAAATGTGATTCTTCATTCAAAACCTGATTTTTGCTATTGGGCTCTATTGAATAATGAATGTTTTGAATTTTCTCCAAAAGTAAAGTAGTTGCAAACTCATGCTTTTAGAGACTTGTTTGGGCTCATGAGAGGAGTAGAAAAACATCAAAAATTTCAGTCCTGCATGATTCTACCAAGAAATGTGTTCATTGAAACCGCTGGTTTTTGATAGTTTGGGCCCTATTGAATAATGAATGTTTTGAATTTTCTCCAAAAGTAAAGTAGTTGCAAACTCATCCTTTTAGAAACTTGTTTGGGCTGTTGAGAGGAGTAAAAAACCATCAAAAATTTCAATCCTGCATGATTCTACCAAGAAATGTGATTCTTCATGCAAAACCTGATTTTTGCTATTGGGCTCTATTGAATAATGAATGTTTTGAATTTTCTCCAAAAGTAAAGTAGTTGCAAACTCATCCTTTTAGAGACTTGTTTGGGCTCATGAGAGGAGTAGAAAAACATCAAAAATTTCAGTCCTGCATGATTCTACCAAGAAATGTGTGTTCATTCAAACCGCTGGTTTTTGATAGTTTGGGCCCTATTGAATAATGAATGTTTTGAATTTTCTCCAAAAGTAAAGCAGTTGCAAACTCATCCTTTTAGAAACTTGTTTGGGCTGTAGAGAGGAGTAAAAAACCATCAAAAATTTCAATCCTGCATGATTCTACCAAGAAATGTGATTCTTCATTCAAAACCTGATTTTTGCTATTGGGCTCTATTGAATAATGAATGTTTTGAATTTTCTCCAAAAGTAAAGTAGTTGCAAACTCATGCTTTTAGAGACTTGTTTGGGCTCATGAGAGGAGTAGAAAAACATCAAAAATTTCAGTCCTGCATGATTCTACCAAGAAATGTGTGTTCATTGAAACCGCTGGTTTTTGATAGTTTGGGCCCTATTGAATAATGAATGTTTTGAATTTTCTCCAAAAGTAAAGTAGTTGCAAACTCATCCTTTTAGAAACTTGTTTGGGCTGTTGAGAGGAGTAAAAAACCATCAAAAATTTCAATCCTGCATGATTCTACCAAGAAATGTGATTCTTCATTCAAAACCTGATTTTTGCTATTGGGCTCTATTGAATGATGAATGTTTTGAATTTTCTCCAAAAGTAAAGTAGTTGCAAACTCATGCTTTTAGAGACTTGTTTGGGCTCATGAGAGGAGTAGAAAAACATCAAAAATTTCAGTCCTGCATGATTCTACCAAGAAATGTGTGTTCATTGAAACCGCTGGTTTTTGATAGTTTGGGCCCTATTGAATAATGAATGTTTTGAATTTTCTCCAAAAGTAAAGTAGTTGCAAACTCATCCTTTTAGAAACTTGTTTGGGCTGTTGAGAGGAGTAAAAAACCATCAAAAATTTCAATCCTGCATGATTTTACAAAGAAATGTGATTCTTCATTCTAAACCTGATTTTTGCTATTGGGCTCTATTGAATAATGAATGTTTTGAATTTTCTCCAAAAGTAAAGTAGTTGCAAACTCATCCTTTTAGAAACTTGTTTGGGCTGTTGAGAGGAGTAAAAAACCATCAAAAATTTCAATCCTGCATGATTTTACCAAGAAATGTGATTCTTCATTCTAAACCTGATTTTTGCTATTGGGCTCTATTGAATAATGAATGTTTTGAATTTTCTCCAAAAGTAAAGTAGTTGCAAACTCATGCTTTTAGAGACTTGTTTGGGCTCATGAGAGGAGTAGAAAAACATCAAAAATTTCAGTCCTGCATGATTCTACCAAGAAATGTGTGTTCATTGAAACCGCTGGTTTTTGATAGTTTGGGCCCTATTGAATAATGAATGTTTTGAATTTTCTCCAAAAGTAAAGTAGTTGCAAACTCATCCTTTTAGAAACTTGTTTGGGCTGTTGAGAGGAGTAAAAAACCATCAAAAATTTCAATCCTGCATGATTCTACCAAGAAATGTGATTCTTCATTCAAAACCTGATTTTTGCTATTGGGCTCTATTGAATAATGAATGTTTTGAATTTTCTAAAAAGTAAAGTAGTTGCAAACTCATGCTTTTAGAGACTTGTTTGGGCTCATGAGAGGAGTAGAAAGACATCAAAAATTTCAGTCCTGCATGATTCTACCAAGAAATGTGTGTTCATTGAAACCGCTGGTTTTTGATAGTTTGGGCCCTAATGAATAATGAATGTTTTGAATTTTCTCCAAAAGTAAAGTAGTTGCAAACTCATCCTTTTAGAAACTTGTTTGGGCTGTTGAGAGGAGTAAAAAACCATCAAAAATTTCAATGCAGCATGATTCTACCAAGAAATGTGATTCTTCATTCAAAACCTGATTTTTGCTATTGGGCTCTAGTGAAAAGTGAATGTTTTGAATTTTCTCCAAAAGTAAAGTAGTTGCAAACTCATGCTTTTAGAGACTTGTTTGGGCTCATGAGAGGAGTAGAAAAAAATCAAAAATTTCAGTCCTGCATGATTGTACCAAGAAATGTGTTCATTGAAACGGCTGGTTTTTGATAGTTTGGGCCCTATTGAATAATGAATGTTTTGAATTTTCTCCAAAAGTAAAGTAGTTGCAAACTCATCCTTTTAGAAACTTGTTTGGGCTGTTGAGAGGAGTAAAAAACCATCAAAAATTTCAATCCTGCATGATTCTACCAAGAAATGTGATTCTTCATTCAAAACCTGATTTTTGCTATTGGGCTCTATTGAATAATGAATGTTTTGAATTTTCTCCAAAAGTAAAGTAGTTGCAAACTCATCCTTTTAGAGACTTGTTTGGGCTCATGAGAGGAGTAGAAAAACATCAAAAATTTCAGTCCTGCATGATTCTACCAAGAAATGTGTGTTCATTCAAACTGCTGGTTTTTGATAGTTTGGGCCCTATTGAATAATGAATGTTTTGAATTTTCTCCAAAAGTAAAGCAGTTGCAAACTCATCCTTTTAGAAACTTGTTTGGGCTGTAGAGAGGAGTAAAAAACCATCAAAAATTTCAATCCTGCATGATTCTACCAAGAAATGTGATTCTTCATTCAAAACCTGATTTTTGCTATTGGGCTCTATTGAATAATGAATGTTTTGAATTTTCTCCAAAAGTAAAGTAGTTGCAAACTCATGCTTTTAGAGACTTGTTTGGGCTCATGAGAGGAGTAGAAAAACATCAAAAATTTCAGTCCTGCATGATTCTACCAAGAAATGTGTGTTCATTGAAACCGCTGGTTTTTGATAGTTTGGGCCCTATTGAATAATGAATGTTTTGAATTTTCTCCAAAAGTAAAGTAGTTGCAAACTCATCCTTTTAGAAACTTGTTTGGGCTGTTGAGAGGAGTAAAAAACTATCAAAAATTTCAATCCTGCATGATTTTACCAAGAAATGTGATTCTTCATTCAAAACCTGATTTTTGCTATTGGGCTCTATTGAATAGTGAATGTTTTGAATTTTCTCCAAAAGTAAAGTAGTTGCAAACTCATGCTTTTAGAGACTTGTTTGGGCTCATGAGAGGAGTAGAAAAACATCAAAAATTTCAGTCCTGCATGATTCTACCAAGAAATGTGTGTTCATTGAAACCGCTGGTTTTTGATAGTTTGGGCCCTATTGAATAATGAATGTTTTGAATTTTCTCCAAAAGTAAAGTAGTTGCAAACTCATCCTTTTAGAAACTTGTTTGGGCTGTTGAGAGGAGTAAAAAACCATCAAAAATTTCAATCCTGCATGATTCTACCAAGAAATGTGATTCTTCATTCAAAACCTGATTTTTGCTATTGGGCTCTATTGAATAATGAATGTTTTGAATTTTCTCCAAAAGTAAAGTAGTTGCAAACTCATGCTTTTAGAGACTTGTTTGGGCTCATGAGAGGAGTAGAAAAACATCAAAAATTTCAGTCCTGCATGATTCTACCAAGAAATGTGTGTTCATTGAATCCGCTGGTTTTTGATAGTTTGGGCCCTATTGAATAATGAATGTTTTGAATTTTCTCCAAAAGTAAAGTAGTTGCAAACTCATCCTTTTAGAAACTTGTTTGGGCTGTTGAGAGGAGTAAAAAACCATCAAAAATTTCAATCCTGCATGATTTTACCAAAAAATGTGATTCTTCATTCAAAACCTGATTTTTGCTATTGGGCTCTATTGAATAATGAATGTTTTGAATTTTCTCCAAAAGTAAAGTAGTTGCAAACTCATCCTTTTAGAAACTTGTTTGGGCTGTTGAGAGGAGTAAAAAACCATCAAAAATTTCAATCCTGCATGATTTTACCAAGAAATGTGATTCTTCATTCAAAACCTGATTTTTGCTATTGGGCTCTATTGAATAATGAATGTTTTGAATTTTCTCCAAAAGTAAAGTAGTTGCAAACTCATGCTTTTAGAGACTTGTTTGGGCTCATGAGAGGAGTAGAAAAACATCAAAAATTTCAGTCCTGCATGATTCTACCAAGAAATGTGTGTTCATTGAAACCGCTGGTTTTTGATAGTTTGGGCCATATTGAATAATGAATGTTTTGAATTTTCTCCAAAAGTAAAGTAGTTGCAAACTCATCCTTTTAGAAACTTGTTTGGGCTGTTGAGAGGAGTAAAAAAACATCAAAAATTTCAATCCTGCATGATTCTACCAAGAAATGTGAATCTTCATTCAAAACATGATTTTTGCTATTGGGCTCTATTGAATAATGAATGTTTTGAATTTTCTCCAAAAGTAAAGTAGTTGCAAACTCATGCTTTTAGAGACTTGTTTGGGCTCATGAGAGGAGTAGAAAGACATCAAAAATTTCAGTCCTGCATGATTCTACCAAGAAATGTGTGTTCATTGAAACCGCTGGTTTTTGATAGTTTGGGCCCTATTGAATAATGAATGTTTTGAATTTTCTCCAAAAGTAAAGTAGTTGCAAACTCATCCTTTTAGAAACTTGTTTGGGCTGTTGAGAGGAGTAAAAAACCATCAAAAATTTCAATGCAGCATGATTCTACCAAGAAATGTGATTCTTCATTCAAAACCTGATTTTTGCTATTGGGCTCTAGTGAAAAGTGAATGTTTTGAATTTTCTCCAAAAGTAAAGTAGTTGCAAACTCATGCTTTTAGAGACTTGTTTGGGCTCATGAGAGGAGTAGAAAAACATCAAAAATTTCAGTCCTGCATGATTCTACCAAGAAATGTGTGTTCATTCAAACCGCTGGTTTTTGATAGTTTGGGCCCTATTGAATAATGAATGTTTTGAATTTTCTCCAAAAGTAAAGTAGTTGCAAACTCATCCTTTTAGAAACTTGTTTGGGCTGTTGAGAGTAGTAAAAAACCATCAAAAATTTCAATCCTGCATGATTTTACCAAGAAATGTGATTCTTCATTCAAAACCTGATTTTTGCTATTGGGCTCTATTGAATAATGAATGTTTTGAATTTTCTCCAAAAGTAAAGTAGTTGCAAACTCATGCTTTTAGAGACTTGTTTGGGCTCATGAGAGGAGTAGAAAAACATCAAAAATTTCAGTCCTGCATGATTCTACCAAGAAATGTGTGTTCATTGAAACCGCTGGTTTTTGATAGTTTGGGCCCTATTGAATAATGAATGTTTTGAATTTTCTCCAAAAGTAAAGTAGTTGCAAACTCATCCTTTTAGAAACTTGTTTGGGCTGTTGAGAGGAGTAAAAAACCATCAAAAATTTCAATCCTGCATGATTCTACCAAGAAATGTGATTCTTCATTCAAAACCTGATTTTTGCTATTGGGCGCTATTGAATAATGAATGTTTTGAATTTTCTCCAAAAGTAAAGTAGTTGCAAACTCATGCTTTTAGAGACTTGTTTGGGCTCATGAGAGGAGTAGAAAAACATCAAAAATTTCAGTCCTGCATGATTCTACCAAGAAATGTGTGTTCATTGAAACCGCTGGTTTTTGATAGTTTGGGCCCTATTAAATAATGAATGTTTTGAATTTTCTCCAAAAGTAAAGTAGTTGCAAACTCATCCTTTTAGAAACTTGTTTGGGCTGTTGAGAGGAGTAAAAAACCATCAAAAATTTCAATCCTGCATGATTTTACCAAGAAATGTGATTCTTCATTCAAAACCTGATTTTTGCTATTGGGCTCTATTGAATAATGAATGTTTTGAATTTTCTCCAAAAGTAAAGTAGTTGCAAACTCATGCTTTTAGAGACTTGTTTGGGCTCATGAGAGGAGTAGAAAAACATCAAAAATTTCAGTCCTGCATGATTCTACCAAGAAATGTGTGTTCATTGAAACCGCTGGTTTTTGATAGTTTGGGCCCTATTGAATAATGAATGTTTTGAATTTTCTCCAAAAGTAAAGTAGTTGCAAACTCATCCTTTTAGAAACTTGTTTGGGCTGTTGAGAGGAGTAAAAAACCATCAAAAATTTCAATCCTGCATGATTCTACCAAGAAATGTGATTCTTCATTCAAAACCTGATTTTTGCTATTGGGCTCTATTGAATGATGAATGTTTTGAATTTTCTCCAAAAGTAAAGTAGTTGCAAACTCATGCTTTTAGAGACTTGTTTGGGCTCATGAGAGGAGTAGAAAAACATCAAAAATTTCAGTCCTGCATGATTCTACCAAGAAATGTGTGTTCATTGAAACCGCTGGTTTTTGATAGTTTGGGCCCTATTGAATAATGAATGTTTTGAATTTTCTCCAAAAGTAAAGTAGTTGCAAACTCATCCTTTTAGAAACTTGTTTGGGCTGTTGAGAGGAGTAAAAAACCATCAAAAATTTCAATCCTGCATGATTTTACAAAGAAATGTGATTCTTCATTCTAAACCTGATTTTTGCTATTGGGCTCTATTGAATAATGAATGTTTTGAATTTTCTCCAAAAGTAAAGTAGTTGCAAACTCATCCTTTTAGAAACTTGTTTGGGCTGTTGAGAGGAGTAAAAAACCATCAAAAATTTCAATCCTGCATGATTTTACCAAGAAATGTGATTCTTCATTCTAAACCTGATTTTTGCTATTGGGCTCTATTGAATAATGAATGTTTTGAATTTTCTCCAAAAGTAAAGTAGTTGCAAACTCATGCTTTTAGAGACTTGTTTGGGCTCATGAGAGGAGTAGAAAAACATCAAAAATTTCAGTCCTGCATGATTCTACCAAGAAATGTGTGTTCATTGAAACCGCTGGTTTTTGATAGTTTGGGCCCTATTGAATAATGAATGTTTTGAGTTTTCTCCAAAAGTAAAGTAGTTGCAAACTCTTCCTTTTAGAAACTTGTTTGGGCTGTTGAGAGGAGTAAAAAACCATCAAAAATTTCAATCCTGCATGATTCTACCAAGAAATGTGATTCTTCATTCAAAACCTGATTTTTGCTATTGGGCTCTATTGAATAATGAATGTTTTGAATTTTCTAAAAAGTAAAGTAGTTGCAAACTCATGCTTTTAGAGACTTGTTTGGGCTCATGAGAGGAGTAGAAAGACATCAAAAATTTCAGTCCTGCATGATTCTACCAAGAAATGTGTGTTCATTGAAACCGCTGGTTTTTGATAGTTTGGGCCCTAATGAATAATGAATGTTTTGAATTTTCTCCAAAAGTAAAGTAGTTGCAAACTCATCCTTTTAGAAACTTGTTTGGGCTGTTGAGAGGAGTAAAAAACCATCAAAAATTTCAATGCAGCATGATTCTACCAAGAAATGTGATTCTTCATTCAAAACCTGATTTTTGCTATTGGGCTCTAGTGAAAAGTGAATGTTTTGAATTTTCTCCAAAAGTAAAGTAGTTGCAAACTCATGCTTTTAGAGACTTGTTTGGGCTCATGAGAGGAGTAGAAAAACATCAAAAATTTCAGTCCTGCATGATTGTACCAAGAAATGTGTTCATTGAAACGGCTGGTTTTTGATAGTTTGGGCCCTATTGAATAATGAATGTTTTGAATTTTCTCCAAAAGTAAAGTAGTTGCAAACTCATCCTTTTAGAAACTTGTTTGGGCTGTTGAGAGGAGTAAAAAACCATCAAAAATTTCAATCCTGCATGATTCTACCAAGAAATGTGATTCTTCATTCAAAACCTGATTTTTGCTATTGGGCTCTATTGAATAATGAATGTTTTGAATTTTCTCCAAAAGTAAAGTAGTTGCAAACTCATCCTTTTAGAGACTTGTTTGGGCTCATGAGAGGAGTAGAAAAACATCAAAAATTTCAGTCCTGCATGATTCTACCAAGAAATGTGTGTTCATTCAAACTGCTGGTTTTTGATAGTTTGGGCCCTATTGAATAATGAATGTTTTGAATTTTCTCCAAAAGTAAAGCAGTTGCAAACTCATCCTTTTAGAAACTTGTTTGGGCTGTAGAGAGGAGTAAAAAACCATCAAAAATTTCAATCCTGCATGATTCTACCAAGAAATGTGATTCTTCATTCAAAACCTGATTTTTGCTATTGGGCTCTATTGAATAATGAATGTTTTGAATTTTCTCCAAAAGTAAAGTAGTTGCAAACTCATGCTTTTAGAGACTTGTTTGGGCTCATGAGAGGAGTAGAAAAACATCAAAAATTTCAGTCCTGCATGATTCTACCAAGAAATGTGTGTTCATTGAAACCGCTGGTTTTTGATAGTTTGGGCCCTATTGAATAATGAATGTTTTGAATTTTCTCCAAAAGTAAAGTAGTTGCAAACTCATCCTTTTAGAAACTTGTTTGGGCTGTTGAGAGGAGTAAAAAACTATCAAAAATTTCAATCCTGCATGATTTTACCAAGAAATGTGATTCTTCATTCAAAACCTGATTTTTGCTATTGGGCTCTATTGAATAGTGAATGTTTTGAATTTTCTCCAAAAGTAAAGTAGTTGCAAACTCATGCTTTTAGAGACTTGTTTGGGCTCATGAGAGGAGTAGAAAAACATCAAAATTTTCAGTCCTGCATGATTCTACCAAGAAATGTGTGTTCATTGAAACCGCTGGTTTTTGATAGTTTGGGCCCTATTGAATAATGAATGTTTTGAATTTTCTCCAAAAGTAAAGTAGTTGCAAACTCATCCTTTTAGAAACTTGTTTGGGCTGTTGAGAGGAGTAAAAAACCATCAAAAATTTCAATCCTGCATGATTCTACCAAGAAATGTGATTCTTCATTCAAAACCTGATTTTTGCTATTGGGCTCTATTGAATAATGAATGTTTTGAATTTTCTCCAAAAGTAAAGTAGTTGCAAACTCATGCTTTTAGAGACTTGTTTGGGCTCATGAGAGGAGTAGAAAAACATCAAAAATTTCAGTCCTGCATGATTCTACCAAGAAATGTGTGTTCATTGAATCCACTGGTTTTTGATAGTTTGGGCCCTATTGAATAATGAATGTTTTGAATTTTCTCCAAAAGTAAAGTAGTTGCAAACTCATCCTTTTAGAAACTTGTTTGGGCTGTTGAGAGGAGTAAAAAACCATCAAAAATTTCAATCCTGCATGATTTTACCAAAAAATGTGATTCTTCATTCAAAACCTGATTTTTGCTATTGGGCTCTATTGAATAATGATTGTTTTGAATTTTCTCCAAAAGTAAAGTAGTTGCAAACTCATCCTTTTAGAAACTTGTTTGGGCTGTTGAGAGGAGTAAAAAACCATCAAAAATTTCAATCCTGCATGATTTTACCAAGAAATGTGATTCTTCATTCAAAACCTGATTTTTGCTATTGGGCTCTATTGAATAATGAATGTTTTGAATTTTCTCCAAAAGTAAAGTAGTTGCAAACTCATGCTTTTAGAGACTTGTTTGGGCTCATGAGAGGAGTAGAAAAACATCAAAAATTTCAGTCCTGCATGATTCTACCAAGAAATGTGTGTTCATTGAAACCGCTGGTTTTTGATAGTTTGGGCCCTATTGAATAATGAATGTTTTGAATTTTCTCCAAAAGTAAAGTAGTTGCAAACTCATCCTTTTAGAAACTTGTTTGGGCTGTTGAGAGGAGTAAAAAACCATCAAAAATTTCAATCCTGCATGATTCTACCAAGAAATGTGAATCTTCATTCAAAACATGATTTTTGCTATTGGGCTCTATTGAATAATGAATGTTTTGAATTTTCTCCAAAAGTAAAGTAGTTGCAAACTCATGCTTTTAGAGACTTGTTTGGGCTCATGAGAGGAGTAGAAAGACATCAAAAATTTCAGTCCTGCATGATTCTACCAAGAAATGTGTGTTCATTGAAACCGCTGGTTTTTGATAGTTTGGGCCCTATTGAATAATGAATGTTTTGAATTTTCTCCAAAAGTAAAGTAGTTGCAAACTCATCCTTTTAGAAACTTGTTTGGGCTGTTGAGAGGAGTAAAAAACCATCAAAAATTTCAATGCAGCATGATTCTACCAAGAAATGTGATTCTTCATTCAAAACCTGATTTTTGCTATTGGGCTCTAGTGAAAAGTGAATGTTTTGAATTTTCTCCAAAAGTAAAGTAGTTGCAAACTCATGCTTTTAGAGACTTGTTTGGGCTCATGAGAGGAGTAGAAAAACATCAAAAATTTCAGTCCTGCATGATTCTACCAAGAAATGTGTGTTCATTCAAACCGCTGGTTTTTGATAGTTTGGGCCCTATTGAATAATGAATGTTTTGAATTTTCTCCAAAAGTAAAGTAGTTGCAAACTCATCCTTTTAGAAACTTGTTTGGGCTGTTGAGAGTAGTAAAAAACCATCAAAAATTTCAATCCTGCATGATTTTACCAAGAAATGTGATTCTTCATTCAAAACCTGATTTTTGCTATTGGGCTCTATTGAATAATGAATGTTTTGAATTTTCTCCAAAAGTAAAGTAGTTGCAAACTCATGCTTTTAGAGACTTGTTTGGGCTCATGAGAGGAGTAGAAAAACATCAAAAATTTCAGTCCTGCATGATTCTACCAAGAAATGTGTGTTCATTGAAACCGCTGGTTTTTGATAGTTTGGGCCCTATTGAATAATGAATGATTTGAATTTTCTCCAAAAGTAAAGTAGTTGCAAACTCATCCTTTTAGAAACTTGTTTGGGCTGTTGAGAGGAGTAAAAAACCATCAAAAATTTCAATCCTGCATGATTCTACCAAGAAATGTGATTCTTCATTCAAAACCTGATTTTTGCTATTGGGCGCTATTGAATAATGAATGTTTTGAATTTTCTCCAAAAGTAAAGTAGTTGCAAACTCATGCTTTTAGAGACTTGTTTGGGCTCATGAGAGGAGTAGAAAAACATCAAAAATTTCAGTCCTGCATGATTCTACCAAGAAATGTGTGTTCATTGAAACCGCTGGTTTTTGATAGTTTGGGCCCTATTAAATAATGAATGTTTTGAATTTTCTCCAAAAGTAAAGTAGTTGCAAACTCATCCTTTTAGAAACTTGTTTGGGCTGTTGAGAGGAGTAAAAAACCATCAAAAATTTCAATGCAGCATGATTCTACCAAGAAATGTGATTCTTCATTCAAAACCTGATTTTTGCTATTGGGCTCTAGTGAAAAGTGAATGTTTTGAATTTTCTCCAAAAGTAAAGTAGTTGCAAACTCATGCTTCTAGAGACTTGTTTGGGCTCATGAGAGGAGTAGAAAAACATCAAAAATTTCAGTCCTGCATGATTCTACCAAGAAATGTGTGTTCATTCAAACCGCTGGTTTTTGATAGTTTGCGCCCTATTGAATAATGAATGTTTTGAATTTTCTCCAAAAGTAAAGTAGTTGCAAACTCATCCTTTTAGAAACTTGTTTGGGCTGTTGAGAGTAGTAAAAAACCATCAAAAATTTCAATCCTGCATGATTTTACCAAGAAATGTGATTCTTCATTCAAAACCTGATTTTTGCTATTGGGCTCTATTGAATAATGAATGTTTTGAATTTTCTCCAAAAGTAAAGTAGTTGCAAACTCATGCTTTTAGAGACTTGTTTGGGCTCATGAGAGGAGTAGAAAAACATCAAAAATTTCAGTCCTGCATGATTCTACCAAGAAATGTGTGTTCATTGAAACCGCTGGTTTTTGATAGTTTGGGCCCTATTGAATAATGAATGTTTTGAATTTTCTCCAAAAGTAAAGTAGTTGCAAACTCATCCTTTTAGAAACTTGTTTGGGCTGTTGAGAGGAGTAAAAAACCATCAAAAATTTCAATCCTGCATGATTCTACCAAGAAATGTGATTCTTCATTCAAAACCTGATTTTTGCTATTGGGCTCTATTGAATAATGAATGTTTTGAATTTTCTCCAAAAGTAAAGTAGTTGCAAACTCATGCTTTTAGAGACTTGTTTGGGCTCATGAGAGGAGTAGAAAAACATCAAAAATTTCAGTCCTGCATGATTCTACCAAGAAATGTGTGTTCATTGAAACCGCTGGTTTTTGATAGTTTGGGCCCTATTGAATAATGAATGTTTTGAATTTTCTCCAAAAGTAAAGTAGTTGCAAACTCATCCTTTTAGAAACTTGTTAGGGCTGTTGAGAGGAGTAAAAAACCATCAAAAATTTCAATCCTGCATGATTCTACCAAGAAATGTGATTCTTCATTCAAAACGCTGGTTTTTGCTATTGGGCTCTATTGAATAATGAATATTTTGAATTTTCTCCAAAAGTAAAGTAGTTGCAAACTCATCCTTTTAGAGACTTGTTTGGGCTCATGAGAGGAGTAGAAAAACATCAAAAATTTCAGTCCTGCACGATTCTACCAAGAAATGTGTGTTCATTCAAACCGCTGTTTTTTGATATTTTGGGCC